>NC_071335.1:40112500-40737500 GCF_027744825.2 Synchiropus splendidus
ATATCTCAAATGCTTTCTTTTCAATCCCAATAAGAAAATGTTCACAGTTTTGGTTTGCTTTTACTTTCAGAAGGAAGCGATATACGTTTACGAGACTTCCTCAGGGGTACACTGAGTCACCTACCATTTTCTCAACTGCCATGGAAGCCAGCGTGTCCAGGTTTAACCCACCATTTGGAAGTCAGCTATTAATATATGTGGATGATATATTAGTAGCCTCGCAAGAAAAAGAACAATGCAAAAAGGACACTTTAGCCTTGCTTCAACATTTGCATGAAGAAGGTCACAAAGTATCAAAGCAAAAGTTACAACTTTGGAAATTGAAAGTTAAATATCTAGGCTTCACATTAACATCTGAAGGGAAAACTTTAGACGAAAAACGTAAAGAAGCAATTTTACAAGCTCCAAAACCGCTTACAAAACGACAGGTTATGGCATTTTTAGGAATGACCAACTATTGCAGACTTTGGATCCCAAATTACTCTCAAATCACTAGACCTCTTCAAGATCTAGTAAAAAGCGATTTGACACCCCACGAGAAAGTTACATGGACACCTGAAGCAGAAAAGTCTCTCATAGAGATTAAAAAGATGATGGTACAACCACCAACCTTAGGCTTACCTAATTATGCAAAACCCTTTATTCAGATGGTAGATTGTAAAGAAGGACATATGACCTCAGTCCTATTACAAAAATCAGGAGATAAATTAAGGCCTGTGGCTTATTACTCAACTCAACTTAATGATGTAACACGCGCCCTTCCACCATGTGTACAAGCAGTTGTTGCATGCTCACTTGCAGTACAAGCATCCGCACACATTGTACTTTTCCACCCGTTAACCCTTAAAGTTCCTCATGCAGTTGCAATTTTACTCTTACAAAGTAAAATTCAATTTTTATCACCTGCAAAACACTTGTCATGCTTAGCAATCCTAATGTCCCAACCACATTTAACTATTGAAAGATGTACAACTTTAAATGCAGCTACTTTGTTACCCTTACCAAGTGACGGAGAGCCACATAATTGTCTGGTAGAAAGTGAAAAAAATGTAAAACCAAGACCTGATTTATCTGATCAACCGTTACAGCAAGCATTAAACATCTATACAGATGGTTCCTGTGTAAAAGACAAATATGGTAAATCACGTACATCTGTTGCAGTAGTTACTGATGAAAAAGTGATTTATGCTGCAGAACAATCAGATATTAGATCTGCTCAGGAAGCTGAACTTTTAGCCTTATGCATTGCCCTCGAGTATTCAAAAGGAAAAACAGTTAACATATACACAGATAGCCAATATGCTTTCTCATCTTTACACCTTTTTGCTGCACAATGGCAAAGACGGGGTATGCAAACGTCAACAGGGAAACCTGTAAAACATAAAAAGTTGTTAGAACGGCTACTGAAAGCTGTTCTCCTTCCTAAGCAAGTGTCAGTCTGTAAATGTGAAGCACATACTAACAAACAAGATGCAGTATCCAAAGGAAACAACTTTGCAGATCGCACAGCAAAAGCACAAATACCAACTCAAGATATAATGATCTTTACTACTACAGACACAGAGATCCTAACGGATAACCAAAAAGCTGCACTTAAATCTGAAAAACGCCTTTGGAAAAGAAAAGGTGCTGTCAAATGTGGTGATGTATATCATCTTAATGATAAACCAATTTTACCAAGATCCTTGTTCAAATGGGCTGCTATTCTGAGCCATGGGGTAACACATGTTTCTTCAGAAGGAATGCTAAAATTAATAGAACAACATTACGCAGCTCCAGGTATCACTTCATATTTGAAAAATTT
The DNA here is from genome assembly GCF_027744825.2 of Synchiropus splendidus. Lineage (NCBI taxonomy): Eukaryota > Metazoa > Chordata > Actinopteri > Syngnathiformes > Callionymidae > Synchiropus > Synchiropus splendidus. The sequence continues at coordinate 40,114,305 of NC_071335.1, forward strand.
CTGTAAATCCTGCATTATTTGCTTGAAGCACAATCCACAAGGTAACATCAGACAAGAACAAGGAAAATTCCCACAAACAAATTATCCATTTCAAACCATTTGCATGGACTTCATTGAACTAAATCCGTGTGAAAGAAAGAAATACTGTTTGGTAATAATTGATGAATTCTCAAAATGGACAGAAATAATACCATGTCAAAATAATGATGCACTTACTGTAGCTAAAGCATTATTGACACATATAATTCCTGTATTTGGAATTCCACAGACTATCCGAAGTGATAATGGAACACACTTTGTTAATCAAATCATTGACCAGTTAGGAAAAAAATGTAATATTGAACTTAAGCGACACTGTGCATATCACCCACAAAGTGCTGGCTTAGTAGAGCGAGCAAATGGTACAATAAAGTTAAAACTAAAAAAAGCTATGGAACAAACAGGTCAAAGCTGGGTCCAATGTTTACCACTAGTGACGTTTTATATGAGAATAACACCCAACTCTTCAGGTTTGACTCCGTTTGAACTTGTACATGGAAGACCTTATAAGTTACCAGTGATCAGCAAAGATGAAGATGACAACTCAGATGAAAATTCACTAATCAATTATATGACTAAAGTATTACAAAACAGAACCGTACATAATGCTAATGTAATACCTATCGATCCTACAGGACAGAAGATAGCTCCATTGAAGACAGGGGATTGGATTTTTGTGAAGTCGCCAAAAAGAAAACATTGGCACAATCCGCGTTGGGAGGGACCATTTAAGGTTGTATTGTCTACACCCACAGCTGTTAAAATTCAGGAAAGGTCAACTTGGATACATAACGCTCACTGTAAAAGAGCTCCCACACAAATTGAACAAGACTAAGGGACAGTTTCCTAGCATCCCCATCTGACAAGACCAGTTAGTCTAAAAGGTCCGGTGTACGAACGGGATAGATCGTGCAGACGGTCCTCTGGCAGAAGAAAACCACGGATGATGGGGTTGGCAGTGTGGCAAAATTGGGCGAGAGCGTGGCTAATCTTAGGGACTGTTATAGGGAGTGGGAGACTCTTAGTTACAGGGAAATTTAAAAATACCTATGATCCACAAGAATGCCCAGTAATGGTCTTGCGCGCTTGCGAAAACCAACAAACAACATTCGAACTTGATCTGTAGACCTTACAATTCTATGGTTACTCATATTGCCAACATATTCAACTACCATACACCTACATGCAAGCAGGAGTGTACCTTTGTGATCCTCCATGTAATTGGAACAACATCTTTGCTGCTTCACTGAATACTTGGGTCAACACCAAACATAAAAAGCGTGACAGATTTTGGATATCTAGACCCCCAATCTCATGTTTAGTTGACAATAAATTTGGCTGTAATCCAATGTATATAACCGTCAAACCCATATTTGCAGATGCAGGAACATACATAGTCGGAGTAGACATTAAAGGAACTGATGAATTAAGAATGTTCACGTTAGAAGTTAATTCTAATTGTCTAGTTGCTTCAACAGTCGCATCTCTTCCTCAGCCAACTATTCCATCTGGCAAAATATTAGCGAAAACGATTGAAATTGACAATCCAAATGATGTAGTCCCCATGGAAACCGGTAGCGGAAGACAAAATACTTGGCTTAACTGGATGCTCTATACAGCTTCAACGTTAAATAAAAGAAATTGTGTTCTATGTGCTCAAGCCTCACCGTCTCTCACAACAGTTCCTGTCAATCTAAATTCCACAGCTATAGAATGTTTACTGTATCTTATGCAACCTATGCCTATTGGAAAAATTATGGATTCTTCTTGTGCTCCATATGATTATATTTATCCTGTATCTGACAAAGAAGTTCCAACTGAAATCATGATTTCCCCAGGAAATTACACGTGTTACAAAATTTTTGGAAAGAAAGCAGAAAAAAGATTAGGAAGATTTCCATCAGACTGGTGTAAAACGACAGCAGTACTTGTTGGAAATTATTCTGTTCCCCGTGCTGATGTGTTTTGGTTAGGAGGTGACGGGAAAATTAGATCAACCATCCCGTATGGATACCATGGTCAAGTCGCCTTAATATGGTTGATCCTTCCAATAGTAGAATTAGATACAGATGCAGTTGTTGGATGGGAATCATCAAATTTCAGGACACCTTTAATAAGACGCCCACGTGATGTTCTATTTCAGAAAATGGAAGAATTGTATGGAGTTACTAATCCTGTTTATGGCCCTGAAACTTATATCGACGCAATCGGTGTACCACGAGGTATTCCATCACAATTCAAAGCTCGTTGTGAGATTGCTGCTGGATGGACTGCAGCCATTCCAGTAGCAGGACCTATTATTGAAACAAATAAAAATGTAGCTTGGATTAACTATGTTTATTACAACCAACAGCGTTTGATAAACCTTACTTATATCGGTATTAAAGGACTTCGAGATCAACTAGCCCCAACATCTCTCATGACATGGCAAAATCGAATGGCATTAGATTTCTTAATGGCAGAAAAAGGTGGAGTTTGTTCTATGTTTAAAGGTCATTGTTGCACTTTTATTCCTAACAACACAGCTCCTGGAGGAAGTGTCTCCCGAGCCCTGGCAGGCCTCAAGTCTTTATCAGAAGAAGTGGCTAAAAACAGTGGTATCGATGATACATTTTCCAACTGGTTCACCAAAGTGTTTGGAATATGGGGGGGATATATCAAAAACCTCTTTCTATCGATACTGGCCGCTCTTCTTGTATTTGCTCTCATAGGTTGTTGCTGCATTCCATGTCTTCGAAGCCTGACTGAAAGGATCATCGCGAAGTCAGTGGAACGTACCTACCTGTATACCCAACTTCAACAACAACCCGAGAGCGAGGTCGAGCTGGGCGGTGTAGGAATCTACACCTTTAATGTATCTTCCGCTTGTTCGTTTACTCGTGAGAATGACTACCAAAAACCCACAACTTAAAATCCAAAAGAATTTATTCCCTGACAGAGGAGTCTAATTACCCTAACAGAGCTCTGGGTCCACAACTACGCCTGACTTAGCCTTAGCTCCAGTGGTGTAGAGTGACAAAGACTATCTCTGGCCCTGACCCTTTTATGACACATTTCAGTTCATCTTGGGGTGTAGTCTCCACTGATTGGTCCTGGGCTCTTGGGGTCCCCGTTGTCATGGCGCCACATTCCTGATCTGGTTTCGACACCCCTTGGTTTGGAGCGACGTTGATGAATCCTCTTGTTGTTGCCCATTTCCTGGCCTTTTTTGGGTGGAAAGCTGTAAACAGATAATCCAGTCCCCTCCTCTGATTGGCTTGCTTCTGCTGGTGGACTGGCTGGTCCCATCTCTGCCTGGCTCTGCCTGGGTCCATAATTCATCCTCCTGACCCATCGCTGTGCCAGAGGTTCCTTATCTTCCACATTCTTTCACTTGGGGGAAGGTAGATGTTGGTCCCCACAAACTCAGACTCAGCTCAAGCTGTTTGGACCGGTTCTGGGTTAGATGTCTCCTGGGTTCCTCAATGGTCCTCATACCCGGTGGTTCCTGCCTTTCATGACTCACTCTTCCATACACGCATCTCTCCCCCTTATCAAACACACCTCTCATACTGGATCAAACTGAGGTTACCTTACCCATTATCACTGCGTCTGTTGGATTCAGTTTTTCATTAGACAAAGCATTTATTCAATAGCAGATACTTGATAAATATGATCATAAGTAAAATATCATGATTCCCACAATCCCCCTTTTGATCTCTCCTAAAAGAGATCAACAAAACATCCAAAGTATTATGCAATTTTCTCCCCAGAATCTAACAAAGTAAAAATAAAATAAATGCAGATATACATGTATATGTAAGCAAATCAAAATCAGATATAAGAGTAAATGTTTCAAAACATTTCAGACCAAGGATACAGCTTGTCTTCCTCCAGATGTGTCTCATCGTCTCCTGAAACACATAGCATCACATAGACTCCTTTGCCATCGTCCTCCTTAAATGCCCTATTAATAATTTTCAAAAACACAGCTTGCATACAATGTACAATAGAACATCCACACCATCACAAAGTAAAGTAGTTCACGTCTATCATCGTTGTTATAAACAATGTTATTGTCAATCCTTTTCAGTTGCCAAACCAGCCCGTCAGCAGATTATGTAGCAGGTCATCCACTCCTGACATTGATCTTCATTTGATGGACATGGCTTTCAAACCCCTCATGGCTCTGGTGATCTTTTGTTCCTATTCATGATTAGGGTCTCATTGCCAGATCCTACCAGGTTGGGTTCCTTGTCCCCTATTGTTAGCCTGCACAGCCATGACATTACTCCCAAGGAGATCACCAGATCCCCAAAAGTCACCAGCCGTCCTTCTTTGTCCATCACCATCATCTTATTGTCCCCCTTTTTATATTTTCCTGCAAAATATGAAATGAGCAAAGAAAACAAAAACTAGTGACAATACATTTAGCTTGAGCCATGACTTCAAAAGATCCAGTCCAAAGTAGTTCGGACCACTTTCTCTGCAACACATGAAGATAAATGGATGACGCTGGCGGGGGTCCGTCTGGTTCGGCTGCAAAAGTTGCATCGTCCTGCGCACAAAAACATGAAGAAAGTTGCTCACAGTAGGGCTTATAGCCGGCTGGTGGGTCCACTTCCGGCTGGAGCAATGCCGAGGCTGGACCAGGCATCAGACGACCAGTCAGGAGTTCAAAAGGTGTGAACCCTGTCCGACGATTAATAGACTGTCTGATTGCCAAAAGAACAATAGGCAGGGCTTGTAACCAATTCAGCCCCGTTTGTGCACATGTCTTGGCCAAATGCTATTTCAGCATACGATTCCTTTGTTCAACGTGAGCTTGAGATTAGGGATGATATGCAGAACCAAATTTATAAATCAATCCCAGGAACTACACAACTTTTCCATTAATTTTGCTGTAAAATGCATGCGATCTGTGATGTGATGTGATGTGATAATTCCTGAAAACCCATGGGTAGAAATATAATGGTTCACCAGCGCTTTGATAACAGACAGTGAATCCTCCTTTGCACATGGATACACCTCAGGCCATCCTGAGAAAGTATCCACCGTCACCAACATATACCTCTTTATCTACACCGGTGTGATCATGTCTGTGTAGTCCATGACCACCACTTCACCCGGAGTCCTCCCTGACTCCGTCAGCTGCATCATCCTCTTCATCGTTGGACCAATGCTGAAACTCAGACAAATCATCAAGAAGGACCACTCTTCTTGGTCCCTTCCCTGGGCTGAACCACAGCCTCCTGATCAGTGTTCCATCACACCCCAGTGGCACTCCAGTCTTGCTTCTCACTGTCCAGCGCATTCGCCTGTAGCTGCTGCATAACTTGTAAAGTGATTTCAGGTAACAAGTCCTCAACTTGCTTACCTCATTGAGGAGAAACCTGACAGCCTGCAGCCTCCTTGCTGCTGCATCTGCCACCTGGTTACCCCTGGCAACCTATGTGTTCACCTTCATGTGTCCTGGGCATTTAACTGCCACCACCGCGCAGGGTTGACAGCCTTGTGTCCAACCTATGAATGAGATCCCCATATGCAACTGGATCCCCAGTCGCTGTTACAAAACCATTACGCCTCCAAGATGCCAAATCAACAACTCACAACATATACAGAATCCAAATATATCATCACCTTTCTTTTGGTTGAGTACACCATTTACAACATCATCAGACACTAACACATCTGAGCAAAATCATCTTGGTAGCCTCCAAACAAATACCAGAACGATTCTGTCACAATGTACAGATCGTCGAGATACTATACCAAGAGAGCACCTGTAGGTAATGAAACAGTGGAGAGCATGTCACACAAATATTGGCTGAAAATCACACGGCTCAATTCCCACCCTTGTGGGACTCATGTGATACATGAACGCAAAGAACTTTCTACATTCTGGAGCTAATAAGATACAGAAAAACGCATTTGCCAAATCGCTCACTCTAAACCACTGAAGTTTTGGACTTAACACATTCAAACATCTGTGCGGGTCAGACACTGGAACGCAGGATGTTAATGTTACCTTGTTAATTTCTCTGAGGTCATGTGCCATACTATAATTAACGCAGTCCGCTTTCTTTACCGGTAAAATAAGTGTGTTGCACGCCGATGAGAAAACCTCCAACACTCCTGACTCCCATCATCCATCCAGAGTGTTGGCGATCCCCTCAGCCGCCTCCTGTTTACGTGAATATTGTGGAACATTAACAAACGCGCCAGGTGTGATTTCAAACGTTACCGGTTCACAATCGACACAGTGGCCCACGTCCGCCGGTCTTTATGACCACAGCGAATCAGGCAGGGTGTCCAACATCTCTGCTGATAATTCATGATCAGAGCGCTCTCGTCCGTGAAACCTAGTTAGTGTGGCCAGAACATCTGAATCTCCTGTTTTATCCTGGATACAAAAAGCATTTAGCAAAGGTGAAAACGGCACGTTTGGTACTTGCCCACTCTGTCAGTCTTCCGCTGCCTCACACTGCTTCACCACGGGTCCCAGCTCTCTGAGCACATGCCCGTGAACTGGTTCAAGAAAGATGTGTGGATTAGATGTTTCGGACATCATGGACCACTCACCTTGTAAAGACGTCAATTTAGTAGCTACAGCTACTCCCTGTTTCCCTACATAAATGCAGGTACTTGAGAGTTGCCATTCTTCCCCCTTTAACTGATTCAAATGCTTCTTGGTAGATCAAATCTTGATTTTGGTCATAAAACAGAGTGAGGTGGAGGGGGTCAATCGGAGGTCTTAATGAGGCCACTGAATCGTTCCAGGGCTTCCACAGGAGGAAGGTCGAGTACACACCACCTTCCCCTTCTTGCTCTTGAGTCATTGAGGCTGCAGTTCATCTGAGTCCCATCAGCATCATATGATTTCCAGAGTGTTTCTTGCAGAGATTCAAAGGCTTGATGGTGGACAGTGTGGTTCCAGTGTCCATTAACATGTTGACAGTCTGTCTCTCCACTTTGACAGAGGCTGAACTCTGCTGCTGCGGTAGATAAGGTTGTTGATTCCAGGGCGCTGGTCCTCGACCACCTCGACCTCTGGGGGCTCCCCCTCCCCTAGGTCCGGGTCTGGCGCCTCTCATTGCCACTCCTCCAAAACCTTGTTGTAACACAGGAGGGTATGGACAGTCTCTCACCCAGTGGGTTGGATCTCCGCAGCGATGACACACTTGAGGTTGTTGCTGGTAGGTGGGTTGAGTGATGCTTCCCCTACCGCCTCCAGGGTCACCCCTCCAGCAATCCATGGCTCCGCCTCTCGATTGACCGGTTCCCTGAACCATCCACATCTGTTTCTCCCCTTTGACTTTATCCTTCCCCTCTTTGTTTATGAATCATGGCATTGCAACGGACTGATGCGAGTCACAGCTTCAAAAGCTGGTCCTGCTTGCCCTTGCCATTTTTTCAGATTCAGCATGACGATCTGCAAAAAGTTTAAGATGATGAATAATGTGTCTTTTAAAATATTTAGGCTCAGCATCCATCAAATCCAGGTTTCTACCCAATTCTGATTTAACTTCTTTTCATGATTACAATTCCAAAAACCACCTCTGTTTCATCATTTGTGGACGGATGTGCACCAGTTTTATCAGTCCACAGAGTCAGGCACTTGTCATAGTGAGAGCTGGGGTCCGTGGCTGGCGTGTGGCCTGGCAGAGTCGGAACTGTCGGGGCACTCTAGAGAACAAATCTCTGATCACTGTAAAAAATAAGAAGCAAAACCTCCAAAAGGAGAAGTTAACTCTACAGAATCAAGTCCGGTCATGTGAAGAATTTGGTCAGATTGTTATACTGAACTGCAACATGCACGGGTGATTCTCACCACATCGCCAACCGCAAGTAAAATGCTGTCCATATGTGTCCAATGCTCCAATCCACTCTTCACCACCTGCAGTCAAACTTGGCAATTTATTAGTTACCAGGGTCAGATCTTGCATCTCCCACTCATGATACTGCAATACTCCCTGATTGTTGATCATCATTGGATAGTTGGATAGCTCGTCTGCGCGCTCCTGTCTGTGACCTGTTGTGGACTCCGTCATGGGGGGTAGGGGCTGCTTCCTCCCCTAACACTGAAGCCACTACCATCATATCAAAAACAACATTCTGGTCTCCTCATTCTCTTCTATCAACTCCTTCACTGGGCAACAAATTCATTTCTCCTTCACCAGTTTACGTTTCTCTCTTTTTTCTTTTTTTTTTTTTTTTTTTTTTTAATCTCAAAATAAGTTCCTGACCTCACTATCACAGACCATCAAACTCAAATTAAAAGACAAATAAAAAACTCTATTTACTGGGCATCAGACCCAGATAAAACTCTATTGTCTTGATATCCGATCAAGTATAAAACTCTCTCCTGGTATCCGACCAGGCATAAAACTCTGTCTTGATATCCGATCAAGTATAAAACTCTCTCCTGGTATCCGACCAGGCATAAAACTCTGTCTTGATATCCGATCAAGTATAAAACTCTCTCCTGGTATCCGACCAGGCATAAAACTCTGTCTTGATATCCGATCAAGCATAAACTCTATTCTCCTGGTATCCGACCAGGCATAAAACTCTGTCTTGATATCCGATCAAGTATAAAACTCTATTCTCCTGGTATCCGACCAGGCATAAAACTCTGTCTTGATATCCGATCAAGTATAAACTCTATTCTCCTGGTATCCGACCAGGCATAAAACTCTGTCTTGATATCCGATCAAGCATAAACTCTATTCTCCTGGTATCCAACCAGGCATAAAACTCTACGCTGTTTCAGGGGGTCCCAAAAATCCCCTATGTGTACAGCAACATTGCAAAATGAGATCGCGTCCGATCTCAAGCCAGTCTACGGCGGGACTGAACCGAGTCCAGTTCCAAACTGACTCGCGTTCATGCAAAATGAACCAAAACCCGCTCTATGGCTGCTTTGCATTCATATGCAAAATGAACCAAACCCCGCTTTTTCGCTGATTTGCATTCACAAATAAAAAAGGAACCAAACCCCGCTCTCTGGCTGATTTGCATTCACAAATAAAAAGGAACCAAACCCCGCTCTCTGGCTGATTTGCATTCACAAATAAAAAATGAACCAAACCCCGCTCTCTGGCTGATTTGCATTCACAAATAAAAAGAACCAAACCCCGCACACTTGTCTTTAACCAAAATGACTATGGACCAAACACTGTCTTCCAACCAGTCTCCAAAATAGTTCTTATCCAATGTGCAGAATTCGTGATATCTCAAACAGGTTTCTGCTCACCTTTAGTCCGGTGCACCGTGGAGACCAATCGTCCAACAGAAATCAAGTCCGACTCCTCTGTCCTGTTATCCAGCCACCTCACGATCACGTCGGGGTTCACCAAATTGTAGGAATCTACACCTTTAATGTATCTTCCGCGTGTTCGTTTACTCGTGAGAATGACTACCAAAAACCCACAACTTAAAATCCAAAAGAATTTATTCCCTGACAGAGGAGTCTAATTACCCTAACAGAGCTCTGGGTCCACAACTACGCCTGACTTAGCCTTAGCTCCAGTGGTGTAGAGTGACAAAGACTATCTCTGGCCCTGACCCTTTTATGACACATTTCAGTTCATCTTGGGGTGTAGTCTCCACTGATTGGTCCTGGGCTCTTGGGGTCCCCGTTGCCATGGCGCCACATTCCTGATCTGGTTTCGACACCCCTTGGTTTGGAGCGACGTTGATGAATCCTCTTGTTGTTGCCCATTTCCTGGCCTTTTTTGGGTGGAAAGCTGTAAACAGATAATCCAGTCCCCTCCTCTGATTGGCTTGCTTCTGCTGGTGGACTGGCTGGTCCCATCTCTGCCTGGCTCTGCCTGGGTCCATAATTCATCCTCCTGACCCATCGCTGTGCCAGAGGTTCCTTATCTTCCACATTCTTTCACTTGGGGGAAGGTAGATGTTGGTCCCCACAAACTCAGACTCAGCTCAAGCTGTTTGGACCGGTTCTGGGTTAGATGTCTCCTGCGTTCCTCAATGGTCCTCATACCCGGTGGTTCCTGCCTTTCATGACTCACTCTTCCATACACGCATCTCTCCCCCTTATCAAACACAGCTCTCATACTGGATCAAACTGAGGTTACCTTACCCATTATCACTGCGTCTGTTGGATTCAGTTTTTCATTAGACAAAGCATTTATTCAATAGCAGATACTTGATAAATATGATCATAAGTAAAATATCATGATTCCCACAGCGGGAAGGAGATATCCCAGAAGAACCAGGACAGTGAGGAGGAATAAGAACTGCAACCGCTTCAAAGGACCAGGACAGTAAAAAGAAATAAGGACTGTAACCGCTTCAACCAATGACACATCACAACCCTTTCCTACTCCACTACAACCATAAAAGGACAACAAATATCAAAGGAACTGCGTGTCGTCTCTCCACAAGGATTAATGACTCTGATACAGAAAATCAAATGAAGATGTATACAGATGATGACTTCCTTTGTGTAATAAATATGATAAACAGGAGGGAAATGATAAAGAAAATGTGATTGATTGATCATATTTATGGTTCACCCCTGGTTTACCCTTTAGGTTTGAACTGAAGAGATTTGCTGCTTACTTGTAATTCTATGCTTACATGCTGATGTCCGCACTGCATTCCAGAGGCCCCTTAGTTTCTATATTTAAGTTGATGCTTTTCCCAAAAAGCACGCGTCTCCTTACTGGAGGATGGCCTCTCAACATTCTCGGATGGCAGGAATGTGGACTCGCTGTAAAACGGACACCTCTAAGCGTCAGTCTCCAGTCAGCCTTCGCTTTTGTAAACCAGCGTTACTTCTGTGAACTCTGACTCCTTCGAAGTAAAATTTCCCTTGATCTCAAGTTCACTGATCTCTCGTCATTTTTTAAAGAACAACAAGCAGAAATATCTAACATTTAATATTAATATTATTAAAATGATGCCTAACACTCAGGTTAAAATTATGATTTTCATCCTAAGATTTTCCTTATTTACTTCCCCCTCAGGTACTTTCGTGGCCAGTACCTTAACCCTTAAGACATAAGTAGGGTGCCTAATTCAAACCTAGCTATACCCTTTGTCCATTGACTTTTTTCCATTTTTCTTGCTTGGTGCCGTTTTCCTCCTCCGTCTTTCTGTCCCGTCCAGGGCACGCACAGATTCGTGCCTCAAAACACCTTCTCCCCAGCACGTTACCATCAGTGGTTTCCAGCGTAAGGATGGTGAGGATAGGCCGGCGATTCATGCCCCCCATGCATGAGCTGTTGCACATGTATGACAGCAAAATGGTCGTATGGCGGTTCATACGGCACAGTCACACTATGCCTCTTCGTGTTGGGGTCTTCATAGGAGTACTGTGCAACTCTGCAGTTAAATTTGCCAGCATCGTAGTGTCTTTCTGCACAGAGGTTGTAGATTTTGTAATGGTTTTTATGTTTTGAATCCAAAAACCGTACTACATCGTCTATATTGTTTCTGTACACTCCCTCAAGTCTCTCTGCTGGAAAGCCCATAGCTATGATGTTCGGGTATATATATGTTAAGTCCAGGTCGAAGCCATCCTCCTGGTATCTCCTTTTGTTCCGGCTGACCATTTCTTTTATAATCGCAGCCATTGCAGCAGGTGACAGGAGTCACTAGCTGGTCGCTTGCCTTTATCGCGTACTTTAGGCACCTCCTCGTCTTCTGACCCAGGACTATCAAGATCCTATGGGTGAGAAGAGGGTGGTGGCATTAGTTCTTGCGACGCCGTCTTTTTGATCTCTCCTGATTGGTTCAATGATAGCCGAACTGTTCTTGGGATTATTCCTCTCCCCCTCTGGACCAATCGCACCTCCCAGGCATGGTTCCAGGTGCTGCTGGAAAAACGTGCAGCCTGGCATCTCATGATCCAGGACAGCTCCAGTAAATCCAGTACGGCTGAGCTTAGCTCTCCTCTTCAGCCAAGCTGACCACCATCCAGTCACCTTTGTCCTTGCTACAGGTCTAACCGGGATCGAGACATTAGTCAGTATCATCAAGTCCTTTGTGTCAACTTCTATGAAGACCCCCAACGGGCACCATATGAAGCCAGTGAACGAGATAAGGACATGGGCGGTCCCAGACACTACACGTGGGCCGCATTCAGTAACAAGAATAAGGTTACGTTCAATAGTGGAGACCCTGGCTTCCTGTACCTCCTTAGCATGCCTGGGCAAGGTTCCAGAAGTTGTAAAAATCCTCTTATTGTTGGTTAAATGCGGGTAGTTGTACACGTCTGGGCAGAATATTTTCCCCTTAGCCACTCTATCTTGTGGCCATATTTGCTCGGTCCACCACCTTCCCATGGAGGTGGATTCCCAATCTCTCTGGCTATAGCCTGGCAAGGATAGGCTTCCATCTCCAGACAAACGCAAGCCATCCTCCCACTTCCAAGGGAGAAAGTCTTCCCACTTCATGGTGGTATCCCTGGGGATGACTGAGAGTTTCTTTTCCTGTTTAGATGACAATTTGTCATAGCCAATAGTCATCACAGTCTGGTATATCAGAATGGGGCAGTTCCAAGAATCTATGACACTGGCCCGTAAAGCAAACGGCGGCTGAGGAAGGTGATCGTTTGAGTGGAAACGATACCGTAGCGCCAAGAACTGTGCTGGGTTTATCTGCCAGGGGGTGCCAGTATCGCACACATTCCAAACCCCGTTACGTTGGCCACAGGTGCATGGCCCACAATGGGTGTCTTTGCGTAGTATTTGATATCGACATCCCCACGAGTCCCAGCAGCACTTGCAAAACGTGAAGGGGGCAGACCCCATTAATTCGATCCCGCACATCAAGTGTTCAGCGCCCACTTCCGCTCGCTTAGGACGGTGCTCATGCTTGTACTTTGCATCCCCAGACCAAAGAAGGGCAAAAACGGGCGCAGCACAAAGGACACAGTCACCAGGCTCATATTTAGACCATCTAGCACTGGTGGTGGGGTGAGTATAGGGCATAACACTTTCTCATGACTTCAAACGAGCGCGCCTACAAGGTCATTCTCAGATCCAAGCACACAGCTGTTCGTGAGTTCAAACGCGCACGATCAAAAGCATACAGGTTCACTAAAGTTCGAAACATTAAACAATTAATGATAAAAAATCAGAAACAATATCAAATATTATTTAGCAGGTCCATTAATGATAAAAACAGAAACAATACCAAATATTATTTAGCAGGTTTTGATTACAATATTTTCGAACTTCCCGTATATACAACACCGTGGACTCCACCAGAGATTTTGGAGACACAACAGTCCGTCAGCGTGGTGCTCTGCTCGCGGGGCCTCCTCCACACACAGCCGCCGCCTGGGGGGAACACCGTATAATAGCCGGGCTGATCATCGCACCTCCTCTTGGAGAGACCAGTCGGTTGCTCTCACCTCTGCTCCCTCCAAAAGCGTAGGAAGAACTTTGTATCTAAAAGTATGCATCTAAACCAAAGTCTAACTTGAAAAAAAATAAGATGCATTAATTTGGTATCGGGTCTGTTTCTTCTCTGCCCAAAATTAGGGTTTATTAGCCGCCAAGTTCTCTTCCGGTTCCAGTTAGTCCGAACTCCGGCTTCAAAAATTTGTTTTTGTTTGACATCGTCTCAGGAGACCGAGCAGTATAGTAACGGTCTCTGCCTCCTTATACCTGATGCCAGAACTGTCCCTGGGGAAGTTTCTGGAGCCAAGAAGTTATGTTTTTCCTCAGCTTCGCCACAATAAGAAGGACAGGCGTCAAATAACTCTTTCCCGTCTCACAACAGAACCCGGTTCAAGTCAAAAGTCAGGGGAGTTTCAATTCAGCTATTGACTCTTCTTATTCCTCAGACTCGCCAGTTTCCAGCAGGGGTCGCCACAGGACCGCGAAAGCGACCACTTCGGAGTATCACTCAGTAGGCGCTGCGTGCCAGACCTGCTCTGTTCTCAGCTCCCTTGTGGGATGTCTGATGCGATGTCTGTCTGTGATTCTGTTCTCTGCAGCCCTCCAAACCTCTCAGAGGCAGGTAGGACATCGTCATCTCCAGAGTCATCTCTTTCTGAGGATGATTGGGCCAGTCCCTCGGGTCTCCATCTTAGGAGAATTGCAGTGTCAGATCAAGGTACACTGCAAGGTTGGGGAACCGAATTCCTCTGACGGCTCAGATGACAAAAGCGAGTCTGTTTATGAAGAACCAGCGGGACTTGAAGTCCCCAGAGGAGTGGGCGCTGAGCACCGACGACCCTTTCGTCCTAGACAAGCCCTGGAGGCCGGGTCCGCTCCTGTGCTCAGGGCACCTCTCTCCTCACCTCCCCATATGGATCGAGAAAATAAACGGTCATTGACACGCCCTTCAGATTCACAGTCAACCCCCAGGTTTTGCGTCACCACATGGACCTGAGTGAACTCAGAGAACAAGCGGTCATGTCTGATGGAGGAGGACCGCGATTCCTGTCAAAAGAAATAATCTAGCTAGTGCCAAAGCGATCCTCCTACACTGGGTTTTACGGCGGGTTCTTTCTGGAACCCAAGAAGACAGGAGAGTGGAAAGCTGTTCTGGATCTCAGTCTCCTCAACCAATTCATGACCAGACACCGGTTCCAGACTACCAGGAGACTCGTGGAGTGCGTCTGAGTGTGAGAGTGGAAGACCTCCATAGATCTTGCAGACGGCTACTTCCACAACACGGTCTCTAGTGTCTAGGGCCTCGTTTTTTCGCCAAGTGCATGGAGGAGTGGCTCGAACTACTAAGGAGACAGAGTCTGCGGATTATGACATACTTGGACTACTGGTTGAGTCCAAACAGGAGTCATGAGAGCACACCAGCTTAGCAGAAGGGGTCTTTCTAGTAGCTGCAGAACAAATTCAATGTCTCCGAAGTGGTTTCAGAGACTGATCAACATTTTTATGTGTGATGGTCTGAAAGCTACAGGTCCCTCGGGCTGAAAACCTGTTTTCTGCATTGTTCACTCACTGCTCAGCGATCCCTCAGAACATGAAAGTTTCACCTGCAACGAGAGCGAAAAAACTATTACTAGTATATTCAACACTAAATGTCTGCGAATAGGACGCTGCGACTGGCCTACAAGCAGTCGAACCGTTGCACATTTCCTTCTTCCAAGCCATGGGATGACTTTGACGAGAGCCAGGCGCTGCTATGAGGTGGATCTGTAGATTGTGTTCCCAGAGTTGGCTGAGTTCCGTATGGTGGAGTCAGGTTCCCGCTTGATCTTTTCCTGCGCCTCATTTCATTTGCTGCCTGTCGTATCGAAGTTGAACTCTCTCTCCTCCGCCAGCTCAAGAATCATCTCACTTCACTAACGGCCTGCTGGCGTTGGATGGCGAGACTACACAAAAGTCACGACAGCATGTTGTCTGCCCACAACTGGAAGAAATCTGGACTATTCCCGGCGCGGTTCTGACACTCCACTGGCACTAGGACCGCACTTGGTCAGGTACAGAGCTTACTGCCACATGGAGGGTTTGGATTGGCAGCGCGGCGTTCCCGCTCACTCGGCCGTCATGCACGATGCCTGATGCGTTCGCCCCGGAATCTCGACCTCCCCCCTGAGGAGGGACCATCCCACCCACCTCTGACAGAGCCACCATACCGCAGTGGGATGGTGTTTACGCCGTCGGCAACCAGCTCACAGCGCTTGAGAACATCATCGCGCTCTTTATGAGCTCCGTGGACCGGCTCATCCATCGCAGAACCTCTCTCACTCGACCAGAAATTTTGGAGTTTCAACAGTCCGTCAGCATGGTGCTCCGCTCATGGCGCCTACTCCACACACAGCCGCTGCCCGGGGGGGAACACCGTCGCTGGTCGAAGGGGCAGGGTGACTCCAGCCATCCAAATCATAGCCGTGCTGATCGTCGCTGCTCCTCTTGGAGAGACCAGTCGGTCCCTCCAAAAGATTAGGAAGAAAACTTTGTATCTAAAACTATGCATCTGTCACAGGTTTGAATACTGTGACCTTGTCTACAGTTAAAAAGTGGTGTCTCAATGTGGTCAGTAGAACGCCGTCTGAAACAAAATGCGGACAGAGTCACACAAGGCTTCCACATGTGTCGATGGTGAGATCCAAGTGATCCAAGGGATTCTTTTTTTTCATTGTGGTAACCCACACCACAATTAGATGTCTTTCTGAAACATCACTCACAAACATCTCACTTTGTCATACAACAACTGTCAGACATCATGAACCACCTGCATAATTGCTTTTCATCTGAATGTATAATTCTGCCATTAAACCAGTTGGCTAGTGTTGAGAAATCATAAAACTTTACTTTTCACCAAACACCGTTATTCACCACAAGCAAACCCAAGGACACACAACTCAATCACCCGTGCCATGTCAACGTAGGTTGTCAGTATTAGCTTACAAGCGCCACATCCACACAGAGCGAACTCAAAGTACGAAGGAAAAACAGTATACTTAAAAACCACGTCACCATCCACACACTCAGACCCCAAATCAGTCAATCCCAAGTGGAACAAACATTATAAACAAATGGATTTGACTAACCTGAAACTAAATGTGGACAGAGTCATACGAGGCTTCCACATTTATCGATGGTGAGAAAAGTAATGAAAAAAAGTGTCACTTCCTATTTACCCACACATCTTCAATGCCCAACCTCTGTCCTCTCCTGCCCTCTACTGACCGAATTATATACCTGCCGGTTAATCAACTCTTCAAAAACCACCCATGAAACACATCATTTACTGGCTGCTCCACAGTGGCCCTTTTAAGCGTCTCTAGTATCATGACTTGGGAGGCAGCATGAAGATAAACTGCGTTTTTGGGCCCCCGGTAATGAGGCCCCTGGCGCGGCCGACCTAGCTTGCATCACAGCGACGTTGGCATATTGTCAATGGAAAACATGAAGCAGTAGTTTGTGGGACCAATTTTCATCTGCACTTATTTCCCTCCGGCGTTTCTACATGTTGATGGATGGACTTTCATTTGTGTTGGGCGTGGGGTCTGCTGACAGGAAATCCACAGTCCCATAGGCAGGAAATGCTGCTGTCAACCGAGTGAGAAGTAAACAAGACGTGCTAATGACCCTGCTGCTGCAGATCACATCTGCTTAACAAGCTGTCTTTCTAAATCATGTCAATGAGGTTTGCACTTCACATTTCCATCTGTTTTTATCAAACAATTCAAATAAAAGTAGAACATGACAGGTATTTCGCTCTGATTTTACATTTAAATGATACAGTTTTTGTACAATATAAACACTTGATTCTTATGATTGTAAATTATTCTTTTAAACATTTTGCAAAATATTAATTTTACAGCCTTACATCCAGTAATATCATATTTATCTTGTTTGAAACTCAGGACAGCAGTGTCAAAAGATGTGATGAGTATTTGTATAGATGATGTATAGATGACATTCGAGTTTCTCGTTTGAACGGTTGAACCAGGACCTCAGTGCAATGTAATTATTCGCTTTCATGCAACAAAACACGGTCCTTGCACTCTCCTGAAGCCACTTTGGTCGACAAAACTACTGTCCAATGCAATCACAAAAAACTATATTCTGATATGACAACCATATAATCAATTAACCTGAAACAAAATGTGGACAGATTCCCGCGAGGCTTCCACATTTTTCGATGGTGAGAAAAGTAATGAAAAAAGAGTCACTTCCTATTTACCCACACATCTTCAATGCCCAACCTCTGTCCTATCCTGCCCTCTACTGACCTAATTATATACCTGCCGGTTAATCAACTCCATGCTGAACAATTAAATGACATCTAACACACACTCTGTGAACACACATAAGTGGGCGTCACACTAGAAAGGCTGTTTTTCCTATAGTTGTACGTGATATTTTCATGTTCAGAGGCTATTCCGATCAGTCAGTGAACAGTGCAGAAAACGCCTTTTCAATCCGTCAAAAGCTGGGTTTCAGACCATAAAAAAAAAAAATTAACCGCCTGAAATATCGTTCAGAAATGTAGGTTTAGTGTTGAATATACTAGAAAAAGTGTTTATCCGATAGTTGCAGGTGAAATTTTCATGTTGTGAGTAATCCCTGAGCAGTGAGTGAAGAGAGCAGAAAATGCGTATTCAGCTCAAGAAAAGGTGGTTTTCAGACCGACACAAATAAAAATAAAAATGTTGATAACTCTCTGAAACCACCTTAGACAGGTTGAATTAGTTCTGCACCCTCTCAAAACACATTTTCTGCTAACATTGGCAGGTAAAATTGTCATGTTCTGAGGCCTTCGCTGAGCAGTGAGTGAACATTGCAGAAAACGCGTTTTCAGGCTGAGGGACTGTGGTTTTGAGACAGACAAACATGAAAATGTTGTTACCTCTCTGAAACCACTTCAGACAAGTTGAAGTAGTTCAGCACTTACTAAAAACACACCTGCTGCTATATTGGCAGGAGAAATGTTTATGTTCTGAGGCATCCCTGAGCAGTGAGTGAACAGTGCAGAAAACACGTTTTCAGGCTGAGAGAAGCTTGGTTTCTGATCAGGAAAAAAGAAGTTGATAACCCACTGATAAACAGTTCAGAAAGGTACATTTAGTGCTGAATACACTAGAAAGAGTGTTTTTCGTATTGTTGCAGTTGAAATTTTCATGTTCTGAGTCACGCGTGAGTAGTGTTTGAACAGTGCAGTGAACGCCGTTTTCAAAATATAAAATTGTTGCTCACGCTTTGAAAACAGTTCAGAAAGTTTTATTTAGTGCTGAATATACTAGAAATGGTGTTTTTGCTATATTTACACTTGATATTTTCACTGTTCTCAGGCGATTCTGATCAGTCAGTGAACAGTGCAGAAAATGCTTTTTCTCCCGAGGGACAGTGGATTTCAGACCAACAAACATTAAAATGTTGATAACTCATTGAAACCACATCAGAGAGGTTGAATTAGTTCTGCAGCTACTAGAAAGACTATAGCAGATTCTGTTTTAGTATAGGTGAAATTTTCATGTTCTGAGGCATCGCTGAGAAAAAGTCTAAAAAAAGTTCTGAAATGTACGTTTAGAGTTGAATATACTAGAAAGAGTGCTTTTCCTATAGTTGCAGGTGAAATTTTCATGTTGTGAGGCATCCCTGAGCAGTGAGTGAACAGTGCATAAAATGCGTTTTCAGCCAAAGGAAAGGTAGTTTACAGACCGACACAAGTAAAAATGTTGACAGGTTGAGTTAGTTCTGCACCTTGTAGAAATACCGTTTCTGCTAAAGTTTCAGGTGAAAATTTCATCTTCTGGGGCATCGCTGTGCAGTGAGTGAACAGTGCGTAAAACGCGTTTTCGTCCAAAGAGAAAGTGGGTTTGGGACCGGCAAAAATAAAATTGTTGATAACCCTCTAAAAACAGTTCAGACAGCATAGATTTGTGCTGCCAGCACTAGAAAGACCCTTTCTGCTTTTGTGGGATGTGAAAATGTCATGTTCTGAAGCTTCCCTGAGAAGTTATGGCACAATGCAGAAAACGCTTTTTCAGTCTGAGATAAGGTGGGTTTCGTATCGCCAAACACCTTTATCTGCTCTTTATCTGCTTTCAATCGTTCCTTATTTCCATCTCTCTTTGACCGTAGTCCGAGTGTCGCAGAAATGGAAGAAATATTGAGATCAGGAGGCAAAGCCCTCGCTTCGCCTGCTGGTCTGTCCCACTGACCAAGAACTTGACCGTGGAGAAGAGGAGACCACATGGCGATGGATGCACCCCCACCAGGAACCTTGTGTGACCCAGCTGGATTGCTTCGTCGCTTCTCCCATCCATCAATGACCGAAGTCCGGGTGTAGCAGAGATGGGAGAACCTTAGGCTAATGTGGAGATGCGCTAGCCGGGGCTCCGCTCGTAACTCCAGGTTCGCCAGGCAGGTCAACTTGACTAGGTGGAGAGAGAATCCTCACCACATAGACTGACCTGAGATAAACCATGCGGAGTGCAAACAGGACAGAACAACAACGTTCAGATGCCTTAAAGATTGCAACTGGACCTTGCGTGGGGTGCAACACTGCGGATACGAGCGCAGGAGAAGCGTCAACAAAGTAGGTGAAGATTCACTGGTGGCCTGTCTCTAATCACAGAGGGGTGGCGTGCCAAGAGACCTGCTGCTATCTCCAAACGCCAGGTTTCACGCCAGTCCGGCCAACTTGACGTCTTGCGCCAACGACCTCACTGTAGTGAAGTGGCACGAATAACCCTCCATACAGTGGGTCTGGGTGTCCCCCTGGGGCCCTCTTGTAGCCAAATCAGGTGCTTCCCTGCTCTGGCGACTACACAGGGGAACCTGACGCCATCCCATGGCCACAGCACTAGTTTGAGCCCAACGTGGCAGAACTAGGCACTAATAACGTCCACATTTGGAGGGAGAACTCGCCAGTGTAGACTCGTTTGGCCCATGAAGAAGCGCTGCCAAAGAGAGCAATTCTCTCATTTATTGTCCAGAGCTGCTGGAAGCACCTGTAAACAGGACAACGTGAGGCAAAGAAGAAGTTGCTACGTCAGACAAATAGAAATCTGCAAAAGATGAGGCGGTAGCCGAGAAGGCTGCTTGGCAGGTTTCTGCCAAAGAAACCCCTCTGAAGGCAGCTATGGATGTTGCCCATTTTTACCACCTGCCAGAGCCACCCACAGCTTCTCTGTTTTCCTCAAGGCCTTGACTCCATTCAGATATGCTCTCAGTGCACTCACAGGACACACCTGGTGCAAGCGCCAGTGATTCTCATCCGGGTGGGGGGAAGGACAGAAAGCCTTCACTGAAAAATTGCTGTCCTTGGCACAAAGAAATTTCCGAAAAAAGACAAATCGAGAAGGCACATAGTTCTCCAAAGCCTCCTGACGGAGGCCAGGCCCAGGAGGAGAGCTGCTTTCTAAGCCACCAGTTCCAAAGGAGCCTGATCAAGTGGTTCGGAGGGAGCTTCACAGAGAGACGTTAATACCAATTGAAGAGCCCAATATGGCAGATGCGTCTGGAGGTGGGTCTGAGTCTTCGAAATCCCTGCATGAACTGGACTAGCAGTGAATGTTTACCCAATGGACAGCAGTCCCCACGCATTTAGCATTACATGCTTTGAGTGTTGAGGGTGATTTAGCATTTTGGACCACCTGCTAGCCTTGAAGTAGCCATGCTTTGAGGGGACGCCCCAGGATAGGCGGTCCCGTCATCATTTCTGCCCCCTGCTGCAGGACTGTTTGCAGGACATGAACAGGTTGCAGCGCACCCTTGAGAGTGTGTGTGTGAGCACAGGTGGCAGAGTTGTGCAGTCCAGAACACCTCCCGGGACTCTGGAACACCTATGAGGTCATCTTGACCACAAAGCTTAACCCCCAGCCTTGCAATGTGGCCTGACCTGAGAACCGTGGGCAATTACCATGGCCATCCACACCGGACGTCTGACTTGCACAGCTGGCTCCTTTGCCAGACGGCCTTCAAGGAGATGCACGTTTTACTGCACTGAACCGCCTGCAATGTCACCGGCGATGTTGCTTTGGTATGACGGAAGGTGGTGAGTCCTGTCGATATCTCGGATGGCCAGGGCCTCACACAGGACCGGCCTATGAGACTTCCTATGCAACCGCCAATCCCAGGGTCTATCCAGCGTGAATGAATTAATTAATGAATGGGTTGTGAAGATGTAGCTTTAACAACCGCTCATACATAGAGTGTAATTTTACACTCTGGGTGGCAGGAGCTGCTGCCTTGCCTTTGCCACCTTAAGCTGATATAGAAGGTGGCGTTAACAACCCCTCATATATGGTGTGTACCCTACACTCTGGATCAGCAGGAACTGCGTTGCTCTCTTTTAGCCACTATACGGCTGAAATAGAAAGTGGCATAAACAATCCTCCAAACCTATAGAGAAAATATTTACTGAGCAGCTGCAGTCAGGTTTCTAGTCTGAGCTGAGCAAGAAAGAGGGAGTTTATTCACAAATGAATAAACAGTTGTGCAGGAATCCGGTGGATCTCGGGACGCTGCTCACTGCACAGCACTGTAATGAAGCAGATACTGGTGTCCCAGAGCCAGTGCAGTGAATGAGGGCCGACTGTTTGCAGGGTTCGGCTGCTCCTGAAGACAGAATGACATGAGACATGAGATACTCCCTTGAAAGCAGCCACAGATGTTGCCAGGCATCTCGTCGAGTGTGCTCTCTGGTCCGGTGCCTGTTTTTTTGCAGTCTCATAGGCTTTCATGATGGCAATTCTAAGCCAATGTGACACCCTGTGAAGGGACAGTGCCTGCCCCTTCTTACCACCAGGGAGAGCCACCCACAGACTGTCCGTCTTTCTGAAGGGAGGGACTCGATCCAGTTAAGCTTTTAGCGCTGCTCGTATGAATGGTGAGGAGGGTAGAAAGTCTTTACTGACAAGGTGCTGACGAAAAAGAGAGTGTGTGAAGAAAAAGAGAGACATTTAGGTGCGAAGGTGTGGTCCGGCCAGCGGGGTATACACTTCTCAGGGCGTCGAGTTGGGAGCGGAAGAAACCACAGAGGTCGCGGGATACAAGCTTTGTTTTATTCCACATCAGCGTAACATCATCTCTTCACTTGACATCGCTCAGTATCAAATTGTTCAAAGTACAGACACATTAAGTAGGGGCTGGATCAAGGGCGCTCCTTGTCCCAGATACATCGTCACAAACATGCATATCCACGTTTGGCCTTCTGGCTGAATCATAAGAGCTTCTGGCATCTCCAGACAAAACAGACACAGGTCAAATTATTCCACAACATATCCCCCCTTTGTGGGTCTCAGACCCACACACCGAATTTAGCAAGCTATCCCATTTTATTTTACTGAAGATTATTTATTACTGTAACAGAGCAGTGACAATATACTGGATATAAGAATGTAGAAAATGTTAACTACATGATTAATATAGCTGAAGTTAGTTCAATAGGTTTACTGCTGTCTGGTTAAATAAAAATCTCAACCGCGCGCATGGAAAATGTTAGTCAGTTCGCTTCCGGAAGCGTCAAAAGTTTTCCCGAATTGTACTCTTACTTGCTGACATGATGCATGCTGAACTAATTTGAACTTTCTTGAAATCATTTTGAATTTGTAAAACCCGAACACATAGATTGAACACAAAATTAACCAAAAACAATGTGTGAACATAAACAATATGATGAATTAGAACACATGGTTATGCAATCATATTACAGGACAATGAAACATAATGAACACCAAACAATAAAAAATGTTACTACCTAAATGGTATTCTCTTTTTTTCTGGAAGTCTATTTTCGCTTTCGTTGCTTCTTGTCATAGGTGAGACTTCCTTTTTTAAAACAATAATCAAGTAATTATACCAGCAAAGAAACATAAGATCATGATTTAAACACATTTGTAATGTAATCGTAACAACACCTCCTTCTTCAGTCACGTCTGGAGTATGATGAGAGTCCTCCAATTAATCAGGTGTTGGGTACAGATGTGGTCTCTCAGTCACCACGAGAGCCAGTTGTTCAGCAGGCATCATGTTCAGCATCTGTGCGTTCCAAAGTCCCGTCGTGACTGCTAACTGCTTCTCAATCATTCGCAGACACAGTTTCCTCATCATGGGTACGATGCAACATGCCAGAAGAAAAATGACAATTAGTATGAATGCAGCAGTAGTCCCCACTTCTGCAAAAAATGCTCCCCATTTTCCTAGATGTCCATCTAACCAATCCCAGGCCCAACTTTTAGCCCCTGCATGCTCTTTTATCTCATTTTTTAAATCTCTAAGTTTATCCATTGCAATGGCAAATGTTCCATCAGGCGCGGTGTTGTTAGGAATGTAAGTGCAACGCTGATCTCCAAACATGTGACACACACCACCTTTTTCTGCTAATAACCAATCTAACACCTGACGATTTTGTAACACCATTTTACCAGTTTCATGCAGTTGTTCTCCCAGTAGTTTAAGTATTTCATAAGTATGGTTTGTGTATCTCTGCGCATGATAGTAAATATAATTAATCCAATCCACTGCAGTTTTAACCACACATGGGAAGTTTGAGTAATGAGTTGTCTTGTGTCATGATTGCAAAATTTCCCTGTTTGCATTGCTCCCTTTGAGTTCGAGCACATTCTTCTGCTGTGTACTTTTCAGGAATTACAGTAGGAGGTTCCATTGGTGTTGGTGTACAAATTAAACATTCAACCTGCGTCATTTCTTTAGCAGTATAACTCATCCATTTGTACCACTCATTTTTCTGGGCTAGATCCCATAGTCGATCTTCTGTGAGTCTAAAGCTTCTTTGCTGTGGTTTGAATTTCACTGTCTTGAGTTCCTCGTCCTCTGACATGTTGACTGAGTCCCACTCATCATATGAATCATAAAAATCAGGATCTTGCGCATCAGAACTGCGTGGTTTTATAACCTCGGGTATCTCTGTCAGTTCTCTCGGAAACCCCTCAAAAGGAGTTGTCATGACTGTGTCCAATACCTTCCCATGTGGAAAATACATAATAATAAATAACATAATAAATTCAACTTTGTATATTTTCCCTGGCTTCAATCTATTTGCCCTAATCCCCAATGTCCATTTTGTGAGATTTTTCTCCAACGACAGATCACACTCTGGGTCACCCATTACCCGTTCCTTAGACCTTATTACTTCCCAACCACAGATCATATTTGGACTGCCAGATGCTGTTTTTTCAATGATGTTAATTCCTCTTCCAACCATCCCACCATACATAGATTGTTCTGGAATTTGGATCTTGACTTTTTGGGACAGAGTTAAACTAGTGGTTGCATTCAGGACGTAACGAGTGGTTGAGTCTGAGACCGGACATGTGATTTTATTACAGATAGGACTAGTGGTGGTCAAAACTGGACGGTCATTTTCCTTTCCTTTTTTTTGACTGTGGTGTGGTTCCAAGTTTGGCAAACAGTGTCTTACCTAGAGCTCCCTGACCTCTGACCTGGATCCCACTTTTACTCCGCCTGTCCTGCACCAATACGCTTAACGGTTTGTGTTTCTGGGCATGTTTCACACAACGGGTGATCGCATCGTACTTAGCTGAGTCGCTGTTCTGCTGGAGTTTTTTTAGCTGGAACTTTGGGTGTCACGGTCTGGACTTTGGTCGGCTGCTCCGGTCTCGCGGTTCCCGTCGGTCGCTGCGCGAGCTCGTCTCCTGGTGACAACCAAACCAGACAACTTATTATCACAGCAAGCCTTGTCATCAACATTTTGACTATCTAAATCATTGACTTCACTGCCCTGTTTTCTTTCCTGTTTGGTAGTGGGGCCTTGTGCCTTTGTGCAATGGCTCAGATGGTACCAAGTGGCGCTGCCTTCGACTTGGACAGCTGTTGGTGTTGCTCGGACCACGGTGTATGGACCTTCACGTCTCGGCTGGTGCCACTTCCTTCGGAAGACATTGATATACATCTGGTCGCCGGGAACCACCAAATGCCCGACCTCACGATCGGCCTCAAGCTCCCATTTTCTCTCCTGCAGATAGATAGTCTTATGGATAGAAGTTAATTGCTTCATATAACTTCTAAGTTCAGATTGTAGTTGCTCAAGTGGAGGCCCCTTGTAGGGTCCCCTCAAATGTGGTGCTGGCATCGGCCGTCCCGTCAACATCTCATGTGGTGTCAAATGTGTGCTTCGATGAGTTTGCATGCGATAACTCATCAGTGCTAATGGTAACGCATCAACCCAGTTTAGCTTCGTGCTAGCACAGATCTTGTTCAGTTTCGCTTTCAGAGTTCCATTTATCCTCTCAACCATTCCCTGACTCTGGGGGTGATAAACGGCACCCAATCGTTGTTTGATTCGAAGTTGCTGCAAGATGCCCTTCACAACCTTTTGTACAAATGCAGCACCGTTGTCTGAGCTTATTTCTGATGGAATGCCAAATCGAGGAATGATTTCTCTGGTCAGGAATTTGATTACTGTTTCAGCACTCAAGTCTTTGGATGGTGCTGCTTCAACCCAGCGGCTAAACCGATCAATTACCACCAACATGTAACGTTTCCCTTGAACCGTTTTTATCATGTCAACGTAATCGATCACAAGATGTTTAAATGGACCTTCTGGGACTGGAATATGACCTATTGGTGTCTTGATGTTTTTTCGTACATTGTTTTCTGCACAAATCTCACATTGATTCAGCACTTCATCTGTTGTTGTCTGCAAAAATGGGGATCAATATCCCTGCTGTCTGATTTTCTTCACCACTTCCCCCCTTGCACAGTGATCTGCACTGTGCACCTCAGAAATCAAGATGGTCAAAAGTGCAGCTGGAGCTACGAGCAGGCCTTCATGTGATCGCCAGAGACCCTTATTGTCCAGAGTAGCTCCTCTTTGTTTCCACAAAACCTTTTCATTTTCGTCTGCATTTTCTTGGATGGGGATTTTCATGGGGAGGTGGGTGGCATACTTTGGACTCACGCAGGTGTAAGTGGCTCCAGTATCGATTAACATTGGAACTTGCCTGTCTTCCAATTTCACTTGAATGATTGGTTCTCTGCCAGCTTCTCCTGTTTGGCTTGAAAGCTGGCCCTCCCCGGTAGGATTCTCTGGGCCCCGCTAATATCCATAATTTGCACCTGCCCAGCGGTTTGCTGGTCCTCTTTGTTGTATGGGCTGCGTCTGTGCCACTGGCATTCCGGGGCCGATCATTTGGCAGTTGCGTGCTAGGTGACCAGGTTCACCACAGCTCCAACATAGTCCTGGGGGGCCTTGCATTTTTGATGGCCTTGTCATGCCTCTTCCCCAAGTTCGAAATTGAGACTGTCTCATTTGTGTGGGTCGTCGCCCGAACGGCTGTTGTTGATAGGCATTGGCAACCGGTGGGTGTTGGATGGGTGGCGCTGTTGGCTGTGTTGCTGGTGTTGGTGGCTGTGGCGGTGGTGTTGACCCAATGGTGGCACCTTGATCCATCACGGCGGCTTGAATCTTTGTCTTCAATCTGCTCTGGAGATCTGTGAGCTGCAGTTGAGTGAGCTTTCTTTGTTGAGCCCTCTCTTGTTCATCTTGTCTTTGCTCATCTCTCCGGTGTCTCTCGATGGCGTGTACAACGTGGTCGCGGAATTCTCTGTGAGGCATGGATGTCAACCCCACGACGTCTTCCAGCTTGCTCTGTACTTGTTGTGGCAGGGCTTCGATGACGTAGGTGCGGAACAGAGTTGATAGCAGAGGACTGTTTTCGGCTTCCTCCTCTGTCTCTTGTTTCCATCTCTTCAGTTGCCTGCTTATGTACGCAGCTGGGTTCTCGTTCTCTCCAAGTGGTTCTCCTTTCAGTGCCTTTGGGTCAATCTTGGATGGGAATTCACCTCTCAACACTCTCCACAGCTTTGGCCGGTATGGATTGAACTCGGTCCCGTCGGCCATCATGTCTAACATCCAGACATTTCCACTGTGACGTAGGAGGTTCTCCATCGCGCTTGCACCCAAACTCTTAGCCAACACAGCCTTGATGTCGCCAAGGGCCAACATCTTGCCAACGGTCTCCTCCTCAAACTTCCTGATCCATTTTCCAGCTCCTTCGTGGATGTCTGGCAGTCGGGCAATCAGTCCTGCAAGGTCGAGCGTTTGCCACGGGATATAGTGACCTTTGTTGCCCTTGATCAGAATAGGAAACTGACCAGGGTCTGTGTCTCTGTCCGGCGGCTTGATGTTTGGTCGGTATCTCAGGTCAACCCTTCCAGCTCCGCTCGCCCCCTGCTGTCTTGTCTTTGTTTCACCCAACTTGTCATGTTTCTCATCCAACTCCATCTCGATTTCTTCGATTATTGTTCGGTTTGTTCTGCGTTCAGGGTCGACACCCACATGGTCTAGCTGAGTCCAGTATGACTCGCCACCGATCTTCCCTCTCAGTGTTTCATTTCGTTCGGCGTAGCAGTCCAGGATTGATGATTTAACTTCCCCATCTGTTTTCCTCTGGGTACTGCAGTGCTTTGGGATGGGCTGGTGTTCAGGACTCAGCACTCTGCCCTCTTCCGGTGGAAATTGATTCGGGGTATTCCTGTGTTTGGATGCCGACATTCCAGTTTTGTCATCACATGCGTCTTCATCATCTGTGTCATCGTATTTGAAGTCTCCATTAATCTTCACTGTTCCCACGAGTGATGGATATAATCCAGGGGTGTCTGGGCAGCCTTTGTTGTTGTTGTTGCTCTTAACAGATGTTGCTTGCATCTTTTTTTGTTCCATCAATCCTTCTCTGATGTTTCTTCTGTAGCGTTGTCCTTCCATTTTGAACATGTTTATAATGTTGTGTTCATATTTTCTCTTTTCCTCACGTTTCTTGCTGTGATCTTTTGCTTTGTAGTCTTCGATCCTCACCTCCATGATTTCACACATATGTGGGTCGAATGTGCCTTCTTTTGGCCAGCTTTGGTTCAGCTTTCTTGTTCTTTTTTCCCATTTAGTTGACAGTTTTTGGATTTCTTTTGCCTGCTCAGGGTATTTGGCACTCACAATGACAACTGGTGTGACGCTCATTTTGATCTTGGGTTATCACCTGCAGTATTGATTGTGTTATTCTTCAGCGTAATGTTGTGTCGTAAATGTGTGTTTTTCTTACTGGGTATGGGTCTGAGTGCGCTGAAGGTCAGGGTGTTGACGAAGCTGCACACACACAGCGACCGGAGTGGGGGGGTTGAGTCCTCAACGGCGACTCCTCTATCTCCCTCGCACACCACATATGTGCAGACACAATTATTTGTATATCTTTTACGGTGGATGAGTGACTTCGCGATCACCTCCTGTTTGTTCCACCTCTGTATTGGGAAACGAGCAGTGTTTATGGAGGAGAGGACAGTGCACACACACAATCTCAACTTCCAGATTCCAACGGCTTGGAAGTCAGGCCTAGTTGTACAAGCAGCCGGCTCATGTGGGGGTGGTACATAGCGGAGGCAGTGCGTTCCCTCCAGATGTCTGCAACAACTGCACAAATCTAGTAGTGTCTGATCTTACTTTCAACCTTGAGCAAACTCAACTTTTGACTTTTTTGTACTATGCATCAAGACACCAATATGTTTCAACTGCTTATGGTTTCTGGATAGAAAACGAGAAAGAGAGTTCCAGTGCTTCGAGCCCGTTTTATATCACTTATGTTCCTTTCCTTCCCTTTCCTCCCCCCTTTTTTTTTTTTTTTTTTTTTAACTCCTGTTTAAAACCTGTTATCTGTTCAAACCTTCTACTCTGTTGATTCTGTATTTCTCATCCCGTCGCACGTCAGCGCGCCTTCACACACACACACACACACACACACACACACATTGCTCTGTTCTTTGTCATGAAAACTGCATACAGTAAAAGTATAGTCTAAAAGGTAAACTTCGACACTTCAATTCACAACACCCAATGTCAATAATATCAATAACAATATCATCCACACATCATGGCCATACACATATACCCACACAGCTCTCTCCGTGCTGTGGCATGAGAGTTCTACGTAGTTGAGGTAGATAAACGTTTTAAACTTCACACCGGTACACACACTGTCACACACGTCATGACTACACACACATACACACACAGTTCGTCTGTCCTTAGTTTAAGTGGAGGTCTCTGTCCTGCTCTTTATATGCAGCATTTGTTCATAGTAATAATAGCATCATTGATTATGAGCCCCTAGTGAGTGTGCTGTCGTTTATTCAGGATCTCACGACCTGGTTTCACAATAACTGGACGTTTGTATTTTTCCACAACTTGTCACAGGTTGTCTCCACCAGATTCTCATCCGTGGTATTCTTTTAGAGATCTTGACGTGGAAGAGTGAAGATCTCTAAAGGAAACTAGAAAATATAAAATATTTTCGTATATACATTATAGGCCACGCCTAGCTTGTCGGTATGGAAGCCTTAAACGTTAATCAGCTAGCCCCTGAGAGCATCGGTCATGGCAACGAGTGGGTGTCCAGTTTTTATCAAAAACTGGAGGCCACGGGCTCATTTCGTCCCTTATCCAAATAGTCACACTCCCGCGTCGTTATTCACCGGAAAAACCAACCTCGGGCATCAAGGCCTGCGCAGTAAACAAACAATACACGTTTCTAAAACTTGTTGCAACTCACAAGCGCATCTGAATTTACAGCGCTTTCACAGAACACACAAGCACTTCTCGGTATGCAAGTGCTTCTCAGTATCAAATAGCCTTTTTGTTGATGTTTTTTTGTGTACACGTCGGTTTGGCACTACTTCTGTGGATTTCCGTCTCCCCACTCTCTGGTTCTTTCACCGTGAGGTCAATTCTGCATCCAGCTCTCACCCAGCAGCACACTGAGGAAGAAAACGGTATCTTACCTCAGGGCGCCTTGTGCCGCGGGGATCGAGTCAGACGTTCCTCAATCCTCGGTGCGAACGTTTGGGCGCCAATTATGTGGTCCGGCCAGCGGGGTATACACTTCTCAGGGCGTCGAGTTGGGAGCGGAAGAAACCACAGAAGTAGCGGGATACAAGCTTTGTTTTATTCCACATCAGCGTAACATCATCTCTTCGCTTGACATCGCTCAGTATTGTAGTGATTCCTTCTCCAGAGGAGCAAACATGAACTCCTGTTGAACTTTGGTGAAGGTATAACTTCTACTCAGAGACATCTCCTCAGGTTCCTCCCATGCCTGTTGCAGCTCAGAGATCTCGGACGCCCCCAGATAAGGACCATAAATTGGTTGAATGGTCGAAGGGGGGAGAGACCAGAGAACATTCCAAGAGGGGTTTGAAGTAAACAGGAACCCTGACCAACTCATGAACCCTGTTTGGTGGGGGGCACACACAGCTCCCCCTTTTCCAGGTTCCAGATGAACAAAGACAGACTTATATGTGAAGGTGTCTTAAGGTGTATTTCTAAAAAAAGGACTTTTGCTTTCCACTTAATCCATGGTTTCCACAGGATGTTCCAGCAAACCAGATGCCCTGAACATGTGATGTTAAACTTGACATGAATGGTTGATTGTTATATTGATCATTATAGAAGGTTATGTGCTAGGATGGTCATGTTTGGTGTCGTTTGAATGCTTAAATTGAGATGGGAAAGTTTTGACAGATTGTGAGCAACTTTACAACTCAGGTAATGTTTTATTGTCAAATGAAACTCTGGTACTGGGAGAATCCAGATCTCCCATCTGCAGACTGGAATTTACGACCTTGTCAGGGGAGGAGGAGGAGGATGGCTTGGAAACCCTCGTCCAATCAGCAACAGGTGATGGGACTCCTTCAACCAATCAAAACTGGGCAATGACACTCTTCATGAGAGTTTAAAAGACCCGGTCAAAAGAACTTCGACAGTTCTCGTTCTTTTTCCTTTGTTTGCCTGCTTCTGCCACTTCTTCTGGCTACCTCGCCTCCTGCAACCAGCTTCATCGACGGCTCCTGCTCAAGCTTCCTGCAAAGACTCCTGCTGCTCCTCCACTCACTGCACGTCCAAGTGTGAGAGTCATTGAGGAACTTCTTCAAAGTTGCACATCGCCCTCGTCCTCCAGCGGTCTGCCAAGCCAGAGCTTCCTTCAGGAACGGCCCTGTCACACCACGTGATCACAGCCGGCAGCCGTGACGAGTGCGCGAGTCCAACTTTCAACAACCTTTCGCTATCTGGAGTGTGTCATTAAGGCGACCACTCTAGAAGGTTGTTCAGACCGGTGAATCACCTGGCACGAGACAAAGATACGCTTCCGGTCCTACGCCGTTCTCTGCCAGCGACGATCACTCCGTCTGCGCCGAAAGATCCACGACGGTCCGGAAGACGATCCGAGAGTGCCATCCACGCCTGAAGCCGCGGGTCCTCATCACCTTCGAGTCACCTCGCTGGGAACCAGGACGCCTCCCTCCAAAGCCGCCTGCCTCCTCCCTCATCTCCTGACCGACTTTCTGCATCTACTCATCATCCTCTCATCCATCCATCCATCCATCCATCCCATTCATCCCTCCACTCATCGTCAAAGTAAGCCGCTGTGTGTCATCTCTGCGCAGATTGGTGTGTTGGGTTTAGTAATGTCATTACTTGCCTGAGGTTGACAGTTAGACTAGAACGTCTCAACTTTCCCATCAGTTACATACGCGTCTGATGCAGTATTGATATTGCTTCATAACTGGTTTACGCTTCCATCGCGATATTGTCGGGATCATCTCACTCCACTTTGCATTTTTCCTGTTTCTTTCTGTTCTTTTATTCCTAAATAAATCTATAAAATTACGTTGGTCTTGATCACGTTACTTTGGAGAGTATTATAATCAATCTAAGAGCCTCTGATCAGCAAAGGACATTACATCACGAGTAGTGACTTCAGATAAATAGATTGATTACGCTAATAATTAATTAAGTTACCACCGTTAATTAATTAATTAAGTGTTAATCAAGAAAGCTTAATAGTCTCCTGGAAACTATATTTCAGGTGGTGCCCCAAACTTTCGAGGTGATATTATTTTTCATAATATCCACGTCACAGACGCAGGCGTCCGTGACTAGACCATCCGTCACTTTCACTACAGTATCAAATTGTTCAAAGTACAGACACATTAAGTAGGGGCTGGATCAAGGGCGCTCCTTGGACCAGATACGTCGTCACAAACATGCATATACACGTTTGGCCTTCTGGCTGAATCACAAGAGCTTCTGGCAGCTCCAGACAAAACATACATTCCTGTCTCCACCCCAAGGTAGCCATCTCTGGCGTATTTGGAATACAGAGTGGGTAGATATCTGTTAAACATTCCATTGGTACTGAGAAACAAGTTATCCTTGTAACTCTAATGACACAAGTCAAATTATTCCACAACAACGCCTAACATAAAAATGTTGATAACTTTGGAAAAACACTTCAGACAGCTTAGATTTGATGTGCAACTACTAGAAAGACCCTTTCTGCTATAGTGGGAGGTGAAAATTTCATGTTCTGACGCTATACTGCAAAGTTATGGCACAATGCAGAAAATGCGTTTTCATCCTGAGATAAGGTCGATTCCGGAATGCCAAACGTAAAAATGTTGATAACTTTGGAAAAACACTTCAGACAGCTTAGATTTGATGTGCAACTACTAGAAAGACCCTTTCTGCTATAATGGGAATTGAAAATTTCATGTTCTGAAGCTTTCCTCCAAAGTTATGGCACAATGCAGAAAACGCGCTTACAGCCTGAGATAAGGTGGGTTCCGGAACGCCAAACATAAAAATGTTGATAACTTTGGAAAAACACTTCAGACAGCTAAGATTTGATGTGTAACTCCTAGGAAGACCCTTTCTGCTATAGTGGGAGGTGAAAACTTCATGTTCTGAAGCTTCCCTGCAAAGCTATGGCACAATTCCGAAAACGCGTTTTCAGCCTGAGATAAGGTCGATTCCGGAACGAAAAACATAAAAATGTTGATAACTTCGGAAAAACACATCAGACAGCTTAGATTTCATTTGCAACTACGAGAAAGACCCTTTCTGCTATAGTGGTTCGTGAAAATTCGATGTTCGGAAGCTTCCCTGCAAAGTTATGGAACAGTGCGTTAAACGCGTTTTCAGCCTGAGATGAGGTGGGTTCCGGAACGCCAAACATAAAAATGTTGACAACTTTGGAAAAACACTTCAGACAGCTTAGATTTGACGTGCAACTACTAGAAAGACCATTTCTGCTATAGTGGGAGTTGAAAATTTCATGTTCTGAAGCTTCCCTGCAAAGTTATGGCACAATGCAGAAAACGCGTTTTCAGCCTGAGATATGGTCGATTCCGGAACGCCAAACATAAAAATGTTGATAACTTTGGAAAAACACTTCAGACAGATTAGATTTGAAGTGCAACTATGAGAAAGACCCTTTCTGCTATAGTGGGAGGTGAAAATTTCATGTTCTGAAGCTTCCCTGCAAAGTTATGGCACAATGCAGAAAACGCGTTTTCAGCCTGAGATAAGGTCGATTCCGGAAAGCCAAACATAAAAATGTTGATAACTTTGGAAAAACACTTCAGACAGCTTAGATTTGATGTGCAACTACTGGAAAAAGCCTTTCTGCTATAGTGGGAGTTGAAAATTTCGTGTTCTGAAGCTTCCCTGCAAAGTTATGGCACAATGCGTAAAACACGTTTTCAGACTGAGATAAGGTGGGTTCCAGAACGGCAAACATAAAAATGTTGATAACTTTGGAAAAACATTTCAGACAGCTTAGATTTGATCTGCACCTACTAGAAAGACCCTTTCTGCTATAGTGGGAGGTGAAAATTTCATGTTCTGAAGCTTTATGCAAAGTTATGGCACAATGCCTATAACGCGTTTTCAGCCTGAGATAAGGTCGATTCCGGAACGCCAAACATGAAAATGTAGATAACTTTGGAAAAACACTTCAGACAGCTTAGATTTGATGTACACCTACTAGAAAGACCTTATCTGCTATAGCGCAATTTTAAAATTTCATGTTCTGAAGCTTCCTTGCAAAGTTATGGCACAATGCAGAAAACGCGTTTTCAGCCTGAGATAAGGTCGATTCCTGTACGCCAAATATAAAAAGGTTGATAACTATGGTAAAACACTTCAGACTGCTTAGATTTGATGTGCAACTACTAGAAAGACCCTTTCTGCTATAGTGGGAGTTGAAAATTTCATGTTCTGAAACTTCCCTGCAAAGTTATGGCACATTGCAGAAAACGCATTTTCAGCCTGAGATAAGGTCGATTCAGGAACGCCAAACATAAAAATGTTGAAAACTTTCCAAAAACACTTCAGACAGCTTAGATTTGATGTGCAAGTACGAGAAAGACCCTTTCTGCTATAATGGGAATTGAAAATTTCATGTTCTGAAGCTTTCCTCCAAAGTTATGCCACAATGCAGAAAACGCGTTTTCAGCCTGAGATAAGGTCGATTCAGAATCGCCAAACATAAAAAATATGATAACTTTTGAAATACACTTCAGACAGCTTAGATTTGATGTGCAAGTACTAGAAACACCCTTTCTGCTATAGTGGGAGGTGAAAATTTCATGTTCTGAAGCTTCCCTGCAAAGTTATGGCACAATGCAGAAAACGCGTTTTCAGCCTGAGATAAGGTGGGTTCCGGAACGCCAAACATAAAAATGTTGATAACTTTGGAAAAACACTACAGACAGCTTAGATTTGATGTGCAACTGCAAGACGGACCCTTTCTGCTATAGTGGGGGGTGAAAATTTCATGTTCTGAAGCTTCCCTGCAAAGTTATGGCAGATTGCGTAAATCGTGTTTTCAGCCTGAGATAAGGTCGATTCCGGAACGGCAAACATAAAAGTGTTGATAACTTTGGAAAAACACTTCAGACAGCTTAGATTTGATGTGCAACTACTAGAAAGACCCTTTCTGCTACAGTGGGAGGTGAAAATTTCATGTTCTGAAGCTTCCCTGCAAAGTTATGCCACAATGCAAGAAACGCGTTTTCAGCCTGAGATAAGGTTGATTCCGGAACGCCAAACATAAAAATATTGATAACTTTGGAAAAACACTTCAGACAGCTTAGATTTGATGTGCAACCACTAGAAAGACCCTTTCTGCTATAGAGGGAGTAGAAAATTTCATGTTCTGAAGCTTTCCTGCAAAGTTATGGCACAATGCGGAAAACGCGTTTTCAGCCTGAGAGAAGGTTGATTCCGGAACGCCAAACATAAGAATGTTGATGACTTTGGAAAAACACTTCAGACAGCTTAGATTTGATGTGCAACTACTAGAAAGACCCTTTCTGCTATAGTGGGATGTTAAAATTTCATGTTCTGAAGTCTCCCTGCAAAGTTATGGCACTGTCCAGAAAACGTGTTTTTAGCCTGAGATAAGGTGGGTTCCAGAACGCCAAACATAAAAATGTTGATAACTTTGGAAAAACAATTTCGACAGCTTAGATTTGATGTGCAACTACTAGAAAGACCCTTTCTGCCATAGTTTGAGGTGAAAATTTCATGTTCTGAAGCTTCCCTGCAAAGTTGTGGCACAATGCAGAAAACGCGTTTTCAGCCTGAGATAAGGTCGATTCCGGAACGGCAAACATAAAAATGTTGATAACTTTGGAAAGCCTCTTCAGACAGCTTAGATTTGATGTGCAACTACTAGAAAGACCCTTTCTGCTATAGTGGGATGTGAAAATTTCATGTTCTGAAGCTTGCCTGCAAAGTTATGGCACAATGCAGAAAACACGTCTTCAGCCTGAGATAAGATAGATTCCGGTACGCCAAACATAAAAATGTTGATAACTTTGGAAAAACACTTCAGACTGCTTAGATTTTATGTGCAACTACTAGAAAGACCCTTTCTGATATAGTGGGTGGTGAAAATACGATGATCTGAAGCTTCCCACCAAAGTTATGGCACAATGCGTGAAATGCGTTTTCAGCCTGAGATAAGGTTGATTCCGGAACGTCAAACATAAAAGTGTTAATAACTTTGCAAAAACACTTCAGACAGCTTAGATTTGATGTGCAAGTACTATAAAGACCTTTTCTGCTATTGTGGAACTTTAAAATGTCATTTTCTGATGCATCCCTGCAAAGTTATGGCACAATACAGAAAACGGGGTGTTCAGCCTGAGATAAGGTTGATTCCGGAACGTCAAACATAAAAATGTTGATAACGTTCGAAAGCCACTTCAGACAGCTTAGATTTGATGTGCAACTACTAGAAAGACCCTTTCTGCTATAGTGGGAGGTGAAAATTTCATGTTCTAAAGCTTTATGCAAAGTTATGCCACAATGCAGGAAACGCGTTTTCAGCTTGAGATAAGGTGGGTTCCGGAACGCCAAACATAAAAATGTTGATAACTGCAGAAAAACGCTTCAGACAGATTAGATTTGATGTGTAAGTACTAGAAAGACCCTTGCAGCTATAGTGGCATGTGAAAATTTCATGTTCTGAAGCTTCCCTGCAAAGTTATGGCACAATGCAGAAAATGCGTTTTCAGCCTGAGATAAGGTTGATTCCGGAACGCCAAACATAAAAATGTTGATAACTTTGGAAAAACACTTCAGACAGCTTCGATTTGATGTGCAACTACAAGACAGACCCTTTCTGCAACAGTGGGAGGTTAAAATTTCTTATTCTGAAGTTTCCTGCAAAGTTATGGCACAATGCGGAAAAAAAGGTTTTCAGCCTGAGATAAAGTCGATTCCGGAACGCGAAACATAAAAATGTTGATAACTTTGGAAAAACACTTCAGACAGCTTAGATTTCACGTGAAACTACTAGAAAGACCCTTTCTGCCATTGTGGAAGGTGAAAATTTCATGTTCTGAAGCTTCACGGCAAAGTTATGGAACAATGCGTGAAACGCGTTTTCAGCCTGTGATCAGGTCGATTCCGGAACAAAAAACATAAAAATGTAGATAAGTTTGGAAAAACACTTCAGACAGCTTAGATGTGATGTGCAACTACTCGAAAGACCGTTTCTGCTATTGTGGGAGGTGAAAACTCGATGTTCTGAAGCTTCCCTGCAAAGTTATGGCACAATGCAGAAAACGCGTTTTCAGCTTGAGATAAGGTGGGTTCCCGAACGCCAAACATAAAAATGTTGAAAACTTTGGAAAAACACTTCAGACAGCTTAGATTTGATGTGCAACTACTAGAAAGACCCTTTCTGCTATAGTGGGAAGTGAAAGTTTCATGTTCTGAAGCTTTATGCAAAGTTATGGCACAATGCGTAAAATGCGTTTTCAGCCTGAGATAAGGTCGATTCCAGAACGCCAAACATTAAAACGTGGATAACTTTGGAAAAACACTTCAGACAGCATATATTTGATGTACAACTACTAGAAAGACCTTTCCTGCCATAGCACAAGTTTAAAATTTCATGTTCTGAAGCTTCCCTGCAAAGTTATGGCACAATGCGTAAAATGCGTTTTCAGCCTGAGATAAGGTTGATTCCGGAACGCCAAACATAAAAATGTTGATAACTTTGGACAAACACTTCTGACAGCTTCGATTTGATGTGCTACTATTAGAAAGACCCTTTCTGCTATAGTGGGAGGTGAAAATTTCATGTTCTGAAGCTTTGCTGCAAAGTTATGGCACAATGCGTAAAACTCGTTTTCAGCCTGAGATGAGGTTGATTTCAGAACGACAAACATAAAAATGTTGATAACTTTGGAAAAACACTTCAGACAGCTTAGATTTGATGTGCAACTACTAGAAAGACCCTTTCTGCTTTAGTGGGAGGTGTAAATTTCATTTTCTGAAGTTTCCCTGCAAAGTTATGCCACAATGCGTAAAAAGCGTTTTCAGCCTGAGATAAGGTCGATTCTGGAACGCCAAACATAAAAATGTTGATAACTTTGGAAAAACACTTCAGACAGCTTAGATTTGATGTGCAACTACTCGAAAGACCCTTTCTGCTACAGTGGGAGGTCGAAAATTCATGTTCTGAAGCTTCCCTGGAAAGTCATGGGACAATGCAGAAAACGATTTTTCTTCAAACATGTTGATAACTTTGGACAAACACTTCAAACAGCTTAGATTTGATGTGCAACTACTAGAAAAACCCTTTCTGCGATAGGGGGGAGGTGAAAATTTCATGTTCTGAAGCTTCCCTGCAAAGTTATGGCACAATGCGTAAAATGCGTTTTCAGCCTGAGATAAGGTCGATTCCGGAACGCCAAACATAAAAATGTTGATAACTTTGGAAAAACACTTCAGACAGCTTAGATTTGATGTGCAACTGCTCGAAAGACCCTTTCTGCTATAGTGGGTGGAGAAAATTCGATGTTCTGAATCTTCCCTGGAAAGTTATGGCACAATGCGTAAAACACGTTTTCAGCCTGAGATAAGGTCGATTCCGGAACGCCAAATATTAAAATGTTGATAACTTTGGAAAAACACTTCAGACAGCTTAGATTTGATGTGCAACTACTAGAAAGACCCTTTCTGCTATAGTGGGATGTGAAATTGTCATGTTCTGAAGCTTTATGCAAAGTTATGGCACAAGGCAGAAAACGCGTTTTCAGCCTGAGATAAGGTGGGTTCCGGAATGCAAAACAAAAAAATGTTGATAACTTTGGACAAACACTTCAAACAGCTTAGATTTGATGTGCAACTACTAGAAAAACCCTTTCTGCGATAGGGGGGAGGTGAAAATTTCATGTTCTGAAGCTTCCCTGCAAAGTTATGGCACAATGCGTAAAATGCGTTTTCAGCCTGAGATAAGGTCGATTCCGGAACGCCAAACATAAAAATGTTGATAACTTTGGAAAAACACTTCAGACAGCTTAGATTTGATGTGCAACTGCTCGAAAGACCCTTTCTGCTATAGTGGGTGGAGAAAATTCGATGTTCTGAATCTTCCCTGGAAAGTTATGGCACAATGCGTAAAACACGTTTTCAGCCTGAGATAAGGTCGATTCCGGAACGCCAAATATTAAAATGTTGATAACTTTGGAAAAACACTTCAGACAGCTTAGATTTGATGTGCAACTACTAGAAAGACCCTTTCTGCTATAGTGGGATGTGAAATTGTCATGTTCTGAAGCTTTATGCAAAGTTATGGCACAAGGCAGAAAACGCGTTTTCAGCCTGAGATAAGGTGGGTTCCGGAATGCAAAACAAAAAAATGTTGATAACTTTCGAAAAACACTTCAGGCGGCTTAGATTTGATGTGCAACTACTAGAAAGACGATTTCTGCTATAGTGGGAGGTGTAAATTTCATGCTCAGAAACTTCCCTGCAAAGTTATGGCACAATGTAGAAAATACGTTTTCAGCATGAGACAAGGTCAATTCTGGAACGCCAAACATAGAAATATGATAACTTTGGAAAAACACTTCAGACAGCTTAGATTTGATGTGCAACTACTAGAAAGATCCTTTCTGCTATAGTGGGAGGTTAAAATTTCGTGTTCTGAAGATTCCCTCCAAAGTTATGGCACAATGCAAAAAAAGCGTTTACAGCCTGAGATAAGGTGGGTTCCGAAACGCCTAACATAAAAATGTTGATAACTTTGGAAAAACACTTCAGACAGCTTAGATTTGAAGTGCAACTATTAGAAAGACCCTTTCTGCTATAGTGGGAGGTGAAAATTTCATGTTCTGAAGCTTCCCTGCAAAGTTATGGCACAATGCAGAAAACGCGTTTTCAGCCTGAGATAAGGTCGATTCCGGAATGCCAGACATAAGAATGTTGATAACTTTCGAAAAACACTTCAGACAGCTTAGATTTGATGTGCAACTAATAGAAAGACCCTTTCTGCTATAGTGGGATGTGAAAATTTCATGTTCTGACGCTATACTGCAAAGTTATGGCACAATGCATAAAATGCGTTTACAGCCTAAGATAAGGTGGGTTCCGGAACGCCAAACATAAGAATGTTGATAACTTTGGAAAAACACTTCAGACAGCTTAGATTTGATGTGCAACTACCAGAAAGACCTTTTCTGCTATAGTGGAAGTTTAAAATTTCATGTTCTGAAGCTCCCTTGCAAAGTTATGGCACAATGCGGAAAACTCGTTTTCAGCCTGAGATAAAGTCGATTCCGGAACGCCAAACATAACAATTTTGATAACTTTGGAAAAACACTTCAGACATCTTAGATTTCACGTGAAACTACTAGAAAGACCCTTTCTGCTATAGTGGGAGGTGAAAATTTCATGTTCTGAAGCTTTATGCAAAGTTGTGGCACAATGCGTAAAAAGCGTTTTCAGCCTGAGATAAGGTCGATTCCGGAACGCCAAACATAAAAGTGTTGATAACTTTGAAAAGACACTTGAGACAGCTTAGATTCGATGTGCAACTACTAGAAAGACCCTTTCTACTATAGCGGGAGGTGAAAATTTCATGTTCTGAGGCTTCCCTGCAAAGATACGGCACAATGCCTAAAACACATTTTCAGACTGAGATAAGGTGGGTTCCAGAACGCCAAACAAAAAAATGTTGATAACTTTGGAAAAACATTTCAGACAGCTTAGATTTTATCTGCAACTACTAGAAAGACCCTTTCTGCTATAGTGGGAGGTGAAAATTTCATGTTCTGAAGCTTTATGCAA
Source organism: Synchiropus splendidus (assembly GCF_027744825.2). Lineage (NCBI taxonomy): Eukaryota > Metazoa > Chordata > Actinopteri > Syngnathiformes > Callionymidae > Synchiropus > Synchiropus splendidus. The sequence continues at coordinate 40,155,183 of NC_071335.1, forward strand.
AGTTATGGCACAATGCGTAAAACGCGTTTTCAGCCTGAGACAAGGTCGATTCCAGAACGCCAAACATTAAAATGTGGATAACTTTGGAAAAACACTTCACACAGCATAAATTTGATATACAACTCCTAGAAAGACCTTTTCTGCTATAGCACAAGTTTAAAATTTCATGTTCTGAAGCTTCCCTGCAAAGTTAAGGCACAATGCAGAAAACGCGTTTTCAGCCTGAGATAAGGTCGATTCCGGTACGCCAAACATAAAAATGTTGATAACTTTGGAAAAAAACTTCAGACTGCTTAGATTTGATCTGCAACTACTAGAAAGACCATTTCTGATATAGTGGGTGGTGAAAATTCGATGTTCTGAAGCTTCCCTCCAAAGTTATGGCATAATGCGTAAAACGCGTTTTCAGTCTGAGATAAGGTCGATTCCGGAACGCAAAACATAAAAATTTTGATAACTTTGGAAAAACACTTCAGACAGCTAAGCTTTGATGTGCAACTACTAGAAAGACCCTTTCTGCTATAGTGGAAGTTTAAAATGTCACGTTCTGAAGCTTCCCTGCGAAGTTATGGCACCATGCGTAAAACGCGTTTTCAGCCTGAGATAAGGTCGATTCCAGAACGCCAAACATAAAAGTGTTGATAACTTTGGAAAAACAATTCAAACAGCTTCGATTTGATGTGCAACTACTGGAAAGACCATTTCTGCCATTGTGGGAGGTGAAAATTCGCTGTTCTGAAGCTTCCCTGCAAAGTTATGTCACAATGCAGAAAACGCGTTTTCAGCCTGACATAAGGTCAATTCCGGAACGCCAAACTTAAAAATGTTGATTACTTTGGAAAAACATTTCAAACAGCTTAGATTTGATGTGCAACTACTAGAAAGACCCTTTCTGCTATAGTGGGATGTAGAAATTTCATGTTCTGAAGCTTCCCTGCAAAGTTATGTCACAATGCAGAAAACACGTTTTCAGCCTCACATAAGGTCAATTCCGGAACGCCAAACATAAAAATGTTAATAACTTCGGAAAAACACTTCAGACAGCTTAGATTTGATGTGCAAGTACTAGAAAGACCATTTCTGCTATAGTGGGAGGTGAAAATTTCATGTTCAGAAGCTTTCCTGCAAAGTTATGGCACAATGCGTAAAGCGCGTTTTCAGCCTGAGATAAGGTTGATTCAGGAACGTCTAACATAAAAAAGTTGATAACTTTTGAAATACACTTCAGACCGCTTACAATTGATGTGCAACTACAAGAAAGATCCTTTCTGCTATAGTGGGAGGTGAAAATTTCATGTTCTGAAGCTTCCCTGCAAAGTTATGGCACAATGCAGAAAACGCGTTTTCAGCCTGAGATAAGGTCGATTCCGGAACGCCAAACATAAAAATGTTGATAACTTTCGAAAAACACTTCAGACAGCTTAGATTTGATGTGCAACTACTAGAAAGACCCTTTCTGCTATAGTGGGAGGTGAACATTTCATGTTCTGAAGCTTCCCTGCAAAGTTATGGCACTATGCAGAAAACGCGTTTTCAGCTTGAGATAAGGTGGGTTCCGGAACGCCAAACATAAAAATGATGATAACTTTGGAAAAACACTTCAGACAGCTTAGATTTGATGTGCAACTACTAGAAAGACCCTTTCTGCTATCGTGGGAGGTCAAAATTTCATGTTCTGAAGCTTCCCATGGAAAGTTATGGGACAATGCAGAAAACAATTTTTCATCCAGAGATAAGGTCGATAACGGAACGGAAAACATAAAAATGTTCATAACTTTCGAAAAACACTTCAGACAGCTTAGATTTGATGTGCAACTACTAGAAAGACCCTTTCTGCAAAAGTGGGAGGTTAAATTTTCATGTTCGAAAGCTTCCATGCAAAGTTATGGCACAATGCACACAACGCGTTTTCAGCCTGAGATAAGGTCGATTCTGGAACAGCAAACGTAAAAATGTTGATAACTTTGGAAAAACATTTCAGACAGCTTAGATTTGATGTGCAACTACTAGAAAGACCCTTTCTACTATAGCGGGAAGTGAAAATTTCATGTTCTGAAGCATCCCTGCAAAGTTATCGCACAATGCGGAAAACGAGTTTTCAGCCTGAGATAAGGTTGATTCCGGAACGCCAAACATAAAAATGTTGATAACTTTGGAAAAACACTTCAGACAGCTTAGAGTTGATGTGCAACTACTAGAAAGACCCTTTCTGCTATAGTGGGAGGTGAAAATTCGATGTTCTGAAGCTTCACTGCAAAGTTATGGCACCATCCGTAAAACGCGTTTTCAGCCAGAGATAAGGTCGATTCCGGAACGCCAAACATAAAAATGTTGATAATTCTGGAAAAACACTTCAGACAGCTTCGATTTGATGTGCAACTACTAGAAAGACCCTTTCTACTATAGCGGGAGGTGAAAATTTCATGTTCTGAAGCTTCCCTGCAAAGTTATGGCACAATGCAGAAAACGTGTTTTCAGCCTGAGATAAGGTCGATTCCGGAACGCCAAACATGAAAATGTTGATAACTTTGGAAAAACACTTCAGACAGCTGAGATTTGATGTGCAAGTAGGAGAAAAATCCTTTCTGCTTCAGTGGGAATTGAAAATTTCATGTTCTGAAGCTTTCCTGCAAAGTTATGGCAGAATGCTTAAAACGCGTTTTCAGCCTGACATAAGGTTGATTCCGGAATGCCAAACATGAAAATGTTGATAACTTTGGAAAAACACTTCAGACAGCTTAGATTTGATGTGCAACTACTAGAAAGACCCATTCTGCTATAGTGGGAGTTGAAAATTTCATGTTCTGAAACTTCCCTGCAAAGTTATGGCACATTGCAGAAAACGCATTTTCAGCCTGAGATAAGGTCGATTCAGGAACGCCAAACATAAAAATGTTGAAAACTTTCAAAAAACACTTCATACAGCTTAGATTTGATGTGCAAGTACGAGAATCACCCTTTCTGCTATAATGGGAATTGAAAATTTCATGTTCTGAAGCTTCCTTCCAAAGTTATGGCACAATGCGGAAAAAAAGGTTTTCAGCCTGAGATAAAGTCGGTTCCGGAACGCCAAACATAAAAATGTTGATAACTTTGGAAAAACACTTCAGACAGCTTAGATTTCACGTGAAACTACAAGAAAGACCCTTTCTGCAATAGTGGGAGGTTAAAATTTCATATTCTGAAGTTTCCTGCAAAGTTATGGCACAATGCAGAAAACGCGTTTTCAGCCTGAGATAAGGTGGGTTCCCGAACGCCAAACGTAAAAATGTTGAAAAGTTTGGAAAAACACTTCAGACAGCTTAGATTTGATGAGCAACTACCAGAAAGACCTTTTCTGCTATAGTGGAAGTTTAAAATTTCATGTTCTGAAGCTTCCTTGCAAAGTTATGGCACAATGCGGAAAACACGTTTTCAGCCTGAGATAAAGTCGATTTCGGAACGCCAAACATAAAAATGTTGATAACTTTGGAAAAACACTTCAGACAGCTTAGATTTGATGTGCAACTACTAGAAAGACCCTTTCTGCTATAGTGGGAGGCGAACATTTCATGTTCTGAAGCTTCCCTGAGAAGTTATGGCACAATGCAGAAAACGCGTTTTCAGCCTGAGATAAGGTCGATTCCGGATCGCCAAACATAAAAATGTTGATAACTTTCGAAAAACACTTCAGACACCTTAGATTTGATGTGCAACTACCAGAAAGACCTTTTCTGCTATAGTGGAAGTTTAAAATTTCATGTTCTGAAGCTTCCCTGCAAAGTTATGGCACAATGCAGAAAACGCGTTTTCAGCCTGAGATTAGGTCGATTCCGAAACACCAAACAGAAAAATGTTGATAACTTCTGGAAAACACTTCAGACAGCTTAGATGTGATGTGCAACTACTCGAAAGACCCTTTCTGCTATAGTGGGAGGTGAAAATTTCATGTTCTGAAGCTTCCCTGCAAAGTTTTGGCACAATGCAGAAAACACGTTTTCAGCCTGCGATGAGGTCGATTCCGGAACGCCAAACATAAAAATGTTGATAACTTCGGAAAAACACTTCAGACAGCTTAGATTTGATGTGCAAGTACTAGAAAGACCCTTTCTGCTATAGTGGGAGGTGAAAATTTCATGTTCTGACGCTTTCCTGCAATGTTTGGGCACAATGCGTAAAACACGTTTTCAGCCTGAGATAAGGTTGATTCCGGAACGCCAAACATAAAAATGTTGATTTCTTTGGACAAACACTTCAGACAGCTTAGATTTGATGTGCAAGTACTAGAAAGACCCTTTCTGCTATAGTGGGAGGTGAACATTTCATGTTCTGAAGCTTCCCTGCAAAGTTATGGCACAATGCGTAAAACGCGTTTTCAGCCTGAGATGAGCTTGATTTCAGAACGCCAAACATAAAAATGTTGATAACTTTGGAAAAACACTTCAGACAGCTTAGATTTTATGTGCAACTACTAGAAAGACCCTTTCTACTATAGCGGGAGGTGAAAATTTCATGTTCTGAGGCTTCCCTGCAAAGTTATGTCACAATGCGTAAAAACGCTTTTCAGCCTGAGATAAGGTGGGTTCCTGAACGCCAAACATAAAAATATTTATAACTTTGGAAAAACACTTCAGACAGCTTAGATTTGATGTGCAACTACTAGAAAGACCCTTTCTACTATAGCGGGAGGTGAAAATTTCATGTTCTGAGGCTTCCCTGCAAAGTTATCGCACAATGCGGAAAACGAGTTTTCAGCCTGAGATAAGGTGGGTTCCCGAACGCCAAACGTAAAAATGTTGAAAAGTTTGGAAAAACACTTCAGACAGCTTAGATTTGATGAGCAACTACCAGAAAGACCTTTTCTGCTATAGTGGAAGTTTAAAATTTCATGTTCTGAAGCTTCCTTGCAAAGGTATGGCACAATGCGGAAAACACGTTTTCAGCCTGAGATAAAGTCGATTTCGGAACGCCAAACATAAAAATGTTGATAACTTTGGAAAAACACTTCAGACAGCTTAGATTTGATTTGCAATAACTAAAAAAACCCTTTCTGCCATTGTGGGAGGTGAAAATTTCATGTTCTGAAGCTTCACGGCAAAGTTATGGAACAATGCGTAAAACGCGTTTTCAGCCTGTGATAAGGTCGATTCAGGAACGTCAAACATAACAAAGTTGATAACTTTTGAAATACACTTCAGACCGCTTAGATTTGATGTGCAACTACTAGAAAGACCCTTTCTGATATAGTGGGTGGTGAAAATTTGATGTTCTGAAGCTTCCCAGCAAAGTTATGGCACCATACGCAAAAACGCGTTTACAGCCTGAGATAAGGTCGATTCCGGAACGCCAAACACAAAAATGTTGATAACTTTGGGAAAACACCTCAGACTGCTTAGATTTGATGTGCAACTACTAGAAAGACCCTTTCTGATATAGTGGGTGGTGAAAATTCGATGTTCTGAATCTTCCCTCCAAAGTTATGGCACAATGCGTAAAACGCATTTTCTGCCTGAGATTAGGTCGATTCCGGAACGCCAAACATAAAAATGTTGATAATTTTGGAAAAACGCTTCAGACAGCTTAGATTTGATGTGCAACTACTAGAAAGACTCTTTCTGCCATTGTGGGAGGTGAAAATTTCATGTTCTGAAGCTTCCCTGCAAAGTTATGGCACAATGCAGAAAACGGGTGTTCAGCCTTAGATAAGGTGGGTTCCGGAACGCCAAACATAAAAATGTTGATAACTTTGGAAAAACACTTCAGACAGCTTAGATTTCACGTGAAACTACTAGAAAGACCCTTTCTGCTATAGTGGCAGATTAAAATTTCATGTTCTGAAGCTTCCCTCCAAAGTTATGGCACAAAGCAGAAAACGCGGTTAGAGCCTGAGATAAGGTGGGTTCCGGAACGCCAAACATAAAAATGTTGATAACTTTGGAAAAAAACTTCAGACAGCTTAGATTTGACGAGCAACTACTAGAAAGACCCTTTCTGCTATAGTGGCAGATTAAAATTTCATGTTCTGAAGCTTCCCTGCAAAGTTATGGCACAATGCAGAAAACGCGTTTTCAGCCTGAGATTAGGTCGATTCCGAAACACCAAACAGAAAAATGTTGATAACTTCTGGAAAACACTTCAGACAGCTTAGATGTGATGTGCAACTACTAGAAAGATCCTTTCTGATATAGTGGGAGGTGAAAATTTCATGTTCTGAAGCTTCCCTGCAAAGTTTTGGCACAATGCAGAAAACACGTTTTCAGCCTGAGATGAGGTCGATTCCGGAACGCCAAACATAAAAATGTTGATAACTTTGGAAAAACACTTCAGACAGCTTAGATTTGATGTGCAACTACTAGAAGGACCCTTTCTGCTATAGTGGGAGGTGAAAATTTCATGTTCTGAAGCTTCCCTGCAAAGATATGGCACAATGCAGAAAACGCGTTTTCAGCCTGAGATAAGGTGGGTTCCGGAACACAAAACATAAAAATGTTGATAACTTTGGAAAAACAATTCAGACAGCTTCGATTTGATGTGCAACTACTAGAAAGACCCTTTCTGCAACAGTGGGAGGTTAAAATTTCTTATTCTGAAGTTTCTTGCAAAGTTATGGCACGATGCAGAAAACGCGTTTTCAGCTTGAGATAAGGTGGTTTCCCGAACGCCAAACATAAAAATGTTGATAAATTTGGAAAAACACTTCAGACAGCTTAGATTTGATGTGCAACTACTCGAATGACCCTGTCTGCTATAGTGGGATATGAAAATTTCATGTTCTGAAGCTTTCCTGCAAAGTTATGGCACAATGCGTAAAACGCGTTTTCAGCCTGAGATAAGGTTGATTCCGGAACTTCAAACATGAAAGTGTTGACAACTTTGGAAAAACAATTCAAACAGCTTCGATTTGACGTGCAACTACTAGAAAGACCCTTTCTGGTATAGTGGGAGGTGAAAATTTCATGTTCTGAAGCTTTCCTGCAAAGTTATGGCACAATGCGTATAACGCGTTTTCAGCCTGAGATAAGGTGGTTTCCCGAACGCCAAACATAAAAATGTTGATAAATTTGGAAAAACACTTCAGACAGCTTAGATTTGATGTGCAACTACTCGAAAGACCCTTTCTGCTATAGTGGGATATGAAAATTTCATGTTCTGAAGCTTTCCTGCAAAGTTATGGCACAATGCGTAAAACGCGTTTTCAGCCTGAGATAAGGTTGATTCCGGAACTTCAAACATGAAAGTGTTGATAACTTTGGAAAAACAATTCAAACAGCTTCGATTTGATGCGCAACTACTAGAAAGACCCTTTCTGCAATAGTGGGAGGTTAAAATTTCATATTCTGAAGCTTCATTGCAAAGTTATGGCACAATGCGGAAAACACGTTTTCATCCTGAGATAAAGTCGATTCCGGAACGCCAAACGTAAAAATGTTGATAACTTTGGAAAAACACTTCAGACAGCTTAGATTTGATTTGCAATTACTAAAAAAACCCTTTCTGCCGTTGTGGGAGGTGAAAATTTCATGTTCTGAAGCTTCACGGCAAAGTTATGGAACAATGCGTGAAACGCGTTTTCAGCCTGTGATAAGGTCGATTCAGGAACGTCAAACATAAAAAAGTTGATAACTTTTGAAATACACTTCAGACCGCTTAGATTTGATGTGCAAATACTAGAAAGACCCTTTCTGCTATAGTGGGAGGTGAACATTTCATGTTCTGAAGCTTCCCTGCAAAGGTATGGCACAATGCAGAAAACGCGTTTTCAGCCTGAGATAAGGTTGATTCCGGAACGCCAAACATAAAAGTGTTGATAACTTTCGAAAAACACTTCAGACAGCTTAGATGTGATGTGCAACTACTAGAAAGACCCTTTCTGCTATAGTGGGAGTTGAAAATTGCATGTTCTGAAGCTTCCCTGCAAAGTTATGGCACAATGCAGAAAACGCGTTTTCGGCCTGAGATAAGGTCGTTCAGGAACACCAAACATAAAAATGTTGAAAACTTTCGAAAAACACTTCAGACAGCTTAGATTTGATGTGCACCTACGAGAAAGACCCTTTCTGCTTTCGTGGGAGGTGAAAATTTCATGTTCCTGAGCTTACCTACAAAGTTTTGGCACAATGCAGAAAACGCGTTTTCAGCCTGAGATAAGGTGAGTTCCAGAATGCCAAACATAAAAAATGTTGATAACTTTGGAAAAACACTTCAGACAGCTTAGATGTGATTTGCAACTACTAGAAAGACCCTTTCTGCTCCAGTGGGAGGTGAAAATTTCATGTTCTGAAGCTTCCCTGCAAAGTTATGCCACAATGCAAGAAACGCGTTTTCAGCGTGAGATAAGGTCGATTCCGGAACGCCAAACATAAAAATGTTGATAACTTTGGAAAAACACTTTCGACATCTTAGATTTGATGTGCAACGACTAGAAAGACCCTTTCTGCTATAGTGGGAGGTTAAAATTTCATGTTCTGAAGCTTCCCTGCAAAGTTATGGCACAATGCGTAAAACGCGTTTTCAGGCTGAGATAAGGTCGATTCCGCAATGCCAAACATAAAACTGTTGATAACTTTGGAAAAACATTTCAGACAGCTAAGTTTTGATGTGCAACTACTAGAAAGACCCTTTCTGCTATAGTGGGATATGAAAATTTCATGTTCTGAAGCTTCCCTGCAAACTTATGGCAGAATGCGTAAATCGTGTTTTCAGCCTGAGATAAGGTCGATTCCGGAACGCCAAACATAAAAGTGTTGATAACTTTGGAAAAACACTTCAGACAGCTTCGATTTGATGTGCACCTACTAGAAAGTCCCTTTCTGCTATAGTGGGAGGTGAAAATTTCATGTTCGTAAGCTTACCTACAAAGTTTTGGCACAATGCAGAAAACGCGTTATCAGCCTGAGATAATGTGGGTTCCAGAACGCCACACATAGAAATGTTGATAACTTTGGAAAAACTCTTCAGACAGCTTAGATTTGATGTGCAACTACTAGAAAGACCCTTTCTGCTATAGTGGGAGGAAAAAATGTCATGTTCTGAAGCTTTCCTGCAAAGTCATGGCAAATTGCGTAAAACGCGTTTTCAGCCTGAGATAAGGATGTTTCTGGAACGCCAAACATAAAAATGGTGTTAATTTTGGAAAAACACTTCAAACAGCTTAGATTTGATGTGGAACTACAAGAAAGATCCTTTCTGCTATAGTGGGAGGTGAAAATTTCATGTTCTGAAGCTTCCCTGCAAAGTTATGGCACAGTGCAGAAAACGCGTTTTCAGCCTGAGGATAAGGTGGGTTTCGGAACGCCAAACAAACAAATGTTGATAACTTTCGAAAAACACTTCAGGCGGCTTAGATTTGATGTGCAACTACTAGAAAGACGATTTCTGCTATAGTGGGAGGTGTAAATTTCATGTTCTGAAACTTCCCTGCAAAGTTATGGCACAATGCAGAAAATACGTTTTCAGCATGAGACAAGGTCAATTCTGGAACGCCAAACATAGAAATATGATGACTTTGGAAAAACACTTCAGACAGCTTAGATTTGATGTGCAACTACTCGAAAGACCCTTTCTGTTATGGTGGGAGGTGAAAATTTCATGTTCTGAAGCTTCCCTGCAATGTTATGGCACAATGCAGGAAACCCGTTTTCAGCCTGAGATAAGGTTGATTCCGGAACGCCAAACATAAGAATGTTGATAACTTTGGAAAAACACTTCAGACAGCTTAGATTTGATGTGCAACTATTAGAAAGACCCTTTCTACTATAGTGGGAGGTGAAAATTTCATGTTCTGAAGCTTCCCTGCAAAGTTATGGCACAATGCAGAAAACGCGTTTTCAGCCTGAGATAAGGTCGATTCCGGAATGCCAAACATAAGAATGTTGATAACTTTGGAAAAACACTTCAGACAGCTTAGATTTGATGTGCAACTAATAGAAAGACCCTTTCTGCTATAGTGGGATGTGAAAATTTCATGTTCTGACGCTATACTGCAAAGTTATGGCACAATGCATAAAATGCGTTTACAGCCTAAGATAAGGTGGGTTCCGGAACGCCAACCATAAAAATGTTGATAAGTTTGGAAAAACACTTCAGACAGCTTAGCTTTAATGTGCAACTACGAGAAAGACCCTTTCTGCTATTGTCGGATGTGAAAATTTCATGTTCTGAAGCTTCCCTGCAAAGTTATGGCACCATGCGTAAAACGCGTTTTCAGCCTGAGATAAGGTCGATTCCGGAACGCCAAACATAAAAATATTGATAACTTTGGAAAAACACTTCAGACAGCTTAGATTTGATGAGCAACTACTAGAAAGACCCTTTCTGCTATAGTGGCAGGTTAAAATTTCATGTTCTGACGCTTCCCTCCAAAGTTATGGCACAAAGCAGAAAACTCGGTTACAGCCTGAGATAAGGTGGGTTCCGGAACGCCAAACATAAAAATGTTGATAACTTTGGAAAAAAAACTTCAGACAGCTTAGATTTGACGAGCTACTACTAGAAAGACCCTTTCTGCTATAGTGGAAGTTTAAAATTTCATGTTCTGAAGCTTCCTTGCAAAGTTATGGCACAATGCGGAAAAAAAGGTTTTCAGCCTGAGATAAAGTCGGTTCCGGAACGCCAAACATAAAAATGTTGATAACTTTGGAAAAACACTTCAGACAGCTTAGATTTCACGTGAAACTACTAGAAAGACCCTTTCTGCTATAGTGGGAGGTGAAAATTCCATGTTCTGAAGCTTTCCTGCAAAGTTATGGCACAATGCAGAAAACGCGTTTTCAGCCTGAGATAAGGTGGGTTCCAGAACGCCAAACATAAAAATGTTGATAACTTTGGAAAAACACTTCAGACAGCTTAGATTTGATGTGCCACTACTAGAAAGACCCTTTCTGCTATAGTTGGAGGTGAAAATTTCATGTTCTAAAGCTTCATTGCAAATTTATGGCACAATGCATAAAACGCGTTTTCAGCCTGAGATAAGGTGGATACAAGAACGCCAAACATAAAAATGTTGATAACTTTGGAAATACACTTCAGACAGCTTAGATTTGAAGTGCAACTACTAGACAGACCCTTTCTGCTATAGTGGGAGGTGAAAATTTCATGTTCTGAGGCTTTCCTGCAAAGTTATGGCAAATTGCGTAAAACGCGTTTTCAGCCTGGGACAAGGTTGTTTCTGGAACGCCAAACATAAAAATGGTGATAACTTTGGAAAAACACTTCAAACAGCTTAGATTTGACGTGCAACTACGAGAAAGACCCTTTCTGATATAGTGGGAGGAGAAAATTTCATGTTCTGAAGTCTCCCTGCATAGTTATGGCACAATGCAGAAAACGCGTTTTCAGCCCGAGATAAGGTCGATTCCGGAACGCCAAACATAAAAATGTTGATAACTCAGGAAAAACTCTACAGACAGCTTAGATTTGATGTGCAACTACTAGATATACCCTTTCTGCTATAGTGGGAGGTGAAAATTCGATGTTCTGAAGCTTCCCTGCAAAGTTATGGCACCATGCGTAAAACGCGTTTTCAGCCTGAGATAAGGTCGATTCCGGAACGCCAAACATAAACATGTTCATAATTATGGAAAAACACTTCAGACAGCTTAGATTTGTTGTGCAACTATTAGAAAGAGCCTTTCTGCTATAGTGGGAGTTGAAAATTTCATGTTCTGAAGCTTTCCTGCAAAGTTATGGCACAATGCGTAAAACGCGTTTTCAGCCTCAGATAAGGTTGATTCCGGAACACCAAAGATAAAAGTGTTGATAACTTTGGAAAAACAATTCAAAAAGCTTCGATTTGATATGCAACTACTAGAAAGACCCTTTCTTCTATAGTGGGAGGTTAAAATTTCATGTTCTGAAGCTTCCCAGCAAAGTTGTGGCACAATGCAGAAAAGGCATTTTCAGCCTGACAAAAGGTGGGTTCCGGAACGCCAAACATAAAAATGTTGATAACTTTGGAAAAACACTTCAGACAACTTAGATTTGATGGGCAACTACTTGAAATACCCTTTCAGCTAAAGTGGGAGGAGAAAATTTCATGTTCTGAAGTCGCCCTGCAAAGTTATGGCACAATGCAGAAAACGCGTTTTCAGCCTGAGATAAGGTGGATTCCGGAACGCCAAACATAAAAATGTTGATAACTTCGGAAAAACACTTCAGACAGCTTAGATTTGATGTGTAAGTACTAGAAAGACCCTTTCAGCTATAGTGGGAGGTGAAAATTTCGTATTCTGCAGCTTTCCTACAAAGTTATGGCACAATGCAGATAACGCGTTTTCAGCCTGAGATAAGGTGGGTTCCAGAACGCCAAACATAAAAATGTTGAGAACTTTGGAAAAACACTTCAGACAGCTTAGATTTGATGTGCAACTACTAGAAAGAACCTTTCTGCTATAGTGGCATTTGAAAATTTCATGTTCTGAAGCGTGCCTGCAAAGTTATGGCACAATGCAGAAAATGCGTTTTCAGCCTGAGATAAGGTGGGTTCCAGAACGCCAAACATAAAAATGTTGATAACTTTGGAAAAACATTTCAGACAGCTTAGATTTGATCTGCAACTACTAGAAAGACCCTTTCTGCTATAGTGGGAGGTGAAAATTTCATGTTCTGAAGCTTTATGCAAAGTTATGGCACAATACGTAAAACGCGTTTTCAGCCTGAGATAAGGTCGATTCCGGAACGCCAAACATGAAAATGTTGATAACTTTGGAAAAACACTTCAGACAGCTTAGATTTGATGTGCAACTACAAGACAGACCCTTTCTGCAATAGTGGGAGGTGAAAATTTCATGTTCTGAAGCTTTATGCAAAGTTGTGGCACAATGCGTAAAAAGCGTTTTCAGCCTGAGATAAGGTCGACTCCGGAACGCCAAACATAAAAATGTTGATAAGTTTGGAAAAACACTTCAGACAGCTTAGCTTTAATGTGCAACTACGAGAAAGACCCTTTCTGCTATTGTCGGATGTGAAAATTTCATGTTCTGAAGCTTCCCTGCAAAGTTATGGCACAATGCAGAAAAAACGTTTTCAGCCTTAGATAAGGTCGATTCCGGAACGCCAAACATAAAAATGTTGATAAGTTTGGAAAAACACTTCAGACAGCTTAGATGTGATGTGCAACTACTCGAAAGACCGTTTCTGCTATTGTGGGAGGTGAAAATTCGATGTTCTGAAGCTTCCCTGCAAAGTTATGGCACCATGCGTAAAACGCGTTTACAGCCTGAGATAAGGTCGATTCCGGAATGCCAAACATAAAAGTGTTGATAATTTTGGAAAAACACTTCAGACAGCTTAGATTCGATGTGCAACTACTAGAAAGACCCTTTCTACTATAGCGGGAGGTGAAAATTTCATGTTCTGAGGCTTCCCTGCAAATATATGGCACAATGCAGAAAACACATTTTCAGACTGAGATAAGGTGGGTTCCAGAACGCCAAACAAAAAAATGTTGATAACTTTGGAAAAACACTTCAGACAGCATAAATTTGATGTACAACTACTAGAAAGACCTCTTCTGCTATAGCGCAAGTTTAAAATTTCATGTTCTGAAGCTTCCCTGCAAAGTTATGGCACAATGCAGAAAACGCGTTTTCAGCCTGAGATAAGGTCGATTCAGTAACGCCAAACATAAAAATGTTGATAACTTTGGAAAAAAACTTCAGACTGCTTAGATTTGATGTGCAACTACTAGAAAGACCCTTTCTGCTATAGTGGGAGGTGAATATTTCATGTTCTGAAGCTTCCCTGCAAAGTTATGGCATAATGCGTAAAACGCGTTTTCAGTCTGAGATAAGGTCGATTCCGGAACGCCAAACATAAACATGTTCATAATTCTGGAAAAACACTTCAGACAGCTTAGATTTGATGTACAAGAACTAGAAAGACCCTTTCTGCTATAGTGGGATGTAGAAATTTCATGTTCTGAAGCTTCCCTGCAAAGTTATGGCACAATGCAGAAAACGCGTTTTCAGCCTGAGATAAGGTGGGTTCCAGAACGCCAAACATAAAAATGTTGATAACTTTGGAAAAACAATTCAAACAGCTTCGATTTGATGTGCAACTACTAGAAAGACCCTTTCTGCTGTCGTGGGAGGTGAAAATTTCATGTTCTGAAGCTTCGCTGCAAAGTTATGGCAGAATGCGTAAATCGCGTTTTCAGCCTGAGATAAGGTTGATTCAGGAACGTCAAACATAAAAAAGTTGTTAACTTTTGAAATACACTTCAGACCGCTTACAATTGATGTGCAACTACAAGAAAGATCCTTTCTGCTATAGTGGGTGGTGAAAATTTCATGTTCTGAAGCTTCCCTGCAAAGTTATGGCACAATGCAGAAAACGCGTTTTCAGCCTGAGATAAGGTTGATTCAGGAACGTCAAACATAAAAAAGTTGTTAACTTTTGAAATACACTTCAGACCGCTTACAATTGATGTGCAACTACAAGAAAGATCCTTTCTGCTATAGTGGGTGGTGAAAATTTCATGTTCTGAAGCTTCCCTGCAAAGTTATGGCACAATGCAGAAAACGCGTTTTCAGCCTGAGATAAGGTTGATTCAGGAACGCCAAACATAAAAATGTTGATAACTTAGGAAAAACACTTCAGACAGCTTAGATTTGATGTGCAACTACGAGAGAGACCCTTTCTGCTACAGTGGGAGGTAAAAATTTCATGTTCTGAAACTTCCCTGCAAAGTTATGTCATAATGCAGAAAACGCGTTTTCAGCCTCACATAAGGTCAATTCCGGAACGCCAAACATAAGAATGTTGATAACTTTGGAAAAACACTTCAGACAGCTTAGATTTGATGTGCAACTGCTGGAAAGAGCCTTTCTGCAATTGTGGGAGGTTAAAATTTCATGTACTAAAGCTTCTCTGCAAAGTTATGGCACAATGCGTAAAACGCGTTTTCAGCCTGAGATAAGGTCGATTCCGGAACGCCAAACATAAAAAGGTTGATAACTTTCGAAAAACACTTCAGACAGCTTAGATTTGATGTACAACGACTACAAAGACCCTTTCTGTAATAGTGGGAGGTGAAAATTCCATGTTCTGAAGCTCCCCAGAAAAGTAAAGGCACAATGCAGAAAACGCGTTTTCAGCCTGAGATGAGGTTGATTCCGGAACACCAAACATACAAATGTTGATAACTTTTGAAAAACACTTCAGACAGCTTAGATTTGATGTGCAACTACTAGAAAGACCATTTCTGCTATAGTGGGAGGTCAAAATTTCATGTTCTGAAGCTTCCCTGCATAGTTATGGCACAATGCGTAAAACGCGTTTTCAGCCTGAGATAAAGTCGATTCCGGAACGCGAAACATAAAAAAGTTGATAACTTTGGAAAAACACTTCAGACAGCTTAGATTTGATGCGCAACTACTAAAAAGACCCTTTCTGCAACAGTGGGAGGTTAAAATTTCATGTTCGGAAGCTTTCATGCAAAGTTATGGCACAATGCAGACAAGGCGTTTTCTGCCTGAGATAAGGTCGATTCCGGAACGCGAAACATAAAAAAGTTGATAACTTTCGAAAAACAGTTCAGACAGCTTAGATTTGATGTGCAACTACTAGAAAGCCCATTTCTGCTATAGTGAGAGGTCAAAATTTCATGTTCTGACGCTTTCCTGCAAAGTTATGGGACAATGCAGAAAACGATTTTTGGAAAAACACTTCAGACAGCTTTGATTTGGTGCGCAACTACTAAAAAGACCCTTTCTGCTATAGTGTGAGGTTAAAATTTTATGTTCGGAAGCTTTCATGCAAAGTTATGGCACAGTGCAGAAAACGCGTTTTCATCCTGAGATAAGGTCGATTCCGGAACGCCAAACATAAAAATGTTGATAACTTTTGAAAAACACTTCAGACAGCTTAGATTTGATGTGCAACTACTAGAAACACCATTTCTGCTATCGTGGGAGGTCAAAATTTCATGTTCTGACGCTTTCCTGCAAAGTTATGGGACAATGCAGAAAACGATTGTTCATCGTGAGATAAGGTCGATTCCGGAACGCCAAACATAAAAATGTTGATAACTTTTGAAAAACACTTCAGACAGCTTAGATTTGATGTGCAACTACTAGAAAGACCATTTCTGCTATAGTGGGAGGCGAAAATTTCATGTTCTGAAGCTTCCATGCAAAGTTATGTCACAATGCAGAAAACACGTTTTCAGCCTCACATAAGGTCAATTCCGGAACGCCAAACATAAAAATGTTGATAACTTCGGAAAAACACTTCAGACAGCTTAGATTTGATGTACAAGTACTAGAAAGACCCTTTCTGCTATAGTGGGAGGTGAAAATTTAATGTTCTGAAGCTTTCCTGCAAAGTTATGGCACAATGCGTAAAATGCGTTTTCAGCCTGAGATAAGGTTGATTCCGGAACGCCAAACTTAAAAATGTTGATTACTTAGGAAAAACACTTCAAACAGCTTAAATTTGATGTACAAGTACTAGAAAGACCCTTTCTGCTATAGTGGGAGGTGAAAATTTAATGTTCTGAAGCTTTCCTGCAAAGTTATGGCACAATGCGTAAAACGCGTTTTCAGCCTGAGATAAGGTTGATTCAGGAACGTCAAACATAAAAAAGTTGATAACTTTTGAAATACACTTCAGACCGCTTACAATTGATGTGCAACTACAAGAAAGATCCTTTCTGCTATAGAGGGAGGTGAAAATTTCATGTTCTGAAGCTTCCCTGCAAAGTTATGGCACCATGCAGAAAAAGCGTTTGCAGCCTGAGATAAGGTGGGTTCCGAAACGCCTAACATAAAAATGTTGACAACTTTGGAAAAACACTTCAGACAGCTTAGATTTGATGTGCAACTACTAGAAAGACCCTTTCTGCTATAGTGGGAGGTGAAAATTTCATGTTCTGAGGCTTCCCTGTGAAGTTATGGCACAATGCAGAAAACGCGTTTTCAGCCTGACATAAGGTCGATTCCGGAATGCCAAACATAAGAATGTTGATAACTTTGGAAAAACACTTCAGACAGCTTAGATTTGATGTGCAACTACTAGAAAGACCCTTTCTGCTGAAGTGGGATGTGAAAATTTCATGTTCTGACGCTATACTGCAAAGTTATGGCACAATGCAGAAAATGCGTTTACAGCCTGAGATAAGGTGGGTTCCGGAACGCCAAACATAAGAATGTTGATAACTTTGTAAAAACACTTCAGACAGCTTAGATTTGATGTGCAACTACTAGAAAGACCCTTTCTGCTATAGTGGGAGGTGAAAATTTCATGTTCTGACGCTATACTGCAAAGTTATGGCAGAATGCAGAAAATGCGTTTTCAGCCTGAGATAAGGTCGATTCCGGAACGCCAAACGTAAAAATGTTGATAACTTTGGAAAAACACTTCAGACAGCTTAGATTTGATGTGCAACTACTAGAAAGACCCTTTCTGCAATAGTGGGAGGTGAAAATTTCATGTTCTGAAGCTTCCCTGCAAAGTTATGGCACAATGCAGAAAACGCGTATTCAGCCTGAGATAAGGTCGATTCCGTAATGCCAAACATAAAAATGTTTATAACTTTGGAAAAACACTTCAGACATCTTAGATTTCACGTGAAACTACTAGAAAGACCCTTTCTGCTATAGTGGGAGGTGAAAATTTCATGTTCTGAAGCTTTATGCAAAGTTGTGGCACAATGCGTAAAAAGCGTTTTCAGCCTGAGATAAGGTCGACTCCGGAACGCCAAACATAAAATTGTTGATAAGTTTGGAAAAACACTTCAGACAGCTTAGCTTTAATGTGCAACTACGAGAAAGACCCTTTCTGCTATTGTCGGATGTGAAAATTTCATGTTCTGAAGCTTCCCTGCAAAGTTATGGCACCATGCGTAAAACGCGTTTTCAGCCTGAGATAAGGTCGATTCCGGAACGCCAAACATAAAAGTGTTGATAACTTTGAAAAGACACTTCAGACAGCTTAGATTTGATGTCCAACGACTAGAAAGACCCTTTCTGCTATAGTGGGAGGTGAAAATTTCATGTTCTGAAACTTTCCTGCAAAGTTATGGCACAATGCGTAAAACACGTCTTCAGCCTGAGATAAGATAGATTCTGGTACGCCAAACATAAAAATGTTGATAACTTTGGAAAAACACTTCAGACAGCTTAGATTTGATGTGCAACTACTAGAAAGAGCCTTTCTGCTATAGTGGGAGTTGAAAATTTCATGTTCTGAAACTTTCCTGCAAAGTTATGGCACAATGCGTAAAACGTGTTTTAGCCTCAGATAAGGTTGATTCCCGAACGCCAAACATAAAAGTGTTGATAACTGTGGAAAAACAATTCAATCAGCTTCGATTTGATGTGCAACTACTGGAAAGACCATTTCTGCCATTGTGGGAGGTGAAAATTCGATGTTCTGAAGCTTCCCTGCAAAGTTATGTCACAATGCAGAAAACGCGTTTTCAGCCTGACATAAGGTCAATTCCGGAACGCCAAACTTAAAAATGTTGATTACTTTGGAAAAACACTTCAAACAGCTTAGATTTGATGTGCAACTACTAGAAAGACCCTTTCTGCTATAGTGGGATGTAGAAATTTCATGTTCTGAAGCTTCCCTGCAAAGTTATGTCACAATGCAGAAAACACGTTTTCAGCCTCACATAAGGTCAATTCCGGAACGCCAAACATAAAAATGTTAATAACTTCGGAAAAACACTTCAGACAGCTTAGATTTGATGTGCAAGTACTAGAAAGACCATTTCTGCTATAGTGGGAGGTGAAAATTTCATGTTCAGAAGCTTTCCTGCAAAGTTATGGCACAATGCAGATAACGCGTATTCAGCCTGAGATAAGGTCGATTCCGGAATGCCAAACGTAAAAATGTTGATAACTTTGGAAAAACACTTCAGACAGCTAAGATTTGATGTGTAACTACTAGAAAGACCCTTTCTGCTATAGTGGGAGGTGAAAACTTCATGTTCTGAAGCTTCCCTGCAAAGCTATGGCACAATTCCGAAAACGCGTTTTCAGCCTGAGATAAGGTCGATTCCGGAACGCCAAACATAAAAATGTTGATAACTTTCGAAAAACACTTCAGACAGCTTAAATTTGACGTGCAACGACTAGAAAGACCCTTTCTGCTATAGTGGGAGGTGAACATTTCATGTTCTGAAGCTTCCCTGCAAAGTTATGGCACTATGCAGAAAACGCGTTTTCAGCTTGAGATAAGGTGGGTTCCGGAACGCCAAACATAAAAATGTTGATAACTTAGGAAAAATACTTCAGACAGCTTAGATTTGATGTGCAACTACGAGAAAGACCCTTTCTGCTATAGTGGGAGCTGTAAATTTCATGTTCTGAAGCTTCCCTGCAAAGTTATGGCACAATGCATAAAACGCGTTTTCAGCCTGAGATAAGGTCGATTCAGGAACGCCAAACATAAAAGTGTTGATAACTTTGGAAAAACACTTAAAACAGCTTAGATTTGATGTGCAACTAGTCGAAAGACCCTTTCTGCTATAGTGGGAATGAACATTTCATGATCTGAAGGTTCCCTGCAAAGTTATTGCACAATGCAGAAAACGCGTTTTCAGCCTGAGATAAGGTCGATTCCGGAACGGCAAACATAAAAGTGTTGATAACTTTGGAAAAACACTTCAAACAGCTTAGATTTGATGTGCAACTACTAGAAAGACCCTTTCTGCTATAGTGGCATGTGAATATTTCGTGTTCTGAAGCTTGCCTGCAAAGTTATGGCACAATGCAGAAATCGCGTTTACAGCCTGAGATAAGGTCGATTCCGGAACGCCAAACATAAAAATGTTGATAACTTTGAAAAGACACTTCAGACAGCTTAGAGTTGATGTGCAACTACTAGAAAGACCCTTTCTGCTATAGTGGGAGGTGAAAATTCGATGTTCTGAAGCTTCACTGCAAAGTTATGGCACCATGCGTAAAACGCGTTTTCAGCCAGAGATAAGGTCGATTCCGGAACGCCAAACATAAAAATGTTGATAATTCTGGAAAAGCACTTCAGACAGCTTCGATTTGATGTGCAACTACTAGAAAGACCCTTTCTACTATAGCGGGAGGTTAAAATTTCATATTCTGAAGTTTCCTGCAAAGTTATGGCACAATGCAGAAAACGCGTTTTCAGCTTGAGATAAGGTGGGTTCCCGAACGCCAAACGTAAAAATGTTGAAAAGTTTGGAAAAACACTTCAGACAGCTTAGATTTGATGTACAACTACCAGAAAGACCTTTTCTGCTATAGTGGAAGTTTAAAATTTCATGTTCTGAAGCTTCCTTGCAAAGTTATGGCACAATGCGGAAAACACGTTTTCAGCCTGAGATAAGGTTGATTTCGGAACGCCAAACAAAAAAATGTTGATAACTTTGGAAAAACACTTCAGACAGCTTAGATTTGATTTGCAATTGCTAAAAAAACCCTTTCTGCCATTGTGGGAGGTGAAAATTTCATGTTCTGAAGGTTCACGGCAAAGTTATGGAACAATGCGTAAAACGCTTTTTCACCCTGTGATAAGGTCGATTCAGGAACGTCAAACATAACAAAGTTGATAACTTTTGAAATACACTTCAGACCGCTTAGATTTGATGTGCAACTACTAGAAAGACCCTCTCTGCTATAGTGGGTGGTGAAAATTCGATGTTCTGAAGCTTCCCTCCAAAATTATGGCACAATGCGTAAAACGCATTTTCAGCCTGAGATATGGTCGATTCCGGAACGCCAAACATGAAAATGTTGATAACTTTGGAAAAACACTTTAGACAGCTTAGCTTTGATGGTGAACTAGTAGAACGACCCTTTCTGCTATAGTGGGATGTGAAAATGTCATGTTCCGAAGCTTCCCTGCAAAGTTATGGCACAATTCCGAAAACGCGTTTTCAGCCTGAGATAAGGTCGATTCTGGAACGCCAAACATAAAAATGTTGATAATTTTGGAAAAACACTTCAGACAGCTTAGATTTGATGTGCAACTACTAGAAAGACCTTTTCTGCTATTGTGGAACTTTAAAATGTCATTTTCTGATGCATCCCTGCAAAGTTATGGCACAATGCAGAAAACGGGGTGTTCAGCCTGAGATAAGGTTGATTCCGGAACGTCAAACATAAAAATGTCGATAACTTTGGAAAGCCACTTCAGACAGCTTAGATTTGATGTGTAACTACTTGAAAGACCCTTTCTGCTATAGTGGGAGGAGAAAATTTCATGTTCTGAAGTCTCCCTGCAAAGTTATGGCACAATGCAGAAAATGCGTTTTCAGCCTGAGATACGGTGGGTTCCAGAACGCCAAACATAAAAATGTTGTTAACTGCAGAAAAACACTTCAGACAGCTTAGATTTGATGTGCAACTACTAGAAAGACACTTTCTGCTATAGTGGCAGGTTAAAATTTCATGCTCTGAAACTTCCCTGCAAAGTTATGGCACAATGCAGAAAACGCGTTTTCAGCCTGAGATACGGTGGGTTCCAGAACGCCAAACATAAAAATGTTGATAACTTCGGAAAAACACTTCAGACAGCTTAGATTTGATGTGTAAGTACTAGAAAGACCCTTTCTACTATAGTGGGAGGTGAAAATTTCATGTTCTGACGCTATACTGCAAAGTTATGGCATAATGCGTAAAACGCGTTTTCAGCCTGAGATAAGGTCGATTCCGGAACGCCAATCATGAAAATGTTGAGAACTTTGGAAAAACACTTCAGACAGCTTCGATTTGATGTGCAACTACAAGACAGACCCTTTCTGCTATAGCGGAAGTTTAAAATTTCATGTTCTGAAGCTTCCTTGCAAAGTTATGGCACAATGCGGAAAAAAAGGTTTTCAGCCTGAGATAAAGTCGGTTTCGGAACGCCAAACATAAAAATGTTGATAACTTTGGAAAAACACTTCAGACAGCTTAGATATCACGTGAAACTACTAGAAAGACCCTTTCTGCTATAGTGGGAGGTGAAAATTTCATGTTCTGAAACTTCCCTGCAAAGTTATGGCACAATGCAGAAAAGGCGTTTTCAATAAGGTGCGATCCGGAACGCCAAACATAAGGATGTTGATAACTTTGGAAAAACACTTCAGACAGGTTAGATTTGATGTGCAACAACTAGAAGGACCCTTTCTGCTATAGTGGCAGGTTAAAATTTCATGTTCTGACGCTTCCCTCCAAAGTTATGGCACAAAGCAGAAAACGCGGTTAGAGCCTGAGATAAGGTGGGTTCCGGAACGCCAAACATAAAAATGTTGATAACTTTGGAAAAAAACTTCAGACAGCTTAGATTTGACGAGCAACTACTAGAAAGACCCATTCTGCTATAGTGGGAGGTGAAAACTTCATGTTCTGAAGCTTCCCTGCAAAGTTATGGCACAATGCAGAAAACGCGTTTTCAGCCTGAGATTAGGTCGATTCCGAAACACCAAACAGAAAAATGTTGATAACTTCTGGAAAACACTTCAGACAGCTTAGATGTGATGTGCAACTACTAGAAAGACCCTTTTTGCTATAGTGGGAGGTGAAAATTTCATGTTCTGAAGCTTCCCTGCAAAGTTAAGGCACAGTGCAGAATACGCGTTTTCAGCCTGAGATAAGGTGGTTTCCAGAATGCCAAACATAAAAATGTTGATAACTTTGGAAAAACACTTCAGACTGCTTAGATTTGATGTGCAACTACTAGAAAGACCCTTTCTGCTATAGTGGGATGTGAAAATTTCATGTTCTGAAGCTTCCCTGCAAAGTTATGGCACAATGCGTAAAACGCGTTTTCAGCCTGAGATAAGGTGGGTTCCAGAAAGCCAAACATAAAAATGTTGATAACTTTGGAAAAACACTTCAGACAGCTTAGATTTGATGTGATACTACTAGAAAGACCCTTTCTGCTATAGTGGGAGGTGAAATTTTCATGTTCTAAAGCTTCCCTGCAAAGTTATGGCACAATGCCTAAAACGCGTTTTCGGCCTGAGATAAGGTCGTTCAGGAACACCAAACATAAAAATGTTGAAAACTTTCGAAAAACACTTCAGACAGCTTAGATTTGATGTGCAACTACTAGAAAGACCCTTTCTGCTACAGTGTGAGGTGAAAATTTCATGTTCTGAAGCTTCACTGCAAAGTTATGCCACAATGCAGGAAACGCGTTTTTAGCCTGAGATAAGGTCGATTCCGGAACGCAAAACATAAGAATGTTGATAACTTTGGAAAAACACTTCAGACAGCTTAGATTTGATGTGCAACTACTAGAAATACCCTTTCTGCTATAGTGGGAGGTGACATTTTTTTGTTCTGAAGCTTCCCTGCAAAGTTATGTCACAATGCAGAAAACGCGTTTTCAGCCTCACATAAGGTCAATTCCGGAACGCCAAACATAAAAATGTTAATAACTTCGGAAAAACTCTTCAGACAGCTTAGATTTGATGTGCAATTACTAAAAAAAACCCTTTCTGCCGTTGTGGGAGGTGAAAATTTCATGTTCTAAAGCTTCACGGCAAAGTCATGGAACAATGCGTGAAACGCGTTTTCAGCCTGTGATAAGGTCGATTCAGGAACGTCAAACATAAAAAAGTTGATAACTTTTGAAATACACTTCAGACCGCTTAGATTTGATGTGCAAATACTAGAAAGACCCTTTCTGCTATAGTGGGAGGTGAACATTTCATGTTCTGAAGCTTCCCTGCAAAGGTATGGCGCAATGCAGAAAACGCGTTTTCAGCCTGAGATAAGATGGGTTCCGGAACGCCAAACATAAAAATGTTGATAAGTTTGGAAAAACACTTCAGACAGCATAGCTTTAATGTGCAACTACTAGAAAGACCCTTTCTGCTATAGTGGGATGTGAAAATTTCATATTCTGAAGCTTCCCTGCAAAGTTATGGCACAATGCAGAAAACACGTTTTCAGCCTGAGATAAGGTCGATTCCGGAACGCCAAACATAAAAATATTGATAACTTTGGAAAAACACTTCAGACAGCTTAGATTTGATGTGCAACTACTAGAACGACCCTTTCTGCTACAGTGGGAGTAGAAAATTGCATGTTCTGAAGCTTCCCTGCAAAGTTATGCCACAATGCAGAAAACGCATTTTCAGCCTGAGATAAGGTCGATTCCGGAACGCCAAACGTAAAAATGTTGATAACTTTGGAAAAACACTTCAGACAGCTTAGATTTGATGTGCAACTACTAGAAAGACCCTTTCTGCTATAGTGGGATATGAAAATTGCATGTTCTGAAGCTTCCCTGCAAAGTTATGGCAGAATGCGTAAATCGTGTTTTCAGCCTGAGATAAGGTCGATTCCGGAACGCCAAACATAAGAGTGTTGATAACTTTGGAAAAACACTTCAGACAGCTTCGATTTGATGTGCACCTACTAGAAAGACCCTTTCTGCGATAGTGGGAGGTGAAAATTTCATGTTCCTGAGCTTACCTACAAAGTTTTGGCACAATGCAGAAAACGCGTTTTCAGCCTGAGATAAGGTGGGTTCCAGAACGCCATACATAGAAATGTTGATAACTTTGGAAAAAACTCTTCAGACAGCTTAGATTTGATGTGCAACTACTAGAAATAACCTTTCTGCTATAGTGGGAGGAGAAAATTTCATGTTCTGAAGTCTCCCTGCAAAGTTACGGCACAATGCAGAAAACGCGTTTTCAGTCTGAGATAAGGTGGGTTCCAGAACGCCAAACTTAAAAATGTTGAAAACTATCGAAAAACACTTCAGACAGCTTGGATTTGATGTGCAACTACGAGAAAGACCCTTTCTGCTATAGTGGGAGGTGAAAATTTCATGTTCTGAAGCTTCCCTGCAAAGTTATGGCACAATGTAGAAAACGCGTTTTCAGCCTGAGATAAGGTGGGTTCCAGAACGCCAAACATAAAAATGTTGATAACTTTGGAAAAACACTTCAAACAGCTTAGATTTGATGTGCAACTACTAGAAAGACCCTTTCTGCTATAGTGGGAGGAGAAAATTTCATGTTCTGAAGTCTCCCTGCAAAGTTATGGCACAATGCAGAAAACGCGTTTTCAGCCTGAGATGAGGTGGGTTCCAGAACGCCAAACATAAAAATGTTGATAACTTTGGAAAAACACTTCAGACAGCTAAGATTTAATGTGCAACTACTAGAAAGACCCTTTCTGCTATAGTGGGAGGTAAAAATTTCTTGTTCTGAAGCTTTCCTGCAAAGTTATGGCAAATTGCGTAAAACGCGTTTTCAGCCTGAGATAAGGTTGTTTCTGGAACGCCAAACATAAAAATGGTGTTAACTTTGGAAAAACACTTCAAACAGCTTAGATTTGCTGTGCAACTACTAGAAAGACCCTTTCTGCTATAGCTGGAGGTGAAAATTTCATGTTCTGAAGTTTCCCTGCAAAGTTTTGGCACAGTGCAGAAAACACGTTTTCAGTCTGAGATAAGGTTGATTCCGGAACGCCAAACATAAGAATGTTGATAACTTTGGAAAAACACTTCAGACAGCTTAGATTTGATGTGCAAATACTAGAAAGACCCTTTCTGCTATAGTGGGATGTTAAAATTTCATCTTCTGAAGCTTCCCTGCAAAGTTATGGCAAAATATGTAAAACGCGTTTTCAGGCTGAGATAAGGTGGGTTCCGGAACGCCAAAAATAAAAATGTTGATAACTCTGGAAAAACACTTCAGACAGCTTAGATTTGATGTGCAACTACTAGAAAGATACTTTCTGCTGTAGTGGGAGGTGAAAATTTCATGTTCTGAAGCTTTCCTGCAAAGTTAGGGCAAATAGCATAAAACGCGTTTTCAGCCTGAGATTAGGTGGGTTCCAGAACGCCAAACATAAAAATATTGATAACTTTGGAAAAACACTTCAGACAGCTTAGATTTGATGTGAAACTACTAAAAAGACCCTATCTGCCATAGTGGGAGGCGAACATTTCATGTTCTGAAGCTTCCCTGAAAAGTTATGGCACAATGCATAAAACGCGTTTTCAGCCTGAGATTAGGTGGGTTCCGGAACGCCAAACATAAAAATATTGATAACTTTGGAAAAACACTTCAGACAGCTTAGATTTGATGTGAAACTACTAGAAAGACCCTTTCTGCTATAGTGGGAGTTGAAAATTTCATGTTCTGAAGCTTTCCTGCAAAGTTATGGCACAATGCGTGAAACGCGTTTTCAGCCTGAGATAAGGTTGATTCCGGAACGCCAAACATAAGAATGTTGATAACTTTGGAAAAACACTTCAGACAGCTTAGATTTGATGTACAACTACTAGAAAGACCCTTTCTGCTATAGTGGGATGTTAAAATGTCATGTTCTGAAGCTTCCCTGCGAAGTTATGGCAAAATATGTAAAACGCGTTTTCAGGCTGAGATAAGGTGGGTTCCGGAACGCCAAACATAAAAATGTTGATAACTTTGGAAAAACACTTTCGAAAGCTTAGATTTGATGTGCAACTACTAGTAAGACCCTTTCCGATATAGTGGGAGGAGAAAACTTCATGTTCTGAAGTCTCCCTGCAAAGTTATGGCACAATGCAGAAAACGCGTTTTCAGCCTGAGATTAGGTGGGTTCCAGAACGCCAAACATAAAAATATGGATAACTTTGGAAAAACACTTCAGACAGCTTAGATTTGATGTGAAACAACTAGAAAGACCCTTTCTGCTATAGTGGGAGTTGAAAATGTCATGTTCTGAAGCTTTCCTGCAAAGTTATGGCACAATGCGTGAAACGCTTTTTCAGCCTGAGATAAGGTTGATTCCGGAACGCCAAACATAAGAATGTTGATAACTTTGGAAAAACACTTCAGACAGCTTAGATTTGATGTGAACCAACTAGAAAGACCCTTTCTGCTGTAGTGGGAGGTAAAAATTTCATGTTCTGAAGCTTTCCTGCAACGTTATGGCAAATTGCGTAAAACGCGTTTTCAGCCTGAGATAAGGTTGTTTCTGGAACGCCAAACATAAAAATGGTGTTAACTTTGGAAAAACACTTCAGACGGCTTAGATTTGATGTGCATCTACTAGAAAGACCGTTTCTACTATAGTGGGCGGTGAAAATTTCATGTCCTGAAGCTTTCCTGCAAAGTTATGGCACAATGCTCAAAACGTGTTTTCAGCCTGAGATTAGGTGGGTTCTGTTGTATATACTGGAAAATCGAAAATATTATAACCATGCTTTACACTTATTATGAGCACTTATTGAATCTGTATGCTTTGCACTTATTATGAGCACTTATTGAATCTGTATGCTTTGCACTTATTATGAGCACTTATTGAATCTGTATGCTTTGCACTTTTGAGCTTGCAGGGCATGCTCTAACCTCAGGGTGAATTTGTAAGCAGAACATGTTTTTAAGCCGAGCTTGCGATTATGGTTAACACTTAGAAGGAACGTTGTATTAATAGAACCTTGTGGTCTTCACTTAGAACATAAGTTATATTTATCAAAACAATGAAACTAACACTCAGCATGTTCAATGAATCTAAAACATCTGCATAAGACATAAGGGGTGTATCTAATGAAGTTAAAACTTTCCACTAAGGACGACAGCTAGAACACGTGATGAAAATTAAAACTTTCCACTGAAGATGACAAGAACAGTTCACCCATTAATGACGCATTTGGGGATTGTTTATTGAAATCGGCAGTGTTGCTATAAAGGTCTAGGATAAACTGACCTCTCGCTCTCGCTCTTGATCCACGCTTTTGGCTTCATCCGTTTGCTGTAAGGTCTTGTATCTTAACTTGGGACGGTGCTCTTGCTCTTGCTCTTAGGCCATTTGATTTAACTCTTTTTGTTGTTCTCTTATGGGTTTTTTTTATTATTGATTGGTTGATTTTTATGATTAATTCTTTTGACTTAATCTCTTTTATTGCATATACTTTGAATATATTTTTTATGATCTTTGACTTAATCCTTTTTATTGTGTATGCATTTTGATTATATGATTTTTGACATTTATGTATGTGCACTAGCGTCTGGCAGTGCCTTTGACTTTGTTGGGTATTAGCGCCTGGCAATACCCTTGAGTTTATTGATGTTTATTGAATTTTATTGTTTTATTACCCTTTTATCATTTTTGTATTGAATTTGATTCTTTATTGATTTTACTGTTTTGTTATCCTTTTTATCAATTTTTTGGAGAAATACTTTTGACATAAAAACAAAATAAAACTGAGTACGAATTAAGTACTGAAAAGGCACAACGGCATTGATCCCTGACTACTAAAGAATCGACTGGCTCCTGTACTACCATCAACTGGGTTATAGGTGAGTTAATGCTGGATTGAATTAATGTTTGATTCCCTTTCCTGTGCACATGTAGTGAATGTCTCGACTGGTAGCATTATTCCATCCTGAATTATTATGTCAATGATAAAGTGGTAGTTCAGAAGGCTGAGGTAATATTTTATTTAAGGAATGGATTGAGGATCTAATCATGTGTCCCTAAACGAAGCTAAGTAAAGAGACTACGGTAGAAGGTGTAGCATTGTAAGGTCAAGAACCTGTTTCTCAACAGGTCGGGCGAATTAAATAACCCGCTCAGTGAAGCGCCGACACTACTCACTAATATAATAGGTGAAGTTGATACATCTATTATAGTTTTAGAACCGTGTCTGCAACAAGAGGCTGACTGAGTTGACCACACGAGGGGGCCCTTTACCAGAGAGGCAAAGGGAGGTAGTGTACTCGGAACTAGGGACGGCTTGTTACAGCCAATTGCCCTGTACACAAAACCTTGAAATCCAAAACCCGGCGACATGGCGCCCGAACAGGGACATGATTGAAAAACGTACAATCTATTTGTGAGTAACTGGACCCCAGATTGAAACTCTGACGGGAAAAGTTCGGTAGTAAATAGATAGATCCTACTATCTCTGAGTTTTGAATCAATGATATAGAGTCAGACTCTATCACTCGACAAAGTACGATTTAGTTGACTCTGTAATTTATCAAGGAGCTGCCCCTTGGGACTGATCACCCCGAGTAGGGCAGTTAAAGTATTAAGGTAATTACAGTGCAACTGCTATAATAGCTGGAATACAGAAGTACAGCAAAAAGTCCCGTGAGGCCTTATAACGGGCACCCCATAAGAAGTCCGCCAGGGACAACTGGGGAACTGCAGCAGGAAGCAGCGGCATAGTTCGGGAAACTGTTCATAGCCGGTAAAGTGAATTCCTTGAATAATTTGACTGAGACTGCAGAATAAAAATGAGCAAAGAGGTTGTGCCTGAAAGCAGTGGAGTCTCTAAGAGAAGAGCCTCCATAGCCGAATCTGAGGTTTTGACTGCCCCCCCTGATATGTGGGTTGTAGCATCTTTTCTGATAATCGATGCACGATTAGAAAATCAGGAATTATGGGATATTTTGCCTTTCGGTTCGTATACGCTCCTTAATCCACGGAGGTGCCCAAGACCTACCGATAGTGCGGGTATAGCTTGTTGGGTGAAAGAGAGTTTTCCTGAAACGGTGAAAGATTTTGACCAGGATCACCCGGGGGACTGGGCCCCAGGTGAAGCGCGTCCCTTGGACACCGGGGACTTGAGATTGCATACAATATTAATGGCTCATTACTTGCCCTTTGACGACAAGGACCCTGAGGGTTCCTTTAAGATACTTTCGACAACTTATCACAACTCCTTGACTCATGCCGGAACGTGGGCCGTCATTGTTCCGATTTTTGGGACAGGAGTGTTCAATTTCCCTCTCGGAAGGGCAGTGGAAATTTGTATTGATCACACTCGGGAATGGGTAAACCGTGACCCCGATTTTAACAGAATAGTAGTCCTCCTGGCTCCTGAGGCTGGGCTGCGGCAGGAAATACTCTGCCAATTAAAAGGGCGATTTAAAGTGGATCCAGTGAAAGTTCAGGACTATGCAGCGTCCAGTAATTATCGAGTTGATGCGACATTAATTGCTGAACTAATGAGGATGCCCGTTGTGGGCAAGCCATATAAGGAGTTTGTCTTTGACCGTGCCGTAGGGAATATTACTGACAGCTTTGTTCGTCAATACCAGCGCTACCCCGCTAAATCCGGAATGTATCCCCACGCTGATCTCAAAGAACACCAAACGTTATACGGACCAACTGGTCCATCACCACTGACAAATATGGGGTCATTGGACACTGCATTACAAGAAATAGCCCATACTCCGACTGCAACTGCGCCACCCGCCTATGAAACTAGCGAGGCTCTCAGGGACCATGGCTATGCCACTCCAGTGAGGGTCCACTTCTCCCCGCCGTCAGAGGATGACTCTGATGAGGGAGAACCCCTGCACGTGAGTGAAAACAGCAGAGAAATTATTACTAGTCTGGAAAAAATGGCGGGACAACTTAGTGCGATCTCACAACAAATAGAAAGTCATCGGGATCAGATCAATAGAAGTTTAAGCCAGGGAAGATTAAAATATATTTCAGGTTCCCCGGAAAATCGCCCACAGCCTATGCAACCACTTAATCCCTCTAATGGCTTGATAGAGGCCTCGGGCCTTAATGCCCCAGGAAACTCTGATGCCAGAGACCCAGGGTTGAGTGAGTCAACTCCGGATGACATCCCGGTTATTAGAATGGACAATGGATCCATGTTTATTATTTTGCCCACTTCTACGGCTAAATATAAACCCACTGGGGACAATGTAGTGATCCCCTTAAGAAAGTGGAACGGACTAGTTGAGGTGAGGGCATTTATTCCGTGGAAAAAGAAGATTGGCAGAAAGGACCTCGATTATCAACTTTCACTTTTGAGTGAAGAAGTTCGTGACCGGAGTTACCGAGCCTTTGAGCGGGTCCATCACCTTGACTTCACTGATTGCGAAGATTCCTCTGTGGCTACTGTCTGTTTGACACCATTAGTGCATTCGCGCTCAGTAGAAGGTCAAATACACACCGGAGCCAGCAAAATTGCCCGGCTTGAATTGTCTAAGGTGACCCTTGACCTCAATCCTCCTGAATCATTGGGGGTTGTCACAAATACACAATTAGCACGATGGATGACGGCTACTTATGCAACGCTGGCCTCACTGGGTTATTTTGAAACAGTTAAGTGTCTGGTAGGAAACCGACAACTGGCAAAAACACTCTATGACACAGTATTACTTTTAAAACAGGATAACTTTGCAAAGTATCTAGATAATTCTCCTCAGCTGCAGCATGGCTTAGAGGAGGAGGAGCGCAGAGAGCCAGAGGAGCCTCGGGTTTCCTTCCGACCCTCCTCTGCGTCTACACCACGCCCCCCAACTTCTCTACCCAGGTCCCCACGTGACGAACGGCCCTCCTCTGTGTCTGCACCACGCCCCTCAACCCCTCTACCCAGGTCCCCACGTGGCGAACGACCATCAACGCCCCCTATTAACCGCCAGCCCACCCGAATGGTTCGAGCAAAAGACTCTAGAGGGCGTAAGATAACCTGGGGAGAGTACGACGCCACCAAGTGGCCGTGCGACCCCGGCAAGGAAGAATTAAGAGAACACCCTATGGCTCATGACTATGATCCGCTGGTACACCAGCAGCCTCCGGAGCCAGGGTGGAATAAAGAAATAATTACACCCCAGTGGTTTCCTCATGATAGGAAGGAAAGGGCCCGGAGAATGCGATCTCCCTCTGCTGAGGAAATAGGTGAGTGGCAAGGAGTGTCAAAATCTTTTAAGCGGGCGTATCTTGCACGAGGGTATAATGCACACCGTGATTCATTAACTGATATTTACTCTCATATGCCCAGGGCCACTCGCCAGCCGATGGAGCCCTGGGAGGGACAGTCTCAATGTCCCTCTGAACCTGACGATCAGAGTAGCGATGAATCCGGCAGCGATAGTGACTCGCCTCTGGGTCCGCAGCCAGATCCCCCAACTCCCCCAAGACAGGGTGGCAGGATGGCCCCCGCAGGTAGGATAGGACGGCAGCGCACCCAGCTGGCAGTGTCGATTCTTGCAGGAGGCCCCCTATCGGAGCCCAGGCAAGACAGTGACGTCAGGGTGTCGAATAAAATTACCCTGGCAGACCTATGCAAAGCACTCCCAAAAAGAAGAAATAAAGAATCCAACTGTGAGTATGTCAGGAGATTGAATAAGGAGTTATCTCCTGCTCAAATGACTGACCCGTTTATTAGTAAATATGTCTCCAGAGAGAATGGATTAGATTTAGTCCAAGGGCAGACATTAATGGATTTGTTAACCTCCGATGTGGCTACTTTACTCACTAGTCAGGTAGAAGCAACCATACAAGATTTGGTTGATAAAGTAAATAGAGGAGAAATGTCTCTTTTACAGGCTTATTCTATTCTGGCAGAAGAGGGGGCTGATGAGTCACAGGTTAAGAGTTTTCTGATTCAGATTAACTGCCCCGAGCAAGCAAAATTAGTTCTGGAGTTCCTCCAAGCGAAGGGACTCGATGCAAAAACTGAGGTTATCACACGTCACAGCTCCCTTATGGGTGTGAGAAGAGCTCTTAGAAAGCAAAAAGAGAAACAGGATGTATCTGAACCTCGACATCCAAAAAACGAGCAGAGGGGGAAGCCCCTTCCCCCTACCAAATCGAAACCAGCAAACCCACAGCGCGCCCCGCCTCGCACTCGATCTTCCTTTCCACCCAGAAAGGATCGAAACCAGCAAGACATCAGACCCGAGAGACAGGGTGGGGGCAAGCGCCCTCCATTCAACAAGAATATGAATGGCTCAGGCATGAATACCCACAGGAACCACAAAGACAGCAAAAGAGTGTGTGATGTCATTTATTTAGGGGAACCCAGTCAAAAGCCTCAGATCTGATAATGCCGCCATGTTTACTTCTAAACACTTTCGTTCGTGGTTGGAACAGGTGGGGATACGACATGTCTTATCTATCCCGCACCAATCCAACACTAATGGAGTCGCGGAACGAGCAGTGCGCGCGGCAAAATCGCAAATACTGTTGTATAAACATAGATGGCACTTACCTGAAAACCTCTTTGCCATTAACCAACAGCTCAGTCTCCCTAAGTTGCGGGGTCATGACCCTGCCCGCTCTCACGGGCCCTCTGTATCATTACAGGTGGGCAGTGAGGTGTGGATACTCGCCACTGGAAGGTCTACTACGATAGTGAAAGTCGAAGGGAACGTACTTACGGGAAAAGATGGCCACAGGTACCACCCTAAGCAACTTCGACTTAAGTGTAAAAATCAGGATGGAAGCTAACCGAGACCATGTGCCAGGATGGGTTCAGGGGGTAGGGGAAGATTATGTTAAAATGCACCCCGATCGAGTATTCCCGAATAATGGCCTCCTTGTTATGGCCTGGGATGGTTCTAATCGTTCCTGGAAAAAGGGGATTGTTATGCCTTATACTCACCCTACCACCAGTGTTAGGTGGTCTAATTATGAACCTGGTGATTGTGCCCTTTGTGCTAAGCCCATTTTTGTCCTCATCTGGTCTGGTGATGCAAGGTACAAGCATGAGCACCGTCCTGAGCAAGCGGAGGTAGGAGCTGAACACCTGGTGGGCGGGATCGAATTAATGGGATCTGCCCCTTTCACGTTCTGCATGTGGTGCTGGGAGTCATGGGGGGGTCGATACCAAATATTACGTAAAGACACCCACTGCAAGCCATGCATCTGTGGCCGAAGTGTGGGGGACTGGGCCGTGTGTGATACAGGCACCCCCTGGCAGATAAACCCAGCACAATTTTTGGTGCTACGTCATCGTTTTCATTCAAACGATCATCTCATGCAGCCCCCACTTGCCTTAAGGGCCAGTACTGTTGATTCCTGGAACTGCCCCATCCTGATATATCAGACTATGTGGTCTACTAGTGATGATAAATTGTCATCGAAGTTCAAAAGGAAACTTTCATTGATCCCCAAGGATACCACCATGAAATGGGAAGACTTCCTCCCGTTGAAGTGGGAGAATGGCTTACATCTGTCTAGAGACGGAAGCCTATCTTTGCCAGGCTTTAGTGGGAGAAATTGGGAATCCACCTCTTTGGGAAGGTGGTGGACCGAACAATTATGGCCCCACGATAAGGAGGTTAAGGGGAAAGTGTACCACCCTGATGTGTACAACTACCCCCATTTATCCAACAATAAAAGGATTTTTACAACTTCTGGGACCTTGCCCAGACATCCTAATGAAGCAAAAGAAGTTAGGGTCTGCACTATAAAGCGTACTCTTATTCTTGTTACTGAATGTGGCCCTCGAACAGTGTCCGGGGCGGCCCATGTCCTTATTGCGTCCACCCGCATCGCATGGTACCCGTTGGGGTTCTTCATAGAGGTGAAGACTGGAGATTTGATGATATTGACCAATGTCTCGATCCCGGTTGTGCCCGTAGCAAAAGAAAAATTGACTTGGTGGAGGTCAGCTTGGCTGAGGAAAAAATCTAAGCTAAGTCGTACTGGATTTTCTGAGGCTGTTCTGGATCTGGAGATGCCAGGCAGCACATTTTTCCAGCAGCACCTGAGGCCCCGCCTAGCTGTATATGAGATTGGTCCAGAGGGGCAGAGGAATAATCCCAAAAACAGCCCGGCTATTATGAACCAATCAGGAGAAAAAAGGAGTCCGAGTTGCAAGAATTAATGCCACCGCCCTCTTCTCACCCACAGGATCTCAATAATCCTGGGTCAGAAGAGGAAGAGGCCCCTAAAAAACACGATAAGGGCAAACGGCCAGCTAACGGTAAGCAATCGAGAATAGCCCGCCTTCTTAAAAGAAGGAAGGGAAAGAAGGAATAATGAATTTATGGGACAAATTCTGGTACTGGAAAGCTAGGCGCTGGTGGCAATTTAAGGCGAGACAACAATTGGCATATAAAGATCAAGCCAAAGACATGCAACACCAGACGCCAGCTACAATTTCCAGGAAACAAATGAAACGAGACAAAATGATCAAGGAATGGGAGAAAACCACTAGGATGTCTCCCTTGAGTCTTTTTATAATTGGAATGTTATTATTCATACTAATATTAGTTATAGCCTCATGGTCAAATATAGTCTATGAACACATGACCCATACTAGCAGTGTCACCCGACGTTGGAAATTAAAAACAGTACAATGTAAAAACTGCACCATTCTGACTCCAGAAACTAGAGAAATACCCCTACCAATTGCAACAGAGAAAAATGGCACTCAATTTGATCAAGCTTTATGGATGAGACAAGCAGCTGTCTATCTAAATATACACGGAGCTGTAAGTGGCACGTGTCAATATGCTGAGCAAAAATCTGCTGAACAGGAAATGACAGGTCGGGCTGTCACCGCAAAACCCAGACAGAGACAGCGCCAGAGTGTGAAAAGCTCTGTGAACAAAATCACAGAAGCAGCTACTATTTTGACAGCTACCATCATGACAATTGCCCCCACTATAAATAGTCAGGAAGTGAAGAGTCAGGTGACCGTCAAGACACTAAAACGGAGCACGTGGCAGAGGTGGTCCGCCGCCGCCCCGGCAAAAGCTTCCAAGCCGAAGAGGAAGTCAGGCAAGTCCGCCAGTTCTGGACCGAGTGTTCGCGAGCGCATTGTCAAGATCGTGTCCGCCTCCAACGAGCGTGGAGGTGTGTCACTGGCCGCCATCAAGAAAGCTCTGGCCGCCGGTGAATATGATGTGGAGAAGAACAATGCTCGCGTCAAGCTCGCCATCAAGAAACTGGTGGCTAATGGTGTCGTGAGCCAGACCAAGGGCACCGGAGCATCCGGCTCTTTCAAGATGAACAAGAAAGAAGCGCCCAAGACTAAAAAAGCCGCTCCTAAAACCAAGGAGGACGCTGCAGAAAACAGCAGCCACTTGATTCGGCTCGAGGGCAGCCAACTGGCACTATATTATGAAGACCCCAACACAAAGAGGCATAGTGTGACTGTGCGGTATGAACCGCCTCAGCTTGGCTCTCGCCATACGACCATTTTGCTGTCATACATGTGCATCAGACCTCATGCTCACTCTCAAGGGGCCAACATGTATTTGGAAAAAGCCGGGGAGTTGAAGCTGCTGCTGGCGGAGAAGGAGCAGGCCTCTGGGTCGGTGCACTGCTTCAGCAAAGACGACGGGGCTCTGTTTGTGGAGGCTGTTCCCCAGACCGACATCAGCCGGAGGATCACTGCTTTCCAGTATGAGCTGGTCCCCAGTCAGGGTCCTGGCGTGCACATGTACACACGCCTGCACTCAGGTCCAGATATGAAGACCAAGGTATCGGCTACAAAAGTACCTGAGGGGGAAGCGAATAAGGAAAACCTCAGGATTAAATTTATGACCTTAATATGGTTGTTCGGCACCATCATAATAATATATGAATCACTTAATTTTAAAATTACCTACTTCTCCAACAGAGAAGATTGGTGTCAGAAAAGTTACCACAGGGATAACTGGCTTGTGGCGGCCAAGCTAACAGAGGGACTTGCATGGATGGAGTCAACACTTACAACTGTCAGTGCCCTCCAGAGTGGACTGGCCAACACTGTACAGAGGATGTGGATGAGTGCCGCCTTCAGCCAAATACTTGTCAAAATGGAGAAAGGTTGAAACAACCACTAT
Organism: Synchiropus splendidus; assembly: GCF_027744825.2. Taxonomy (NCBI): domain Eukaryota; kingdom Metazoa; phylum Chordata; class Actinopteri; order Syngnathiformes; family Callionymidae; genus Synchiropus; species Synchiropus splendidus. The sequence continues at coordinate 40,191,613 of NC_071335.1, forward strand.
AATAACAGAAAAATACATCCTAATCAGTGCCAAGGCATTGGTTTATGACATCACTGAAGGATTGACTAAATGGCAAAATGATACAATGCTACAGAACGATACACTGAGCTCCATGGCTTATTACCCACGTTACATTATACACCCAAAAGTGTTTGAACACTGCACGGATCCAGGAGATAGTGTTTGGACTATCTTCTGGATGATGCTGACATGGGCATACATTGGAGCAGACATACTGATGTTCCATCTACGTCAACAGGAAACTGAAGGTAACACCTCCATCTACAAGCACACAGGCAAAGCTGCGCAGGAAGTATCTTACATTTAGTCGCACTGAGCATGGCAAGCAACCAGACGAACAACACCGGGTATGACCCAGCAAATCCTCCTCAGGTAGGGACAGATTTTATTGATCTTATGATACTGTCCATGTTACAAGTAGTATTTGTTCCTCCATTACACAAGCAAAAAACTTGCCTAGGGTGCATCTTCGGATTAGTAGTAGGATGCATTCGTTTTTTAGTTAGGAAAGTAACCCCTTTACACACATCATTCGGCCTCATTGGAGTCGCTGCATTGAATCTTAGTCCTCAGAGACCGTGGCTTTGGCCGACCGCGGTCACCGTAGTATACATTCTGGACAGTTTGTACACCGAATTGACTTTACTATTTTGCACAGATTCTCAGTGCACCTATTGCAATATAGCAGGAACAGTGATATATCTTGTACTCATAGGTTTATTGCTGACATTAATTTGGTCAACCCTGGGGAGGTATAAAAAGGCAGCACTAAATCTTACAGGGCAATGGATGATTCTGATGATATGGGTCCTGATTAAAAAATTAGCTGGAGGAACTTCCTTGTATGTCTCTATGTTTTATATAGGTTATCTGATGGGGACTTGTTATCCCATGAAATTATGGAAAACTCCTAACGACATTAGGTTGTTTGGAATGGCGTCTGCTGTTAGTAGACCTTCTCAAAATTGACATTTTGTAATGTTTCTGCAGGGCCCAATTGTGATTACGGACGGGAACGACAAGGCGGATCAATGGGATCCATGTGGCACAAAGGAGACGAATGTGCTGTTAGCTCTGGATGTGATCATGGAGCCCCTTGATCCTAAAACCAAAGTCCGCCCTGCAGACATAGGACGCCGTAGAGTTTTTAGTTGGGGACCCTCCACCAAAATGATTGAATATTGGAGGAATAAGCCCCTCATGAGATTTACAGCAAAAGTATCACGCGGCGTCGTCACTCAAGATCACCGAAAGAAGGTCCAAAAGATATGGGTGCCCCTCGAAATCAAACCAACGAGAAAGATCGTGTGGTCATTTGAAAAAGAGACCCCGTTCATCCTCCAGGCATGGCCACGTTTCGTGGTAATGTGCCAGGAGAATGAGCCATTAGTACACTGGCTTCCAGTGGTATGTGCCGAACACTGGGAGTTCACGTTCCCAGGGGATGATAAGCTGCCCCCATTGACCACGTACGCCCTTAGGGTGTACCACTGTACTATAGGACCTGGGCAGACATCCTGGATTGAACAGGGAGGATTTCATCCTCCATATGTGGTGCAGGGAATGGTGTTAAAAACGGAACAGGTGGGAGAAGTGTATGATAAAGATTTGGGGTTCATTAGTCCCGCTAGACCTTGGGGGCCGGGAAACATACAGCCAGGTTACCGACGTCCAGGGGACCAGATTCACCTCCGTGACCCAAACTTACTGATGGTGACTCAGTGGCTAAGAGACGATGTGAGCGTGTATGAGGACTGGGAGGACTTGATACTCAGTGAACATGGTAGATTATGGCATGGGGGGTTTCGTCTACACCATTATCAGGGAGGATTTTGCCCTCATGGTTACTTCGAGTGGATGAGCAAATTATTGAAAAATAGAACAACAGTGCCCACCGCATTGGGGTGGCATGTTCAAGGACCAGTCTCATGGCAGAATTTTGCCCAACTGGTAATAAGCGGAAATGAGAAAGAAGCTCTGGCTGTGTTGAAGGGAGAACGTGACTGGAAGCGCCCTGCTATGCTCGAGCAGCACAAGCAGAGATTTAGGCGCGGTGGGAGGCCCTTTCCTCGGAGAACAAATCCGGCGAGACGCTGGGTAGAGAGAGCTGCGACATCCAGAAGCGGTTGGGTATTTCAGTTTGCTTCGCCTCCTGGGCAGGGGAACAACTGTCTGTCTGATACAGGACCATCTGCTAACTCGGATTCGGGAGCTACTCCCGCCCCAAGGGCGCCCAGACGTTCAAGGGCCTCCGTGTCCGTACCAACGTACGTACACCTGCAGTCCTTTCCTCGATCACAGCAGAGTGACACCTCGCTAACTGAAGGTGAGACGGATGAAGAAAATCCGAAAGATCAATCAAAATCTCCGGAAGACACCGGTGCAACAAATTGCAACTATTGTGAAGGTAATGTAATGACTCTTAAAAATCTACTCCTATGTAAACATGAGGGCCATGTCCTGAACAATTGTCATCAATGTGGGTTAAATATGATAAAAAACAAATTTGTCTTCCCAGACTCAAAACAGCTCACAGATGTCCCAGCTAATGTTACCTCCACGGGGTCGGCTGACCCTGTGAACACATCTTCGGGGTCGGCTGATCCTGTGAACACATCATCTCCGGTGCGTCCGAATACCCCCAGAGTTTCGACCCCTGTTACGCCTGAGCGGAACGAATACTCTCCTACCACCCCCCGAGCTGAGAGTCCAGATCCCACCATGCCTAATCGTCCGAGCAGAGGAAGCGACCTCACTCCTCCTTCAACGCACGCCGCCACGACATCTACCGGTAGATCCAAGGAGTCTGCACAGAAATTGTTTGACTACTATATGAATGTGCTGAGAAGGCTGAAGGAGGAAGAATTGAAGGAGCTTGAGTCCCGAATGAATGAAAAAGATGAGAAAGATGAAGAAGATGAATCGATGGACTTAGACAAATGGTGAAGGAGGATATTTTCGGAGGGGGATGTTGTATATACTGGAAAATCGAAAATATTATAACTATGCTTTGCACTTATTATGAGCACTTATTGAATCTGTATGCTTTACACTTATTATGAGCACTTATTGAATCTGTATGCTTTGCACTTTTGAACTTGCAGGGCATGCTCTAACCTCAGGGTGAATTTGTAAGCAGAACATGTTTTTAAGCCGAGCTTGCGATTATGGTTAACACTTAGAAGGAACGTTGTATTAATAGAACCTTGTGGTCTTCACTTAGAACATAAGTTACATTTATCAAAACAATGAAACTAACACTCAGCATGTTCAAAGAATCTAAAACATCTGCATAAGACATAAGGGGTGTATCTAATGAAGTTAAAAACTTTCCACTAAGGACGACAGCTAGAACACGTGATGAAAATTAAAACTTTCCACTGAAGATGACAAGAACACGTCACCCATTAATGACGCATTGGGGGATTGTTTATTGAAATCGGCAATGTTGCTATAAAGGTCTAGGATAAACTGACCTCTCTCTCTCGCTCTTGATCCACGCTTTTGGCTTCATCCGTTTGCTGTAAGGTCTTGTATCTTAACTTGGGACGGTGCTCTTGCTCTTGCTCTTAGGCCATTTGATTTAACTCTTTTTGTTGTTCTCTTATGGTTTTTTATTATTGATTGGTTGATTTTTATGATTAATTCTTTTGACTTATCTCATTTATTGCATATACTTTGAATATATTTTTTATGATCTTTGACTTAATCTTTTTTATTGTGTATGCATTTTGATTATATGATTTTTGACATTTATGTATGTGCACTAGCATCTGGCAGTGCCTTTGACTTTGTTGGGTATTAGCGTCTGGCAATACCCTTGAGTTTATTGATGTTTATTGATTTTATTGTTTTTATTATCCTTTTTTGAATTTTATTGTTTTATTACCCTTTTATCATTTTTGTATTGAATTTGATTCTTTATTGATTTTACTGTTTTGTTATCCTTTTTATCAATTTTTTGGAGAAATACTTTTGACATAAAAACAAAATAAAACTGAGTACGAATTAAGTACTGAAAAGGCACAACGGCATTGATCCCTGACTACTAAAGAATCGACTGGCTCCTGTACTACCATCAACTGGGTTATAGGTGAGTTAATGCTGGATTGAATTAATGTTTGATTCCCTTTCCTGTGCACATGTAGTGAATGTCTCGACTGGTAGCATTATTCCATCCTGAATTATTATGTCAATGATAAAGTGGTAGTTCAGAAGGCTGAGGTAATATTTTATTTAAGGAATGGATTGAGGATCTAATCATGTGTCCCTAAACGAAGCTAAGTAAAGAGACTACGGTAGAAGGTGTAGCATTGTAAGGTCAAGAACCTGTTTCTCAACAGGTCGGGCGAATTAAATAACCCGCTCAGTGAAGCGCCGACACTACTCACTAATATAATAGGTGAAGTTGATACATCTATTATAGTTTTAGAACCGTGTCTGCAACAAGAGGCTGACTGAGTTGACCACACGAGGGGGCCCTTTACCAGAGAGGCAAAGGGAGGTAGTGTACTCGGAACTAGGGACGGCTTGTTACAGCCAATTGCCCTGTACACAAAACCTTGAATCCAAAACCCGAGCGACAATAACTTTGGAACAACACTTCAGACACCTTAGATTTAATGTGCAACTACTAGAAATACCCTTTCTGCTATAGTGGGAGGTGAAAATTTCATGTTCTGAAGCTTCCCTGCAAAGTTATGGCACAATGCGTAAAACACATTTTCAGCCTAAGATAAGGTCGATTCCGGAACGCCAAACATAAAAATGTTGATAACTTTGGAAAAACACATCAGACAGCTTAGATTTGATCTGCAACTACTAGAAAGACCCTTTCTGCTATAGTGGGAGGTTAAAATTTCATGTTCTGAAGCTTCCCTGCAAAGTTATGACACAATGCGTAAAACGCCTTTTCAGCCTGAGATAAGGTCGATTCCGGAATGCCAAACATAAAAATGTTGATAACTTTCGAAAGACACTTCAGACAGCTTAGATTTGATGTGCAACTACTAGGAAGACCCGTTCTGCTATAGGGGGAGGTAAACATTTCATGTTCTGATGCTTCCCTGCAAATTTATGGCACAATGCAGAAAACGCGTTTTCAGCTTGAGATAAGGTCGATTCCGGAACGCCAAAGATAAAAATGTTGATAACCTTGGAAAAAAACTTCAGACAGCTTAGATTTGATGTGCAACTACTAGAAAGACCCTTTCTGCTATAGTGGGAGGTGAAAATTTAATGTTCGGAAGCTTCCCTGCAAAGTTATGGCACAATGCAGAAAACGCGTTTTCAGCTTGAGATAAGGTAGATTCCGTAACGCCAAACATAAAAATGTTGATAACTTTGGAAAAACACATCAGACAGCTTAGATTTGATGTGCAACTACTAGAAAGACCCTTTCTGCTATAGTGGGAGGTGAACATTTCATGTTCTGAAGCTTCCCTGCAAAGTTATGGCACAATGCAGAAAACGCGTTTTCAGCTTGAGATAAGGTCGATTCCGGAACGCCAAACATAAAAATGTTGATAACCTTGGAAAAAAACTTCAGACAGCTTAATTTTGATGTGCAACTACAAGAAAGACCCTTTCGGCTATAGTGGGAGGTTAAAATTTAATGTTCGGAAGCTTCCATGCAAAGTTATGGCACAATGCAGACAACGCGTTTTCAGCCTGAGATAATGTCGATTCTGGAACGCCAAACATGAAAATGTTGATAACTTTCGAAAAACACTTCAGACAGTTTAGATTTGATGTGCAACTACTAGAAAGACCCTTTCTGCTATAGTGGGAGGTGAACATTTCATGTTCTGAAGCTTCCCTGCAAAGTTATGGCACAATGCAGAAAACGCGTAATCAGCTTGAGATAAGGTCGATTCTGGAACGCCAAACATAAAAATGTTGTTAACCTTGGAAAAAAACTTCAGACAGCTTAGATTTGATGTGCAACTACTAGAAAGACCCTTTCTGCTATAGTGGGAGGTCAAATTTTCATGTTCTGAAGCTTCCCATGGAAAGTTATGGGACAATGCAGAAAACGATTTTTCATCCTGAGATAAGGTCGATTACGAAACGCGAAACATAAAAATGTTCATAACTTTCGAAAAACACTTCAGACAGCTTAGATTTGATGTGCAACTACTAGAAAGACCCTTTCTGGTATAGTTGGACGTGAAAATTTCATGTTCTGAAGCTTCCCTGCAAAGTTATGGCACAATGGAGAAAACGCGTTTTCAGCTTGTGATAAGGTGGGTTCCAGAACGCCAAACATAAAAATGTTGATAACTTTGGAAAAACACTTCAGACAGCTTAGATTTGAAGTGCAACTACTAGAAAGACCCTTTCTGCTATAGTGGGACGTGAAAATTTCATGTTCTGAAGCTTCCCAGCAAAGTTATGGCACAATGCAGAAAACGATTTTTCATCCTGAGATAAAGTCGATTCCGGAACGCCAAACGTAAAAATGTTGATAACTTTCGAAAAACACTTCAGACAGCTTAGATTTGATGTGCAACTACTAGAAAGACCCTTTCTGCTATAGTGGGAGGTGAACATTTCATGTTCTGAAGCTTCCGTGAGAATTTATGGCACAATGCAGAAAACGCGTTTTCAGCCTGAGATAAGGTCGATTCCGGAACGCCAAACATAAAAGTGTTAAAAACTTTCAAAAAACACTTCATACAGCTTAGATTTGATGTGCAAGTACGAGAAAGACCCTTTCTGCTATCATGGGAATTGAAAATTTCATGTTCTGAAGCTTTCCTCCAAAGTTATGCCACAATGCAGAAAACGCGCTCACAGCCTGAGATAAGGTCGATTCCGGAACGCCAAACGTAAAAATGTTGATAACTTTGGAACAACACTTCAGACAGCTTAGATTTGATGTGCAACTACTAGAAAGACCCTTTGTGCTATAGTGGGATTTGAAAATTTAATGTTCTGAAGCTTCCCTGCAAAGTTATGGCACAATGCGTAAAACGCGTTTTCAGCCTGAGATAAGGTCGATTCCGGAACGTCAAACATAAAAATGTTGATAACTTTGGAAAAACACTTCAGACAGCTTAGATTTGATGTGCAACTACTAGAAAGACCCTTTCTACTATAGTGGGAGGTGAAAATTTGATGTTCTGAAGCTTCCCTGCAAAGTTATGAAACAATGTGTAAAAGGCGTTTTCAGCCTGAGATAAGGTCGATTCTGGAACGCCAAACAAAAAAATGTTGATAACTTTGGAAAAACACTTCAGACAGCTTAGATTTGATGTGCAACTATTAGAAAGACCCTATATGCTATTGTGGGAGGTGAAAATTTCATGTACTGATGCATCCCTGCAAAGTTATGGCACAATGCCGAAAAAGCGTTTTCAGCCTGAGATAAGGTTGATTCCGGAACGCCAAACATAAAAATGTTGATAACTTATGAAAGACACTTCAGACTGCTTAGATTCGATGTGCAACTACTAGAAAGACCCTTTCTACTATAGCGGTAGGTGAAAATTTCATGTTCTGAGGCTTCCCTGCAAAGTTATGGCACAATGCAGAAAACGCGTTTTCAGCTTGAGATAAGGTGGGTTCCCGAACGCCAAACGTAAAAATGTTGAAAAGTTTGGAAAAACACTTCAGACAGCTTAGATTTGATGTGCAACTACCAGAAAGACCTTTTCTGCTATAGTGGAAGTTTAAAATTTCATGTTCTGAAGCTTCCTTGCAAAGTTATGGCACAATGCGGAAAACACGTTTTCAGCCTGAGATAAGTTCGATTCCGGAACGCCTAACATAAAAATGTAGATAACTTTGGAAAAACACTTCAGACAGCTTAGATTTGATGTGCAACTACTAGAAAGACCGTTTCTGCTATTGTGGGAGGTGAACATTTGATGTTCTGAAGCTTCCCAGCAAAGTTATGGCACCATACGCAAAAACGCGTTTTCAGCTTGAGATAAGGTGGGTTCCGGAAGGCCAAACATAAAAATGTTGATAACTTTCGAAAAACACTTCAGACAGCTTAGATTTGTTGTGCAACTACTAGAAATACCCTTTCTGCTCTAGTGGGAGGTGAAAATTTCATGTTCAAAAGCTTCCCTGCAAAGTTATGGCACAATGCAGAAAACACGTTTTCTGCCTGAGATAAGGTCGATTCCGGAACGCCAAACATAAAAATGTTGATAACTCAGGAAAAACTCTACAGACAGCTTAGATTTGATGTGCAACTACTAGATATACCCTTTCTGCTCTAGTGGGAGGTCAAAATTTCATGTTCTAAAGCTTCCCTGCAAAGTTATGGCACAATGCAGAAAACACGTTTTCTGCCTGAGATAAGGTCGATTCCGGAACGCCAAACATAAAAATGTTGATAACTCAGGAAAAACTCTACAGACAGCTTAGATTTGACGTGCAACTACTAGAAAGACCATTTCTGCTATAGTGGGATGTGAAAATTTCATGATCTGAAGCTTCCCTGCAAAGTTAAGGCACAATGCAGAAAACGCGTTTTCAGCCTGAGATATGGTCGATTCCGGAACGCCAAACATAAAAATTTTGAAAAGTTTGGAAAAACACTTCAGACAGCTTAGATTTGATGTGCAACTACTAGAAAGACCATTTCTGCTATAGTAGGAGGTGAAAATGTCATGTTCTGAAGCTTCTCTGCAAAGTTATGTCACGATGCAGAAAACGTGTTTTCAGGCTGAGATAAGGTTGGTTCCGGAACGCCAAACATAAAAATGTTGATAACTTTGGAAAAACACTTCAGACAGCTTAGATGTGATGTGCAACTACTAGAAAGACCCTTTCTGCAATAGTGGGAGGTGAAAATTTCATGTTCTGAAGCTTCCTGCAAAGTTATGGCACAATGCAAAAAACGCGTTTTCAGCCTGAGATAAGGTGGGTTCCGGATCGCCAAACATAAAAATGTTGATAACTTTGGAAAAAACATTTCAGACAGATTAGATTTGATGTGCAACTATTAGAAAGACCCTGTTTGTCATAGTGGGAGTTGAAAATTTCATTTTCTGATGCTTCCCTGCAAAGTTAAGGAACAATGCAGAAAACGCGTTTTCAGCCTGAGATAAAATGGGTTCCGGTACGCCAAACATAAAAGTGTTGATAACTTTGGAAAAACACTTCAGACAGCTTAGATCTGATGTGCAACTACTAGAAAAACCCTTTCTGCTATAGTGGGAGGTGAAACTTTCATGTTCTGAAGCTTTCCTTCAAAGATGTGGCACAATGCAGAAAACGCGTTTTCAGCCTGAGATGAGGTGGGTTCCGGAACGCCAAACATAAAAATGTTGATAACTTTGGAAAAACACTTCAGACAGCTTCGATTTGATGTGCAACTACTACAAAGACCCTGCCCGTTTTAGTGGGAGTTCAAAATTTCATGTTCTGAAGCTTCCCTGCAAAGTTAAGGAACAATGCAGAAAACGCGTTTTCAGCCTGACAGAAGGTGGGTTCCGGAACTTCAAACATAAAAATTTTGATAACTTTGGAAAAACACTTCAGACAGCTTAGATTTGATGTGCAACTACTAGAAAGACCCTTTCTGCTACAGTGGGAGTTTAAAATTTCATGTTCTGAAGCTTCCCTGCAAAGTTATGGCACAATGCAGAAAACGCGTTTTCAGCCTGAGATAAGGTGGGTTCCGGAACGCCAAATATAAAAATGTTGATAACTTTCGAAAAACACTTCAGTCAGATTAGATTTGATGTGCAACTACAAGAAAGACCCTTTATGCTATTGTGGGAGGTTAAAATTTCATGTTCTGAAGCTTCCCATGCAAAGTTATGGCACAATGCAGAAAACGCGTTTTCAGCCTGAGATAAGGTGGGTTCCGGAACGCCAAACATAAAAATGTTGATAACTTTCGAAAAACACTTCAGTCAGATTAGATTTGATGTGCAACTATTAGAAAAACCCTGTTTGTCATAGTGGGAGTTGAAAATTTCATGTTCTGATGCTTCCCTGCAAAGTTAAGGAACAATGCAGAAATTGCGTTTTCAGCCTGAGATAAGGTGGATTCCGGAACGCTAAAGATAAAAATGTTGATAACTTTGGAAAAACACTTCAGACAGCTTAGATTTGATGTGCAACTACTATAAAAACCCTTTCTGCTATAGTGGGAGGTGAAAATGTCATGTTCTGAAGCTTCCCTGCAAAGTTATGGCACAATGCAGAAAATACGTTTTCAGCCTGAGATAATGTGGGTTCCGGAACGCCAAACGTAAAAATGTTGATAACTTTGGAACAACACTTCAGACAGCTAAGATTTGATGTGCAACTACTATAAAAACCCTTCTGCTATAGTGGGAGGTGAAAATTTCATGATCTGAAGCTTCCCTGCAAAGTTATGGCACAATGCAGAAAACGCGTGTTCAGCCTGAGATAAGGTGGGTTCCGGAACGCCAAACATAAAAATGTTGATAACTTTGGAAAAACACTTCAGACAGCTTAGATTTGATGTACAACGACTAGAAAGACCCTTTCTGCTATAGTGGGACCTGAAAATTTCATGTTCTGAAGCTTCCCTGCAAAGTTATGGCACAATGCAGAAAACGCGTTTTTAGCCAGAGATAATGTCGTTTCCGGAACGCCAAACATAAAAATGTTGATAGCTTTCGAAAAACACTTCAGACAACTTAGATTTGATGTGCAACTACTAGAAAGACCCTTTCTGCTTTAGAGGGAGGTGAAAATTTCATGTTCTGAAGCTTCCCTGCAAAGTTATGGCACAATGCAAAAAACGCATTTTCAGCCTGAGATAAGGTGGGTTCCCGAACGCCAAACATAAAAATGTTGAAAAGTTTGGAAAAACACTTCAGACAGCTTAGATTTGATGTGCAACTACCAGAAAGACCTTTTCTGCTATAGTGGAAGTTTAAAATTTCATGTTCTGAAGCTTCCTTGCAAAGTTATGGCACAATGCGGAAAACACGTTTTCAGCCTGAGATAAGTTCGATTCCGGAACGCCCAACATAAAAATGTAGATAACTTTGGAAAAACACTTCAGACAGCTTAGATTTGATGTGCAACTACTAGAAAGACCGTTTCTGCTATTGTGGGAGGTGAACATTTGATGTTCTGAAGCTTCCCAGCAAAGTTATGGCACCATACGCAAAAACGCGTTTTCAGCTTGAGATAAGGTGGGTTCCGGAAGGCCAAACATAAAAATGTTGATAACTTTCGAAAAACACTTCAGACAGCTTAGATTTGTTGTGCAACTACCAGAAAGACCTTTTCTGCTATAGTGGAAGTTTAAAATTTCATGTTCTGAAGCTTCCTTGCAAAGTTATGGCACAATGCGGTAAACACGTTTTCAGCCTGAGATAAGTTCGATTCCGGAACGCCCAACATAAAAATGTAGATAACTTTGGAAAAACACTTCAGACAGCTTAGATTTGATGTGCAACTACTAGAAAGACCGTTTCTGCTATTGTGGGAGGTGAACATTTGATGTTCTGAAGCTTCCCAGCAAAGTTATGGCACCATACGCAAAAACGCGTTTTCAGCTTGAGATAAGGTGGGTTCCGGAAGGCCAAACATAAAAATGTTGATAACTTTCGAAAAACACTTCAGACAGCTTAGATTTGTTGTGCAACTACTAGAAATACCCTTTCTGCTCTAGTGGGAGGTGAAAATTTCATGTTCAAAAGCTTCCCTGCAAAGTTATGGCACAATGCAGAAAACACGTTTTCTGCCTGAGATAAGGTCGATTCCGGAACGCCAAACATAAAAATGTTGATAACTCAGGAAAAACTCTACAGACAGCTTAGATTTGATGTGCAACTACTAGATATACCCTTTCTGCTCTAGTGGGAGGTCAAAATTTCATGTTCTAAAGCTTCCCTGCAAAGTTATGGCACAATGCAGAAAACACGTTTTCTGCCTGAGATAAGGTCGATTCCGGAACGCCAAACATAAAAATGTTGATAACTCAGGAAAAACTCTACAGACAGCTTAGATTTGACGTGCAACTACTAGAAAGACCATTTCTGCTATAGTGGGATGTGAAAATTTCATGATCTGAAGCTTCCCTGCAAAGTTAAGGCACAATGCAGAAAACGCGTTTTCAGCCTGAGATATGGTCGATTCCGGAACGCCAAACATAAAAATTTTGAAAACTTTGGAAAAACACTTCAGACAGCTTAGATTTGATGTGCAACTACTAGAAAGACCATTTCTGCTATAGTAGGAGGTGAAAATGTCATGTTCTGAAGCTTCTCTGCAAAGTTATGTCACGATGCAGAAAACGTGTTTTCAGGCTGAGATAAGGTTGGTTCCGGAACGCCAAACATAAAAATGTTGATAACTTTGGAAAAACACTTCAGACAGCTTAGATGTGATGTGCAACTACTAGAAAGACGCTTTCTGCAATAGTGGGAGGTGAAAATTTCATGTTCTGAAGCTTCCTGCAAAGTTATGGCACAATTCAAAAAACGCGTTTTCAGCCTGAGATAAGGTGGGTTCCGGATCGCCAAACATAAAAATGTTGATAACTTTGGAAAAAACATTTCAGACAGATTAGATTTGATGTGCAACTATTAGAAAGACCCTGTTTGTCATAGTGGGAGTTGAAAATTTCATTTTCTGATGCTTCCCTGCAAAGTTAAGGAACAATGCAGAAAACGCGTTTTCAGGCTGAGATAAGGTTGGTTCCGGAACGCCAAACATAAAAATGTTGATAACTTTGGAAAAACACTTCAGACAGCTTAGATCTGATGTGCAACTACTAGAAATACCCTTTCTGCTATAGTGGGAGGTGAAACTTTCATGTTCTGAAGCTTTCCTTCAAAGATGTGGCACAATGCAGAAAACGCGTTTTCAGCCAGAGATGAGGTGGGTTCCGGAACGCCAAACATAAAAATGTTGATAACTTTGGAAAAACACTTCAGACAGCTTCGATTTGATGAGCAACTACTACAAAGACCCTGCCCGTTGTAGTGGGAGTTCAAAATTTCATGTTCTGAAGCTTCCCTGCAAAGTTAAGGAACAATGCAGAAAACGCGTTTTCAGCCTGACAGAAGGTGGGTTCCGGAACTTCAAACATAAAAATTTTGATAACTTTGGAAAAACACTTCAGACAGCTTAGATTTGATGTGCAACTACTAGAAAGACCCTTTCTGCTACAGTGGGAGGTTAAAATTTCATGTTCTGAAGCTTCCCTGCAAAGTTATGGCACAATGCAGAAAACGCGTTTTCAGCCTGAGATAAGGTGGGTTCCGGAACGCCAAATATAAAAATGTTGATAACTTTCGAAAAACACTTCAGTCAGATTAGATTTGATGTGCAACTACAAGAAAGACCCTTTATGCTATTGTGGGAGGTTAAAATTTCATGTTCTGAAGCTTCCGATGCAAAGTTATGGCACAATGCAGAAAACGCGTTTTCAGCCTGAGATAAGGTGGGTTCCGGAACGCCAAACATAAAAATGTTGATAACTTTCGAAAAACACTTCAGTCAGATTAGATTTGATGTGCAACTATTAGAAAAACCCTGTTTGTCATAGTGGGAGTTGAAAATTTCATGTTCTGATGCTTCCCTGCAAAGTTAAGGAACAATGCAGAAAATGCGTTTTCAGCCTGAGATAAGGTGGATTCCGGAACGCTAAAGATAAAAATGTTGATAACTTTGGAAAAACACTTCAGACAGCTTAGATTTGATGTGCAACTACTATAAAAACCCTTTCTGCTATAGTGGGAGGTGAAAATTTCATGTTCTGAAGCTTCCCTGCAAAGTTATGGCACAATGCAGAAAATACGTTTTCAGCCTGAGATAATGTGGGTTCCGGAACGCCAAACGTAAAAATGTTGATAACTTTGGAACAACACTTCAGACAGCTAAGATTTGATGTGCAACTACTATAAAAACCCTTCTGCTATAGTGGGAGGTGAAAATTTCATGATCTGAAGCTTCCCTGCAAAGTTATGGCACAATGCAGAAAACGCGTGTTCAGCCTGAGATAAGGTGGGTTCCGGAACGCCAAACATAAAAATGTTGATAACTTTGGAAAAACACTTCAGACAGCTTAGATTTGATGTACAACGACTAGAAAGACCCTTTCTGCTATAGTGGGACCTGAAAATTTCATGTTCTGAAGCTTCCCTGCAAAGTTATGGCACAATGCAGAAAACGCGTTTTTAGCCAGAGATAATGTCGTTTCCGGAACGCCAAACATAAAAATGTTGATAGCTTTCGAAAAACACTTCAGACAACTTAGATTTGATGTGCAACTACTAGAAAGACCCTTTCTGCTTTAGAGGGAGGTGAAAATTTCATGTTCTGAAGCTTCCCTGCAAAGTTATGGCACAATGCAAAAAACGCATTTTCAGCCTGAGATAAGGTGGGTTCCCGAACGCCAAACATAAAAATGTTGATAACTTTGGAAAAACACTTCAGACAGCTTAGATTTGATGTGAAACTACTAAAAAGACCCTTTCTGCTATAGTGGGAGGTGAAATTTTCATGTTCTGAAGCTTCCCTGCAAAGTTATGGCACAATGCAAAAAACGCGTTTTCAGCCTGAGATAAGGTGGGTTCCGGAACGCCAAACATAAAAATGTTGATCACTGTGGAAAAACACTTCAGACAGCTTATATTTGATGTGCAACTACTAAAAAGACCCTTTCTGCTATAGTGGGAGGTGAAAATTTCATGTTCTGAACCTTCCCTGCAAAGTTATGGCACAATGCAGAAAACGCGTTTTCAGCCCGAGATAATGCCGTTTCCGGAACGCCAAACATAAAAATGTTGATAGCTTTCGAAAAACACTTCAGACAACTTAGATTTGATGTGCAACTACGAGAACGATCCTTTCTGTTATAGTGGGAGGCGAAAATTTCATGTTCTGAAGCTTCCCTGAAAAGTTATGGCACAATGCAGAAAATGCGTTTTCAGCCCGAGATAAGGTTGTTTCCGGAACGCCAAACATAAAAATGTTGATAGCTTTCGAGAAACACTTCAGACAACTTATATTTTATGTGCAACTACTAGAAAGACCCTGTCTGTTAAAGTGGGAGTTGAAAATTTCATGTTCTGAAGCTTCTCTGCAAATTATGGCACAATGCAGAAAACGCGTTTTCAGCCTGAGATAAGGTGAGTTCCCGAACGCCAAACATAAAAATGTTGATAACTTTGGAAAAACACTTCAGACAGCTTAGATTTGATGTGCAACCGCTAGAAAGACCCTTTCTGCTTTAGTGGGAGGTGAAAATTTCATGATCTGAAGCTTCTCTGCAAATTATGGCACATTTCAGAAAAAACGTTTTCAGCCTGAGATAAGGTGGGTTCCGGAACGCCAAACGTGAATATGTTGATAACTTTGGAAAAACACTTCAGACAGCTTAGATTTGATGTGCAACTACTAGAAGGACCCTTTCTGTTATAGTGGGATGTGAAAATTCCATGTTCTGAACCTCCCCAGAAAAGTAAAGGCACAATGCAGAAAACGCGTTTTCAGCCAGAGATAAGGTGGGTTCCGGAACGCCAAACATAAAAATGTTGATAACTTTGGAAAAAAACACTTCAGACAGCTTATATTTGATGTGCAACTACTAGAAAAACCCTTTCTGCTATAGTGGGAGGTGAAACTTTCATGTTCTGAAGCTTTCCTTCAAAGATGTGGCACAATGCAGAAAACGCGTTTTCAGCCTGAGATAAGGTGGGTTCCGGAACGCCAAACATAAAAATGTTGATAACTTTGGAAAAACACTTCAGACAGCTTCGATTTGATGTGCAACTACTACAAAGACCCTGCCCGTTGTAGTGGGAGTTCAAAATTTCATGTTCTGAAGCTTCCCTGCAAAGTTAAGGAACAATGCAGAAAACGCGTTTTCAGCCTGACAGAAGGTGGGTTCCGGAACTTCAAACATAAAAATTTTGATAACTTTGGAAAAACACTTCAGACAGCTTAGATTTGATGTGCAACTACTAGAAAGACCCTTTCTGCTACAGTGGGAGGTTAAAATTTCATGTTCTGAAGCTTCCCATGCAAAGTTATGGCACAATGCAGAAAACGCGTTTTCAGCCTGAGATAAGGTGGGTTCCAGAACGCCAAACATAAAAATGTTGATAACTTTGGAAAAACACTTCAGAAAGCTTAGATTTGATGTGCAACTACTAGAAAGACCATTTCTGCTATAGTGGGAGGTGAAAATTTCATGTTCTGAAGCTTTCCTGCAAAGTTATGGCAAATTGCGTAAAACGCGTTTTCAGCCTGAGATAAGTAGAGTTCCGGAACGCCAAACATAAAAATGTTGATAACTTTGGAAAAACACTTCAGACAGCTTAGATTTGATGTGCAACTACTAGAAAGACCATTTCTGCTATCGTGGGAGGTGAAAATTTCATGTTCTGAAGCTTTCCTGCAAAGTTATGGCAAATTGCGTAAAACGCGTTTTCAGCCTGAGATAACGTTGTTTCTGGAACGCCAAACATAAAAATGGTGTTAACTTTGGAAGAACACTTCAAACAGCTTAGATTTGATGTGCAACTACTAGAAAGACCCATTCTGCTATAGTGGGAGGTGAAAATTTCATGTTCTGAAGCTTCCCTCCAAAGTTATGGCACAATGCTGAAAACGCGTTTTCAGCCTGAGATAAGGTGGGTTCCAGAACGCCAAACATAAAAATGTTGATGACTTTGGAAAAACACTTCAGACAGCTTAGATTTGATGTGCAACTACTAGAAAGATCCTTTCTGCTACAGTGGGAGGTGAAAATTTCATGTTCTGAAGCATCCCTGCAAAGTTATGCCACAATGCAGGAAACGCGTTTTCAGCCTGAGATAAGGTCGATTCCGGAAAGCCAAACATAAAAATGGTGACAACTTTGGAAAAACACTTCAGACAGCTTAGATTTGATGTGCAACTACTAGAAAGACCATTTCTGCTATTGTGGGAGTTGAAAATTTCATGTTCTGAAGCTTTCCTGCAAAGTTATGGCACAATGCGTAAAACGCGTTTTCAGCCTGAGATAAGGTTGATTCCGGAACGCCAAACACAAAAATGTTGATAACTTTGGAAAAACACTTCAGACAGCTTAGATTTGATGTGCAACTACTAGAAAGACCCTTTCTGCTATAGTGGGATGTTAAAATTTCGTGTTCTGAAGCTTCCCTGCAAAGTTATGGCAAAATATGTAAAACGCGTTTTCTGGCTGAGATAAGGTGGGTTACGGAACGCCAAACATAAAAATGTTGATAACTTTGGAAAAACACTTCAGACAGCTTAGATTTGATGTGCAACTACTAGAAAGACCCTTTCTGCTATAGTGGGAGGTAAATATTTCATGTTCTGAAGCTTTCCTGCAAAGTTATGGCAAATTGTGTAAAACGCGTTTTCAGCCTGAGATAAGGTTGTTTCTGGAACGCCAAACATAAAAATGGTGTTAACTTTGGAAAAACACTTCAATCAGCTTAGATTTGATGTGCAACTACTAGAAAGAACCTTTCTGCTATAGTTGGAGGTGAAAATTTCATGTTCTGAAGTTTCCCTCCAAAGTTATGGCACAATGCAGAAAACACGTTTTCAGTCTGAGATAAGGTTGATTCCGGAACGCCAAACATAAGAATGTTGATAACTTTGGAAAAACACTTCAAACAGCTTAGATTTGATGTGCAACTATTAGAAAAACCCTTTCTGCTATAGTGGGAGGTGAAAATTTCATGTTCTGAAGCTTTATGCAAAGTTATGGCAGAATGCGTATAACGCGTTTTCAGCCTGAGATAAGGTCGATTCCGGAATGCCAAACATGAAAATGTAGATATCTTTGGAAAAACACTTCAGACAGCTTAGATTTGATGTGCAACTACTAGAAAGACCCTTTCTGCAATACTGGGAGGTTAAAATTTCATATTCTGAAGTTTCCTGCAAAGTTATGGCACAATGCAGAAAACGCGTTTTCAGCTTGAGATAAGATGGGTTCCCGAACGCCAAACGTAAAAATGTTGAAAAGTTTGGAAAAACACTTCAAACAGCTTAGATTTGATGTGCAACTATTAGAAAAACCTTTTCTGCTATAGTGGAAGTTTAAAATTTCATGTTCTGAAGCTTCCTTGCAAATTTATGGCACAATGCGGAAAACACGGTTTCAGCCTGAGATAAAGTCGATTCCGGAACGCCAAACATAAAAAATGTTGATAACTTTGGAAAAACACTTCAGACAGCTTAGATTTGATTTGCAATTACTAAAAAAACCCTTTCTGCCATTGTGGGAGGTGAAAATTTCATGTTCTGAAGCTTCACGGCAAAGTTATGGAACAATGCGTAAAACGCGTTTTCAGCCTGTGATAAGGTCGATTCAGGAACGTCAAACATAAAAAAGTTGATGACTTTTGAAATACACTTCAGACTGCTTAGATTTGATGTGCAACTACTAGAAAGACCCTTTCTGCTTTAGTGGGAATTGAAAATTTCATGTTCTGAAGCTTTCCTGCAAAGTTATGGCACAATGCAGAAAACACGTTTTCAGCCTGAGAAAAGGTCGATTCAGGAACACCAAACATAAAAATGTTGATAACTTTGGGAAAACACTTCAGACAACTTAGATTTCATGTGCAACTACTAGAAATACCCTTTCTGCTATAGTGGGAGGAGAAAATTTCATGTTCTGAGGCTTTCCTGCAAAGTTATGTCAAATTGCGTAAAACGCGTTTTCAGCCTGAGATAAGGTTGTGTCTGGAACGCCAAACATAAAAACGGTGTTAACTTTGGAAAAACACTTCAAACAGCTTAGATTTGATGTGCAACTACTAGAAAGAACCTTTCTGCTATAGTTGGACGTGAAAATTTCATGTTCTGAAGTTTCCCTGCAAGGTTATGGCACAATGCAGAAAACACGTTTTCAGTCAGAGATAAGGTTGATTCCGGAACGCCAAACATAAGAATGTTGATAACTTTGGAAAAACACTTCAGACAACTTAGATTTTATGTGCAACTACTGGAAAGACCCTTTCTGCTATAGTGGGAGGTGAAAATATGATGTTCTGAACCTTCCCTGCAAAGTTATGGCACAATGCAGAAAACGCGTTTTCAACCTGAGATAAGGTCGATTCCGGGACGCCAAAGTAAAAATGTTGATAACTTTGGAAAAACACTTCAGACAGCTTAGATTTGATGTGCAACTACTAGAAAGACCCTTTCTGCTATAGTTGGAGGTGAAAATTTCATGTTCTGAAGTTTCCCTGCAAAGTTATGGCACAATGCAGAAAACACGTTTTCAGTCTGAGATAAGGTGGGTTCCAGAACGCCAAACATAAAAATGTTGATAACGTTGGAAAAACACATCAGACAGCTTAGATTTGATGTGCAACTACTAGAAAGACCCTTTCTGCTATAGTGGGAGGAGAAAATTTCATGTTTTGAAGTCTCCCTGCAAAGTTATGGCACAATGCAGAAAATGCGTTTTCAGCCTGAGATAAGGTGGATTCCAGAACGCCAAACATAAAAATGTTGATAACTTTGGAAAAACACTTCAGACAGCTTAGATTTGATGTGCAACTACTAGAAAGACCCTTTCTGCTATAGTGGGATGTTAAAATTTCAACTTCTGAAGCTTCCCTGCAAAGTTATCGCAAAATATGTAAAACGCGTTTTCAGGCTGAGATAAGGTGGGTTCCGGAACGCCAAACATAAAAATGTTGATAACTTTGGAAAAACACTTCAGACAGCATAGATTTGATGTGCAACTACTAGAAAGACACTTTCTGCTATAGTGGGAGGTGAAAATTTCATGTTCTGAAGCTTTCCTGCAAAGTTAGGGCAAATTGCGTAAAGCGCATTTTCAGCCTGAGATAAGGTTGTTTCTGGAACGCCAAACGTAAAAATGGTGTTAACTTTGGAAAAACACTTCAAACAGCTTAGATTTGATGTGCAACTACGAGAAAGACCCTTTCTGCTTTAGTGGGAGGTGAAAATTTCATGTTCTGAAGCTTCCCTGCAAAGTTATGGGACAATGCAGAAAACTCGTTTTCAACCTGAGATAAGGTGGGTTCCAGAACGCCAAACATAAAAATGTTGATAACTTTGGAAAAACACTTCAGACAGCTTATATTTGATGTGCAACTACTAGAAAGACCCTATCTGCTATAGTGGGAGGCGAATATTTCATGTTCTGAAGCTTCCCTGCAAAGTTATGGCAAAATATGTAAAACGCGTTTTCAGGCTGAGATAAGGTCGATTCCGGAACGCCAAACATTAAAATGTTTATAACTATGGAAAAACACTTCAGACCGCTTAGATTTGATGTGCAACTACTAGAAAGACACTTTCTGCTATAGTGGGACGTGGAAATTTCATGTTCTGAAGCTTCCCTGCAAAGTTATGGCACAATGCCGAAAACGCGTTTTCAGCCTGAGATAAGGTCGATTCCAGAACGTCAAACATAAAAATGTTGATAACTTTGGAAAAACACTTTCGACAGCTTAGATTTGATGTGCAACTACTAGAAAGACCCTTTCTGCTATAGTGGGAGGTTAAAATTTCATGTTCTGAAGCTTCCCTGCAAAGTTATGGCACAATGCAGAAAACGCGTTTTCAGCCTGAGAAAAGGTCGATTCAGGAACACCAAACATAAAAATGTTGAAAACTTTCGAAAAACACTTCAGACAGCTTAGATTTGGTGTGCAACTACGAGAAATACCCTTTCTGCTATAGTGGGAGGAGAAAATTTCATGTTCTGAAGTCTCCCTGCAAAGTTATGGCACTATCCAGAAAACACGTTTTCAGCCTGAGAAAAGGTGGGTTCCAGAACGCCAAACATAAGAATGTTGATAACTTTGGAAAAACACTTCAGACAACTTAGATTTGATGTGCAACTACTAGAAATACCCTTTCTGATATAGTGGGAGGAGAAAATTTCATGTTCTGAAGTCGACCTGCAAAGTTATGGCACAATGCAGAAAAAACGTTTTCAGCCTGAGATAAGGTGGGTTCCAGAACGCCAAACATAAAAATGTTGATAACTTTGGAAAAACACTTCAGACAGCTTAGATTTGATGTGCAACTACTAGAAAGATCCTTTCTGCTATAGTGGGAGGTTAAAATTTCATGTTCTGAAGCTTCCCTGCAAAGTTATGGCGCAATGCGTAAAACGCGTTTTCAGCCTGAGATGAGGTTGATTTCAGAACGCCAAACATAAAAATGTTCAGAACTTTGGAAAAACACTTCAGACAGCTTAGATTTGATGTGCAACTACTAGAAAGACCCTTTCTGCTATAGTGGGAGTTGAAAATTTCATGTTCTGAAGCTTCCCTGCAAAGTTATGGCAGAATGCGTAAATCGTGTTTTCAGCCTGAGATAAGGTCGATTCCGGAACGCCAAACATAAAAATGTTGATAACTTTGGAAAAACACTTCAGACAGCTTAGATTTGATGTGCAACTACGAGAAAGACCCTTTCTGCTATAGTGGGAGCTGAAAAATTCATGTTCTGAAGCTTCCCTGCAAAGTTATGCCACAATGCAAGAAACGCGTTTTCAGCCTGCGATAAGGTTGATTCAAGAACGCCAAACATAAGAATGTTGATAACTTTGGAAAAACACTTCAGACAGCTTAGATTTGATGTGCAACTACTAGAAAGACCCTTTCTGCTATAGTGGGATGTTAAAATTTCATGTTCTGAAGTCTCCCTGCAAAGTTATGGCACTATCCAGAAAACGCGTTTTTTGCCTGAGATAAGGTGGGTTCCAGAACGCCAAACATAAAAATGTTGATAACTTTGGAAAAACAATTTCGACAGCTGAGATTTGATGTGCAACTACTAGAAAGACCCTTTCTGCTATAGTGGGAAGTTAAAATTTCATGTTCTGAAGCTTCCTTGCAAAGTTATGGGATAATGCGTAAAATGCGTTTTCAGCCTGAGATGAGGTTGATTTCAGAACGGCAAACATAAAAGTGTTGATAACTTTGGAAAAACACTTCAGACAGCTTCGATTTGACGTGCAACTACTAGAAAGACCCTTTCTGCTATAGTGGGAGGTGAAAATTTCATGTTCCGAAGATTCCCTGCAAAGTTATGGCACAATGCAGAAAACGCGTTTTCAGCCTGAGATAAGGTCGATTCCGGAACGCCAAACATGAAAATGTTGATAACTTTGGAAAAACACCAGACAGCTTAGATTTGATGTGCAACTACTAGAAAGACCCTTTCTGCCATTGTGGGAGGTGAAAATTTCATGTTCTGAAGCTTCCCTGCAAAGTTATGGGACAATGCAGAGAACGGGTTTTCAGCCTTAGATAAGGTGGGTTCCGGAACACCAAACATAAAAGTGTTAATAACTTTGGAAAAACACTTCAGACAGCTTTGATTTGATGTGCAAGTACTATAAAGACCTTTTCTGCTATTGTGGAACTTTAAAATGTCATTTTCTGATGCATCCCTCCAAAGTTATGGCACAATACAGAAAACGGGGTGTTCAGCCCGAGATAAGGTTCATTCCGGAACGTCAAACATAAAAATGTTGATAACGTTGGAAAGCCACTTCAGACAGCTTAGATTTGATGTGCAACTACTAGAAAGACCCTTTCTGCTATAGTGGGAGGTGGAAATTTCATGTTCTAAAGCTTTATGCAAAGTTATGGCACAATGCGTAAAACGCGTTTTCAGCCTGAGATAAGGTGGGTTCCCGAAGGCCAAACAAAAAAATGTTGAAAACTTTGGAAAAACATTTCAGACAGCTTAGATTTCATGTGAAACTACTAGAAAGACCCTTTCTGCTGTAGTGGGAGGTGAAAATTTCATGTTCTGAAGCTTCCCTGCAAAGTTATGCCACAATGCAGGAAACGCGTTTTCAGCCTGAGATAAGGTCGATTCCGGAACGCCAAACATAAAAATGTTGATAACTTCGGAAAAACACTTCAAACATCTCAAATTTGATGTGCAACAACTAGAAAAACCCTTTCTGCTATAGTGGGAGGTCAAAATTTCATGTTCTGAAGCTTCCCTGCAAAGTTATGGCACAATGCAGAAAACACGTTTTCAGCCTGAGATAAGGTGGGTTCCGGAACGCCAAACGTAAAAATGTTGATAACTTTGGAACAACACTTCAGACAGCTTAGATTTGATGTGCAACTACGAGAAAGACCCTTTCAGCTAAAGTGGGAGGTGAACATTTCATGTTCTGAAGCTTCCCTGCAATGTTATGGCACAATGCAGAAAACGCGTTTTCAGCCTGAGATAAGGTGGATTCCGGAACGCCAAACATAAAAATGTTGATAACTTTGGAAAAACACTTCAAACAGCTTCGATCTGATGTGCAACTACTTGAAAGACCCTTTTTGCTATAGTGGGAGGTGAAAATTTCATGTTCTGAAGCTTCCCTGCAAAGTTATGGCACAATGCAGAAAACGCGTTTTCAGCCTCACATAAGGTCAAATCCGGAATGCCAAACATAAAAATGTTGATAGCTTCGGATAAACACTTCAGACAGCTTAGATTTGATGTGTAAGAACTAGAAAGACCATTTCTGCTATAGTGGGAGGAGAAAATTTCATGTTCTGAATCTTCCCTGCAAAGTTAAGGCACAATGCAGAATAAGCGTTTTCAGCCTGAGATAAGGTCGATTCCGGAACGCCGAACATAAAAATTTTGAAAACTTTGGAAAAACTCTTCAGACAGATTAGATTTGATGTGCAACTACTGGAAAGACCCTTTCTGCTATAGTGGCATGTGAAAATTTCATGTTCTGAAGCTTCCCTGCAAAGTTATGGCACAATGCTGAAAATGCGTTTTCAGCCTGAGATAAGGTCTATTCCGGAACGCCAAACATGAAAATGTTGATAACTTTGGAAAAACACTTCAGACAGCTTCGATTTGATGTGCAACTACAAGACAGACCCTTTCTGCAACAGTGGGAGGTTAAAATTTCTTATTCTGAAGTTTCCTGCAAAGTTATGGCACAATGCGGAAAAAAAGGTTTTCAGCCTGAGATAAAGTCGATTCCGGAACGCGAAACATAAAAATGTTGATAACTTTGGAAAAACACTTCAGACAGCTTAGATTTCACGTGAAACTACTAGAAAGACCCTTTCTGCTATAGTGAGAGGTGAAAATTTCATGTTCTTAAGCTTTATGCATAGTTGTGGCACAATGCTTAAAACGCGTTTTCAGCCTGAGATAAGGTCGATTCCGGAACGCCAAACATAAAAATGTTGATAACTTTGGAAAAACACTTCATACAGCTTAGATTTCACGTGAAACTACTAGAAAGACCCTTTCTGCCATTGTGGAAGGTGAAAATTTCATGTTCTGAAGCTTCAGGGCAAAGTTATGGAACAATGCGTGAAACGCGTTTTCAGCCTGAGATAAGGTCGATTCCGGAACGCCAAACATAAACATGTTCATAATTCTGGAAAAACACTTCAGAAAGCTTAGATTTGTTGTGTAACTACTCGAAAGACCCTTTCTACTATAGTGGGAATTGAAAATTTCATGTACTGAAACTTCCCCGCAAAGTTATGGCACAATGCAGAAAACGCGTTTTCAGCCTGAGATAAGGTCGATTCCGGAACGGCAATTACAAAAATGTAGATAACTTCGGAAAAACACTTCAGACAGCTTAGATTAGAAGTGCAACTACTAGAAAGAACCTTTCTGCTGTAGTGGGAGGTGAAAATTTCATGTTCTGAAGCTTCTCTGCAATGTTATTGCACAATGCAGAAAACGCATTTTCAGTCTGACATAAGGTGGGTTCCGGAACGCCAAACATAAAAAAGTTGATAACTTCAGAAAAACAGTTCAGACAGCTTAGATTTGATGTGCAACTACTAGAAAGACCCTTTCCGCTATGGTGGGTAGAGAAAATTCCATGTTCTGAAGCTTCCCTGCAAAGTTATGGCACAATGCGTAAAACGCATTTTCATCCTGAGATTTGGTCGATTCCGGAACGCCAAACATAAAAATGTTGATAACTTTCGAAAAACACTTCAGACAGCTTAGATTTGATGTGCAACTGCTAGAAAGAACCTTTCTGTTGTAGTGGGAGGTGAAAATTTCATGTTCTGAAGCTTCTCTGCAAAGTTATGGCACAATGCAGAAAACGCGTTTTCAGCCTGAGATAAGGTCGATTATCGAACGCCAAATATAAAAATGTTGATAACGTTGGAAAAACACTTCAGACAGCTTAGATTTGATGTGCAACTACAAGAAAGACCCTTTCTGCTATAGTGGGTAGTGAAAATTCCATGTTCTGAAGCTTCCCTGCAAAGTTATGGCACAATGCGTAAAACACGTTTTCAGCCTGAGATAAGGTCGATTCCGCAACGCCAAACATAAAAATGTTGATAACTTTTGAAAAACACTTCAGACAGCTTAGATTTGATGTGCAACTGCTGGAAAGAACCTTTCTGCTGTAGTGGGAGGTGAAAATTTCATGTTCTGAAGCTTTTCTGCAAAGTTACGGCACAATGCGTAAAACATGTTTTCAGCCTGAGATCAGGTCGATTCCGGAACGCCAAACATAAAAAAGTTGATAACTTCACTAAAACTCTTCAGACAGCTTAGATTTGATGTGCAACTACGAGAAAGACCCTTTCTGATATAGTGGGAGGTGAAAATTTCATGTTCTGAAGCTTCCCTGCAAAGTTATGGCACAATGCAGAAAACGCGTTTTCAGCCTGAGATAAGGTCGATTCTGAAACGCCAAACATAAAAATGTTGATAACGTTCGAAAAACACTTCAGACAGCTTAGATTTGATGTGCAACTACTAGAAAGACCCTTCCTGCTATAGTGGGACGTGAAAATTTCATGTTCTGAAGCTTCCCTGAGAAGTTATGGCACAATGCGTAAAACGCGTTTTCAGCCTGAGATAAGGTCGATTCCGGAACGCCAAACATAAAAATGTTGATAACTTTCGGAAAACACTTCAGACAGCTTAGATTTGATGTGCAACTACTAGAAAGACCCTTCCTGCTATAGTGGGACGTGAAAATTTCATGTTCTGAAGCTTCCCTGCAAAGTTATGGCACAATGCAGAAAACGCGTTTTCATCCTGAGATGAGGTGGGTTCCGGAACGCCAAACATAAAAATGTTGATAACTTTCGAAAAACACTTCAGACAGCTTAGATTTGATGTGCAACTATTAGAAAGACCCTTTCTGCTATAGTGGGAGGTGAACATTTCATGTTCTGAAGCTTCCCTGCAAAGTTATGGCACAATGCAGAAAACGCGTTTTCAGCTTGAGATAAGGTGGGTTCCGGAACGCCAAACATAAAAATGTTGATAACTTTGGAAAAACACTTCAGACAGCTTAGATTTGATGTGCAACTACTAGAAAGACCCTTTCTGCTATAGTGGGAGGTCAAAATTTCATGTTCTGAAGCTTCCTTGCAAAGTTATGGCACAATGCAGAAAATGCGTTTTCAGCTTGAGATAAGGTCGATTCCGGAACGCCAAACATAAAAATGTTGATAACTTTGGAAAAACACTTCAGACATCTTAGATTTGATGTGCAACTACTAGAAAGACCCTTTCTGCGAAAGTGGGACCTGAAAATTTCATGTTCTGAAGCTTCCCTGCAAAGTTATGGCACAATGCAGAAAACGCGTTTTCAGCTTGTGATAACGTGGGTTCCGGAACGCCAAACATAAAAATGTTGATAACTTTCGAAAAACACTTCAGACAGCTTAGATTTGACGTGCAAATACTAGAAAGACCCTTTCTGCTGTAGTGGGAGGTTAAAATTTCATGTTCTGAAGCTTCCCTGCAAAGTTATGGGACAATGCAGAAAACGATTTTTCATCCTGAGATAAGGTCGATTCCGGAACGCCAAAGGTAAAAATGTTGATAACTTTCGAAAAACACTTCAGACAGCTTAGATTTGATGTGCAACTACTAGAAAGACCCTTTCAGCTATAGTGGGACGTGAAAATGTCATGTTCTGAAGCTTCGCAGCAAAGTTATGGCATAATGCCGAAAACGCGTTTTCAGCCTGAGATAAGGTGGGTTCCGGAACGCCAAACATAAAAATGTTGATAACTTTGGAAAAACACTTCAGATAGCTTAGATTTGATGTGCAACTACTAGAAAGACCCTTTCTGCTATAGTGGGAGGTCAAAATTTCATGTTCTGAAGCTTCCCATGGAAAGTTATGGGACAATGCAGAAAACGATTTTTCATCCTGAGATAAGGTCGATTACGGAACGCGAAACATAAAAATGTTGATAACTTTCGAAAAACACTTCAGACAGCTTAGATTTGATGTGCAACTACTAGAAAGACCCTTTCTGCTATCATGGGACCTGAAAATTTCATGTTCTGAAGCTTCCCTGCAAAGTTATGGCACAATCCGTAAAACGCGTTTTCATCCTGAGATAAGGTCGATTCCGGAACGCCAAACATAAAAATGTTGATAACTTTCGAAAAACACTTCAGACAGCTTAGATTTGATGTGCAACTACTGGAAAGACCCTTTCTGGTATAGTGGGACGTGAAAATTTCATGTTCTGAAGCTTCCCTGCAAAGTTATGGCGCAATGCGTAAAACGCGTTTTCAGCCTGAGATGAGGTTGATTTCAGAACGCCAAACATAAAAATGTTCAGAACTTTGGAAAAACACTTCAGACAGCTAAGATTTGATATGCAACTACTAGAAAGACCCTTTCTGCTATAGTGGGAGGTTAAAATTTCATGTTCTGAAGCTTCCCTGCAAAGTTATGGCACAATGCAGAAAACGCGTTTTCAGCTTCTGATAACGTGGGTTCCGGAACGCCAAACATAAAAATGTTGATAACTTTCGAAAAACACTTTAGACTGCTTAGATTTGTTGTGCAAATACTAGAAAGACCCTTTCTGCTATAGTGGGACGTGAAAATTTCATGTTCTGAAGCTTCCCTGCAAAGTTATGGGACAATGCAGAAAACGATTTTTCATCCTGAGATAACGTCGATTCCGGAACGCCAAACATAAAAATGTTGATAACTTTGGAAAAACACTTCAGACAGCTTAGATTTGATGTGCAACTACTAGAAAGACCCTTTCTGCTATAGTGGGAGGTCAACATTTCATGTTCTGAAGCTTCCCTGGGAAGTTATGGCACAATGCAGAAAACGCGTTTTCAGCCTGAGATAAGGTGGTTTCCAAAACGCCAAACGTAAAAATGTTGATTACTTCGGAACAACTATATTGCCATGGTCAGTGGGGAGCCCACTGACTAGGAAAGTGCCTTGGAATAAAGTGCAACAAAAAACAAATAAAATAAAATAAATAGAATAACATTACAACAAGGCTGTTCATGAATTTAACAATCTGACGGCCGAGGGAAAGAAGCTGTTCCTGTGACGGGAGGTTCTGGTCTGGATGGACCGTAGCCTCCTGCCAGAGGGAAGAGGAACAAACAGTCTATGTCCAGGGTGAGAAAGGTCGGCTCTGATCCGACCTGCACGTCTCTGGGTCCTAGAGGCATACAGGTCATGAAGAGGTGGCAGGCTGCAACCGATCACCTTCTCAGCAGAATGTACGATGCGCTGCAGTCTGCTCTTGTCCCTGGAGGTGGCACTGTTGTACCAGACGGTGATAGAGGAGGTGAGGATGGACTGGATGATGGCTGTGTAGAACTCCACCAGCAACTTCGTCGGCAGTCGTGGTTTTCGTAGCTGCCTCAGAAAGAACATTCTCTGCTGGGCCTTCCTGATGAGGGACCTGATGGTTGGCTCCCATTTGAGGTCCTCAGTGATGGTGGTTCCCAGGAAGCAGAAGGAGTCCACAATAGGAATCGATAAACCAGCCAACATGACAGGGGACGGAGGAGCTTTTACTCTCCTGAAGTCCATGATCATCTCCACTGTCTTCTGAGCGTTGAGCTCCAGGTTGTTGTGGCTGCACCAGGACACCAGCCGCTCCACCTCCGTCCTGTAAGCGGACTCATCTACATCTGAGATGAGCCCGATGATGGTGGTGTCGTCCGCAAACTTGATCAGCTTCACGGACTCGTGGCTGGAGGTGCAGCAGTTAGTGTACAGGAAGAAGAGCCATGGAGAGAGAACACAGCCCTGAGGAGACCCAATGTTGAGGGTCCGAGTGTCAGAGACAGTCATCCCCAGCCGCACACGCTGACTTCGGCTGGTCAGGAAGTCTGTAATCCATCTGCAGAGGGAGTCAGGCACGTCCAGTTGGCGAAGCTTGTCTTCAAGCAGAGTTGGAAGAATTGTATTAAAGGCAGAGCTGAAGTCCACAAACAGGATCCTGGCATAGGTTCCTGGGGAGTCCAGATGAAGGTCGATTCCGGAACGCCAAACATAAAAATGTTGATAACTTTCGAAAAACACTTCAGACAGCTTAGATTTGATGTGCAACTACTAGAAAGACCCTTTCTGCTCTAGTGGGACGTGAAAATTTCATGTTCTAAAGCTTCCCTGAAAAGTTATGGCACAATGCAGAAAACGCGTTTTCAGCCTGAGAAAAGGTCGATTCCGGAACGCCAAACATAAGAATGTTGATAACTTTGGAAAAACACTTCAAACAGCTTAGATTTGATGTGCAACTACTAGATATACCCTTTCTGCTGAAGTGGGAGGTGAAAATGTCATGTTCTAAAGCTTCCCTGCAAAGTTATGGCACAATGCAGAAAACGCGTTTTAAGCGTGAGATAAGGAGAGTTCCGGAACGCCAAACATAAAAATGTTGATAACTTTGGAACAACACATCAGACCGCTTAGATTTGATGTGCAACTACTAGAAAGACCCTTTCTGCTATAGTGGGAGGTGAAAATATCATGTTCTGAAGCTTCCCTGCAAAGTTAAGGCACAATGCGTAAAACGCGTTTTCGGCCTGAGATGAGGTTGATTTCAGAACGCCAAACATAAAAATGTTGATAACTGAGGAAAAACTCTACAGACAGCTTAGATTTGATGTGCAACTACTAGAAAGACCCTTTCTGCTATAGTGGGAGGTGGAAATTTCATGTTCTGAAGCTTCCCTCCAAAGTTATGGCACAATTCCGAAAACGCGTTTTCAGCCTGAGATAAGGTGGGTTCCGGAACGCCAAACATAAAAATGTTGATAACTTTGGAAAAAACATTTCAGACAGCTTAGATTTGATCTGCAACTACTTGAAAGACCCTTTCTGCTATAGTGGGAGGTGAAAATTTAATGTTCTGAAGCTTTATGCAAAGTTATGGCACAATGCGTAAAACGCGTTTTCAGCCTGAGATAAGGTCAATTCCGGAACGCCAAACGTTAAAATGTTGATAACTTTGGAAAAACACTTCAGACAGCTTAGATTTGATGTGCAAGTACTAGAAAGACCCTTTCTGCTATCGTGGGAGGTGAAAATTTCATGTTCTGAAAATTCCCTGCAAAGTTATGGCACAATGAAGAAAACGCGTATTCAGCCGGAGATAAGATCGATTCCGGAACGCCAAACATAAAAATGTTGATAACTTTGGAAAAACACTTCAGACAGCTTAGATTTGATGTGCAACTACTGGAAAGACCCTTTCTGCTATTGTCGGATGTGAAAATTTCATGTTCTGAAGCGTGCCTGCAAAGTTATGGCACAATGCAGAAAAAACGTTTTCAGCCTGAGATAAGGTCGATTCCGGAACGCCAAACATAAAACTGTTGATAATTTTGGAAAAACACTTCAGACAGCTTAGATTTGATGTGCAACTACTAGAAAGACCCTTTCTGCCATTGTGGGAGGTGAAAAATTCATGTTCTGAAGCTTCCTTGCAAAGTTATGGCACCATGCGTAAAACGCGTTTTCAGCCCGAGATAAGGTCGATTCCGGAACGCCAAACATAAAAGTGTTGATAACTTTGAAAAGACACTTGAGACAGCTTAGATTCGATGTGCAACTACTAGAAAGACCTTTTCTACTATAGCGGGAGGTGAAAATTTCATGTTCTGAGGCTTCCCTGCAAAGATACGGCACAATGCAGAAAACACATTTTCAGACTGAGATAAGGTGGGTTCCAGAACGCCAAACAAAAAAATGTTGATAACTTTGGAAAAACATTTCAGACAGCTTAGATTTTATCTGCAACTACTAGAAAGACCCTGTCTGTTATAGTGGGAGGTGAAAATTTCATGTTATGAAGCTTTATGCAAAGTTATGGCACAATGCGTAAAACGCGTTTTCAGCCTGAGATAAGGTGGGTTCCGGAACGCCAAACATAAAAATGTTGATAACTTTGGAAAAAACATTTCAGACAGCTTAGATTTGATCTGCAACTACTTGAAAGACCCTTTCTGCTATAGTGGGAGGTGAAAATTTAATGTTCTGAAGCTTTATGCAAAGTTATGGCACAATGCGTAAAACGCGTTTTCAGCCTGAGATAAGGTCAATTCCGGAACGCCAAACGTTAAAATGTTGATAACTTTGGAAAAACACTTCAGACAGCTTAGATTTGATGTGCAAGTACTAGAAAGACCCTTTCTGCTATCGTGGGAGGTGAAAATTTCATGTTCTGAAAATTCCCTGCAAAGTTATGGCACAATGAAGAAAACGCGTATTCAGCCGGAGATAAGATCGATTCCGGAACGCCAAACATAAAAATGTTGATAACTTTGGAAAAACACTTCAGACAGCTTAGATTTGACGTGCAACTACTAGAAAGACCATTTCTGCTATAGTGGGAGGTGAAAATTTAATGTTCTGAAGCTTTAAGCAAAGTTATGGCACAATGCAGAAAACGCGTTTTCAGCCTCACATAAGGTCAATTCCGGAACGCCAAACATAAAAATGTTGAGAACTTTGGAAAAACACTTCAGACAGCTTAGATTTGATGTGCAACTACGAGAAAGACCCTTTCTGCTATTGTCGGATGTGAAAATTTCATGTTCTGAAGCGTGCCTGCAAAGTTATGGCACAATGCAGAAAAAACGTTTTCAGCCTGATATAAGGTCGATTCCGGAACGCCAAACATAAAACTGTTGATAATTTTGGAAAAACACTTCAGACAGCTTAGATTTGATGTGCAACTACTAGAAAGACCCTTTCTGCCATTGTGGGAGGTGAAAAATTCATGTTCTGAAGCTTCCTTGCAAAGTTATGGCACCATGCGTAAAACGAGTTTTCAGCCCGAGATAAGGTCGATTCCGGAACGCCAAACATAAAAGTGTTGATAACTTTGAAAAGACACTTGAGACAGCTTAGATTCGATGTGCAACTACTAGAAAGACCTTTTCTACTATAGCGGGAGGTGAAAATTTCATGTTCTGAGGCTTCCCTGCAAAGATACGGCACAATGCAGAAAACACATTTTCAGACTGAGATAAGGTGGGTTCCAGAACGCCAAACAAAAAAATGTTGATAACTTTGGAAAAACATTTCAGACAGCTTAGATTTTATCTGCAACTACTAGAAAGACCCTGTCTGTTATAGTGGGAGGTGAAAATTTCATGTTCTGAAGCTTTATGCAAAGTTATGGCACAATGCGTGAAACGCGTTTTCAGCCTGAGATAAGGTCGATTCCAGAACGCCAAACATTAAAATGTGGATAACTTTGGAAAAACACTTCAGACAGCATAAATTTGATGTACAACTAGTAGAAAGACCTTTTCTGCTGTAGCGCAAGTTTAAAATTTCATGTTCTGAAGCTTCCCTGCAAAGTTATGGCACAATGCAGAAAATGCGTTTTCAGCCTCAGATAAGGTGGGTTCCAGAACGCCAAACATAAAAATGTTGATAAGTTTGGAAAATCACTTCAGACTGCTTAGATTTGATGAGCCATTACTAGAAAGACCCTTTCTGCTATAGTGGATGGTGAAAATTTCATGTTCTGAAGCTTAATGCAAAGTTATGGCACAATGCAGAAAATGCGTTTTCAGCCTGAGATAAGGTGGGTTCCGGAACGCCAAACATAAAAATGTGGACAACTTTGGAAAAACACTTCAGACAGCTTAAATTTGATGTGCAACTACTAGAAAGATCCTTTCTGCTATAGTGGGAGGTGAAAATTTCATGTTCTGAAGCGTCCCTGTGATGTTATGGCACAATGCACAAAAACTCTTTTTCAGCCTGAGATAAGGTGGGTTTCGGAACGCCAAACATAAAAGTGTTGAAAACTTTGGTAAAACACTTCAGACAGCTTAGATTTGATGTGCAACTACTAGAAAGACCTTTTCTGCTATAGTGGAAGTTTAAAATGTCATGTTTTGAT
The DNA here is from genome assembly GCF_027744825.2 of Synchiropus splendidus. Classification (NCBI taxonomy): domain Eukaryota; kingdom Metazoa; phylum Chordata; class Actinopteri; order Syngnathiformes; family Callionymidae; genus Synchiropus; species Synchiropus splendidus. Next base: position 40,224,720 of record NC_071335.1, read on the forward strand.
ACTCCCCTGAAAAGTTATGGCACAATGTAGAAAACGCGTGTTTAGCCTGAGATATGGTCGATTCCGGAACGCCAAACATAACAATGTTGATAACTTTGGAAAAACACTTCAGACAGCTTAGATTTGTTGTGCAACTACGAGAAAGACCCTTTCTGCTATAGTGAGAGGTGAAAATTTCATATTCTGCAGCTTTCCTGCAAAGTGATGGCACAATGCAGAAAACGCGTTTTCAGCCTGAGATAAGGTTGATTCCGGAACGCCAAACATAAAAATGTTGATAACTTTGGAAAAACACTTCAGACAGCTTAGGTTTCATGTGAAACTACTAGAAAGACCCTTTCTGCTATAGTGGGTTGTGAAAATTTCATGTTCTGAAGCTTCCCTGCAAAGTTATGGCACATTGCAGAAAACGCATCTTCAGCCTGAGATAAGGTGGGTTCCGGAACGCCAAACATAAAAATGTTGATGACTTTGCAAAAACACTTCAGACAGCTTAGATTTGATGTGCAACTACTAGAAAGATCCTTTATGCTATAGTGGGAGGTGAAAATGTGATGTTCTGAAGCTTTATGCAAAGTTATGGCACAATGCGTAAAACGCGTTTTCAGCCTGAGATAAGCTCGATTCCGTAACGCTAAACATAAAAATGTTGAGAACTTTGGAAAAACACTTCAGACAGCTTAGATTTGATGTGCAACTATTAGAAAGATCCTTTATGCTATAGTGGGAGGTGAAAATTTCATGTTCTGAAGCTTTATGCAGAGTTATGGCACAATGCGTAAAACGCGTTTTCAGCCTGACATAAGGTGGGTTCCCGAACGCCAAACATAAAAATGACGAAATCTTTGTAAAAACACTTCAGACAGCTCAGATTTGATGTGCAACTCCCAGAAAGACCCTTTCTGCTATAGTGGAAGTTTAAAATTACATGTTCTGAAGCTTCCTTGCAAAGTTATGGCACAATGCGGAAAACACGTTTTCAGCCTGAGATAAGGTCGATTCAGGAACGTCAAACATAAAAATGTTGATAACTTTGGAAAAACACTTCAGACAGCTTATATTTGATGTGCAACTACTAGAAAGACCCTTTCTGCTATAGTGGGAGGTGAAACTTTCATGTTCTGAAGCTTTCCTTCAAAGTTATGGCACAATGCAGATAACGCATTTTCAGCCTGAGATAAGGTGGGTTCCGGAACGCCAAACATAAAAATGTTGATAACTTTGGAAAAACACTTCAGACATCTTAGATTTGATGTGCAACTACTAGAAAGACCCTTTCTGCTATAGTGGGAGGTGAAAATTTCATGTTCTGAAGCTTTATGCAAAGTTATGGCACAATGCGTAAAACGCGTTTTCAGCCTGAGATAAGGTCGATTCCGGAACGCCAAACATTAAAATGTTGATAACTTTGGAAAAACACTTCAGACAGCTTAGTTTTGATGGTGTAACTACTAGAACGACCCTTTCTGCTATAGTGGGATGTGAAAATTTCATGTTCCGAAGCTTCCCTGCAAAGTTATGGCACAATGCAGAAAACGGGTGTTCAGCCTTAGATAAGGTGGGTTCCGGAACGCCAAACATAAAAGTGTTAATAACTTTGGAAAAACACTTCAGACACCTTAGATTTGATGTGCAACTACTATAAAGACCTTTTCTGCTATTGTGGAACTTTAAAATGTCATTTTCTGATGCATCCCTGCAAAGTTATGGCACAATGCCGAAAACGCGTTTTCATCCTGAGATAAGGTCGATTCCAGAACGCCAAACATAAAAATGTTGATAACTGCAGAAAAACACTTCAGACAGCTTCGATTTGACGTGCAACTACTAGAAAGACCATTTCTGCTATAGTGGGAGGTGAAGATTTCATGTTCTGAAGCTTCCCTGCAAAGTTAAGGCACAATGTAGAAAACGGGTGTTCAGCCTTAGATAAGGTGGGTTCCGGAACGCCAAACATAAAAGTGTTCATAACTTTGGAAAAACATTTCAGACAGCTTAGATTTTATCTGCAACTACTAGAAAGACCCTTTCTGCTATAGTGAGAGGTGAAAATTTCATATTCTGCAGCTTTCCTGCAAAGTGATGGCACAATGCAGAAAACGCGTTTTCAGCCTGAGATTAGGTCGATTCCGAAACACTAAACAGAAAAATGTTGATAACTTCGGGAAAACACTTCAGACAGCTTAGATGTGATGTGCAACTACTAGAAAGATCCTTTCTGCTATAGTGGGTTGTGAAATTTTTATGTTCTGAAGCTTCCTTGCAAAGTCATGGCACAATGCGTAAAACGCGTTTTCAACCTGACATAAGGTCGATTCCGGAACGGTAAACATAAAAAAGGTGATAACTTTGTAAAAACACTTCAGACAGCTTAGATTTTATGTGCAACTACTAGAAAGACCCTTTCTACTATAGCGGCAGGTGAAAATTTCATGTTCTGAGGCTTCCCTGCAAAGTTATGGCACAATGCAGAAAACGCGTTTTCAGCTTGAGATGAGGTGGGTTCCGGAACGCCAAACATAAAAATGTTGATAACTTTGGAAAAACACTTCAGACAGCTTCGATTTGATGTGCAACTACTAGAAAGACCCTTTCTGCTATAGTGGGAGGTGAACACTTCATGTTCTGAAGCTTCCCTGAGAAGTTATGGCACAATGCAGAAAACGCGTTTTCAGCCTGAGATAAGGTCGATTCCGAAACGCAAAACGTAAAAATGTTGATCACTTTGGAAAAACACTTCAGACAGCTTAGATTTGATGTGCAACTACTAGAAAAACCCTTTCTGCTATAGTGGGAGGTGAAATTTTCATTTTCAGAAGCTTCCATGCAAAGTTATGGCACAATGCAAAAAACGCGTTTTTAGCCTATGATAATGTGGGTTCCGGAGCGCCAAACGTAAAAATGTTGATAACTTTGGAAAAAAACTTCAGATAGCTTAGATTTGATGTACAACGACTAGAAAGACCGTTTCTGCTATAGTGGGAGGTGAAAATTTCATGTTCTGAAGCTTCCCTGCAAAGTTATGGCACAATGCAGAAAATGCGTTTTCAGCCTGAGATAAGGAGGGTTCCGGAACGCCAAACATAAAAATGTTTATAACTTTGGAAAAACACTTCAGACAGCTTATATTTGATGTGCAACTCCTAGAAAGACCCTTTCTGCTATAGTGGGAGGTGAAAATTTCATTTTCTGAAGCTTCCCTGAGAAGTTATGGCACAATGCGTAAAACGCGTTTTAAGCCTGAGATAAGGTCGATTCCGGAACGCCAAACATAAAAATGTTGATAACTTTGGAAAAACATTTCAGACAGCTTAGATTTGATCTGCAACTACTAGAAAGACCCTTTCTGCTATAGTGGGAGGTCAAAATTTCATGTTCTGAAGCTTCCCTGCAAAGTTATGGGACAATGCAGAAAACGATTTTTCATCCTGTGATAAGGTCGATTCCGGAACGCCAAACATAAAAATGTTCATAACTTTCGAAAAACACTTCAGACAGCTAAGATTTGATGTGCAACTACTAGAAATACCCTTTCTGCTCTAGTGGGACGTGAAAATTTCATGTTCTAAAGCTTCCCTGCAAAGTTATGGCACAATGCAGAAAACGCGTTTTCAGCTTGAGAAAAGGTCGATTCCGGAACGCCAAACATAAAAATGTTGATAACTTTGGAAATACACTTCAGACAGATTAGATTTGATGTGCAACTACTAGAAAGACCCTTTCTGCTATAGTTGAAGGTGAAAATTTCATGTTCTGAAGCTTCCCTGCAAAGTTATGGCACGTTGCAGAAAACGCGTTTTAAGCGAGAGATAAGGTGAGTTCCGGAACGCCAAACATAAAAATGTTGATAACTTTGGAAAAACACTTCAGACAGCTTCGATTTGATGTGCAACTACGAGAAAGACCCTTTCTGCTATAGTGGGAGGTGAAAATTTCATGTTCTGAAGCTTCCCTGCAAAGTTTTGGCACAATGCAGAAAACGCGTTTTCGGCCTGAGATAAGGTCGATTCAGGAACACCAAACATAAAAATGTTGAAAACTTTCGAAAAACACTTCAGACAGCTTAGATTTGATGTGCAACTACGAGAAAGACCCTTTCTGCTATAGTGGGAGGTGAAAATAACATGTTCTGAGGCTTTCCTGCAAAGTTATGGCAAATTGTGTAAAACGCGTTTTCAGCTTGAGATAAGGTTGATTCCGGAACGCCAAACATAAGAATGTTGATAACTTTGGAACAACACATCAAACAGCTTAGATTTGATGTGCAACTACTAGAAAGACCATTTCTGCTATAGTGGGAGGTGAAAATTTCATGTTCTGAAGCTTTCCTGCAAAGTTATGGCAAATTGCGTAAAACGCGTTTTCAGCCTGAGATAAGGTTGTTTCTGGAATGCCAAACATAAAAATGGTGTTAACTTTGGAAAAACACTTCAAACAGCTTAGATTTGATGTGCAACTACTAGAAATACCCTTTCTGATATAGTGGGAGGAGAAAATTTCATGTTCTGAAGTCTCCCTGCAAAGTTATGGCACAATGCAGAAAACGCGTTTTCAGCCTGAGATAAGGTGGGTTCCAGAACGCCAAACATAAAAATGTTGATAACTTTGGAAAAACACTTCAGACAGCTTAGATTTGATGTGCAACTACTGGAAAAAGCCTTTCTGGAAAAGTGGGAGTTGAAAATTTCATGTTCTGAAGCTTCCCTGCAAAGTTATGGCACAATGCAGAAAACGCGTTTTCAGCATGAGACAAGGTCAATTACGGAACGCCAAACATAAAAATATGATAACTATGAAAAAACACTTCAGACAGCTTAGATTTGATGTGCAACTACTAGAAAGACCCTTTCTGCTATAGTGGGAGGTGAAAATTTCATGTTCTGAAGCTTCCCTGCAAAGTTATGGCACAATGCAGAAAACGTGTTTTCAGCCTGAGATATGGTCGATTCAGGAACACCAAACATAAAAATGTTGAAAACTTTCGAAAAACACTTCAGACAGCTTAGATTTGATGTGCAACTACGAGAAAGACCCTTTCTGCTATAGTGGGAGGTGAAAATAACATGTTCTGAGGCTTTCCTGCAAAGTTATGGCAAATTGCGTAAAGCGCGTTTTCAGCTTGAGATAAGGTTGATTCCGGAACGCCAAACATAAGAATGTTGATAACTTTGGAAAAACACTTCAGACAGCTTAGATTTGATGTGCAACTACTAGAAAGACCCTATCCGCTATAGTGGAAGGCGAACAATTCATGTTCTGAAGCTTCCCTGAAAAGTTATGGCACAATGCAGAAAACGCGTTTTCAGCCTGAGATAAGGTGGGTTCCAGAACGCCAAACATAAAAATGTTGATAACTTTGGAAAAACACTTCAGACAGCTTAGATTTGATGTGCAACTACTGGAAAAAGCCTTTCTGGAAAAGTGGGAGGAGAAAATTTCATGTTCTGAAGTCTCCCTGCAAAGTTATGGCACAATGCAGAAAACGCGTTTTCAGCCTGAGATAAGGTGGGTTCCAGAACGCCAAACATAAAAATGTTGATAACTTTGGAAAAACACTTCAGACAGCTTAGATTTGATGTGCAACTACTGGAAAAAGCCTTTCTGGAAAAGTGGGAGTTGAAAATTTCATGTTCTGAAGCTTCCCTGCAAAGTTATGGCACAATGCAGAAAACGCGTTTTCAGCATGAGACAAGGTCAATTACGGAACGCCAAACATAAAAATATGATAACTATGAAAAAACACTTCAGACAGCTTAGATTTGATGTGCAACTACTAGAAGGACCCTTTCTGCTATAGTGGGAGGTGAAAATTTCATGTTCTGAAGCTTCCCTCCAAAGTTATGGCACAATGCAGAAAACGCTTTTACAGCCTGAGATAAGGTGGGTTCCGGAACGCCAAACATAAAAATGTTGATAACTTTGGAAAAACACTTCAAACAGCTTAGATTTGATCTGCAACTACTAGAAAGACCCTTTCTGCTATAGTGGGAGGTGAAAATTTCATGTTCTGAAGATTCCCAGCAAAGTTATCGCATAAAGCAGAAAACGCGTTTTCAGCCAGAGATAAGGTTGATTCCGGAACGCCAAACATAAAAATGTTGATAACTTTGGAAAAAAACTTCATACAGCTTAGATTTGATGTGCAACTACTAGAAAGACCCTTTCTGCTATAGTGGGACGTGAAAATTTCATTTTCTGAAGCTTCCCTGCAAAGTTATGGCACAATGCGTAAAACGCGTTTTCAGCCTGAGATAAGGTTGATTCCGGAACGCCAAACATAAAAATGTTGATAACTTCGGAAAAACACATCAGTCAGCTTAGATTTGATGTGCAACTACTAGAAAGACCCTTTCTGCAATAGTGGGAGGTTAAAATTTCATATTCTGAAGTTTCCTGCAAAGTTATGGCACAATGCAGAAAACGCGTTTTCAGCTTGAGATAAGATGGGTTCCCGAACGCCAAACGTAAAAATGTTGAAAAGTTTGGAAAAACACTTCAGACAGCTTAGATTTGATGTGCAACTACCAGAAAGACCTTTTCTGCTATAGTGGAAGTTTAAAATTTCATGTTCTGAAGCTTCCCTGCAAAGTTATGGCACAATGCGGAAAACACGGTTTCAGCCTGAGATAAAGTCGATTCCGGAACGCCAAACATAAAAAATGTTGATAACTTTGGAAAAACACTTCAGACAGCTTAGATTTGATGTGCAACTACTAGAAAGACCCTTTCTGCTATAGTGGGAGGTGAACATTTCATGTTCTGAAGCTTCCCTGCAAAGGTATGGCACAATGCAGAAAACGCGTTTTCAGTCTGAGATAAGATGGGTTCCGGAACGCCAAACATAAGAATGTTGATAACTTTGGAAAAACACTTCAGACAGCTTAGATTTGATGTGCAACTATTAGAAAAACCCTTTCTGCTATAGTGGGAGGTGAAAATTTCATGTTCTGAAGCTTCCCTGCAAAGTTATGGCACAATGCAGAAAACGCGTTTTCAGCCTGAGATAAGGTCGATTCCGGAAAGCCAAACATAAAAATGGTGATAACTTTGGAAAAACACTTCAGACAGCTTAGATTTGATGTGCAACTACTGGAAAAAGCCTTTCTGCTATAGTGGGAGTTGAAAATTTCATGTTCTGAAGCTTCCCTGCAAAGTTATGGCACAATGCAGAAAACGAGTTTTCAGCATGAGACAAGGTCAATTACGGAACGCCAAACATAGAAATATGATAACTATGAAAAAACACTTCAGACAGCTTAGATTTGATGTGCAACTACTAGAAAGACCCTTTCTGCTATAGTGGGAGGTGAAAATTTCATGTTCTGAAGCTTCCCTGCAAAGTTATGGCACAATGCAGAAAACGTGTTTTCAGCCTGAGATAAGGTCGATTCTGGAACGCCAAACATAAGAATGTTGATGACTTTGGAAAAACACTTCAGACAGGTTAGATTTGATGTGCAACTATTAGAGAAACCCTTTCTGCTATAGTGGGAGGTGAAAATTTCATGTTCTGAAGCTTCCCTGCAAAGTTATGGCACAATGCAGAAAACGCGTTTTCAGCCTGAGATAAGCTCGATTCCGGAAAGCCAAACATAAAAATGGTGATAACTTTGGAAAAACACTTCAGACAGCTTAGATTTGATGTGCAACTACTGGAAAAAGCCTTTCTGCTATAGTGGGAGGTGAAAATTTCATGTTCTGAAGCTATATGCAAAGTTATGGCACAATGCGTATAACGCGTTTTCAGCCTGAGATAAGGTCGATTCCGGAACGCCAAACAGGAAAATGTAGATAACTTTGGAAAAACACTTCAGACAGCTTAGATTTGATGTGCAACTACTAGAAATAACCTTTCTGCTCTAGTGGGGGGTGAAAATTTCATGTTCTAAAGCTTCCCTGCAAAGTTATGGCACAATGCAGAAAACGCGTTTTTAGCGTGAGATAAGGAGAGTTCCGGAACGCCAAACATAAAAATGTTGATAACTTTGGAAAAACACTTCAGACAGCTTAGATTTGATGTGCAACTACTAGAAAGACCCTTTCTGCTATAGTGGGAGGTGAAAATTTCATGTTCTGAAGCTATATGCAAAGTTATGGCACAATGCGTATAACGCGTTTTCAGCCTGAGATAAGGTCGATTCCGGAACGCCAAACAGGAAAATGTAGATAACTTTGGAAAAACACTTCAGACAGCTTAGATTTGATGTGCAACTACTAGAAATAACCTTTCTGCTCTAGTGGGGGGTGAAAATTTCATGTTCTAAAGCTTCCCTGCAAAGTTATGGCACAATGCAGAAAACGCGTTTTCAGCCTGAGATTAGGTGGGTTCCAGGACGCCAAACATAAAAATGTTGATAACTTTGGAAAAACACTTCAGACAGCTTAGATTTGATGTGCAACTACTAGAAAGACCATTTCTGGTATTGTGGGAGTTGAAAATTTCATGTTCTGAAGCTTTCCTGCAAAGTTATGGCAAATTGTGTAAAACGCGTTTTCAGCCTGAGATAAGGTTGTTTCTGGAACGCCAAACATAAAAATGGTGTTAACTTTGGAAAAACACTTCAAACAGCTTAGATTTGATGTGCAACTACTAGAATGAACCTTTCTGCTATAGTTGGAGGTGAAAATTTCATGTTCTGAAGTTTCCCTCCAAAGTTATGGCACAATGCAGAAAACACGTTTTCAGTCTGAGATAAGGTTGATTCCGGAACGCCAAACATAAGAATGTTGTTAACTTTGGAAAAACAATTCAGACAACTTAGATTTGATGTGCAACTACAAGAAATACCCTTTCTGCTATAGTGGGAGGAGAAAATTTCATGTTCTGAAGTCTCCCTGCAAAGTTATGGCACAATGCAGAAAATGCGTTTTCAGTCTGAGATAAGGTCGATTCCGGAAAGCCAAACATAAAAATGTTGATGACTTTGGAAAAACACTTCAGACAGGTTAGATTTGATGTGCAACTACTAGAAAGACCCTTTCTGCTATAGTGGGAGGTGAAAATTTCATGTTCTGAAGCTTCCCTTCAAAGTTATGGCACAATGCAGAAAACGCTTTTACAGCCTGAGATAAGGTGGGTTCCGGAACGCCAAACATAAAAATGTTGATAACTTTGGAAAAACACTTCAAACAGCTTAGATTTGATCTGCAACTACTAGAAAGACCCTTTCTGCTATAGTGGGAGGTGAAAATTTCATGTTCTGAAGATTCCCAGCAAAGTTATCGCATAAAGCAGAAAACGCGTTTTCAGCCAGAGATAAGGTTGATTCCTGAACGCCAAACATAAAAATGTTGATAACTTTGGAAAAAAACTTCATACAGCTTAGATTTGATGTGCAACTACTAGAAAGACCCTTTCTGCTATAGTGGGACGTGAAAATTTCATTTTCTGAAGCTTCCCTGCAAAGTTATGGCACAATGCGTAAAACGCGTTTTCAGCCTGAGATAAGGTTGATTCCGGAACGCCAAACATAAAAATGTTGATAACTTCGGAAAAACACATCAGTCAGCTTAGATTTGATGTGCAACTACGAGAAAGACCCTTTCTGCAATAGTGGGAGGTTAAAATTTCATATTCTGAAGTTTCCTGCAAAGTTATGGCACAATGCAGAAAACGCGTTTTCAGCTTGAGATAAGATGGGTTCCCGAACGCCAAACGTAAAAATGTTGAAAAGTTTGGAAAAACACTTCAGACAGCTTAGATTTGATGTGCAACTATTAGAGAAACCCTTTCTGCTATAGTGGGAGGTGAAAATTTCATGTTCTGAAGCTTCCCTGCAAAGTTATGGCACAATGCAGAAAACGCGTTTTCAGCCTGAGATAAGGTCGATTCCGGAAAGCCAAACATAAAAATGGTGATAACTTTGGAAAAACACTTCAGACAGCTTAGATTTGATGTGCAACTACTGGAAAAAGCCTTTCTGCTATAGTGGGAGGTGAAAATTTCATGTTCTGAAGCTATATGCAAAGTTATGGCACAATGCGTATAACGCGTTTTCAGCCTGAGATAAGGTCGATTCCGGAACGCCAAACAGGAAAATGTAGATAACTTTGGAAAAACACTTCAGACAGCTTAGATTTGATGTGCAACTACTAGAAATAACCTTTCTGCTCTAGTGGGGGGTGAAAATTTCATGTTCTAAAGCTTCCCTGCAAAGTTATGGCACAATGCAGAAAACGCGTTTTTAGCGTGAGATAAGGAGAGTTCCGGAATGCCAAACATAAAAATGTTGATAACTTTGGAAAAACACTTCAGACAGCTTAGATTTGATGTGCAACTACTAGAAAGACCCTTTCTGCTATAGTGGGAGGTGAACATTTCATGTTCTGAAGCTTCCCTGCAAAGGTATGGCACAATGCAGAAAACGCGTTTTCAGTCTGAGTTAAGATGGGTTCCGGAACGCCAAACATAAGAATGTTGATAACTTTGGAAAAACACTTCAGACAGCTTAGATTTGATGTGCAACTATTAGAAAAACCCTTTCTGCTATAGTGGGAGGTGAAAATTTCATGTTCTGAAGCTTCCCTGCAAAGTTTTGGCACAATGCAGAAAACGCGTTTTCGGCCTGAGATAAGGTCGATTCAGGAACACCAAACATAAAAATGTTGAAAACTTTCGAAAAACACTTCAGACAGCTTAGATTTGATGTGCAACTACGAGAAAGACCCTTTCTGCTATAGTGGGAGGTGAAAATAACATGTTCTGAGGCTTTCCTGCAAAGTTATGGCAAATTGTGTAAAACGCGTTTTCAGCTTGAGATAAGGTTGATTCCGGAACGCCAAACATAAGAATGTTGATAACTTTGGAACAACACATCAAACAGCTTAGATTTGATGTGCAACTACTAGAAAGACCATTTCTGCTATAGTGGGAGGTGAAAATTTCATGTTCTGAAGCTTTCCTGCAAAGTTATGGCAAATTGCGTAAAACGCGTTTTCAGCCTGAGATAAGGTTGTTTCTGGAACGCCAAACATAAAAATGGTGTTAACTTTGGAAAAACACTTCAAACAGCTTAGATTTGATGTGCAACTACTAGAAATACCCTTTCTGATATAGTGGGAGGAGAAAATTTCATGTTCTGAAGTCTCCCTGCAAAGTTATGGCACAATGCAGAAAACGCGTTTTCAGCCTGAGATAAGGTGGGTTCCAGAACGCCAAACATAAAAATGTTGATAACTTTGGAAAAACACTTCAGACAGCTTAGATTTGATGTGCAACTACTGGAAAAAGCCTTTCTGGAAAAGTGGGAGTTGAAAATTTCATGTTCTGAAGCTTCCCTGCAAAGTTATGGCACAATGCAGAAAACGCGTTTTCAGCATGAGACAAGGTCAATTACGGAACGCCAAACATAAAAATATGATAACTATGAAAAAACACTTCAGACAGCTTAGATTTGATGTGCAACTACTAGAAAGACCCTTTCTGCTATAGTGGGAGGTGAAAATTTCATGTTCTGAAGCTTCCCTGCAAAGTTATGGCACAATGCAGAAAACGTGTTTTCAGCCTGAGATATGGTCGATTCAGGAACACCAAACATAAAAATGTTGAAAACTTTCGAAAAACACTTCAGACAGCTTAGATTTGATGTGCAACTACGAGAAAGACCCTTTCTGCTATAGTGGGAGGTGAAAATAACATGTTCTGAGGCTTTCCTGCAAAGTTATGGCAAATTGCGTAAAGCGCGTTTTCAGCTTGAGATAAGGTTGATTCCGGAACGCCAAACATAAGAATGTTGATAACTTTGGAAAAACACTTCAGACAGCTTAGATTTGATGTGCAACTACTAGAAAGACCCTATCCGCTATAGTGGAAGGCGAACAATTCATGTTCTGAAGCTTCCCTGAAAAGTTATGGCACAATGCAGAAAACGCGTTTTCAGCCTGAGATAAGGTGGGTTCCAGAACGCCAAACATAAAAATGTTGATAACTTTGGAAAAACACTTCAGACAGCTTAGATTTGATGTGCAACTACTGGAAAAAGCCTTTCTGGAAAAGTGGGAGGAGAAAATTTCATGTTCTGAAGTCTCCCTGCAAAGTTATGGCACAATGCAGAAAACGCGTTTTCAGCCTGAGATAAGGTGGGTTCCAGAACGCCAAACATAAAAATGTTGATAACTTTGGAAAAACACTTCAGACAGCTTAGATTTGATGTGCAACTACTGGAAAAAGCCTTTCTGGAAAAGTGGGAGTTGAAAATTTCATGTTCTGAAGCTTCCCTGCAAAGTTATGGCACAATGCAGAAAACGCGTTTTCAGCATGAGACAAGGTCAATTACGGAACGCCAAACATAAAAATATGATAACTATGAAAAAACACTTCAGACAGCTTAGATTTGATGTGCAACTACTAGAAAGACCCTTTCTGCTATAGTGGGAGGTGAAAATTTCATGTTCTGAAGCTTCCCTGCAAAGTTATGGCACAATGCAGAAAACGCGTTTTCGGCCTGAGATAAGGTCGATTCAGGAACACCAAACATAAAAATGTTGAAAACTTTCGAAAAACACTTCAGACAGCTTAGATTTGATGTGCAACTACGAGAAAGACCCTTTCTGCTATAGTGGGAGGTGAAAATAACATGTTCTGAGGCTTTCCTGCAAAGTTATGGCAAATTGTGTAAAACGCGTTTTCAGCTTGAGATAAGGTTGATTCCGGAACGCCAAACATAAGAATGTTGATAACTTTGGAACAACACATCAAACAGCTTAGATTTGATGTGCAACTACTAGAAAGACCATTTCTGCTATAGTGGGAGGTGAAAATTTCATGTTCTGAAGCTTTCCTGCAAAGTTATGGCAAATTGCGTAAAACGCGTTTTCAGCCTGAGATAAGGTTGTTTCTGGAACGCCAAACATAAAAATGGTGTTAACTTTGGAAAAACACTTCAAACAGCTTAGATTTGATGTGCAACTACTAGAAATACCCTTTCTGATATAGTGGGAGGAGAAAATTTCATGTTCTGAAGTCTCCCTGCAAAGTTATGGCACAATGCAGAAAACGCGTTTTCAGCCTGAGATAAGGTGGGTTCCAGAACGCCAAACATAAAAATGTTGATAACTTTGGAAAAACACTTCAGACAGCTTAGATTTGATGTGCAACTACTGGAAAAAGCCTTTCTGGAAAAGTGGGAGTTGAAAATTTCATGTTCTGAAGCTTCCCTGCAAAGTTATGGCACAATGCAGAAAACGCGTTTTCAGCATGAGACAAGGTCAATTACGGAACGCCAAACATAAAAATATGATAACTATGAAAAAACACTTCAGACAGCTTAGATTTGATGTGCAACTACTAGAAAGACCCTTTCTGCTATAGTGGGAGGTGAAAATTTCATGTTCTGAAGCTTCCCTGCAAAGTTATGGCACAATGCAGAAAACGTGTTTTCAGCCTGAGATATGGTCGATTCAGGAACACCAAACATAAAAATGTTGAAAACTTTCGAAAAACACTTCAGACAGCTTAGATTTGATGTGCAACTACGAGAAAGACCCTTTCTGCTATAGTGGGAGGTGAAAATAACATGTTCTGAGGCTTTCCTGCAAAGTTATGGCAAATTGCGTAAAGCGCGTTTTCAGCTTGAGATAAGGTTGATTCCGGAACGCCAAACATAAGAATGTTGATAACTTTGGAAAAACACTTCAGACAGCTTAGATTTGATGTGCAACTACTAGAAAGACCCTATCCGCTATAGTGGAAGGCGAACAATTCATGTTCTGAAGCTTCCCTGAAAAGTTATGGCACAATGCAGAAAACGCGTTTTCAGCCTGAGATAAGGTGGGTTCCAGAACGCCAAACATAAAAATGTTGATAACTTTGGAAAAACACTTCAGACAGCTTAGATTTGATGTGCAACTACTGGAAAAAGCCTTTCTGGAAAAGTGGGAGGAGAAAATTTCATGTTCTGAAGTCTCCCTGCAAAGTTATGGCACAATGCAGAAAACGCGTTTTCAGCCTGAGATAAGGTGGGTTCCAGAACGCCAAACATAAAAATGTTGATAACTTTGGAAAAACACTTCAGACAGCTTAGATTTGATGTGCAACTACTGGAAAAAGCCTTTCTGGAAAAGTGGGAGTTGAAAATTTCATGTTCTGAAGCTTCCCTGCAAAGTTATGGCACAATGCAGAAAACGCGTTTTCAGCATGAGACAAGGTCAATTACGGAACGCCAAACATAAAAATATGATAACTATGAAAAAACACTTCAGACAGCTTAGATTTGATGTGCAACTACTAGAAAGACCCTTTCTGCTATAGTGGGAGGTGAAAATTTCATGTTCTGAAGCTTCCCTGCAAAGTTATGGCACAATGCAGAAAACGTGTTTTCAGCCTGAGATATGGTCGATTCAGGAACACCAAACATAAAAATGTTGAAAACTTTCGAAAAACACTTCAGACAGCTTAGATTTGATGTGCAACTACTAGAAGGACCCTTTCTGCTATAGTGGGAGGTGAAAATTTCATGTTCTGAAGCTTCCCTCCAAAGTTATGGCACAATGCAGAAAACGCTTTTACAGCCTGAGATAAGGTGGCTTCCGGAACGCCAAACATAAAAATGTTGATAACTTTGGAAAAACACTTCAAACAGCTTAGATTTGATCTGCAACTACTAGAAAGACCCTTTCTGCTATAGTGGGAGGTGAAAATTTCATGTTCTGAAGATTCCCAGCAAAGTTATCGCATAAAGCAGAAAACGCGTTTTCAGCCAGAGATAAGGTTGATTCCGGAACGCCAAACATAAAAATGTTGATAACTTTGGAAAAAAACTTCATACAGCTTAGATTTGATGTGCAACTACTAGAAAGACCCTTTCTGCTATAGTGGGACGTGAAAATTTCATTTTCTGAAGCTTCCCTGCAAAGTTATGGCACAATGCGTAAAACGCGTTTTCAGCCTGAGATAAGGTTGATTCCGGAACGCCAAACATAAAAATGTTGATAACTTCGGAAAAACACATCAGTCAGCTTAGATTTGATGTGCAACTACTAGAAAGACCCTTTCTGCAATAGTGGGAGGTTAAAATTTCATATTCTGAAGTTTCCTGCAAAGTTATGGCACAATGCAGAAAACGCGTTTTCAGCTTGAGATAAGATGGGTTCCCGAACGCCAAACGTAAAAATGTTGAAAAGTTTGGAAAAACACTTCAGACAGCTTAGATTTGATGTGCAACTACCAGAAAGACCTTTTCTGCTATAGTGGAAGTTTAAAATTTCATGTTCTGAAGCTTCCCTGCAAAGTTATGGCACAATGCGGAAAACACGGTTTCAGCCTGAGATAAAGTCGATTCCGGAACGCCAAACATAAAAAATGTTGATAACTTTGGAAAAACACTTCAGACAGCTTAGATTTGATGTGCAACTACTAGAAAGACCCTTTCTGCTATAGTGGGAGGTGAACATTTCATGTTCTGAAGCTTCCCTGCAAAGGTATGGCACAATGCAGAAAACGCGTTTTCAGTCTGAGATAAGATGGGTTCCGGAACGCCAAACATAAGAATGTTGATAACTTTGGAAAAACACTTCAGACAGCTTAGATTTGATGTGCAACTATTAGAAAAACCCTTTCTGCTATAGTGGGAGGTGAAAATTTCATGTTCTGAAGCTTCCCTGCAAAGTTATGGCACAATGCAGAAAACGCGTTTTCAGCCTGAGATAAGGTCGATTCCGGAAAGCCAAACATAAAAATGGTGATAACTTTGGAAAAACACTTCAGACAGCTTAGATTTGATGTGCAACTACTGGAAAAAGCCTTTCTGCTATAGTGGGAGTTGAAAATTTCATGTTCTGAAGCTTCCCTGCAAAGTTATGGCACAATGCAGAAAACGAGTTTTCAGCATGAGACAAGGTCAATTACGGAACGCCAAACATAGAAATATGATAACTATGAAAAAACACTTCAGACAGCTTAGATTTGATGTGCAACTACTAGAAAGACCCTTTCTGCTATAGTGGGAGGTGAAAATTTCATGTTCTGAAGCTTCCCTGCAAAGTTATGGCACAATGCAGAAAACGTGTTTTCAGCCTGAGATAAGGTCGATTCTGGAACGCCAAACATAAGAATGTTGATGACTTTGGAAAAACACTTCAGACAGGTTAGATTTGATGTGCAACTATTAGAGAAACCCTTTCTGCTATAGTGGGAGGTGAAAATTTCATGTTCTGAAGCTTCCCTGCAAAGTTATGGCACAATGCAGAAAACGCGTTTTCAGCCTGAGATAAGGTCGATTCCGGAAAGCCAAACATAAAAATGGTGATAACTTTGGAAAAACACTTCAGACAGCTTAGATTTGATGTGCAACTACTGGAAAAAGCCTTTCTGCTATAGTGGGAGGTGAAAATTTCATGTTCTGAAGCTATATGCAAAGTTATGGCACAATGCGTATAACGCGTTTTCAGCCTGAGATAAGGTCGATTCCGGAACGCCAAACAGGAAAATGTAGATAACTTTGGAAAAACACTTCAGACAGCTTAGATTTGATGTGCAACTACTAGAAATAACCTTTCTGCTCTAGTGGGGGGTGAAAATTTCATGTTCTAAAGCTTCCCTGCAAAGTTATGGCACAATGCAGAAAACGCGTTTTTAGCGTGAGATAAGGAGAGTTCCGGAACGCCAAACATAAAAATGTTGATAACTTTGGAAAAACACTTCAGACAGCTTAGATTTGATGTGCAACTACTAGAAAGACCCTTTCTGCTATAGTGGGAGGTGAAAATTTCATGTTCTGAAGCTATATGCAAAGTTATGGCACAATGCGTATAACGCGTTTTCAGCCTGAGATAAGGTCGATTCCGGAACGCCAAACAGGAAAATGTAGATAACTTTGGAAAAACACTTCAGACAGCTTAGATTTGATGTGCAACTACTAGAAATAACCTTTCTGCTCTAGTGGGGGGTGAAAATTTCATGTTCTAAAGCTTCCCTGCAAAGTTATGGCACAATGCAGAAAACGCGTTTTCAGCCTGAGATTAGGTGGGTTCCAGGACGCCAAACATAAAAATGTTGATAACTTTGGAAAAACACTTCAGACAGCTTAGATTTGATGTGCAACTACTAGAAAGACCATTTCTGGTATTGTGGGAGTTGAAAATTTCATGTTCTGAAGCTTTCCTGCAAAGTTATGGCAAATTGTGTAAAACGCGTTTTCAGCCTGAGATAAGGTTGTTTCTGGAACGCCAAACATAAAAATGGTGTTAACTTTGGAAAAACACTTCAAACAGCTTAGATTTGATGTGCAACTACTAGAATGAACCTTTCTGCTATAGTTGGAGGTGAAAATTTCATGTTCTGAAGTTTCCCTCCAAAGTTATGGCACAATGCAGAAAACACGTTTTCAGTCTGAGATAAGGTTGATTCCGGAACGCCAAACATAAGAATGTTGTTAACTTTGGAAAAACAATTCAGACAACTTAGATTTGATGTGCAACTACAAGAAATACCCTTTCTGCTATAGTGGGAGGAGAAAATTTCATGTTCTGAAGTCTCCCTGCAAAGTTATGGCACAATGCAGAAAATGCGTTTTCAGTCTGAGATAAGGTCGATTCCGGAAAGCCAAACATAAAAATGTTGATGACTTTGGAAAAACACTTCAGACAGGTTAGATTTGATGTGCAACTACTAGAAGGACCCTTTCTGCTATAGTGGGAGGTGAAAATTTCATGTTCTGAAGCTTCCCTTCAAAGTTATGGCACAATGCAGAAAACGCTTTTACAGCCTGAGATAAGGTGGGTTCCGGAACGCCAAACATAAAAATGTTGATAACTTTGGAAAAACACTTCAAACAGCTTAGATTTGATCTGCAACTACTAGAAAGACCCTTTCTGCTATAGTGGGAGGTGAAAATTTCATGTTCTGAAGATTCCCAGCAAAGTTATCGCATAAAGCAGAAAACGCGTTTTCAGCCAGAGATAAGGTTGATTCCTGAACGCCAAACATAAAAATGTTGATAACTTTGGAAAAAAACTTCATACAGCTTAGATTTGATGTGCAACTACTAGAAAGACCCTTTCTGCTATAGTGGGACGTGAAAATTTCATTTTCTGAAGCTTCCCTGCAAAGTTATGGCACAATGCGTAAAACGCGTTTTCAGCCTGAGATAAGGTTGATTCCGGAACGCCAAACATAAAAATGTTGATAACTTCGGAAAAACACATCAGTCAGCTTAGATTTGATGTGCAACTACGAGAAAGACCCTTTCTGCAATAGTGGGAGGTTAAAATTTCATATTCTGAAGTTTCCTGCAAAGTTATGGCACAATGCAGAAAACGCGTTTTCAGCTTGAGATAAGATGGGTTCCCGAACGCCAAACGTAAAAATGTTGAAAAGTTTGGAAAAACACTTCAGACAGCTTAGATTTGATGTGCAACTATTAGAGAAACCCTTTCTGCTATAGTGGGAGGTGAAAATTTCATGTTCTGAAGCTTCCCTGCAAAGTTATGGCACAATGCAGAAAACGCGTTTTCAGCCTGAGATAAGGTCGATTCCGGAAAGCCAAACATAAAAATGGTGATAACTTTGGAAAAACACTTCAGACAGCTTAGATTTGATGTGCAACTACTGGAAAAAGCCTTTCTGCTATAGTGGGAGGTGAAAATTTCATGTTCTGAAGCTATATGCAAAGTTATGGCACAATGCGTATAACGCGTTTTCAGCCTGAGATAAGGTCGATTCCGGAACGCCAAACAGGAAAATGTAGATAACTTTGGAAAAACACTTCAGACAGCTTAGATTTGATGTGCAACTACTAGAAATAACCTTTCTGCTCTAGTGGGGGGTGAAAATTTCATGTTCTAAAGCTTCCCTGCAAAGTTATGGCACAATGCAGAAAACGCGTTTTTAGCGTGAGATAAGGAGAGTTCCGGAATGCCAAACATAAAAATGTTGATAACTTTGGAAAAACACTTCAGACAGCTTAGATTTGATGTGCAACTACTAGAAAGACCCTTTCTGCTATAGTGGGAGGTGAACATTTCATGTTCTGAAGCTTCCCTGCAAAGGTATGGCACAATGCAGAAAACGCGTTTTCAGTCTGAGATAAGATGGGTTCCGGAACGCCAAACATAAGAATGTTGATAACTTTGGAAAAACACTTCAGACAGCTTAGATTTGATGTGCAACTATTAGAAAAACCCTTTCTGCTATAGTGGGAGGTGAAAATTTCATGTTCTGAAGCTTCCCTGCAAAGTTATGGCACAATGCAGAAAACGCGTTTTCAGCCTGAGATAAGGTCGATTCCGGAAAGCCAAACAGGAAAATGTAGATAACTTTGGAAAAACACTTCAGACAGCTTAGATTTGATGTGCAACTACTAGAAATAACCTTTCTGCTCTAGTGGGGGGTGAAAATTTCATGTTCTAAAGCTTCCCTGCAAAGTTATGGCACAATGCAGAAAACGCGTTTTTAGCGTGAGATAAGGAGAGTTCCGGAATGCCAAACATAAAAATGTTGATAACTTTGGAAAAACACTTCAGACAGCTTAGATTTGATGTGCAACTACTAGAAAGACCCTTTCTGCTATAGTGGGAGGTGAACATTTCATGTTCTGAAGCTTCCCTGCAAAGGTATGGCACAATGCAGAAAACGCGTTTTCAGTCTGAGATAAGATGGGTTCCGGAACGCCAAACATAAGAATGTTGATAACTTTGGAAAAACACTTCAGACAGCTTAGATTTGATGTGCAACTATTAGAAAAACCCTTTCTGCTATAGTGGGAGGTGAAAATTTCATGTTCTGAAGCTTCCCTGCAAAGTTATGGCACAATGCAGAAAACGCGTTTTCAGCCTGAGATAAGGTCGATTCCGGAAAGCCAAACATAAAAATGGTGATAACTTTGGAAAAACACTTCAGACAGCTTAGATTTGATGTGCAACTACTGGAAAAAGCCTTTCTGCTATAGTGGGAGTTGAAAATTTCATGTTCTGAAGCTTCCCTGCAAAGTTATGGCACAATGCAGAAAACGAGTTTTCAGCATGAGACAAGGTCAATTACGGAACGCCAAACATAGAAATATGATAACTATGAAAAAACACTTCAGACAGCTTAGATTTGATGTGCAACTACTAGAAAGACCCTTTCTGCTATAGTGGGAGGTGAAAATTTCATGTTCTGAAGCTTCCCTGCAAAGTTATGGCACAATGCAGAAAACGTGTTTTCAGCCTGAGATAAGGTCGATTCTGGAACGCCAAACATAAGAATGTTGATAACTTTGGAAAAACACTTCAGACAGGTTAGATTTGATGTGCAACTATTAGAGAAACCCTTTCTGCTATAGTGGGAGGTGAAAATTTCATGTTCTGAAGCTTCCCTGCAAAGTTATGGCACAATGCAGAAAACGCGTTTTCAGCCTGAGATAAGGTCGATTCCGGAAAGCCAAACATAAAAATGGTGATAACTTTGGAAAAACACTTCAGACAGCTTAGATTTGATGTGCAACTACTGGAAAAAGCCTTTCTGCTATAGTGGGAGGTGAAAATTTCATGTTCTGAAGCTATATGCAAAGTTATGGCACAATGCGTATAACGCGTTTTCAGCCTGAGATAAGGTCGATTCCGGAACGCCAAACAGGAAAATGTAGATAACTTTGGAAAAACACTTCAGACAGCTTAGATTTGATGTGCAACTACTAGAAATAACCTTTCTGCTCTAGTGGGGGGTGAAAATTTCATGTTCTAAAGCTTCCCTGCAAAGTTATGGCACAATGCAGAAAACGCGTTTTTAGCGTGAGATAAGGAGAGTTCCGGAACGCCAAACATAAAAATGTTGATAACTTTGGAAAAACACTTCAGACAGCTTAGATTTGATGTGCAACTACTAGAAAGACCATTTCTGCTATAGTGGGAGGTGAAAATTTCATGTTCTGAAGCTTTCCTGCAAAGTTATGGCAAATTGCGTAAAACGCGTTTTCAGCCCTCCCCCTGGAACTGCAACCTTATCGTGGTGGGGGAGTTTGTGTACCTTGAATGATCCTAGGAGCTATGTTGTCGGGGGCGTTATGCTCCTGGTAGGGTCTCCCATGGCAAACAGGTCCTAGGTGACGGGTCAGACTAAGAGCAGTTCAGAAGCCCCGATGACAAAACCAAAAACATCGAGGACCGTGACGTCGCCCGGCATGGCGCAGCCGGGGCCCTACCCTGGAGCCAGGCCTGGGGTTGGGGCTCGAATGCGAGCGCCTGGTGGCCGGGCCTCTGCCCATGGGGCCCGGCCGGGCCAAGCCCGAACGAATGACATGGGCCGTCCCTCCTGCGGACCCACCACCCACAGAGGGAGTCATAGGGGTCGGGTGCAAAGAGAACTAGGTAACGGTCGAGGCCGGGGGGCCCGACGAACTGGTTCGTGTGGACATTCTCTGGCTCTTGGGACATGGAATGTCACTTCGCTGGGGGGCAAAGAGCCTGAGCTTGTGCAGGAGGTTGAGAGGTACCGGCTAGATATAGTCGGGCTCTCCTCCACGCACAGCATGGGCTCTGGAACCCAACTCCTTGAGAAAGGCTGGACCCTCTACTTTTCTGGAGTTGTCCGCGGGGAGAGGCGGCGGGCTGGCGTAGGCTTGCTCATAGCCCCGCAGCTCTGCAGCTTCGTGTTGGGGTTTTCCCCGGTGAACGAGAGGGTCTCGTCCCTACGCCTACGGGTTGGGGACAGGTGTCTCACAGCGGTTGCGGCTTACGGGCCGAACAGCAGTGTAGACTACCCGGCTTTCTTGGAGTCACTGGGAGGGGTACTCGACAGTGCCCCAAACGGGGACTCCATTGTTCTACTGGGAGACTTCAACGCCCACGTGGGCAATGACAGCAAGACCCGGAGGGGCGTGATTGGGAAGAACGGCCTACCCGATCTGAACCTGAGCGGTGTTCTTTTACTGGACTTCTGTGCCACCCACAGTTTGTCCATAACGAACACCATGTTTGAGCACAAGGGTGTCCATAAGTGCTCATGGCACCAGGACACCCTTGGCAGGAGGTCTATGATAGACTTTGTGATCATGTCATCTGACCTTCGGCCACGTGTCTCGGACACTCGGGTGAAGAGAGGGACAGAGCTGTCAACCGATCACCACCTGGTGGTGAGTGCGATCCGCTGGCAGGGGAGGAAGCCGGTCAGACCGGGCAGGCCCAAACGTATTGTGAGGGTCTGCTGGGAACGCCTGGCGGAACCCACTGTCAGTGGGGTCTTTAACTCCCACCTTCGGGAGAGTTTCTCCCAGATCCCGAGGGAGGTAGGTGACATGGAGTCTGAGTGGTCCATGTTCTCCTCCTCCATTGTCAGTGCGGCTGCACGCAGTTGTGGTCGCAAGGTCTCCGGTGCCTGTCGCGGCGGCAATCCCCGAACCCGGTGGTGGACACCGAAAGTAAGGGATGCCGTCAGGCTGAAGAAGGAGTCCTATCGGGTCTTGATGGCCTGTGGGACTCCTGAGGCAGCTGACGTGTACCGGCAGGCCAGGCGTGCCGCTTCCCGTGCAGTCTTGGAGGCAAAAACTCGGGTCTGGGAGGAGTTCGGAGAGGCCATGGAGGAGGACTATTGGTCGGCCTCGAAGAAATTCTGGCAAACCGTCCGTCGCCTCAGAAGGGGGAAGCAGTGCCTCACCAGTGCTGTTTACAGTGAGGGTGGGAGACTGCTGACCTCGACTGGTGATGTTGTCGGGCGGTGGAAAGAATACTTCGAGGGTCTCCTCAATCCCGTCGTCACGTCTTCCACTCAGGAAGCGGGGACTGAGGACTCGGATGGCTCTCTCATCACCCGGGCCGAAGTCACCGAGGTTGTTCGTAAGCTACTCGGTGGTAGGGCCCCGGGAGTGGATGAGATCCGTCCGGAGTATCTGAAATCCCTGGATGTTGTAGGGCTGTCGTGGCTGACACGTCTCTGCAACATCGCGTGGCAGTCGAGGACAGTGCCTCTGGATTGGCAGACCGGGGTGGTGGTCCCCCTGTTTAAGAAAGGGGACCGGAGGGTGTGTTCCAACTATAGGGGGATCACACTCCTCAGCCTCCCTGGAAAGGTCTATTCCAGGGTACTAGAGAGGAGACTTCGGCCAATAGTCGAACCTCAGATCCAGGAGGAACAGTGTGGTTTTCGTCCCGGTCGTGGAACACTGGACCAGCTCTATACCCTCCACCGGGTGCTCGAGGGTTCATGGGAGTTCGCCCAACCAGTCCACATGTGCTTTGTGGATTTGGAGAAGGCGTTCGACCGTGTCCCTCGCGATGTCCTGTTGGGGGTGCTCCGGGAATATGGGGTGCGGGACCCTCTGCTAGGGGCTGTCCGCTCCTTGTATGACCGGAGCAGGAGCATGGTTCGCATTGCCGGCAGGAAATCAGACCTGTTCCCGGTGCATGTTGGTCTCCGCCAGGGCTGCCCTTTGTCACCGGTTCTGTTCATCACTTTTATGGACAGAATTTCTAGGCGTAGCCAGGGGGCGGAGGGGATCCGGTTCGGGAACCACGGAATTTCATCTCTGCTATTTGCGGACGATGTTGTTCTGCTGGCCTCATCGGACCGGGACCTTCAGCATGCGCTGGGTCGGTTTGCAGCCGAGTGTGAAGCGGCCGGGATGAGGATCAGCACCTCCAAGTCTGAGGCCATGGTTCTCGACCGGAACACGGTGGTTTGCTCTCTCCAGGTTGGTGGAGAGTTCTTGCCTCAAGTGGCGGAGTTTAAGTATCTCGGGGTCTTGTTCTCGAGTGAGGGAAAAAGGGAGCGTGAGATTGATAGACGGGTTGGTGCAGCGGCAGCAGTGATGCGGTCGCTGTATCGGACCGTCGTGGTGAAGAGAGAGCTGAGTCACAAGACGAAGCTCTCGATTTACCGATCGATCTACGTTCCCACCCTCACCTATGGTCACGAGCTTTGGGTAGTGACCGAAAGGATGAGATCGCGGATACAAGCGGCTGAGATGAGTTTCCTCCCCAGGGTGGCTGGGCGCACCCTTAGAGATAGGGTGAGGAGTTCGGTCATCCGGGAGGAGCTCGGGGTGGAGCCGCTGCTCCTCCACATCGAGAGGAACCAGCTGAGGTGGCTCGGGCATCTGATCCGGATGCCCCCTGGACGCCTCCCTGGGGAGGTGTTGCGGGCATGTCCTACCGGGAGGAGACCCCGGGGAAGACCCAGGACTCGCTGGAGAGATTATGTCTCCGGTCTGGCCTGGGAACGCCTCGGGATCCCCCGGGAGGAGCTGGAGGAGGTTTGTGCGGACCGGGAAGTTTGGGCTTCCTTGCTCCGAATGCTGCCTCCGCGACCCGACCCCGGATAAGCGGCAGAAGAAGGTGAAGGTGTGAGGAGTTTTCAGCCTGAGATAAGGTTGTTTCTGGAACGCCAAACATAAAAATGGTGTTAACCATGGAAAAACACTTCAAACAGCTTAGATTTGATGTGCAACTACTAGAAAGACCCATTCTGCTATAGTGGGAGGTGAAAATTTCATGTTCTGAAGCTTCCCTGCAAAGTTATGGCACAATGCAGAAAACGCGTTTTCAGCCTGAGATAAGGTGGGTTCCAGAACGCCAAACATAAAAATGTTGATAACTTTGGAAAAACACTTCAGACAGCTTAGATTTGATGTGCAACTACTAGAAAGGCCCAATCCGCTATAGTGGTAGGCGAACATTTCATGTTCTGAAGCTTCCCTGAAAAGTTATGGCACAATGCAGAAAACGCGTTTTCAGCCTGAGATTAGGTGGGTTCCAGGACGCCAAACATAAAAATGTTGATAACTTTGGAAAAACACTTCAGACAGCTTAGATTGGATGTGCAACTACTAGAAAGAACCTTTCTGCTATAGTTGGAGGTGAAAATTTCATGTTCTGAAGTTTCCCTCCAAAGTTATGGCACAATGCAGAAAACACGTTTTCAGTCTGAGATAAGGTTGATTCCGGAACGCCAAACATAAGAATGTTGATAACTTTGGAAAAACACTTCAGACAACTTAGATTTGATGTGCAACTACTAGAAATACCCTTTCTGCTATAGTGGGAGGAGAAAATTTCATGTTCTGAAGTCTCCCTGCGAAGTTATGGCACAATGCAGAAAATGCGTTTTCAGCCTGAGATAAGGTGGGTTCCAGAACGCCAAACATAAAAATGTTGATAACTTTGGAAAAACACTTCAGACAGCTTAGATTTGATGTGCAACTACTAGAAAGACCCTTTCTGCTATAGTGGGAGGTGAAAATTTCATGTTCTGAAGCTTCCCTGCAAAGTTATGGCACAATGCAGAAAACGTGTTTTCAGCCTGAGACAAGGTCGATTCTGGAACGCCAAACATAAGAATGTTGATAACTTTGGAAAAACACTTCAGATAGGTTAGATTTGATGTGCAACTAGTAGAAGGACCCTTTCTGCTATAGTGGCAGGTTAAAATTTCATGTTCTGAAGCTTCCATCCAAAGTTATGGCAAAATGCAGAAAACGCTTTTACAGCGTGAGATAAGGTGGGTTCCGGAACGCCAAACATAAAAATGTTGATAACTTTGGAAAAACACTTCAGACAGCTAAGATTTGATGTGCAACTACTAGAAAGACCCTATCCGCTATAGTGGTAGGCGAACATTTCATGTTCTGAAGCTTCCCTGAAAAGTTATGGCACAATGCAGAAAACGCGTTTTCAGCCTGAGATTAGGTGGGTTCCAGGACGCCAAACATAAAAATGTTGATAACTTTGGAAAAACACTTCAGACAGCTTAGATTTGATGTGCAACTACTAGAAAGATCCTTTCTGCTACAGTGGGAGGTGAAAATTTCATGTTCTGAAGCATCCCTGCAAAGTTATGCCACAATGCAGGAAACGTGTTTTCAGCCTGAGATAAGGTCGATTCCGGAAAGCCAAACATAAAAATGTTGACAACTTTGGAAAAACACTTCAGACCGTTTAGATTTGATGTGCAACTACTAGAAAGACCCTTTCTGCTATAGTGGGAGGTAAAAATTTCATGTTCTGAAGCTTTCCTGCAAAGTTATGGCAAATTGTGTAAAACGCGTTTTCAGCCTGAGATAAGGTTGATTCCGGAAAGCCAAACATAAGAATGTTGATAACTTTGGAAAAACACTTCAGACAACTTAGATTTGATGTGCAACTACTAGAAATACCCTTTCTGCTATAGTGGGAGGAGAAAATTTCATGTTCTGAAGTCTCCCTGCAAAGTTATGGCACAATGCAGAAAATGCGTTTTCAGCCTGAGATAAGGTGGGTTCCAGAACGCCAAACATAAAAATGTTGATAACTTTGGAAAAACACTTCAGACAGCTTAGATTTGATGTGCAACTACTGGAAAAAGCCTTTCTGCTATAGTGGGAGTTGAAAATTTCATGTTCTGAAGCATTCCTGCGAAGTTAGGGCAAATTGCGTAAAACGCGTTCTCAACCTGAGATAAGGTTGTTTCTGGAACGCCAAACATAAAAATGGTGTTAACTTTGGAAAAACACTTCAAACAGCTTAGATTTGATGTGCAACTACTAGAAAGACCCTTTCTGCTATAGTGGGAGGTGAACATTTCATGTTCTGAAGCTTCCCTGCAAAGGTATGGCACAATGCAGAAAACGCGTTTTCAGTCTGAGATAAGATGGGTTCCGGAACGCCAAACATAAGAATGTTGATAACTTTGGAAAAACACTGCAGACAGCTTAGATTTGATGTGCAACTAATAGAGAGACCCTGTCTTCTATAGCGGGATATGAAAATTTGATGTTCTGAAGTTTCCCTGCAAAGTTATGACAAAATGCGTAAATCGTGTTTTCAGCCTGAGATAAGGTCGATTCCGGAACGCCAAACATAAAAGTGTTGATAACTTGGGAAAAACACTTCAAACAGCTTCGATTTAATGTGCAACTACTCGAAAGACCCTTTCTGCTATAGTGGGAGGTGATAATTTCATGTTCTGAAGCTTCCCTGCAAAGTTATGTCACAATGCAGAAAACGCGTTTTCAGCCTCACATAAGGTCAATTCCGGAACGCCAAACATAAAAATGTTGATAACTTCGGAAAAACACTTCAGACAGCTTAGATTTGATGTGTAAGTACTAGAAAGACCATTTCTGCTATAGTGGGAGGTCAAAATTTCATGTTCTGAAGCTTCCCTGCAAAGTTGTGGCACAATGCAGAAAACGCATTTTCAGCCTGAGAAAAGGTGGGTTCCGGAACGCCAAACATAAATATGTTGACAACTTTGGAAAAACACTTCAGACAGCTTAGATTTGATGTGCAACTACTAGAAAGGCCCTTTCTGCTATAGTGGGAGGTGAAAATTTCATGTTCTGAAGATTCTCTGCAAAGTTATGGCACAATGCAGAAAACGCGTTTTCAGCCTGTGATAAGGTCGATTCCGAAAAGCCAAAAATAAAAATGTTGATAACTTTGGAAAAACACTTCAAACAGCTTCGATTTGATGTGCAACTACTAGAAAGACCCTTTCTGCTATAGTGGGACGTGAAAATTTCATGTTCTGAAGCTTCCCTGCAAAGTTATGTCACAATGCAGAAAACGCGTTTTCAGCCTCACATAAGGTCAATTCTGATACGCCAAACATAAAAATGTTGATTACTTTGGAAAAAAACTTCAGACCGCTTAGATTTGATGTGCAACTACTAGAATGATCCTTTCTGTTATAGTGGAAGGTGAAAATTCCATGTTCTGAAGCTCCCCTGAAAAGTTAAGGCACAATGCAGAAAACGGGTTTTCAGCCTGAGATAAGGTGGGTCCCGGAACGCCAAACATAAAAATGTTGATAACTTTGGAAAATCATTGCAGACAGCTTAGATTTGATGTGCAACTACTAGAAATACCCTATCTGCTATAGTGGGAGGTGAAACTTTCATGTTCTGAAGATTTCCTTCAAAGTTATGGCACAATGCAAAAAACGCATTTTCAGCCTGAGATAAGGTGGGTTCCGGAACGTCAAACATAAAAATGTAGCTAACTTTCGAAAAACACTTCAGACCGCTTAGATTTGATGTGCAATTACTAGAAGGACCCTTTCTGTTATAGTGGGAGGTGAAAATTCCATGTTCTGAAGCTCCCCTGGAAAGTTAAGGCACAATGCAGTAAAACGCGTTTTCAGCCTGAGATAAGGTCGTTTCCGGAACGCCAAACATAAAAATGTTGATAGCTTTCGAGAAACACTTCAGACAACTTATATTTGATGTGCAACTACTAGAAAGACCCTGTCTGTTATAGTGGGAGTTGAAAATTTCATGTTCTGAAGCTTCCCTGCAAAGTCAAGGAACAATGCAGAAAACGCGTTTTCAGCCTGAGATAAGGTGGGTTCCGGAACGCCAAACATAAAAATGTAGATAACTTTGGAAAAACACTTCAGACAGCTTAGATTTGATCTACAACGACTAGAAAGACCCTTTCTGCTATAGTGGGAGGTTAAAATTTCATGTTCTGAAGATTCTCTGCAAAGTTATGGCACAATGCAGAAAACGCGTTTTCAGCCTGTGATAAGGTCGATTCCGAAAAGCCAAAAATAAAAATGTTGATAACTTTGGAAAAACACTTCAGACAGCTTAGATTTGATGTGCAACTACGAGAAAGACCCTTTGTGCTATAATGGGAAATGAACATTTCATGATCTGAAGCTTCCATGCAAAGTTATGGCACAATGCAGAAAACGCGTTTCCAGCCTGAGATAAGGTCGATTCAGGAACACCAAACATAAAAATGTTGAAAACTTTCGAAAAACACTTCAAACAGCTTAGATTTGATGTGCAACTACTAGAGAGACCCTTTCTTCTATAGTGGGATATGAAAATGTCATGTTCTGAAGCTTCCCTGCAAAGTTATGGCAGAATGCGTAAATCGTGTTTTCAGCCTGAGATAAGGTCGATTCCGGAACGCCAAACATAAAAGTGTTGATAACTTTGGAAGAACACTTCAAACAGCTTCGATTTGATGTGCAAGTACTAGAAAGACCCTTTCTGCTATAGTGGGAGGTGAAAATTTCATGTTCTGAAGCTTTCCTGCAAAGTTATGGCACAATGCGTAAAACGCATTTTCAGCATGAGATAAGGTGGGTTCCAAAACGCCAAACATAAAAATGTTGATAACTTCGGAAAAACACTTTAGACAGTTTAGATTTGATGTGCAACTACTAGAAAGACCCTTTCTGCTATAGTGGGATGTTAAAATTTCATGTTCTGAAGCTTCCCTGCAAAGTTATGGCAAAATATGTAAAACGCGTTTTCAGGCTGAGATAAGGTTGATTTCAAAACTCCAAACACAAAAATGTTGATAACTTTGGAAAAACACTTCAGACAGCTTAGAGTTGATGTGCAACAACTAGAAAGACCCTTTTTGCTTTAGTGGGAGGTGAAAATTTCACGATCTGAAGCTTATCAGAAAAGTTATGGCACAATGCAGAAAACGCGTTTTCAGCCTGAGATAAGGTGGGTTCCGGAACGCCAAACGTAAAAATGTTGATAACTTTGGAAAAACACTTCAGACTGCTTAGATTTGATGAGCAACTACTAGAATGACCCTTTCTGTTATAGTGGGAGGCGAAAATTCCATGTTCTGAAGCTAACCAGAAAAGTAAAGGCACAATGCAGAAAACGTGTTTTCAGCCAGAGATAAGGTGGGTTCCGGAAAGCCAAACGTAAAAATGTTGATAACTTTGGAAAAAAACTTCAGACAGCTTAGAGTTGATGTGCAACTACTAGAAGGACCCTTTCTGTTGTAGTGGGAGGTGAAAATTCCATGTACTCAAGCTCCCCTGAAAGGTTAAGGCACAATGCAGAAAACGGGTTTTCAGCCAGAGATAAGGTGGGTTCCAGAACTACAAAGATAAAAAAGGTTGATAACTTTGGAAAAACACTTCAGACAGCTTAGATTTCATGTGCAACTACTAGAAAGACCCTTTCTGCTATAGTGGGAGGTGAAAATTTCATGTTCTAAAGGTTCCCTGCAAAGTTATGGCACAATGCGTAAAACGCGTTTTCAGCCTGAGATAAGGTCGATTCCGGAACGCCAAACATGAAAATGTTGATAACTTTCGAAAAACACTACAGACAGCTTAGATTTCATGTGCAACTACTAGATAGACCCTTTCTGCTGTAGTGGGAGGTGAAAATTTCATTTTCTGAAGCTTCCCTGCAAAGTTATGGCACAAAGCGTAAAAAGCGTTTTCAGCCTGAGATAAGGTAGATTCCGGAACGCCAAACATAAAAATGTTGATAACTTTGGAAAAACACTTCAGAAAGCATAGATTTGATGTGCAACTACTTGAAGGACCCTTTCTGCTATAGTGGCAGGTTAAAATTTCATGTTCTGAAACTTCCCTGCAAAGTTATGGCACAATGCAGAAAACGCATTTTCAGCCTGAGATAAGGTGGGTTCCGGAACGCCAAACATAAAAATGTTGAAAACTTTGGAAAAACACTTCAGACAGCTTAGATTTGATGAGCAACTACTAGAAAGACCCTTTCTGCTATAGTGGGAGGTGAAAATTTCATGTTATGAAGCTTCCTAGCAAAATTATGGCACAATGCAGAAAATTCGTTTTCAACCTGAGATAAGGTTGATTCCGGAACGCCAAACATAAAAATGTTGATAACTTTGGAAGAACACTTCAGACAGCTTAGATTTGATGTGCAACTACTAGAAAGTCCCTTTTCGCTATAGTGGGAGGTCAAAATTTCATGTTCTAAAGCTTCCCTGTAAAGTTATGGGACAATGCAGAAAACGCATTTTCATTATTAGATTAGGTCGATTCCGGAACGCCAAATATAACAATGTTGATTTCTTTCGAAAAACACTTCAGACAGCTTAGATTTGATGTGCAACTACTAGAAAGACCCTTTTTGCTATAGTGGGAGGTAAAAATTTCATGTTCGGAAGCTTCCATGCAAAGCTATGGCACAATGCAGACAACGCGTTTTCAGCCTGAGATAAGGTGGGTTCCGGAACGCCAAACATAAAAATGTTGATAACTTTGGAAAAACCCTTCAGACAGCTTAGATTTGATGTGCAACTACTAGAAAGACCCTTTCTGCTATAGTGGGAGGTGAACATTTCATGTTCTGAAGCTTCCCTGAGAAGTTATTGCACAATGCAGAAAACGGATTTTCAGCATGAGATAAAGTTGATTCCGGAACGGCAAACATAAAAATGTTGATCACTTTGGAAAAACACTTCAGACAGCTTAGATTTGATGTGCAACTGCTAGAAAGACCCTTTTTGCTATAGTGGGAGGTTAAAATTTCATGTTCGGAAGCTTCCATGCAAAGCTATGGCACAATGCAGACAACGCGTTTTCAGCCTGAGATAAGGTCGATTCTGGAAAGCCAAACATAAAAATGTTGATAACTTTCGAAAAACACTTCAGACAGCTTAGATTTGATGTGCAACTACTAGAAAGACCCTTTCTGCTATAGTGGGAGGTCAAAATTTCATGTTCTAAAGGTTCCCTGCAAAGTTATGGCACAATCCGTAAAACGCGTTTTCAGCCTGAGATAAGGTCGATTCCGGAACGCCATACATAAAAATGTTGATAACTTTCGAAAAACACTTCAGACTGCTTAGATTTGATGAGCAACTACTAGAAAGACCCTTTCCGCTATAGTGGGAGGTGAACATTTCATGTTCTGAAGCTTCCCTGCAAAGTTATGGCACAATGCAGAAAACGCGTTTTCAGCCTGAGATAATGTGGGTTCCGGAACGCCAAACATAAAAATGTTGATAACTTTCGAAAAACACTTCAGACAGCTTAGATTTGATGTGCAGCTACTAGAAAGAACCTTTCTGCAATAGTGGGAGGTCAAAATTTCATGTTCTGAAGCTTCCCTGGAAAGTTACGGGACAATGCAGAAAGCGCATTTTCATCCTGAGATAAGGTCGATTCCGGAACGCCAAACATAAAAATGTTGATAACTTTCGAAAAACACTTCAGACAGCTTAGATTTGATGTGCAACTACTAGAAAAACCCTTTCTGCTATAGTGGGAGGTGAAAATCTCATTTTCTGATGCTTCCCTGCAAAGTTATGGCACAATGCGTAAAACACGTTTTCAGCCTGAGATAAGGTCGATTCTGGAACGCCAAACATAAAAATGTTGATAACTTTGGAAAAACACTTCAGACAGCTTAGATTTTATGTGCAACTACTAGACGGACCCTTTCTGCTATAGTGGCAGGTTAAAATTTCATGTTCTGAAGCTTCCCTGTAAAGTTATGGCACAATGCAGGAAACGCGTTTTCAGCCTGAGATAAGGTGGGTTCCGAAACGCCAAACGTAAAAATGTTGATGACTTTGGAACAACACTTCAGACAGCTTAGATTTGATGTGCAACTACAAGAAAGACCCTTTCTGCTATAGTGGGAGGTGAAAATTTCATGTTCTAAAGGTTCCCTGCAAAGTTATGGCACAATGCGTAAAACGCGTTTTCAGCCTGAAATAAGGTCGATTCCGGAACGCCATACATAAAAATGTTGATAACTTTGGAACAACACTTCAGACAGCTTAGATTTGATGTGCAACTACTAGAAAGACCCTTTCTGCTGTAGTGGGAGGTTAAAATTTCATGTTCGGAAGCTTCCATGCAAAGTTATGGCACAATTCAGACAACGCGTTTTCAGCCTGAGATAAAGTCGATTCTGGAACGCCAAACATAAAAATGTTGATAACTTTCGAAAAACACTTCAGACAGCTTAGATTTGATGTGCAACTACTAGAAAGACCCTTTCTGCTATAGTGGGAGGTCAAAATTTCATGTTCTGAAGCTTCCCTGGAAAGTTATGGGACAATGCAGAAAACGCATTTTCATCCTGAGATTAGGTCAATTCCGGAACGCCAAACGTAAAAATGTTGATAACTTTGGAAAAACACTTCAGACAGCTTAGATTTGATGTGCAACTACAAGAAAGACCCTTTCTGCTATAGTGGGAGGTGAAAATTTCATGTTCTAAAGGTTCCCTGCAAAGTTATGGCACAATGCGTAAAACGCGTTTTCAGCCTGAAATAAGGTCGATTCCGGAACGCCATGCATAAAAATGTTGATAACTTTGGAAAAACACTTCAGACAGCTTAGATTTGATGTGCAGCTACTAGAAAGACCCTTTCTGCTATAGTGGGAGGTTAAAATTTCATGTTCGGAAGCTTCCATGCAAAGTAATGGCACAATGCAGACAACGCTTTTTTAGCCTGAAATAAGCTCGATTCTGGAACGCCAAACATAAAAATGTTGATAACTTTCGAAAAACACTTCAGACAGCTTAGATTTGATGTGCAACTACTAGAAAAACCCTTTCTGCTATAGTGGGAGGTGAAAATCTCATTTTCTGATGCTTCCCTGCAAAGTTATGGCACAATGCGTAAAACACGTTTTCAGCCTGAGGTAAGGTCGATTCTGGAACGCCAAACATAAATATGTTGATAACTTCGGAAAAACACTTCAGACAGCTTAGATTTTATGTGCAACTACTAGAAGGACCCTTTCTGCTATAGTGGCAGGTTAAAATTTCATGTTCTGAAGCTTGCCTGCAAAGTTATGGGACAATGCAGAAAACGCGTTTTCAGCCTGAGATAAAGTCGATTCTGGAACGCCAAACATAAAAATGTTGATAACTTTCGAAAAACACTTCAGACAGCTTAGATTTGATGTGCAACTACTAGAAAGACCCTTTCTGCTATAGTGGGAGGTCAAAATTTCATGTTCTGAAGCTTCCCTGGAAAGTTATGGGACAATGCAGAAAACGCATTTTCATCCTGAGATTAGGTCAATTCCGGAACGCCAAACATAAAAATGTTGATAACTTTGGAAAAACACTTCAGACAGCTTAGATTTTATGTGCAACTACTAGAAGGACCCTTTCTGCTATAGTGGCAGGTTAAAATTTCATGTTCTGAAGCTTCCCTGCAAAGTTATGGCACAATGCAGAAAACGCGTTTTCAGACTGAGATAAGGTGGGTTCCGAAACGCCAAACGTAAAAATGTTGATCACTTTGGAACAACACTTCAGACAGCTTAGATTTGATGTGCAACTACAAGAAAGACCCTTTCTGCTATAGTGGGAGGTGAAAATTTCATGTTCTAAAGGTTCCCTGCAAAGTTATGGCACAATGCGTAAAACGCGTTTTCAGCCTGAAATAAGGTCGATTCCGGAACGCCATGCATAAAAATGTTGATAACTTTGGAAAAACACTTCAGACAGCTTAGATTTGATGTGCAGCTACTAGAAAGACCCTTTCTGCTATAGTGGGAGGTTAAAATTTCATGTTCGGAAGCTTCCATGCAAAGTAATGGCACAATGCAGACAACGCTTTTTTAGCCTGAAATAAGCTCGATTCTGGAACGCCAAACATAAAAATGTTGATAACTTTCGAAAAACACTTCAGACAGCTTAGATTTGATGTGCAACTACTAGAAAAACCCTTTCTGCTATAGTGGGAGGTGAAAATCTCATTTTCTGATGCTTCCCTGCAAAGTTATGGCACAATGCGTAAAACACGTTTTCAGCCTGAGATAAGGTCGATTCTGGAACGCCAAACATAAATATGTTGATAACTTCGGAAAAACACTTCAGACAGCTTAGATTTTATGTGCAACTACTAGAAGGACCCTTTCTGCTATAGTGGCAGGTTAAAATTTCATGTTCTGAAGCTTGCCTGCAAAGTTATGGGACAATGCAGAAAACGCGTTTTCAGCCTGAGATAAGGTGGGTTCCGAAACGGCAAACGTAAAAATGTTGATCACTTTGGAACAACACTTCAGACAGCTTAGATTTGATGTGCAACTACAAGAAAGACCCTTTCTGCTATAGTGGGAGGTTAAAATTTAATTTTCGGAAGCTTCCATGCAAAGTAATGGCACAATGCAAACATCGCTTCTTTAGCCTGAGATAAGGTCGATTCCGGAACGCCAAACATAAAAATGTTGATAACTTTCGAAAAACACTTCAGACAGCTTAGATTTGATGTGCAACTACTAGAAAGTCCCTTTTTGCTATAGTGGGAGGTCAAAATTTCATGTTCTAAAGCTTCTCTGAAAAGTTATGGCACAATGCAGAAAATGCGTTTTCAGCCAGAGATAAGGAGGGTTCCGGAACGCCAAACATAAGAATGTTGATAACTTTGGAACAACACTTCAGACAGTTTAGATTTGATGTGCAACTACAAGAAAGACCCTTCCTGCTATAGTGGGAGGTGAAAATTTCATGTTCTAAAGGTTCCCTGCAAAGTTATGGCACAATGCGTAAAACGCGTTTTCAGCCTGAGATAAGGTCGATTCCGGAACGCCAAACATAAAAATGTTGATAACTTTCGAAAAACACTTCAGACAGCTTAGATTTGATGTGCAACTACTAGAAAGTCCCTTTTTGCTATAGTGGGAGGTCAAAATTTCATGTTCTAAAGCTTCTCTGAAAAGTAATGGCAAAATGCAGAAAATGCGTTTTCAGCCTGAGATAATGTTGATTCCGGAACGCCAAACATAAAAATGTAGATAACTTCGGAAAAACACTTCAGTCAGCTTAGATTTGATGTGCAACTACTAGAAAGACCCTTTCTGCTATAGTGGGAGGTGAACATTTCATGTTCTGAAGCTTCGCTGAGAAGTTATGGCACAATGCAGAAAACGGATTTTCAGCCTGAGATAAGGTGGGTTCCGAAACGCCAAACGTTAAAATGTTGATCACTTTGGAACAACACTTCAGACAGCTTAGATTTGATGTGCAACTACTAGAAAGACCCTTTCTGCTATAGTGGGAGGTGAAAATTTCATGTTCTAAAGGTTCCCTGCAAAGTTATGGCACAATACGTAAAACGCATTTTCATCCTGAGATAAGGTGGGTTTCGGAACGCCAAACAAAAAAATGTTGATAACTTTCGAAAAACACTTCAGGCGGCTTAGATTTGATGTGCAACTACTCGAAAGACCCTTTCTGCTATGGTGGGAGGTGAAAATTTCATGTTCTCAGGCTTCCCTGCAATGTTATGGCACAATGCAGGAAACGCGTTTTCAGCCTGAGATAAGGTCGATTCCGGAACGCCAAACATAAAAATGTTGATGACTTTGGAAAATCACTTCAGACAGCTTAGATTTGATGTGCAACTACTAGAAAGACCCTTTCTGCTATAGTGGGAGGTGAAAATTTCATGTTCTGAAGCTTTATGCAGAGTTATGGCACAATGCGTAAAACGCTTTTTCAGCCTGAGATGAAGTGGGTTCCCGAACGCCAAACGTGAAAATGTTGAAAACTTTGGAAAAACACTTCAGACAACTTAGATTTGATGTGCAACTACTAGAAACACCCTTTCTGCTGTAGTAGGATGTGAAAATGTAATGTACTGAAGCTTTATGCAAAGTTATGGCACAACGCGTAAAACGCGTTTTCAGCCTGAGATAAGCTCGATTCCGTAACGCTAAACATAAAAATGTTGAGAACTTTGGAAAAACACTTCAGACAGCTTAGATTTGATGTGCAACTACTAGAAAGACCCTTTCTGCTATAGTGGGAGGTGAAAATTTCATGTTCTGAAGATTCCCTGCAAAGTTATGGCAGAATGCGTAAATCGTGTTTTCAGCCTGAGATAAGGTCGATTCCGGAACGCCAAACATAAGAATGTTTATAACTTTGGAAAAACACTTCAGACAGGTTAGATTTGATGTGCAACTACTAGAAAGACCCTTTCTGCGAGAGTGGGAGGTGAAAATTTCATGTTCTGACGCTATACTGCAAAGTTATGGCACAATGCAGAAAATGCGTTTTCAGCCTGAGATAAGGTCGATTCCGGAATGCCAAACGTAAAAATGTTGATAACTTTGGAAAAACACTTCAGACAGCTTAGATTTGATGTGCAACTACTAGAAAGACCCACTCTGCTATAGTGGGAGTTGAAAATTTGATGTTCTGAAGCTTCCCTGCAAAGTTTTGGCACATTGCAGAAAACGCGTTTTCAGCCTGAAATAAGGTCGATTCAGGAACGCCAAACACAAAAATGTTGAAAACTTTCAAAAAACACTTCAGACAGTTTAGATTTGAAGTGCAAGTACGAGAAAGACCCTTTCTGCTATAATGGGAATTGAAAATTTCATGTTCTGAAGCTTTCCTCCAAAGTTATGGCACAATGCAGAAAACGCGCTCACAGCCTGAGATAAGGTTGATTCCGGAACGCCAAACATAAAAATGTTGATAACTTTGGAAAAACACTTCAGACAGCTAAGATTAGTTGTGTAACTACTAGAAAGACCCTTTCTGCTATAGTGCGAGGTGAAAACTTCATGTTCTGAAGCTTCCCTGCAAAGCTATGGCACAATTCCGAAAACGCGTTTTCAGCCTGAGATAAGGTCGATTCCGGAACGAAAAACATAAAAATGTTGATAACTTCGGAAAAACACATCAGACAGCTTAGATTTCATTTGCAACTACGAGAAAGACCCTTTCTGCTATAGTGGTTCGTGAAAATTTGATGTTCGGAAGCGTCCCTGCAAAGTTATGGAACAGTGCGTTAAACGCGTTTTCAGCCTGAGATAAGGTCGATTCCGGAACGCCAAACATAAAAATGTTGTTAACTTTGGAAAAACACCTCAGACAGCTTAGATGTGATGTGCTACTACTAGAAAGATCCTTTCTGATATCGTGGGAGCTGAAAATTTCATGTTCTGAAGCTTCCCAGCAAAGTTATGGCACAATGCAGAAAACACGTTTTCAGCCTGAGATGAGGTGGGTTCCGGTACGCCAAACATAAAAATGTTTAAAACTTTGGAAAAACACTTCAGACAGCTTAGATTTGACGTGCAACTACTAGAAAGACCATTTCTGCTATAGTGGTAGTTGAAAATTTCATGTTCTGAAGCTTCCCTGCAAAGTTATGGCACAATGCAGAAAACGCGTTTTCAGCCTGAGATGAGGTGGGTTCCGGAACGCCAAACATAAAAATGTTGATAACTTTGGAAAAACACTTCAGACAGATTAGATTTGATGTGTAACTACTAGAAAGACCCTTTCTGCTATAGTCGCATGTGAATATTTCATGTTCTGAAGCTTCCCTGCAAAGTTATGGCACAATGCAGAAAACGCGTTTTCAGCCTGAGATGAGGTGGGTTCCAGAACGCCAAACATAAAAATGTGGACAACTTTGGAAAAACACTTCAGACAGCTTAGATTTGTTGTGCAACTACTAGAAAGACCCTTTCTGCTATAGTGAGAGGTGAAAATTTCATATTCTGCAGCTTTCCTGCAAAGTGATGGCACAATGCGTAAAACGCGTTTTCAGCCTGAGATAAGGTCGATTCCGGAACGCCAAACATAAAAATGTTGATGACTTTGCAAAAACACTTCAGACAGCTTAGATTTGATGTGCAACTACTAGAAAGATCCTTTATGCTATTGTGGGAGGTGAAAATTTCATGTTCTGAAGCGTCCCAGCAAAGTTATGGCACAATGCAGAAAACGCGTTTTCAGCCTGAGATAAGGTCGATTCCGGAACGCCAAACATAAAAATGTTGATAACTTTGGAAAAATACTTCAGACAGCTTAGATTTGATGTGCAACTACTAGAAATACCTTTTCTGCTATAGTGGAAGTTTAAAATGTAATGTTCTGAAGCTCCCCTGAAAAGTTATGGCACAATGCAGAAAATGTGTGTTCAGCCTGAGATAAGGTCGATTCCGGAACGCCAAACATAAAAATGTAGAAAACTTTGGAAAAACACTTCAGACAGCTTAGATTTGATGTGCAACTACTAGATAGACCATTTCTGCCATTGTGGGAGGTGAAAATTTCATGTTCTGAAGCTTCACGGCAAAGTTATTGAACAATGCGTAAAACGCGTATTCAGCCTGAGATAAGGTCGATTCAGGAACGTCAAACATAAAAAAGTTGATAACTTTTGAAATACACTTCAGACCACTTACATTTGATGTGCAACTACTAGAAATACCCTTTCTGCTATAGAGGGAGGTGAAAATTTCATGTTCTGAACCTTCCCTTAGAATATATGGCACAATGCAGAAAACGCGTTTTGAGCCTCAGATAAGGTCGATTCCGGAACGCCAAACATAAAAATGTTGATAACTTTGGAAAAACACTTCAGACAGCTTAGATTTGATGTGCAACTACTAGAAAGACCCTTTCTGCTATAGTGGGAGGTGAAAATTTCATGTGCTGAAGCTTTATGCAAAGTTATGGCACAATGCGTAAAACATGTTTTCAGCCTGAGATAAGGTGGGTTTCGGAACGCCAAACATAAAAATGTTGACAACTTTGGAAAAACACTTCAGACAGCATAGATTTGATGTGCAACTACTAAAAAGGCCCTTTCTGCTATAGTGGGAGGTGAACATTTCATGTTCTGAAGCTTCCCTGCAAAGTTATGGAACAATGCAAAAAACGCGTTTTGAGCCTGAGATAAGGTGGATTCCGGAACGCCAAACATAAAAATGTTGATAACTTTCGAAAAAACACTTCAGACAGCTTAGATTTGAAGTGTAACTACTAGAAATACCCTTTCTGCTATAGTGGGAGGTGAAAATTTCATGTTCTGAAGCTTCCCTGCAAAATTATGGCAGAATGCAAAAAACGCATTTTCAGCCTGATATAAGGTGGGTTCAGGAACGAGAAACATAAAAATGTTGATAACTTTGGAAAAACACCAGACAGCTTAGATTTGAAGTGTAACTACTAGAAATACCCTTTCTGCTATAGTGGGATGTGAAATTTTTATGTTCTGAAGCTTCCTTGCAAAGTTATTGCTCAATGCGTAAAACGCGTTTTCAGCCTGACATAAGGTCGATTCCGGAACTGGAAACATAAAAAAGTTGATAACTTTGTAAAAACACTTGAGACAGCTTAGATTTGATGTGCAACTACTAGAAAGACCCTTTCTACGATAGCGGCAGGTGAAAATTTCATGTTCTGAGGCTTCCCTGCAAAGTTATGGCACAATGCAAAAAACACGTTTTCAGACGGAGATAAGGTGGGTTCCAGAACGCCAAACATAAAAATATGATAACTTTGAAAAAACACTTCAGACAGCTTAGATTTGATGTGCAACTACTAGAAAGACCCTTTCTGCTATAGTGGGAGGTGAAAATTTCATGTTCTGAGGCTTCCCTGCAAAGTTATGGCACAATGCAAAAAACACGTTTTCAGACGGAGATAAGGTGGGTTCCGGAACGCCAAACATAAAAATGTTGATAACTTTGGAAAAACACTTCAGACAGCTTAGATTTGATGTGCAACTACTAGAAAGACCCTTTCTGATATAGTGGGTGGTGAAAATTCGATGTTCTGAAGCTTCCCTCCAAAGTTATGGCACAATGCGTGAAACGCATTTTCAGCCTGAGATAAGGTCGATTCCGGAACGCCAAACATTAAAATGTTGATAACTTTGGAAAAACACTTCAGACAGCTTAGATTTGATGAGCAACTACTAGAACGACCCTTTCTGCTATAGTGGGATGTGAAAATTTCATGTTCCGAAGCTTCCCTGCAAAGTTATGGCACAATTCCGAAAACGTGTTTTCAGCCTGAGATAAGGTCGATTCCGGAACGCCAAACATAAAAATGTTGATAATTTTGGAAAAACACTTCAGACAGCTTAGATTTGATGTGCAACTACTAGAAAGAGCCTTTATGCTATTGTGGGAGGTGAAAATTTCATGTTCTGAAGCTTCCCTGCAAAGTTATGGCACAATTCCGAAAACGTGTTTTCAGCCTGAGATAAGGTTGATTCCGGAACGCCAAACATAAAAAAGTTGATAACTTTGGAAAAACACTTCAAACAGCTTAGATGTGATATGCAACTACTGGAAAGACCCTTTCTGCTATAGTGGGTGGTTAAAATTTCATGTTCTGAAGCTTCCCTGCAAAGTTATGGCACAATGCAGAAAACGCGTTTTCAGCCTGAGATAAGGTGGGTGCCAGAACGCCAAACATAAAAATGTTGATAACTTTGGAAAAACATTTCAGACAGATTAGATTTGATGAGCAACTACTAGAAAGACCTTTTCTGCTATAGTTGGAGGTGAAAATTTCATGTTCTGAAGCTTCCCTGCAAAGTTATGTCACAATGCAGAAAACGCGTTTTCAGCCTCACATAAGGTCAATTCCGATACACCAAACATAAAAATGTTGATAACTTCGGAAAAACACTTCAGACAGCTTAGATTTGATGTGCAAGTACTAGAAAGACCCTTTCTGCTACAGTGGGAGGTGAAAATTTCATGTTCTGAAGCTTTCCTGCAAAGTTATGGCACAATGCGTAAAACGCGTTTTCAGCCTGAGATAAGGTTGATTCCGGAACGCCAAACATAAAAATGTTGATAACTTTGGACAAACAGTTTAGACAGCTTAGATTTGATGTGCAACTACAAGAAAGACCCTTTCTGCTATAGTGGGTGGTTAAAATTTCATATTCTGCAGCTTTCCTGCAAAGTTATGGCACAATGCAGAAAACGCGTTTTCAGCCTGAGATGAGGTGGGTTTCGGAACCCCAAACATAAAAGTGTTAATAACTTTCGAAAAACACTTCAGACAGCTTTGATTTGATGTGCAACTACTAGAAAGACCCTTTCTGCTATAGTGGGAGATGAAAATTTCATGTTCTGAAAATTCCCTGCAAAGTTATGGCACAATGAAGAAAATGCGTATTCAGCCTGAGATAAGATCGATTTCGGAACGCCAAACATAAAAATGTTTATAACTTTGGAAAAACACTTCAAACAGCTTAGATTTGATGTGCAACTACTAGAAAGACCCTTTCTGCTATAGTGGGAGGTGAAAATTTCATATTCTGCAGCTTTCCTGCAAAGTTATGGCACAATGCAGAAAACGCGTTTTCAGCCTGAGATAAGGTGGGTGCCAGAACGCCAAACATAAAAATGTTGAGAACTTTGGAAAAACACTTCAGACAGCTTAGATTTGTTGTGCAACTAATAGAAAGACCCTTTCTGCTGTAGTGGGAGTTGAAAATTTCATGTTCAGAAGTTTCCCTGCAAAGTTATGGCACAATGCAGAAAACGCGTTTTCAGCCTGAGATAAGGTCGATTCGGGAACACCAAATATAAAAATGTTGAAAACTTTCGAAAAACACTTCAGACAGCTCAGATTTGATGAGCAAGTCGGAGAAAGACCCTTTCTGCTTTAGTGGGATATGAAAATTTCATGTTCTGAAGCTTCCCTGCAAAGTTATGGCAGAATGCGTAAATCGTGTTTTCAGCATGAGAAAAGGTCGAATCCGGAACGCCAAACATAAAAGTGTTGATAACTTGGGAAAAACACTTCAAACAGCTTCGATTTGATGTGCAACTACTAGAAAGACCCTTTCTGCTATAGTTGGACGTGAAAATTTCATGTTCTGAAGCTTCCCTGCAAAGTTATGTCACAATGCAGAAAACGCGTTTTCAGCCACACATAAGGTCAATTCCGATACGCCAAACATTAAAATGTTGATAACTTTCGAAAAACACTTCAGACAGCTTGGATTTGATGTGCAACTACTAGAAAGACCCTTTCTGCTATAGTGGGATGTTTAAATGTCATGTTCTGAAGTTTCCCTGCAAAGTTATGGCACAGTGCAGAAAAGGCGTTTTCAATAAGGTGCGATCCGGAACGCCAAACATAAAAATGTTGATAACTTTCGAAAAACACTTCAGACAGCTTA
The DNA here is from genome assembly GCF_027744825.2 of Synchiropus splendidus. Taxonomy (NCBI): domain Eukaryota; kingdom Metazoa; phylum Chordata; class Actinopteri; order Syngnathiformes; family Callionymidae; genus Synchiropus; species Synchiropus splendidus. The sequence goes on from NC_071335.1 coordinate 40,267,287, forward strand.
GATTTGTTGTGCAACTACTAGAAAGACCCTTTCTGCTATAGTGGCAGGTGAAAATTTCATGTTCTGAAGCTTCCCTCCAAAGTTATGGCACAATGCAGAAAACGCGTTTTCAGCCTGAGATAAGGTCGATTCCGGAAAGCCAAACATAAAAATGTTGATAACTTTGGAAAAACACTTCAGACAGCTTAGATTTGATGTGCAACAACTGGAAAGACCCTTTCTGCTATAGTGGGATTTGAAAATGTCATGTTCTGAAGCTTTCCTCCAAAGTTATGGCACATTGCAGAAAACGCGTTTTCAGCCTGAGATAAGATCGATTTCGGAACGCCAAACATAAAAATGTTTATAACTTTGGAAAAACACTTCAGACAGCTTAGATTTCACGTGAAAGTACTAGAAAGACCCTTTCTGCTATAGAGGGAGGTGAAAATTTGCTGTTCTGAAGCGTCCCTGCAAAGTTATGGCACAATGCAGAAACCGCGTTTTCAGCCCGAGATAAGGTCGATTCCGGAACGCCAAATATAAAAATGTTGATAACTTTCGAAAAACACTTCAGACAGCTTAGAATTGATGAACAACTACGAGAAAGACCCTTTCTGCTATAGTGGGATTTGAAAATTTCATATTCTGAAGCTTCCCTGCAAAGTTATGGCTCAATGCAGAAAACGCGTATACAGCCTGAGATAAGATCGATTTCGGAACGCCAAACATAAAAATGTTGATAACTTTGGAAAAACACTTCAGACAGCTTAGATTTGTGCAACCACTAGAAAGACCCTTTCTTCTATAGTGGGAAGTTTAAATGTCATGTTCTGAAGTTTCCCTGCAAAGTTATGGCACAATGCAGAAAAGGCGTTTTCAATAAGGTGCGATCCGGAACGCCAAACATAAAAATGTTGAGAACTTTGGAAAAACACTTCAGACAGCTTAAATTTGATGTGCAACTGCTGGAAAGACCCTTTCTGCTATAGTGGGAGTTGAAACTTTCATGTTCTGAAGCTTTCCTGCAAAGTTATGGCACAATGCAGAAAAGGCGTTTTCAATAAGGTGCGATCCGGAACGCCAAACATAAAAATGTTGAGAACTTTCGAAAAACACTTCAGACAGCTTACATTTGATGTGCAATTACTAGAAAGACCTTTTCTACTATAGTGGTAGGTGAAAATTTCATGTTCTGAAGCTTCCCTGCAAAGTTATGGCACAATGCAGAAAAAGCGTTTTCAGCCTGAGATAAGGTTGATTCCGGAACGCCAAACATAAGAATGTTGATAACTTTGGAAAAACACTTCAGACAGCTTAGATTTGACGTGCAACTACTAGAAAGACCGTTTCGGCTATAGTGGGAGTTGAAAATTTCATGTTCTGAAGCTTCCCTGCAAAGTTATGGCACAATGCAGAAAACGCGTTTTCAGACAGAGATAAGGTCGATTCAGGAATGCCAAACATAAAAATGTTGATAACTTTGGAAAAACACTTCAGACAGCTTAGATTTGACGTGCAACTACTAGAAAGACCCTTTCTGCTATCGTGGGAGGTGAACATTTCATGTTCTGAAGCTTCCCTGCAAAGATATGGTACAATGCAGAAAACGCGTTTTCAGCCTGAGATAATGTGGGTTCCGGAACGCCAAACATAAAAATGTTGATAATTTTGGAAAAAACACTTCAAACAGCTTAGATTTGATTTGCAACTACTAGAAAAACCCTTTCTGCTATAGTGGGAGGTGAAAATTTCAATTTCTGAAGCTTCCCTGCAAAGTTATGGCACAATGCAGAAAACGCGTTTTCAGCCTGAGATTAGGGGGGTTCCGGAACGCCAAACATAAAAATGTTGATAACTTTGGAAAAGCACTTCAGACAGCTTAGATTTGATGTGCAACTACGAGAAAGACCCTTTCTGCTATAGTGGGAGGTGAAAATTTCATGTTCTGAAGCTTCCCTGCAAAATTATTGCACAATGTGTAAAACGCATTTTCAGCCTAAGATAAGGTCGATTCCGAAACGCCAAACGTAAAAATGTTGATAACTTTGGAAAAACATTTCAGACAGCTTAGATTTGATGTGCAACTAATAGAAAGAGCCTTTCTGCTATAGTGGGAGGTTAAAATTTCATGTTCGGAAGCTTCCATGCAAAGTTATGGCACAATGCAGACAACGCGTTTTCAGCCTGACATAAGGTCGATTCTGGAACGCCAAACATAAAAATGTTCATAACTTTGGAAAAACACATCAGACAGCATAGATTTGATGTGCAACTACTAGAAAGACCTTTTCTGCTATAGTGGGAGGTGAAAATTTCATGTTCTGAAGCTTCCCTGCAAAGTTATGGCACAATGCAGAAAATGCCTTTTCAGCCTGAGATAAGGTTGATTCCGGAACGCCAAACATAAAAATGTTGATAACTTTGGAACAACACTTCAGACAGCTAAGATTTGATGTGCAACTACTAGAAAGACCCTTTCTGCTGAAGTGGGAGGTGAAAATTTCATGTTCTAAAGATTCCCTGCAAAGTTATGGCACAATGCAGAAAACGCGTTTTTAGCGTGAGATAAGGAGAGTTCCGGAACGCCAAACATAAAAATGTTGATAACTTTGGAACAACACTTCAGACAGCTTAGATTTGATGTGCAACTACTAGAAAGACCATTTCTGCTATAGTGGGAGGTGAAAATTTCATGTTCTGAAGCTTCCCTGCAAAGTTATGGCACAATGCGTAAAACGCGTTTTCAGCCTGAGATGAGTTTGATTTCAGAACGCCAAACATAAAAATGTTGATAACTCATAAAAAACTCTACAGACAACATAGATTTGATGTGCAACTACTCGAAAGACCCTTTCTGCTACAGTGGGAGGTGAAAATTTCATGTTCTGAAGCTTCCCTGCAAAGTTATGCCACAATGGAGGAAACGCGTTTTCAGCCTGAGATAAGGTCGATTCCGGAACGCCAAACATAAAAATATTGATAACTTTGGAAAAACACTTCAGACAGCTTAGATTTGATGTGCAACTACTAGAAAGACCCTTTCTGCTATAGTGGGAGGTGAAAATTGCATGTTCTGAAGCTTCTCTGCAAAGTTATGGCACAATGCAGAAAACGCGTTTTCAGCCTGAGATAAGGTGGGTTCCAGAACGCCAAACATAAAAATGTTGATAACTTTGGAAAAACACTTCAGACAGCTTAGATTTGATGTGCAACTACTAGAAAGACCCTATCTGCTATAGTGGGAGGCGAATATTTCATGTTCTGAAGCTTCCCTGAAAAGTTATGGCACAATGCAGAAAACGCGTTTTCAGCCTGAGATAAGGTCGTTTCCGGAACGCCAAACATAAAAATGTTGATAACTTTGGAAAAACACTTTGATGTGCAACTACTAGAAAGACCCTTTCTGCTATAGTGGAAGGAGAAAATTTCATGTTCTGAAGCTTCCCTGCAAAGTTATGACACAATGCAGAAAACGCGTTTTCAGCCTGAGATAAGGTCGATTCCGAAACGCCAAACATAGAAATGTTGATTACTTTGGAAAAACACTTCAGACAGCTTAGATTTGATGTGCAACTACTAGAAACACCATTTCTGCTATAGTGGGAGGTGAAAATTTCATGTTCTTAAGCTTTATGCAAAGTTATGGCACAATGCGTAATAGGCGATTTCAGCCTGAGATAAGGTCGACTCTGGAACGCCAAACATAAAAATGTTGATAACTTTGGAAAAACACTTCAGACAGCTTAGATTTGATGTGAAACTACTAGAAAGACCCTTTCTGCTATAGTGGGAGGTGAAAATTTCATTCTCTGAAGCTTCCCTGCAAAGGTATGGCACAATGCGTAAAACGCGTTTTCAGCCTGAGATAAGGTCGATTCCGGAACGCCAAACTTAAAAATGTTTTTAACTTTTGAAAAACACTTCAGACAGCTTAGATTTGATGTGCAACTACTTGAAAGAACCTTTCTGCTATAGTGGGAGGTGAAAATTTCATTTTCTGAAGCTTCCCTGCAAAGTTATGGCACAAGGCAGAAAACGCGTTTTCAGCCTGAGATAAGGTCGATTCCATTACGCCAAACATAAAAATGTTGATAACGTTCGAAAAACACTTCAGACAGCTTAGATTTGATGTGCAACTATTAGAAAGAACCTTTCTGCTATAGTGGGAGGTGAAAATGTCATGTTCTGAAGCTTCCCTGCAAATTTATGGCACAATGCGAAAAACGCGATTTCAGCTTGAGATAAGGTCGACTCTGGAACGCCAAACATAAAAATGTTGATAACGTTCGAAAAACACTTCAGACAGCTTAGATTTGATGTGCAACTATTAGAAAGAACCTTTCTGCTATAGTGGCAGGTGAAAATTTCATTTCCTGAAGCTTCACTGCAAATTTATGGCACAATGCGTAAAATACGTCTTCAGCCTGAGAGAAGGTGTATTCCGGAACGCCAAACATAAAAATGTTGATAACTTTGGAAAAACACTTCAGACAGCTTAGATTTGATGTGCAACTACTAGAAAGACCAGTTCTGCTATAGTGGCAGCTGAAAATTTCATGTTCTGAAGCTTCCCTGCAAAGGTATGGCACAATGCAAAAAACGCGATTTCAGCCTGAGATAAGGTCGACTCTGGAACGCCAAACATAAAAATGTTGATAACGTTCAAAAAACACTTCAGACAGCTTAGATTTGATGTGCAACTATTAGAAAGAACCTTTCTGCTATAGTGGGAGGTCAAAATTTCATGTTCTGAAGCTTCCTTGTAAAGTTATGGCACAACGCAGAAAATGCGTTTTCAGCCAGAGATAAGGTCGATTCGGGAACGCCAAACATAAAAATGTTGATAACTTTGGAAAAACACTTCAGACAGCTTAGATTTGATGTGCAACTACTAGAAATACCCTTTCTGCTGTAGTGGGAGGTGAACATTTCATGTTCTGAAGCTTCCCTGAGAAGTTATGGCACAATGCAGAAAACGCGTTTTCAGCCTGAGATAGGGTGGTTTCCGAAACGCCAAACGTAAAAATGTTGATAACTTTGGGAAAACACTTCAGACAGCTTAGATTTGATGTGCAACTACTAGAAAGACCCTTCCTGCTATAGTGGGAGGTCAAAATTTCATGTTCTGAAGCTTCCCATGGAAAGTTATGGGACAATGCAGAAAACGATTTTTCATCCTGAGATGAGGTGGGTTCCGGAAGGCCAAACATAAAAATGTTGATAACTTTCGAAAAACACTTCAGACAGCTTAGATTTGATGTGCAACTACTTGAAAGACCCTTCCTGCTATAGTGGGAGGTGAACATTTCATGTTCTGAAGCTTCCCTGCAAAGTTATGGCACAATGCAGAAAACGCGTTTTCAGCCTGAGATAAGGTGGGTTCCGGAACGCCAAACATAAAAATGTTGATAACTTTGGAAAAACACTTCAGACATCTTAGATTTGATGTGCAACTACTAGGAAGACCCTTTCTGCGAAAGTGGGACCTGAAAATTTCATGTTCTGAAGCTTCCCTGCAAAGTTATGGCACAATGCAGAAAACACGTTTTCAGCTTGTGATAACGTGGGTTCCGGAACGCCAAACATAAAAATGTTGATAACTTTCGAAAAACACTTCAGACAGCTTAGATTTGATGTGCACCTACTAGAAAGACCCTTTCTGCTATAGTGGGAGGTGAACATTTTATGTTCTGAAGCTTTATGCAAAGTTATGGCACAATGTGTAAAACGCGTTTTCAGCCTGAGATAAGGTCGATTCCGGAACGAAAAACATAAAAATGTTGATAACTTCGGAAAAACACATCAGACAGCTTAGATGTGATGTGCAACTACGAGAAAGACCCTTTCTGCTATAGTGGTTCGTGAAAATTCGATGTTCGGAAGCTTCCCTGCAAAGTTATGGAACAGTGCGTTAAACGCGTTTTCAGCCTGAGATAAGGTCGATTCCGGAACGCCAAACATAAAAATGTTGTTAACTTTGGAAAAACACGCCAGACAGCTTAGATGTGATGTGCAACTACTAGAAAGACCATTTCTGCTATAGTGGGAGTTGAAAATTTCATGTTCTGAAGCTTCCCTGCAAAGTTATGGCACAATGCAGAAAACGCGTTTTCAGCCTGAGATAAGGTGGGTTCCGGAACGCCAAACATAAAAATGTTTATAACTTTGGAAAAACACTTCAGACAGATTAGATTTGATGTGCAACTACTAGAAAGACCCTTTCTGCTATAGTCGCATGTGAATATTTCATGTTCTGAAGCTTGCCTGCAAAGTTATGGCACAATGCAGAAAATGCGTTTTCAGCCTCAGATGAGGTGGGTTCCAGAACGCCAAACATAAAAATGTTGATAAGTTTGGAAAAACACCTCGGACAGCTTAGATTTGATGAGCCATTACTAGAAAGACCCTTTCTGCTATAGTGGGTGGTGAAAATTCGATGTTCTGAAGCTTCCCTGCAAAGTTATGGCACAATGTGTAAAATGCGTTTTCAGCCTGAGATAAGGTGGGTTCCGGAACGCCAAACATAAAAATGTGGACAACTTTGGAAAAACACTTCAGACAGCTTAGATTTGATGTGCAACTACTAGAAAGACCCTTTCTGCTATAGTGGGATGTGAAAATTTCATGTTCTGAAGCTTCCCTGCAAAGTTATATCACAATGCAGAAAACGCATTTTCAGCCAGAGATAAGGTCGATTCTGGAATGCCAAACATAAAAATGTTGATAACTTTGGAAAAACACTTCAAACAGCTTAGATTTGATGTGCAACTACTAGAAAGACCCTTTCTGCTATAGTGGGAGGTGAAAATTTCATGTTCTGAAGATTCCCTGCAAAGTTATGGCACAATGCAGAAAACGCGTTTTCAGCCTGAGATAAGGTTGATTCCGGAACGCCAAACATAAGAATGTTGATAACTTTGGAAAAACACTCCAGACAGCAAAGATTTGAAGTGCAACTACTCGAAAGACCCTTTCTGCTATAGTGGGATGTGAAAATTTCATGTTCTGAAGCTTCCCTGCAAAGTTATATCACAATGCAGAAAACGCATTTTCAGCCAGAGATAAGGTCAATTCTGGAATGCCAAACATAAAAATGTTGATAACTTTGGAAAAACACTTCAAACAGCTTAGATTTGATGTGCAACTACTAGAAAGACCCTTTCTGCTATAGTGGGAGGTGAAAATTTCATGTTCTGAAGCTTTTCTGCAAAGTTATGGCACAATGCAGAAAACGCGTTTTCAGCCTGAGATAAGGTGGGTTTCGGAACGCCAAGCATAAAAATGTTGATAACTTTGGAAAAAGACTTCAAACAGCTTAGATTTGATGTGCAACTACTAAAAAGACCCTTTCTGCTATAGTGGGAGGTGAAAATTTCATGTTCTGAAGCTTTATGCAGAGTTATGGCACAATGCGTAAAACGCATTTTCAGCCTGAGATAAGGTCGATTCCGGAACGCCAAACATTAAAATGTTGATAACTTTGGAAAAACACTTCAGACAGCTTAGCTTTGATGGTGCAACTACTAGAACGACCCTTTCAGCTATAGTGGGATGTGAAAATTTCATGTTCTGAAGCTTCCTTGCAAAGTTATGGCACAATGCAGAAAACACATTTTCAGCCTGATTTCAGTTGGGTTCAGGAATGAGAAACATAAAAAAGTTGATAACCTTGGAACAACACTTCAGACAGCTTAGATTTGATGTGCAACTCACAGAAAGACCCTTTCTGATATAGTGGGTGGTGAAAATTCGATGTTCTGAAGCTTCCCTCTAAAGTTATGGCACAATGCGTAAAACGCATTTTCAGCCTTAGATAAGGTCGATTCCGGAACGCCAAACATTAAAATGTTGATAACTTTGGAAAAACACTTCAGACAGCTTAGCTTTGATGGTGCAACTACTAGAACGACCCTTTCTGCTACAGTGGGATGTGAAAATTTCATGTTCCGAAGCTTCCCTGCAAAGTTATGGCACAATTCCGAAAACGCGTTTCCAGCCTGAGATAAGGTCGATTCCGGAACGCCAAACATAAAAATGTTGATAACTTTGGAAAAACACTTAAGACAGCTTAGATTTGATGTGCAACTACTAGAAAGACCCTTTCTGCTATAGTGGGAGTTGAAAATTCGATGTTCTGAAGCTTCCCTGCAAAGTTATGGCACAATGCGTAAAACGCATTTTCAGCCTGAGATGAGGTCGATTCCGGAACGCCAAACATAAAAGTGTTAATAACTTTGGAAAAACACTTCAGACAGCTTAGATTTGATGTGTAACTACTAGAAAGACCCTTTCTGCTATAGTGGGAGGTGAAAATTTCATGTTCTGAAGCTTCCCTGCAAAGTCATGCCACAATGCAGGAAACGCATTTTCAGCCTGAGATAAGGTGGGTTCCGGAACGCAAAACATAAAAATGTTGAGAACTTTGGAAAAACACTTCAGACAGCTTAGATTTGATGTGCAACTACTAGAAAGACCCTTTCTGCTATAGTGGGATGTTTAAATGTCATGTTCTGAAGCTTCCCTGCAAAGTTATGGCACAATGCAGAAAAGGCGTTTTCAGCATGAGATAAGGTCGATTCCGGAACGGCAAACATAAAAATGTTGATAACTTTGGAAAAACACTTCAGACAGCTTAGATTTCACATGAAACTACTAGAAAGACCCTTTCTGCTATAGTGGGAGTTGAAATTTTCATGTTCTGAGGCTTTCCTGCAAAGTTATGGCACAATGCGTAAAACGCGTTTACAGCCTGAGATAAGGTTGATTCCGGAACACCAAACATGAAAGTGTTGATAATTCTGGAAAAACACTTCAGACAGCTTAGATTTGATGTGCAACTACTAGAAAGACCATTTCTGCCATTGTGGAAGTGAAAATTCGATGTTCTGAAGCTTCCCTGCAAAGTTATGCCACAATGCAGGAAACGCGTTTTCAGCCTGCGATAAGGTCGATTCCGGAACGCCAAACATAAAAATATTGATAACTTTGGAAAAACTCTTTAGACAGCTTAGATTTGATGTGCAACTACTAGAAAGACCCTTTCTGCTATCATGGGAGGTGAAAATTTCATGTTCTGAAGCTTCCCTGCAAAGTTATGTCACAATGCAGAAAACGCGCTTTCAGCCTCACATAAGGTCAATTCCGGAACGCCAAACATAAAAATGCTAATAACTTCGGAAAAACACTTCAGACAGCTTAGATTTGATGTGCAACTACTAGAAAGACCCTTTCTGCTATAGTGGGAGGTGAAATTTTTTTGTTCTGAAGCTTCCCTGCAAAGTTATGGCACAATGCAGAAAACGCGTTTTCAGCCTCACATAAGGTCGATTCCGGAACGCCAAACATAAAAATGTTGATAACTTCCGAAAAACACTTCAGACAGCTTAGATTTGATGTGCAACTACAAGAAAGCCCCTTTCTGCTATAGTGGGTAGTGAAAATTTCATGTTCTGAAGCTTCCCTGCAAAGTTATGGCACAATGCCTAAAACACGTATTCAGCCTGAGATAAGGTCGATTTCAGAACGGCAAACATAAAAATGTTGCTAACTTTGGAAAAACACTTCAGACAGCTTAGATTTGATGTACAACTACTAGAAAGACCCTTTCTGCTATAGTGGGAGGTGAAAATTTCATGTTCTGAAGTTTCCCTGCAAAATTATGGCACAATGCAGAAAAGGCGTTTTCAATAAGGTGTGTTCCGGAACGCCAAACATAAAAATGTTGATAACTTTCGAAAAACACTTCAGACAGCTTAGATTTGTTGTGCAACCACTCGAAAGACCCTTTCTGCTATAGCGGGAGGTGAAAATTTCATATTCTGCAGCTTTCCTGCAAAGTGATGGCACAATGCAGAGAACGCGATTTGAGCCTGAGATAAGGTTGATTACGGAACGCCAAACATAAAAATGTTGAAAACTTTGGAAAAACACTTCAGACAGCTCAGATTTGATGAGCAACTCTTAGAAAGACCCTTTCTGCTATAGTGGAAGTTTAAAATTTCATGTTCTGAAGCTTCCTTGCAAAGTTATGGCACAATGCGGAAAAAAAGGTTTTCAGCCTGAGATAAAGTCGGTTCCGCAACGCCAAACATAAAAATGTTGATAACTTTGGAAAAACACTTCAGACAGCTTAGATTTCACGTGAAACTACTAGAAAGACCCTTTCTGCTATAGTGGGAGTTGAAATTTTCATGTTCTGAAGCTTTCCTGCAAAGTTATGGCACAATGCGTAAAACGCGTTTTCGGCCTGAGATAAGGTCGATTCAGGAACACCAAACATAAAAATGTTGAAAACTTTCGAAAAACACGTCAGTCAGCTTTGATTTGATGGGCACCTACTAGAAATACCGTTTCTGCTATAGTGGGAGTTGAAAATATCATGTTCTGAAGCTTCCCGGCAAAGTTATGGCACAATGCGTAAAACGCGTTTTCAGCCTGGGATGAGGTTGATTTCAGAACCCCAAACATAAAAATGTTGATAACTCAGGAAAACCTCTACAGACAGCTTAGATTTGATGTGCAACTACTAGAAAGACCCTTTCTGCTACAGTGGGAGGTGAAAATTTCATGTTCCGAAGCTTCACTGCAAAGTTATGCCACAATGCAGGAAACGCGTTTTCAGCCTGAGATAAGGTCGATTCCGGAACGCCAAACATAAGAATGTTGATAACTTGGGAAAAACACTTCAGACAACTTAGATTTGATGTGCAACTACTTGAAATACCCTTTCTGCTATAATGGGAGGAGAAAATTTCATGTTCTGAAGCTTCCCTGCAAAGTTATGGCACAATGCGTAAAACGCGTTTTCAGCCGGAGATGAGGTTGATTTCAGAACCCCAAACATAAAAATGTTGATAACTCAGGAAAAATTCTACAGACAGCTTAGATTTAATGTGCAACTACTAGAAAGTCCCTTTCTGCTAAAGCGGGAGGAGAAAATTTCATGTTCTGAAGTCTCCCTGCAAAGTAATGGCACTATCCAGAAAACGCGTTTTCAGCCTGAGATAAGGTGGGTTCCAGAACGCCAAACATAAAAATGTTGATAACTTTGGAAAAACACTTCAGACAGCTTCGATTTGATGTGCAACTACAAGACAGACCCTTTCTGCAACAGTGGGAGGTTAAAATTTCTTATTCTGAAGCTTCCCTGCAAAGTTATGGCACAATGCAGAAAATGCGTTTTCAGCCTGAGATAAGGTCGATTCCGGAACGCCAAACATAAAAATGTTGATAACTTTGGAAAAACACTTCAGACAGCTTAGATTTCACGTGAAACTACTAGAAAGACCCTTTCTGCTATAGTGGGAGGTGAAAATTTCATGTTCTTAAGCTTTATGCATAGTTGTGGCACAATGCTTAAAACACGTTTTCAGCCTGAGATAAGATGGGTTCCGGAACGCCAAACATAAAAATGTTGATAAGTTTGGAAAAACACTTCAGACAGCTTAGCTTGAATGTGCAACTACTTGAAAGACCCTTTCTGCCATAGAGGAAGTTTAAAATGTCATGTTCTGAAGCTCCCCTGAAAAGTTATGGCACAATGCAGCAGAAAAAGCGTTTTCAGCCTGAGATAAGGTGGGTTCCGGAACGCCAAACATAAAAATGTTGATAAGTTTGGAAAAATACTTCAGACAGCTTAGCTTTAATGTGCAACTACGAGAAAGACCCTTTCTGCTATTGTGGGATGTGAAAATTTCATGTTCTGAAGCTTCCCTGCAAAGTTACGGCACAATGCAGAAAACACTTTTTCAGACTGAGATAAGCTGGGTTCCAGAACGCCAAACAAAAAAATGTTGATAACTTTGGAAAAACATTTCAGATAGCTTCGATTTTATCTGCAACTACTAGAAAGACCCTTTCTGCTATAGTGGGAGGTGAAAATTTCTTGTTCTGAAGCTTTATGCGAAGTTATGGCACAATGCGTAAACCGCGTTTTTAGCCTGAGATAAGGTCGATTCCACAACGCCAAACATTAAAATGTGGATAACTTTGGAAAAACACTTCAGACTGCTTAGATTTGATGTGCAACTACTAGAAATACCCTTTCTGCTATAGTGGGAGGTGAAAATTTCATGTTCTAACGCTATACTGCAAAGTTATGGCACAATGCAGAAAACGCGTTTTCAGCCTGAGATAAGGTGGGTTTCGGAACGCCAAACAAAAAAATGTTGATAACTTTCGAAAAACACTTCAGGCAGCTCAGATTTGATGTGCAACTACTAGAAAGACGATTTCTGCTATAGTGGGAGGTGTAAATTTCATGTTCTGAAACTTCCCTGCAAAGTTATGGCACAATGCAGAAAACACGTTTTCAGCATGAGACAAGGTCAATTCTGGAACGCCAAACATAGAAATATGATAACTTCGGAAAAACACTTCAGACAGCTTAGATTTGATGTGCAACTACTCGAAAGTCCCTTTCTGCTATGGTGGGAGGTGAAAATTTTATGTTCTGAAGCTTCCCTGCAATGTTATGGCACAATGTAGGAAACGCGTTTTCAGCCTGAGATAAGGTGGGTTTCAGAACGCCAAGGATAAAAATCTTGATAACTTTGGAAAAACACTTCAGACAGCTTAGATTTGATGTGCAACTACTAGAAAGACCCTTTCTGCTATAGTGGGAGGTCAAAATTATATGTTCTGAAGCTTCCCTGCAAAGTTAAGGGACAATGCAGAAAACGATTTTTCATCCTGAGATAAGGTCGATTCCGGAACGCCAAACATAAAAATTTTGATAACTTTTGAAAAACACTTCAGACAGCTTAGATTTGATGTGCAACTATTAGAAAGACCCTTTCTGCTATAGTGGGAGGTGAAAATTTCATGTTCTGAAGCTGAACGAAACCGTGTCTGACTTCTCATGTGCTTCACAGGTAAGCAGTAAAAAGGAGGTATAAGTGCTCCTCAGCTCGTTAAAGTAAATGAAAAGTGTTTGTGAGTGATTGTATGTCTGTTTGAGGTGAGAGTTTTGCAATGAGAGTCTATCATTTAGTTTTCTAAAGCTAATACAGAGACGGTCGGTACCACGTGGGTTGCGTGTGTGAGGATATAGATTGTTGTATTTGGTGTTTGGGTCCTTTTGTTTCACACTGATGTTGTTTTTATGTGCAAATATGGCTGTATTGTTGCTTGTTTTTGTTGCTTCAAATGTATTTTGAAAATGTAGAATTAGAGTTTTTACAGTTGTTGAATTATGTTGAATTATATGTTTAAAATCAGTAAAACAACTGAGCTGAACGAAACCGTGTCTGACTTCTCATGTGCTTCACAGATTTTCTGCATCGTATATCGCGGAAATCTATTGTTGCCGACCAGATACCCCTAGATCTGAGGCCGGTAACACAAAGTTATGGCACAATGCAGAAAATGCGTTTACAGCCTGAGATAAGGTGGGTTCCGGAACGCCAAACATAAGAATGTTGATAACTTTGGAAAAACACTTCAGACAGCTTAGATTTGATGTGCAACTACTAGAAAGACCCTTTCTGCTATAGTGGGAGGTGAAAATTTCATGTTCTGACGCTATACTGCAACGTTATGGCACAATGCAGAAAATGCGATTTCAGCCTGAGATAAGGTCGATTCCGGAATGCCAAACGTAAAAATGTTGACAACTTTGGAAAGACACTTCAGACAGCTGAGATTTGATGTGCAACTACTAGAGAGACCCTTTATGCTATAGTGGGAGGTGAAAATTTCATATTCTGCAGCTTTCCTGCAAAGTTATGGCACAATGCAGAAAACGCGTTTTCTGCCTGAGATAAGGTGGGTTTCGGAACGCCAAGCATAAAAATGTTGATAACTTTGGAAAAACACTTCACACAGCTTACATTTGATGTGCAACGTCTAGAAAGACCATTTCTGCTATACTGGGAGGTGAAAATTTCATGTTCTGAAGCTTCCGTGCAAAGTTATGGCACAATGCAGAAAAGGCGTTTTCAGCCTGAGATAAGGTTGATTCCGGAACGCCAAACATAATAATGTTGATAATGTCATGGCTCCGCTTCCAGGCTCCGAGTCCTGGTTTTGCTTCTCTCCCTCTGTTCCTTTGGCACACGGCTGGAGCCGATTACCCCCTGATTACGGTCTTCAAGAACACCTGGGCTCCAGCAACGTGTGCCAGATCGTTGTCATTGTTTCCTGCCAGTTCTCCTAGTCCCTGTGTGTTTCCACGTCCCCTGTGATGTTTCCTCTTGTTCCTGTGCTTCTGGACTCCTCTCGTTCCCCCGTGGTAACTCCTGGTTCTCGTGTCTCTCCCTGTGTTCGGCTTCTTTTGTTCCATTTGCTAGCTCTCCTGGTTCTCGTGTCTCTCCCTGTGTTCGGCTTCTTTTGTTCCATTTGCTAGCTCTCCTGGTTCTCGTGTCTCTTCCTGTGTTCGGCTTTTAGTTCTGTTTGCTAACAAGTTAATTGAACTCGTGGCTCTCTTTGTTTTCGTTCTCTTGTTCTGTGCGCTTGCTAGTTCTTTTGTTACACTGTTTAACCCTGCTGCCTTGAGTTAGTGTTTTTGGTTTCTTGCTGTTTGCCGTGTTTATTGGTTTCTTTAGTAGTTTATTCTCGGTCTCATTTGTGATTTAAGTTCATTTAACTCCCGGTTCGGTGACGCTTTCTGTTTTGACTTTTTACTCATGTTTGTGCACTTCCGTTAGTATTGGTTACTCTGTTTTTACATTCTGTGTTCACTCTGTTTCTCCCGGTTCGGTGACGCTTTCTGTTCTGTTTTAGTTTGTTTAATTATTAAATATTATTTATAATTCCCTCCTGCCTCCTGTGCCTATAACAACTTGCACTTGGGTTCTACACCACGTCCTCCTACGTGGCTTTAGCTCCCTCGTCCCTTCGTTCCCGTGACAGATAACTTTGGAAAAACACGAAGTGCAAGTACGAGAGACCCTTTCTGCTATAATGGGAGGTAAAAACTTCATGTTCTGAAGCTTCCCTGCAAAGCTATGGCACAATTCCGAAAACGCGTTTTCAGCCTGAGATAAGGTCGATTCCGGAACGCCAAACATAAAAATGTTGATAACTTTGGAAAAACACGTCAGACAGCTTAGATTTGATGTGCAACTACTAGAAAGTGCATTTCTGCCATTGTGGGAGGTGAAAATTCGATGTTCTGAAGCTTCCCTGCAAAGTTATGCCACAATGCAGGAAACGCGTTTTCAGCCTGAGATAAGGTCGACTCCGGAACGCCAAACATAAAAATGTTGATAAGTTTGGAAAAACACTTCAGACAGCTTAGCTTTAATGTGCAACTACGAGAAAGACCCTTTCTGCTATTGTGGGATGTGAAAATTTCATGTTCTGAAGCTTCCCTGCAAAGTTATGGCACAATGCAGAAAAAAACGTTTTCAGCCTGAGATAAGGTCGATTCCGGAACGCCAATCATAAAAGTGTTGATAACTTTGGACAAACACTTCAAACAGCTTCGATTTGATGTGCAATTACGAGAAAGACCCTTTCTGATATAGTGAGACGTGAAAATTTCATGTTCTGAAGCTTCCCTGCAAAGTTATGTCACAATGCAGAAAACGCGTTTTCAGCCTCACATAAGGTCAATTCCGATACGCCAAACATAAAAATGCTAATAAGTTTGGAAAAAACACATCAGACAGCTTAGATTTGATGTGCAACTACTAGAAAGACCCTTTCTGCTATAGTGGGAGGTTAAAATTTCATGTTCGGAAGCTTCCATGCAAAGTTCTGGCACAATGCAGACAACGCGTTTTCAGCCTGAGATAACGTCGATTCTGGAACGTCATACATAAAAATGTTGATAACTTTCGAAAAACACTTCAGACAGCTTAGATTTGATGTGCAACTACTAGAAAGACCCTTTCTGCTATAGTGGGAGGTGAACATTTCATGTTCTGAAGCTTCCCTGCAAAGTTATGGCACAATGCAAAAAACGCGTTTTCAGCTTGAGATAAGGTCGACTCTGGAACGCCAAACATAAAAATGTTGATAACTTTGGAAAAACACTTCAGACAGCTTCGATTTGATGTGCAACTACGAGAAAGACCCTTTCTGCTATAGTGGGAGGTGAACATTTTATGTTCTGAAGCCTCCCTGCAAAGTTATGGCACAAAGCGTAAAAAGCGTTTTGTGCCTGAGATAAGGTCGATTCCGGAACGCCAAACATAAAAATGTTGATCACTTTCGAAAAACACTTCAGACAGCTTAGATTTGATGTGCAACTACTAGAAAAACCCTTTCTGCTATAGTGGGACGTGAAAATTTCATGTTCTGAAGCTTCCCTGCAAAGTTATGGCACAATGCAGAAAACGCATTTTCAGCTTGAGATAAGGTGGGTTCCGAAACGCCAAACATAAAAACGTTGAGAACTTTCGAAAAACACTTCAGACAGCTTAGATTTGATGTGCAAATACTAGAAAGACCCTTTCTGCTATAGTGGGACGTGAAAATTTCATTTTCTGAAGCTTCCCTGCAAAGTTATGTCACAATGCAGAAAACGCGTTTTCAGCCTCACATAAGGTCAATTCCGATACGCCAAACATAAAAATGTTGATAACTTCGGAAAAACACTTCAGACAGCTTAGATTTGATGTGCAAGTACTAGAAAGACTCTTTCTGCTATAGTGGGAGGTTAAAATTTCATGTTCTGAAGCTTCCCTGCAAAGTTATGGCACAATGGAGAAAACGTGTTTTCAGCTTGAGGTAAGGTGGGTTCCGGAACGCCAAACATAAAAATGTTGACAACTTTCGAAAAACACTTCAGACAGCTTAGATTTGATGTGCAAATACTAGAAAGACCCTTTCTGCTATAGTGGGACGGGAAAATTTCATGTTCTGAATCTTCCCTGCAAAGTTTTGGGACAATGCAAAAAACGATTTTTCATCCTGAGATAAGGTCGATTCCGGAACGCCAAACATAAAAATGTTGATAACTTTCGAAAAACACTTCAGACAGCTTAGATTTGATGTGCAACTACTAGAAAGACCCTTTCTGCTATAGTGGGAGGTGAAAATTTCATGTTCTGAAGCCTCCTTACAAAGTTATGGCACAATGCAGAAAACCCGTTTTCAGCCTAAGATAAGGTCGATTCTGGAACGCCAAACATAAAAATGTTGATAACTTTCGAAAAACACTTCAGACAGCTTAGATTTGATGTGCAACTACTAGAAAGACCCTTTCTGCTATAGTGGGAGGTGACCATTTCATGTTCTGAAGCTTCCCTGCAAAGTTATGGCACAATGCAAAAAACGCGTTTTCAGCTTGAGATAAGGTCGATTCTGGAACGCCAAACATAAAAATGTTGATAACGTTCGAAAAACACTTCAGACAGCTTAGATTTTATGTGCAACTACTAGAAAGACCCTTTCTGCTATAGTGGGAGGTGAAAATTTCATTTTCTGAAGCTTCCCTGCAAAGTTATGGGACAAAGCGTAAAAAGCGTTTTGTGCCTGAGATAAGGTCGATTCCGGAACGCCAAACATAAAAATGTTGATCACTTTCGAAAAACACTTCAGACAGCTTAGATTTGATGTGCAACTACTAGAAAGAGCCTTTCTGCTACAGTGGGACGTAAAAATTTCATGTTCTGAAGCTTCCCTGCAAAGTTATGGCACAATGCAGACAACCTGTTTTCAGCCTGAGATAAGGTTGATTCCGGAACGCCAAACATAAAAATGTTGATAACTTTGGAAAAACACTTCAGACAGCTTAGATTTGATGTGCAACGACTAGAAAGACCCTTTCTGCTATAGTGGGAGGTGAAAATTTCATGTTCTGAAGCTTCCCTGAAAAGTTATAGCACAAAGCAGAAAACACGTTTTCATCCTGGGATAAGGTGGGTTTCGGAGCACCACTGATAAAAATGTTGATAACTTTCAAAAAACACTTCAGACAGCATAGATTTGATGTGCAACTGCTAGAAAGACCCTTTCTGCTATAGTGGTAGGTGAAAATTTCATGTTCTGAAGTTTCCCTGCAAAGTTATGGCACAATGCAGAAAACGCGTTTTCTGCCTGAGATAAGGTCGATTCAGGAACGCCATACATAAAAAAGTTGATAACTTTGGAAAAACACTTCAAACAGCTTAGATTTGATGTGCAACTACTAGAAAGACCCTTTCTGCTATAGTGGGATGTTTAAATGTCATGTTCTGATGCTTCCCTGCAAAGTTATGGCACAATGCAGAAAACGCGTTTTCAGCCAGAGATAAGGTGGGTTCCGGAACGCCAAACATAAAAATGTTGATAACTTTGGAAAAACACTTCAGACAGCTTAGATTTGATGTGCAATTACTAAAAAGACCCTTTCTGCTATAGTGGGATGTGAAAATTTCATGTTCTGAAGCTTCCCTGCAAAGTTATGGCACAATGCAGAAAACGCGTTTTCTGCCTGAGATAAGGTCGATTCAGGAACGCCAAATATAAAAATGTTGAAAACTTTGGAAAAACACTTCAGACAGCTTAGATTTGACGTGCAACTACTAGAAAGACCCTTTCTGCTTTAGTGGGAATAGAAAATCTCATGTTCTGAAGCTTTCCTGCAAAGTTATGGCACAATGCGTAAAACGCGTTTTCAGCCTGAGATAAGGTTGATTCCGGAACGCCAAACATGAAAATGTTGATAACTTTGGAAAAACACTTCAAACAGCTTAGATTTGATGTGCAACTACTAGAAAGACCCTTTCTGCTATAGTGGGAAGTGAAAATTTCATGTTCTTAAGATTCCCTGCAAAGTTATGGCACAATGCAGAAAACGCATTTCAGCCTCACATAAGGTCAATTCCGATACACCAAACATAAAAATCTTGACAACTTCGGAAAAACACTTCAGACAGCTTAGATTTGATGTGCAAGTATTAGAAAGACCCTTTCTGCTATAGTGGGAGGTTAAAATTTCATGTTCTGAAGCTTCCCTGCAAAGTTATGGCACAATGCAGAAAACGCGTTTTCAGCCTGAGATAAGGTAGATTCCGGAACGCCATACATAAAAATGTTTATAACTTTGGAAAAACACATCAGACAGCTTAGATTTGATGTGCAACTACGAGAAAGACCCTTTCTGCTATAGTGGGAGGTTAAAATTTCATGTTCGGAAGCTTCCATGCAAAGTTATGGCACAATGCAGACAACGCGATTTCAGCCTGAGATAAGGTCGATTCTGGAACGCCAAACATAAAAATGTTGATAACTTCCGAAAAACACTTCAGACAGCTTAGATTTGATGTGCAACTACTAGAAAGACCCTTTCTGCTATAGTGGGAGGTGAACATTTCATGTTCTGAAGCCTCCCTGCAAAGTTATGGCAAAATGCAGAAAACGCGTTTTCAGCTTGAGATAAGGTGGGTTCCGAAACGCCAAACATAAAAATGTTGATAACTTTCGAAAAACACTTCAGACAGCTTAGATTTGATGTGCAACTACTAGAAAGACCCTTTCTGCTATAGTGGGACGTGAAAATTTCATGTTCTGAAGCTTCCCTGCAAAGTTATGGCACAATGCAGAAAACGCGTTTTCAGCTTGAGATAAGGTGGGTTCCGAAACGCCAAACATAAAAATGTTGAGAACTTTCGAAAAACACTTCAGACAGCTTAGATTTGATGTGCAAATACTAGAAAGACCCTTTCTGCTATAGTGGGACGTGAAAATTTCATGTTCTGAATCTTACGTGCAAAGTTATGGGACAATGTAGAAAACGATTTTTCATCCTGAAATAAGGTCGATTCCGGAACGCCAAACATAAAAATGTTGATAACTTTGGGAAAACACTTCAGACATCTTAGATTTGATGTGCAACTACTAGAAAGACCCTTTCTGGTACAGTGGGAGGTGAAAAATTCATTTTCTGAAGCTTCCCTGCAAAGTTATGGGACAAAGCGTAAAAAGCGTTTTGTGCCTGAGATAAGGTCGATTCCGGAACGCCAAACATAAAAATGTTGATAACTTTGGGAAAACACTTCAGACATCTTATATTTGATGTGCAACTACAAGAAAGACCCTTTCTGCAATCGTGGGAGGTGAAAATTTCATTTTCTGAAGCTTCCCTGCAAAGTTATGGCACAAAGCGTAAAAAGCGTTTTCTGCATGAGATAAGGTCGATTCTGGAACGCCAAACATAAAAATGTTGATAACTTTGGGAAAACACTTCAGACATCTTAGATTTGATGTGCAACTACAAGAAAGACCCTTTCTGCTATAGTGGGAGGTTACAATTTCATGTTCGGAAGCTTCCATGCAAAGTTATGGCACAATGTAGACAACGCGTTTTCCGCCTGAGATAAGGTCGATTCTGGAACGCCAAACATAAAAATGTTGATAACTTTCGAAAAACACTACAGACAGCTTAGATTTGTAATGCAACTACTAGAAAGACCCTTTCTGCTATAGTGGGAGGTGAAAATTTCATATTCTGCAGCTTTCCTGCAAAGTGATGGCAAAATGTAGAAAACACGTTTTCAGCCTGAGAAAAGGTTGATTCCGGAACACCAAACATAAGAATGTTGATAACTTTGGAAAAACACATCAGACAGGTTAGATTTGATGTGCAACTACTAGAAAGACCCTTTCTGCTATAGTGGGAGGTTAAAATTTCGTGTTCTGAAGCTTCCCTCCAAAGTTATGGCACAATGCAAAAAAAGCGTTTAGAGCCTGAGATAAGGTCGATTCAGGAACGCCAAACATAAAAATGTTGAAAACTTTCAAAAAACACTTCAGACAGCTTAGATTTGATGTGCAAGTATGAGAAAGACCCTTTCTGCTATAATGGGAATTGAAAATTTCATGTTCTGAAGCTTCCCTCCAAAGTTATGGCACAATGCAAAAAAAGCGTTTACAGCGTGAGATAAGGTTGATTCCGGAATGCCAAACATAAATATGTTGATAACTTTGGAAAAACACTTCAGACAGCTTAGATTTGATGTGCAAGTACGAGAAAGACCCTTTCTGCTATAATGG
Source organism: Synchiropus splendidus (assembly GCF_027744825.2). NCBI lineage: Eukaryota > Metazoa > Chordata > Actinopteri > Syngnathiformes > Callionymidae > Synchiropus > Synchiropus splendidus. Next base: position 40,288,191 of record NC_071335.1, read on the forward strand.
GAATTGAAAATTTCATGTTCTGAAGCTTTCGTCCAAAGTTATGGCACAATGCAGAAAACGCGCTCACAGCCTAAGATAAGGTGGGTTCCGGAACACCAAACATAAAAATGTTGATAGCTTTGGAAGAACTCTTCAGACAGCTTAGATTTGATGTGCAACTTTTAGAAAGACCCTTTCTGCTATAGTGGGAGGTTAAAATTTCATGTTCTGAAGCTTCCCTGCAAAGTTATGGCACATTGTAGAAAACGCGTTTTCAGCCTGAGATAAGGTCGATTCAGGAACGCCAAACATAAAAATGTTGAAAACTTTCAAAAAACACTTCAGACAGCTTAGATTTGATATGCAAGTGCGAGAAAGACCCTTTCTGCCATAGTGGGAATTGAAAATTTCATGTTCTGAAGCTTTCCTCCAAAGTTATGGCACAATGCAGAAAACGCGCTCAAAGCCTGAGATAAGGTGGGTTCCGGAACGCCAAACATAAAAATGTTGATAACTTTGGAAAAACACTTCAGACAGCTTAGATTTGATGCGCAACTAATAGAAAGACCCTTTCTGCTACAGTGGGATTTGAAAATTTCATGTTCTGAAGCTTCCCTGCAAAGTTATGGCACAATGCGTAAAACGCGTTTTCAGCCTGAGATAAGGTGGGTTCCGTAACGCCAAACAAAAAAATGTTGATAACTTTCGAAAAACACTTCAGACAGCTTAGATTTGATGTGCAACTACTAGAAAGACCCTTTCTGCTATAGTGGGAGGTTAAAATTTCAAGTTCTGCAGCTTTCCTGCAAAGTTATGGCAAAATGCAGAAAACGCGTTTTTAGCCTGAGAAAAGGTTGATTCCGGAACACCAAACATAAGAATGTTGATAACTTCGGAAAAACACTTCAGACAGGTTAGATTTGATGTGCAACTACTAGAAAGACCCTTTCTGCTATAATGGGAATTGAAAATTTCGTGTTCTGAAGCTTTCCTCCAAAGTTATGGCACAATTCAGAAAACGCGCTCACAGCCTGAGATAAGGTGGGTTCCGGAACGCCAAACATAAAAAAGTTGATAACTTTTGAAATACACTTCAGACACCTTAGATTTCACGTGAAACTACTAGAAATACCCTCTCTGCAATAGTGGGAGGTTAAAATATCATATTCTGAAGCTTCCCTGAAAAGTTATGGCACAATGCAGAAAACGCGTTTTCAGCCTGAGATAAGGTCGATTCCGGAACGCCAAACATAAAAATGTAGATAACTTTGGAAAAACACTTCAGACACCTTAGATTTCAAGTGAAACTACTAGAAATACCCTTTCTGCTGTAGTGGGATGTGAAAATTTCATTTTCTGAAGTTTCCCTGCAAAGTTATGGCACAATGCGTAAAACGCGTTTTCAGCCTGACATAAGGTCGATTCCGGAACGCCAAACATAAAAAAGTTGATAACTTTTGAAATACACTTCAGACAGCTTAGATTTGATTTGCAACTACTAGAAAGACCCTTTCTGCTATAGTGGGAGGAGAAAATTTCATGTTCTGAGGCATCCCTGCAAAGTTTTGGCACAATGCAGAAAACACGTTTTCAGCCTGAGATACGATGGGTTCTGGAATGCCAAACATAAAAATGTTGATAAGTTTGGAAAAACACTTCAGACAGCTTAGCTTTGATGTGCAACTACTAGAAAGACCCTTTCTGCTATAGTGGGAGGTGAAAATTTTATGTTCTGAAGCTCCCCTGCAAAGTTATGGCACAATGCGTAAAACATGTTTTCAGCCTGAGATAAGGTCGATTCCGGAACGCCAAACATAAAAAAGTTGATAACTTTTGAAATACACTTCAGACCGCTTACATTTGATGTGCAACTACTAGAAAGACCCTTTCTGCTATAGTGGGAGGTGAAAATTTTATGTTCTGAAGCTCCCCTGCAAAGTTATGGCACAATGCGTAAAACGCGTTTTCAGCCTGAGATAAGGTGGGTTCCCGAACGCCAAACATAAAAAATGTTGAAAACTTTGGAAAAACACTTCAGACAGCTTAGCTTTGATGTGCAACCACTAGAAAGACCCTTTCTGCTGTAGTGGGATGTGAAAATTTCATGTTCTGAAGCTTCCCTGCAAAGTTGTGGCACAATGCAGAAAACACGTTTTCAGCCTGAGATAAGGTCGATTCCGGAACGCCAAACATAAAAATGTAGATAACTTTGGAAAAACACTTCAGACAGCTTAGATTTGATGTGCAACTACTAGAAAGACCCTTTCTGCTATAGTGGGATGTGAAAATTTCATTTTCTGAAGTTTCCCTGCAAAGTTATGGCACAATGCGTAAAACGCGTTTTCAGCCTGACATAAGGTCGATTCCGGAACGCCAAACATAAAAAAGTTGATAACTTTTGAAATACACTTCAGACAGCTTAGATTTGATTTGCAACTACTAGAAAGACCCTTTCTGCTATAGTGGGAGGAGAAAATTTCATGTTCTGAGGCATCCCTGCAAAGTTTTGGCACAATGCAGAAAACACGTTTTCAGCCTGAGATACGATGGGTTCTGGAATGCCAAACATAAAAATGTTGATAAGTTTGGAAAAACACTTCAGACAGCTTAGCTTTGATGTGCAACTACTAGAAAGACCCTTTCTGCTATAGTGGGAGGTGAAAATTTTATGTTCTGAAGCTCCCCTGCAAAGTTATGGCACAATGCGTAAAACATGTTTTCAGCCTGAGATAAGGTCGATTCCGGAACGCCAAACATAAAAAAGTTGATAACTTTTGAAATACACTTCAGACCGCTTACATTTGATGTGCAACTACTAGAAAGACCCTTTCTGCTATAGTGGGAGGTGAAAATTTTATGTTCTGAAGCTCCCCTGCAAAGTTATGGCACAATGCGTAAAACGCGTTTTCAGCCTGAGATAAGGTGGGTTCCCGAACGCCAAACATAAAAAATGTTGAAAACTTTGGAAAAACACTTCAGACAGCTTAGATTTGATGTACAACTACTAGAAAGACCCTTTCTGCTATAGTGGGAGGAGAAAATTTCATGTTCTGAGGCATCCCTGCAAAGTTATGGCACAATGCAGAAAACGCGTTTTCAGCCTGACATAAGGTCGATTCCGGAACGCCAAACATAAAAAAGTTGATAAGTTTTGAAATACACTTCAGACAGCTTAGCTTTGATGTGGAACTACTAGAAAGACCCTTTCTGCTATAATGGGATGTGAAAATTTCATGTTCTGAAGCTTCCCTGCAAAGTTGTGGCACAATGCAGAAAACACGTTTTCAGCCTGAGATAAGGTCGATTCCGGAACGCCAAACATAAAAAAGTTGATAACTTTTGAAATACACTTCAGACCGCTTACATTTGATGTGCAACTACTAGAAAGACCCTTTCTGCTATAGTGGGAGGAGAAAATTTTATGTTCAGAAGCTCCCCTGCAAAGTTATGGCACAATGCGTAAAACGCGTTTTCAGCCTGAGATAAGGTGGGTTCCCGAACGCCAAACATAAAAAATGTTGAAAACTTTGGAAAAACACTTCAGACAGCTTAGATTTGATGTACAACTACTAGAAAGACCCTTTCTGCTATAGCGCAAGTTTAAAATTTCATGTTCTGAAGCTTCCCTGCAAAGTTATGGCACAATGCAGAAAACGCGTTTTCAGCCTGAGATAAGGTTGATTCCGGTACGCCAAACATAAAAATGTGGACAACTTTGGAAAAACACTTCAGACAGCTTAGATTTGAAGTGCAACTACGAGAAAGACCTTTTCTGCTATAGTGGGAGGTGAAAATTTCATTTTCTGAAGCTTCCCTGCAAAGTTATGGCACAATGCAGACAACGCGTTTTCAGCCTGAGATAAGGTCGATTCTGGAACGCCAAACATAAAAATGTTGATAACTTTCGAAAACCACTTCAAACAGCTTAAATTTGATGTGCAACTATTAGAAAGACCCTTTCTGCTATAGTGGGAGTTGAAAATTTCATGTTCTGAAGCTTCCTTACAAAGTTATGGCACAATGCAGAAAACACGTTTTCAGCCTGAGATACGATGGGTTCCGGAATGCCAAACATAAAAATGTTGATAAGTTTGGAAAAACACTTCAGACAGCTTAGCTTTGATGTGCAACTACTAGAAAGACCCTTTCTGCTATAATGGGATGTGAAAATTTCATGTTCTGAAGCTTCCCTGCAAAGTTGTGGCACAATGCAGAAAACACGTTTTCAGCCTGAGATAAGGTCGATTCCGGAACGCCAAACATAAATATGTAGATAACTTTGGAAAAACACTTCAGACAGCTTAGATTTGATGTGCAACTACTAGAAAGACCCTTTCTGCTATAGTGGGATGTGAAAATTTCATTTTCTGAAGTTTCCCTGCAAAGTAATGGCACAATGCGTAAAACGCGTTTTCAGCCTGACACAAGGTCGATTCCGGAACGCCAAACATAAAAAAGTTGATAACTTTTGAAATACACTTCAGACCGCTTACATTTGATGTGCAACTACTAGAAAGACCCTTTCTGCTATAGTGGGAGGAGAAAATTTTATGTTCAGAAGCTCCCCTGCAAAGTTATGGCACAATGCGTAAAACGCGTTTTCAGCCTGAGATAAGGTGGGTTCCCGAACGCCAAACATAAAAAATGTTGAAAACTTTGGAAAAACACTTCAGACAGCTTAGATTTGATGTACAACTACTAGAAAGACCCTTTCTGCTATAGCGCAAGTTTAAAATTTCATGTTCTGAAGCTTCCCTGCAAAGTTATGGCACAATGCAGAAAACGCGTTTTCAGCCTGAGATAAGGTTGATTCCGGTACGCCAAACATAAAAATGTGGACAACTTTGGAAAAACACTTCAGACAGCTTAGATTTGAAGTGCAACTACGAGAAAGACCTTTTCTGCTATAGTGGGAGGTGAAAATTTCATGTTCTGAAGCTTCCCTGCAAAGTTATGGCACAATGCAGAAAACGCGTTTTCAGCCTGAGATAAGGTGGGTTCCGAAACGCCAAACGTAAAAATGTTGATCACTTTGGAAAAACACTTCAGACAGCTTAGATTTGATGTGCAACTACTAGAAAGACCCTTTCTGCTATAGTGGGACGTCAAATTTTCATGTTCTGGAGCTTGCCTGGTAAGTTATGGGACAATGCAGAAAATGATTTTTCATCCTGAGATAAGTTCGATTCCGGAACGCCAAACATAAAAATGTTGATAACTTTGGAACAACACTTCAGACAGCTTAGATTTGACGTTCAACTACTAGAAAGACCCTTTCTGTTATAGTGGGAGGTGAACATTTCATTTTCTGAAGCTTCCCTGCAAAGTCATGGCACAATGCAGACAACGCGTTTTCAGCCTGAGATAAGGTCGATTCTGGAACGCCAAACATAAAAATGTTGATAACTTTCGAAAACCACTTCAAACAGCTTAAATTTGATGTGCAACTATTAGAAAGACCCTTTCTGCTATAGTGGGAGTTGAAAATTTCATGTTCTGAAGCTTCCTTACAAAGTTATGGCACAATGCAGAAAACACGTTTTCAGCCTGAGATACGATGGGTTCCGGAATGCCAAACATAAAAATGTTGATAAGTTTGGAAAAACACTTCAGACAGCTTAGCTTTGATGTGCAACTACTAGAAAGAGCCTTTCTGCTATAGTGGGAGGTGAAAATTTCATGTTCTGAAGCTTCTCTGCAAAGTTATGGCACAATGCGTAATACGCGTTTTCAGCCTGAGACAAGGTCGATTCCGGAACGCCAAACATAAAAATGTTGATAACTATGGAAAAACACTTCAGACAGCTTAGATTTGATGTGCAAATACGAGAAAGACCCTTTCTGCTATAGTGGGACGTGAAAATTTCATGTTCTGAAGCTTCCTTGCAAAGTTATGGCCCAATGCAGAAAACGCGTTTTCAGCTTGAGATAAGGTGGGTTCCGGAACGCCAAACATAAAAATGTTGATAACTTTCGAAAAACACTTCAGACAGCTTAGATTTGATGTGCAACTACTAGAAAGACCATTTCTGCTATAGTGGGAGGTGAACATTTAATGTTCTCAAGCTTCCCTTAGAAGTTATGGCACAATGCAGAAAACGCATTTTCAGCATGACATAAGGTGGATTCCGAAACGCCAAACGTAAAAATGTTGATAACTTTGGAACAACACTTCAGACAGCTGAGATTTGATGTGCAACTACTAGAAAGACCCTTTCTGCTATTGTGGGAGGTCAAAATTTCATGTTCTGAAGCTTCCCTGGAAAGTTATGGGACAATGCAGAAAACAATTTTTCATCCTGAGATAAGGTCGATTCCGGAACGCCAAACATAAAATTGTTGATAACTTTGGAAAAACACGTCAGACAGCTTAGATTTGATGTGCAACTACTAGAAAGACCCTTTCTGCTATAGTGGGAGGTGAAATTTTTATTTTCTGAAGCTTCCCTGCAAAGTTATGGCACAATGCGTAAAACGCGTTTTTAGCCTGAGATAAGGTCGATTCCGGAACGCCCAACATAAAAATGTTGATAACTTTGGAAAAACACTTCAGACAGCTTAGATTTGATGTGCAACTACTAGAAAGAACCTTTCTGCTATAGTGGGAGGTGAACATTTCATGTTATGAAGCTTCCCTGAGAAGCTATGGCACAATGCAGAAAACGCGTTTTCAGCCTGAGATAAGGTGGGTTCCGGAACGCCAATCGTAAAAATGTTGATTACTTTGGAACAACACTTCAGACAGCTTAGATTTGATGTGCAACTACTAGAAAGACCCTTTCTGCTATAGTGTTAGGTGAAAATTTCATTTTCTGAACCTTCTCTGCAAAGTTATGGCACAATGCGTAAAACGCGTTTTCTGCCTGAGATAAGGTCAATTCTGGAAAGCCAAACATAAAAATGTTCATAACTTTGGAAAAACACTTCAGACAGCTTAGATTTGATGTGCAACTACTAGAAAGACCATTTCAGCTATAGTGGGAGGTTAAAATTTCATGTTCTGAAGCTTCCCTGCAAAGTTTTGGCACAATGCAGAAAACCCGTTTTCAGCCTGAGATAAGGTCGATTCCAGAACGACAAACATAAAAATGTTGATAACTTTGGAAAAACACATCAGACAGCTTAGATTTGATGTGCAACTACTAGAAAGACCCTTTCTGCTATAGTGGGACGTGAAAATTTCATGTTCTGAATCCTCCCTGCAAACTTATGGGACAATGCAGAAAACGATTTTTCATCCTGAGATAAGGTCGATTCCGGAACGCCAAACATAAAAATGTTGATAACTTTCGAAAAACACTTCAGACAGCTTAGATTTGATGTGCAACTACTAGAAAGACCCTTTCTGCTATAGTGGGACGTGAAAATTTCATGTTCTGAAGCTTCCATGCAAAGTTATGGCACAATCCAGAAAACGCGTTTTCTGGCTGAGATAAGGTCGATTCTGGAACGCCAAACATAAAAATGTTGATAACTTTCGAAAAACACTTCAGACAGCTTAGATTTGATGTGCAACTACTACAAAAACCCTTTCTGCTCTAGTGGGAGGTTAAAATTTCATGTTCTGAAGCTTCCCTGCAAAGTTATGGCAGAATGCAGAAAACGCGTTTTCAGCCTGAGATAAGGTCGATTCCGGAACGCCAAACATAAAAGTGTTGATAACTTTGGAAAAACACATCAGACAGCTTAGATTTGATGTGCAACTACTAGAAAGACCATTTCTGCTATAGTGGGAGGTTAAAATTTCATGTTCTGAAGCTTCCCTGCAAAGTTATGGCAGAATGCAGAAAACGCGTTTTCAGCCTGAGATAAGGTCGATTCCGGAACGACAAACATAAAAATGTTGATAACTTTGGAAAAACACATCAGACAGCTTAGATTTGATGTGCAACTACTAGAAAGACCCTTTCTGCTATAGTGGGAGGTGAACATTTCTTTTCTGAAGCTTCTCTGCAAAGTTATGGCACAATGCGTAAAACGCGTTTTCAGCCTGAGATAAGGTGGGTTCCGGAACGCCAAACATAAAAATGTTGATAACTTTCGTAAAACACTTCAGACAGCTTAGATTTGATGTGCAACTACTAGAATGACCATTTCTGCTATAGTGGGACGGGAAAATTTCATGTTCTGAAGCTTCCCTGCAAAGTTATGTCACAATGCAGAAAACCTGTTTTCAGCCTGAGATAAGGTGGGTTCCGGAACGCCAAACATAAAAATGTTGATAACTTTCGAAAAACACTTCAGACTGCTTAGATTTGATGTGCAACTACTACAAAAACCCTTTCTGCTGTAGTGGGAGGTGAAAATTTCATTCTCTGAAACTTCCCTGCAAAGTTATTGCACAAAGCGTAAAAATCGTTTTCAGCCTGAGATAAGGTCGATTCCGGAACACCAAACATAAAAATGTTGATAACTTTCGAAAAACACTTCAGACAGCTTAGATTTGCTGTGCAAATACTAGAAAGACCCTTTCTGCTATAGTGGGACGTGAAAATTTTATGTTCAGAATCTTCCCTGCAAAGTTATGGGACAATGCAGAAAACAATTTTTCATCCTGAGATAAGGTCGATTCCGGAACGCTTAACATAGAAATGTTGATAACTTTGGAAAAACACTTCAGACAGCCTAGATTTGATGTGCAACTACTGGAAAGACCCTTTCTGCTGTAGTAGGAGGTGAAAATTTCATTTTCTGATGCTTCCCTGCAAAGTTATGGCACAAAGCGTGAAAAGCTTTTTCTGCCTGAGATAAGGTCGATTCCGGAACGCCAAACATAAAAATGTTGATAACTTTCGTAAAACACTTCAGACATCTTAGATTTGATGTGCAACTACTAGAAAGACCCTTTCTGCTATAGTGGGACGTGAAAATTTCATGTTCTGAAGCTTCCTTGCAAAGCTATGGCACAATGCAGAAAACGCGTTTTCAGCCTGAGATAAGGTAGATTCCGAAACGCCATACATAAAAATGTTTATAACTTTGGAAAAACAAATCAGACAGCTTAGATTTGATGTGCAACTACTAGAAAGACCCTTTCTGCTATAGTGGGAGGTTAGAATTTCATGTTCGGAAGCTTCCATGCAAAGTTATGGCACAATGCAGACAACGCGTTTTCAGCCTGAGATAAGGTCGATTCTGGAACGCCAAACATAAAAATGTTGATAACTTCCGAAAAAAACTTCAGACAGCTTAGATTTGACGCGCAACTACTAGAAAGACCCTTTCTGCTATAGTGGGACGTGAAAATTTCATGTTCTGAAGCTTCCTTGCAAAGCTATGGCACAATGCAGAAAACGCGTTTTCAGCCTGAGATAAGGTAGATTCCGAAACGCCATACATAAAAATGTTTATAACTTTGGAAAAACAAATCAGACAGCTTAGATTTGATGTGCAACTACTAGAAAGACCCTTTCTGCTATAGTGGGAGGTTAAAATTTCATGTTCGGAAGCTTCCATGCAAAGTTGTGGCACAATGCAGACAACGCGTTTTCAGCCTGAGATAAGGTGGGTTCCGGAACGCCAAACATAAAAATGAGGATAACTTCCGAAAAACACTTCAGACAGCTTAGATTTGATGTGCAACTACTAGTAAGACCATTTCTGCTATAGTGGGAGGTGAACATTTCATGTTCTGAAGCTTCCCTGCAAAGTTATGGCACAATGCAGAAAACGCGTTTTCAGCTTGAGATAAGGTGGGTTCCGGAACGCCAAACATAAAAATATTGATAACTTTCGAAAAACACTTCAGACAGCTTAGATTTGATGTGCAAATACTAGAAAGACCCTTTTTGCTATAGTGGGACGTGAAAATTTCATGTTCTGAAGCTTCCCTGCAAAGTAATGGCACAATGCGTAAAACACGTTTTCAGCCTGAGATAAGGTCGATTCCGGAACGACAAACATAAAAATGTTGATAACTTTGGAAAAACACATCAGACAGCTTAGATTTGATGTGCAACTACTAGAAAGACCATTTCTGCTATAGTGGGAGGTGAACATTTCATGTTCTGAAGCTTCCCTGCAAAGTTATGGCACAATGCAGAAAACGCGTTTTCAGCTTGAGATAAGGTGGGTTCCGGAACGCCAAACATAAAAATATTGATAACTTTCGAAAAACACTTCAGACAGCTTAGATTTGATGTGCAAATACTAGAAAGACCCTTTTTGCTATAGTGGGACGTGAAAATTTCATGTTCTGAAGCTTCCCTGCAAAGTTATGGCACAATGCAGAAAACGCGTTTTCAGCCTGAGATAAGGTCGATTCCGGAACGCCAAAAAAAAAAAATGTTGATAACTTTGGAAAAACACTTCAGACAGCTTAGATTTGATGTGAAACTACTAGAAAGATCCTTTCTGCTATAGTGGGAGGTGTAAATTTCATGTCCTGAAGCTTCCCTGCAAAGTTATGGCACAATGCAGAAAACGCGTGTTCAGCCTGAGATAAGGTGGGTTCCGGAACGCCAAACATAAAAATGTTGATAACTTTGGAAAAACACTTAAGACAGCTTAGATTTGATCTGCAACTACTAGAAAGACCCTTTCTGCTATAGTGGGACGTGAAAATTTCATGTTCTGAAGCTTCCTTGCAAAGCTATGGCACAATGCAGAAAACGCGTTTTCAGCCTGAGATAAGGTAGATTCCGAAACGCCATACATAAAAATGTTTATAACTTTGGAAAAACAAATCAGACAGCTTAGATTTGATGTGCAACTACTAGAAAGACCCTTTCTGCTATAGTGGGAGGTTAAAATTTCATGTTCGGAAGCTTCCATGCAAAGTTGTGGCACAATGCAGACAACGCGTTTTCAGCCTGAGATAAGGTGGGTTCCGGAACGCCAAACATAAAAATGAGGATAACTTCCGAAAAACACTTCAGACAGCTTAGATTTGATGTGCAACTACTAGTAAGACCATTTCTGCTATAGTGGGAGGTGAACATTTCATGTTCTGAAGCTTCCCTGCAAAGTTATGGCACAATGCAGAAAACGCGTTTTCAGCTTGAGATAAGGTGGGTTCCGGAACGCCAAACATAAAAATATTGATAACTTTCGAAAAACACTTCAGACAGCTTAGATTTGATGTGCAAATACTAGAAAGACCCTTTTTGCTATAGTGGGACGTGAAAATTTCATGTTCTGAAGCTTCCCTGCAAAGTAATGGCACAATGCGTAAAACACGTTTTCAGCCTGAGATAAGGTCGATTCCGGAACGACAAACATAAAAATGTTGATAACTTTGGAAAAACACATCAGACAGCTTAGATTTGATGTGCAACTACGAGAAAGACCATTTCTGCTATAGTGGGAGGTGAACATTTCATGTTCTGAAGCTTCCCTGCAAAGTTATGGCACAATGCAGAAAACGCGTTTTCAGCTTGAGATAAGGTGGGTTCCGGAACGCCAAACATAAAAATGTTGATAACTTTGGAAAAACACTTCAGACAGCTTAGATTTGATGTGAAACTACTAGAAAGATCGTTTCTGCTATAGTGGGAGGTGTAAATTTCATGTCCTGAAGCTTCCCTGCAAAGTTATGGCACAATGCAGAAAACGCGTGTTCAGCCTGAGATAAGGTGGGTTCCGGAACGCCAAACATAAAAATGTTGATAACTTTGGAAAAACACTTAAGACAGCTTAGATTTGATGTGCAACGACTAGAAAGACCCTTTCTGCTAAAGTGGGAGGTTAAAATTTCATATTCTGAAGCTTCCCTGCAAAGTTATGGCAAAATGCTGAAAACGCGTTTTCAGCCCGAGATAAGGTCGTTTCCGAAACGCCAACCTAAAAAATCTTGATAGCTTTCGAAAAACACTTCAGACAACTTAGATTTGATGTGCAACTACTAGAAAGACCCTTTCTGCTATAGTGGGAGGTGAAAATTTCATGTTCTGAAGCTTCCCTGCAAAGTTAAGGATCAATGCAGAAAACGCGTTTACAGCCTGAGGTAAGGTGGGTTCCGGAAGGCCAAACATAAAAATGTTGATGACTTGGGAAAAAACATTTCAGACAGCTCAGATTTGAAGTGCAACTACTAGAAAGACCCTTTCTGGTATCGTGGGAGGTGAAAATTTCATGTTCTGAAGCTTCCCTGCAAAGTTAAGGATCAATGCAGAAAACGCGTTTTCAGCCTGAGGTAAGGTGGGTTCCGGAAGGCCAAACATAAAAATGTTGATGACTTTGGAAAAACACTTCAGACAGCTTAGATTTGCTGTGCAACTACTAGTAAGACCCTTTCTGCTACAGTGGGAGGTTAAAATTTCATGTTCTGAAGCTTCCATGCAAAGGTGTGGCACAATGCAGAAAACGCGTTTTCAGCCCGAGACAAGGTTGTTTCCGGAACGCCAAACATAAAAATGTTGATAGCTTTCGAGAAACACTTCAGACAACTTATGTTTGATGTGCAACTACTAGAAAGACCCAGTCTGTTATAGTGGGAGTTGAAAATTTCATGTTCTGAAGCTTCCCTGCATAGTTATGGCACAATGCAGAAAACGCGTTTTCAGCCTGAGATAAGGTGGGTTCCGGAACGCCAAACATAAAAATGTTGCTAACTTTTAAAAAAACATTTCAGACAGCTTAGATTTGATGTGCAACTACTACAAGGACCCTTTCTGCTATAGTGGGAGGTCAAAATTTCATGTTCTGAAGCTTCCATGCAAAGTTATGGCACAATGCAGACAACGCGTTTTCAGCCTGATATAAGGTGGGTTCCGGAACGCCAAACACAAAAATGTTGACAACTTTGGAAAAACACTTCAGACAGCTTAGATTTGATGTGCAACTACCAGAAAGACCCTTTCTGCTACAGTGGGAGGTGAAAATTTCATGTTCTGAAGCTTCCCTGCATAGTTATGGCACAATGCGTAAAACGCATTTTCATCCTGAGATTTGGTCGATTCCGGAACGCCAAACATAAAAATGTTGATAACTTTCGAAAAACACTTCAGACAGCTTAGATTTGATGTGCAACTACTAGAAAGACCCTTTCTGCTATAGTGGGAGGTGAAAATTTCATGTTCTGAAGCTTCCTTGCAAAGTTATGGCACAATGCAGAAAATGCGTTTTCAGCCTGAGACAAGGTTGATTCCGGAACGCCAAACATAAAAATGTTGATAACTTTGGAAAAACACTTCAGACAGCTGAGATTTGATTTGCAACTACGAGAAAAACCCTTTCTGCTATAGTGGGAGGTGAAAATTTCATTTTCTGAAGCTTCCCTGCAAAGTTATGGCACAAAGCGTAAAAAGCTTTTTCAGCCTGAGATAAGGTCGATTCCGGAACGCCAAACATAAAAATGTTGATAACTTTGGAAAAACATTTCAGAAAGCTTAGATTTGATGTGCAACTACTAGAAAGACCCTTTCTGCTATAGTGGGAGGTGAAAATTTCATGTTCTGAAGCTTCCTTGCAAAGTTAAGGAACAATGCAGAAAACGCGTTTTCAGCCTGAGATAAGGTGGGTTCTGGAGCGCCAAACGTAAAAATGTTGATAACTTTGGAAAAACACTTCAGACAGCTTAGATTTGATGTGCAACGACTAGAAAGACCCTTTCTGCTATAGTGGGAGGTGAAAATTTCATGTTCTGAAGCTTCCCTGCAAAGTTATGGCACAATGCAGAAAACGCGTTTTCAGCCCGAGATAAGGTCGTTTCTGGAACGCCAACCTAAAAAATGTTGATAGCTTTCGAAAAAACATTTCAGACAGCTTAGATTTGATGTGCAATTACTAGAAGGACCCTTTCTGTTATAGTGGGAGTTGAAAATTTCATGGTCTGAAGCTTCCCTGCAAAGTCAAGGAACAATGCAGTAAACGCGTTTTCAGCCTGAGATAAGGTGGGTCCCGGAACGCCAAACAAAAAAATATGATAACTTTGGAAAAACACTTCAGACAGCTTAGATTTGACGTGCAACTACAAGAAAGACCCTTTCTGCTATAGAGGGAGGTCAAATTTTCATGTTCTAAAGCTTTCCTGCAAAGTTATGGCACAATGCAGAAAACGCGTTTTCAGCCTGAGATAAGGTGGGTCCCGGAACGCCAAACATAAAAATGTTGATAACTTTGGAAAAACATTGCAGACAGCTTAGATTTGATGTGCAACTACTAGAAAGACCCTTTCTACTATAGTGGGAGGTGAAAATTTCATGTTCTGAAGCTTCCTTGCAAAGTTGTGGCACAATGCAGAAAATGCGTTTTCAGCCTGAGATAAGGTTGATTCCGGAACGCCAAACATAAAAATGTTGATAACTTTGGAAAAACACTTCAGACAGCTTAGATTTGATGTGCAACTACTAGAAAAACCCTTTCTGCTATAGTGGGAGGTCAAAATATCATGTTCTGAAGCTTCGCTGGAAAGTTATGGGACAATGCAGAAAACGCATTTTCATCCTGAGATTAGGTCGATTACGGAACGCCAAACAAAAAACTGTTGATAACTTTCGAAAAACACTTCAGACAGCTTAGATTTGATATGCAACTGCTAGAAAGACCCTTTCTGCAATAGTGGGTGGTGAAAATTTCATGTTCTGAAGCTTCCTTGCAAAGTTATGGCACAATGCGTAAAACGCATTTTCATCCTGAGATTTGGACGATTCCGGAACGCCAAACATAAAAATGTTGATAACTTTCGAAAAACACTTCAGACAGCTTAGATTTGATGTGCAACTACTAGAAAGACCCTTTCTGCTATAGTGGGAGGTGAAAATTTCATGTTCTAAAGGTTCCCTGCAAAGTTATGGCACAATGCGTAAAACGCGTTTTCAGCCTGAGATAAGGTCGATTCCGGAACGCCAAACATAAAAATGTTGATAACTTTCGAAAAACACTTCAGACAGCTTAGATTTGATGTGCAACTACTAGAAAGACCCTTTCTGCTATAGTGGGAGGTGAAAATATCATGTTCTGAAGCTTCCTTGCAAAGTTATGGCACAATGCAGAAAACACGTTTTCAGCCTGAGATAAGGTTGATTCCGGAACGCCAAACATAAAAATGTTGATAACTTTGGAAAAACAGTTCAGACAGCTTAGATTTGATGTGCAACTACTACAAAGACCCTTTCTGCTATAGTGGGAGGTGAACATTTCATGTTCTGAAGCTTCCCTGCAAAGTATTGGGACAATGCAGAAAACGATTTTTCATCCTGAGATAAGGTCGATTCCGGAACGCCAAACATAAAAATGTTGATAACTTTGGAAAAACACTTCAGACAGCTTGGATTTGATGTGCAACTACTAGAAAGACCCTTTCTGCTATAGTGGGAGGTCAAAATGTCATGTTCTGAAGCTTCCCTGCAAAGTTATTGGACAATGCAGAAAACGATTTTTCATCTTGAGATAAGGTCGATTCCGGAACGCCAAACATAAAAATGTTGATAACTTTCGAAAAACACTTCAGACAGCTTAGATTTGATGTGCAACTACTAGAAAGACCCTTTCTGCTATAGTGGGACGTGAAAATTTCATGTTCTGAAGCTTCCTTGCAAAGTTGTGGCACAATGCAGAAAATGCGTTTTCAGCCTGAGATAAGGTTGATTCCGGAACGCCAAACATAAAAATGTTGATAACTTTGAAAAAACACTTCAGACAGCTTAGATTTGATGTGCAACTACTAGAAAAACCCTTTCTGCTATAGTGGGAGGTCAAAATATCATGTTCTGAAGCTTCGCTGGAAAGTTATGGGACAATGCAGAAAACGCATTTTCATCCTGAGATTAGGTCGATTACGGAACGCCAAACAAAAAACTGTTGATAACTTTCGAAAAACACTTCAGACAGCTTAGATTTGATATGCAACTGCTAGAAAGACCCTTTCTGCAATAGTGGGTGGTGAAAATTTCATGTTCTGAAGCTTCCTTGCAAAGTTATGGCACAATGCGTAAAACGCATTTTCATCCTGAGATTTGGACGATTCCGGAACGCCAAACATAAAAATGTTGATAACTTTCGAAAAACACTTCAGACAGCTTAGATTTGATGTGCAACTACTAGAAAGACCCTTTCTGCTATAGTGGGAGGTGAAAATTTCATTTTCTAAAGGTTCCCTGCAAAGTTATGGCACAATGCGTAAAACGCGTTTTCAGCCTGAGATAAGGTCGATTCCGGAACGCCAAACATAAAAATGTTGATAACTTTCGAAAAACACTTCAGACAGCTTAGATTTGATGTGCAACTACTAGAAAGACCCTTTACTGCTATAGTGGGAGGTGAAAATTTCATGTTCTGAAGCTTCCTTGCAAAGTTATGGCACAATGCAGAAAACACGTTTTCAGCCTGAGATAAGGTTGATTCCGGAACGCCAAACATAAAAATGTTGATAACTTTGGAAAAACAGTTCAGACAGCTTAGATTTGATGTGCAACTACTACAAAGACCCTTTCTGCTATAGTGGGAGGTGAACATTTCATGTTCTGAAGCTTCCCTGCAAAGTTATGGGACAATGCAGAAAACGATTTTTCATCCTGAGATAAGGTCGATTCCGGAACGCCAAACATAAAAATGTTGATAACTTTGGAAAAACACTTCAGACAGCTTGGATTTGATGTGCAACTACTAGAAAGACCCTTTCTGCTATAGTGGGAGGTCAAAATGTCATGTTCTGAAGCTTCCCTGCAAAGTTATTGGACAATGCAGAAAACGATTTTTCATCTTGAGATAAGGTCGATTCCGGAACGCCAAACATAAAAATGTTGATAACTTTCGAAAAACACTTCAGACAGCTTAGATTTGATGTGCAACTACTAGAAAGACCCTTTCTGCTATAGTGGGAGGTGAAAATTTCATGTTCTAAAGGTTCCCTGCAAAGTTATCGCACAATGCGTAAAACGCGTTTTCAGCCTGAGATAAGGTCGATTCCGGAACGCCAAACATAAAAATGTTGATAACTTTCGAAAAACACTTCAGACAGCTTAGATTTGATGTGCAACTACTAGAAAGACCCTTTCTGCTATAGTGGGAGGTGAACATTTCATGTTCTGAAGCTTCCATGCAAAGTTATGGCACAATGCAGAAAACGCGTTTTCAGCTTGAGATAAGGTGGGTTCCGGAACGCCAAACATAAAAATGTTGATAACTTTCGAAAAACACTTCAGACAGCTTAGATTTGATGTGCAGCTACGATAAATACCCTTTCTGCTATCGTGGGAGGTCAAAATTTCATGTTCTGAAGCTTCCCTGGAAAGTAATGGGACAATGCAGAAAACGATTTTTCATCGTGAGATAAGGTCGATTCCGGAACGCCAAACATAAAAATGTTGATAACTTTTGAAAAACACTTCGGACAGCTTAGATTTGATGTGTAGCTACTAGAAAGACCCTTTCTGCTATAGTGGGAGATGAAAATGTCATGTTCTGAAGCTTCCCTGGAAAGTTATGGGACAATGCAGAAAACAATTTTTCACCGTGAGATTAGGTCGATACCGGAACGCCAAACATAAAAATGTTGATAACTTTCGAAAAAGACTTCAGACAGCTTAGATTTGATGTGCAACTACTAGAAAGACCCTTTCTGCTGTCGTGGGAGGTGAACATTTCATGTTCTGAAGCTTCCCTGCAAAGTTATGGCACAATGCAGAAAACGCGTTTTCAGGCTGAAATAATGTGGGTTCCGGAACGCCAAACATAAAAATGTTGATAACTTTCGAAAAACACTTCGGACAGCTTAGATTTGATGTGCAGCTACTAGAAAGAACCTTTCTGCTATAGTGGGAGGTCAAAATTTCATGTTCTGAAGCTTCCCTGGAAAGTTATGGGACAATGCAGAAAACGCATTTTCATCCTGAGATAAGGTCGATTCCGGAACGCCAAACATAAAAATGTTGATAACTTTGGAAAAACACTTCAGACAGCTTAGATTTGATGTGCAACTACTAGAAAGACCCTTTCTGCTATAGTGGGAGGTGAAAATTTCATGTTCTGAAGCTTCCTTGCAAAGTAATGGCACAATGCAGAAAACACGTTTTCAGCCTGAGATAAGGTTGATTCCGGAACGCCAAACATAAAAATGTTGATAACTTTGGAAAAACAGTTCAGACAGCTTAGATTTGATGTGCAACTACTAGAAAGACCCTTTCTGCTATAGTGGGAGGTGAAAATTTCATGTTCTAAAGGTTCCCTGCAAAGTTATGGCACAATGCGTAAAACGCGTTTTCAGCCTGAGATAAGGTCGATTCCGGAACGCCATACATAAAAATGTTGATAACTTTGGACAAACACATCAGACAGCTTAGATTTGATGTGTAACTACTAGAAAAACCCTTTCTGCTATAGTGGGAGGTGAACATTTCATGTTCTGAAGCTTCCATGCAAAGTTATGGCACAATGCAGAAAATGCGTTTTCAGCTTGAGATAAGGTGGGTTCCGGAACGCCAAACATAAAAATGTTGATAACTTTCGAAAAACACTTCAGACAGGTTAGATTTGATGTGCAACTACTAGAAAGACCCTTTCTGCTATAGTGGGAGGTCAAAATGTCATGTTCTGAAGCTTCGCTGCAAAGTTATGGGACAATGGAGAAAACGCATTTTCATCCTGAGATAAGGTCGATTCCGGAACGCCAAACATAAAAATGTTAATAACTTTCGAAAAACACTTCAGACAGCTTAGATTTGATGTGCAACTACTAGAAAGACCCTTTCTGCAATAGTGGGAGGTGAAAATTTCATTTTCTGATGCTTCCCTGCAAAGTTATGGCACAATGCGTAAAACGCGCTTTCAGCCTGAGATAAGGTCGATTCTGGAACGCCAAACATAAAAATGTTGATAACTTTGGAAAAATACTTCAGACAGCTTAGATTTGATGTGCAACTACTAGAAATACCTTTTCTGCTATAGTGGAAGTTTAAAATGTAATGTTCTGAAGCTCCCCTGAAAAGTTATGGCACAATGCAGAAAATGTGTGTTCAGCCTGAGATAAGGTCGATTCCGGAACGCCAAACATAAAAATGTAGAAAACTTTGGAAAAACACTTCAGACAGCTTAGATTTGATGTGCAACTACTAGATAGACCATTTCTGCCATTGTGGGAGGTGAAAATTTCATGTTCTGAAGCTTCACGGCAAAGTTATTGAACAATGCGTAAAACGCGTATTCAGCCTGAGATAAGGTCGATTCAGGAACGTCAAACATAAAAAAGTTGATAACTTTTGAAATACACTTCAGACCACTTACATTTGATGTGCAACTACTAGAAATACCCTTTCTGCTATAGAGGGAGGTGAAAATTTCATGTTCTGAACCTTCCCTTAGAATATATGGCACAATGCAGAAAACGCGTTTTGAGCCTCAGATAAGGTCGATTCCGGAACGCCAAACATAAAAATGTTGATAACTTTGGAAAAACACTTCAGACAGCTTAGATTTGATGTGCAACTACTAGAAAGACCCTTTCTGCTATAGTGGGAGGTGAAAATTTCATGTGCTGAAGCTTTATGCAAAGTTATGGCACAATGCGTAAAACATGTTTTCAGCCTGAGATAAGGTGGGTTTCGGAACGCCAAACATAAAAATGTTGACAACTTTGGAAAAACACTTCAGACAGCATAGATTTGATGTGCAACTACTAAAAAGGCCCTTTCTGCTATAGTGGGAGGTGAACATTTCATGTTCTGAAGCTTCCCTGCAAAGTTATGGAACAATGCAAAAAACGCGTTTTGAGCCTGAGATAAGGTGGATTCCGGAACGCCAAACATAAAAATGTTGATAACTTTCGAAAAAACACTTCAGACAGCTTAGATTTGAAGTGTAACTACTAGAAATACCCTTTCTGCTATAGTGGGAGGTGAAAATTTCATGTTCTGAAGCTTCCCTGCAAAATTATGGCAGAATGCAAAAAACGCATTTTCAGCCTGATATAAGGTGGGTTCAGGAACGAGAAACATAAAAATGTTGATAACTTTGGAAAAACACCAGACAGCTTAGATTTGAAGTGTAACTACTAGAAATACCCTTTCTGCTATAGTGGGATGTGAAATTTTTATGTTCTGAAGCTTCCTTGCAAAGTTATTGCTCAATGCGTAAAACGCGTTTTCAGCCTGACATAAGGTCGATTCCGGAACTGGAAACATAAAAAAGTTGATAACTTTGTAAAAACACTTGAGACAGCTTAGATTTGATGTGCAACTACTAGAAAGACCCTTTCTACGATAGCGGCAGGTGAAAATTTCATGTTCTGAGGCTTCCCTGCAAAGTTATGGCACAATGCAAAAAACACGTTTTCAGACGGAGATAAGGTGGGTTCCAGAACGCCAAACATAAAAATATGATAACTTTGAAAAAACACTTCAGACAGCTTAGATTTGATGTGCAACTACTAGAAAGACGCTTTCTGCTATAGTGGGAGGTGAAAATTTCATGTTCTGAGGCTTCCCTGCAAAGTTATGGCACAATGCAAAAAACACGTTTTCAGACGGAGATAAGGTGGGTTCCGGAACGCCAAACATAAAAATGTTGATAACTTTGGAAAAACACTTCAGACAGCTTAGATTTGATGTGCAACTACTAGAAAGACCCTTTCTGATATAGTGGGTGGTGAAAATTCGATGTTCTGAAGCTTCCCTCCAAAGTTATGGCACAATGCGTGAAACGCATTTTCAGCCTGAGATAAGGTCGATTCCGGAACGCCAAACATTAAAATGTTGATAACTTTGGAAAAACACTTCAGACAGCTTAGATTTGATGAGCAACTACTAGAACGACCCTTTCTGCTATAGTGGGATGTGAAAATTTCATGTTCCGAAGCTTCCCTGCAAAGTTATGGCACAATTCCGAAAACGTGTTTTCAGCCTGAGATAAGGTCGATTCCGGAACGCCAAACATAAAAATGTTGATAATTTTGGAAAAACACTTCAGACAGCTTAGATTTGATGTGCAACTACTAGAAAGAGCCTTTATGCTATTGTGGGAGGTGAAAATTTCATGTTCTGAAGCTTCCCTGCAAAGTTATGGCACAATTCCGAAAACGTGTTTTCAGCCTGAGATAAGGTTGATTCCGGAACGCCAAACATAAAAAAGTTGATAACTTTGGAAAAACACTTCAAACAGCTTAGATGTGATATGCAACTACTGGAAAGACCCTTTCTGCTATAGTGGGTGGTTAAAATTTCATGTTCTGAAGCTTCCCTGCAAAGTTATGGCACAATGCAGAAAACGCGTTTTCAGCCTGAGATAAGGTGGGTGCCAGAACGCCAAACATAAAAATGTTGATAACTTTGGAAAAACATTTCAGACAGATTAGATTTGATGAGCAACTACTAGAAAGACCTTTTCTGCTATAGTTGGAGGTGAAAATTTCATGTTCTGAAGCTTCCCTGCAAAGTTATGTCACAATGCAGAAAACGCGTTTTCAGCCTCACATAAGGTCAATTCCGATACACCAAACATAAAAATGTTGATAACTTCGGAAAAACACTTCAGACAGCTTAGATTTGATGTGCAAGTACTAGAAAGACCCTTTCTGCTACAGTGGGAGGTGAAAATTTCATGTTCTGAAGCTTTCCTGCAAAGTTATGGCACAATGCGTAAAACGCGTTTTCAGCCTGAGATAAGGTTGATTCCGGAACGCCAAACATAAAAATGTTGATAACTTTGGACAAACAGTTTAGACAGCTTAGATTTGATGTGCAACTACAAGAAAGACCCTTTCTGCTATAGTGGGTGGTTAAAATTTCATATTCTGCAGCTTTCCTGCAAAGTTATGGCACAATGCAGAAAACGCGTTTTCAGCCTGAGATGAGGTGGGTTTCGGAACCCCAAACATAAAAGTGTTAATAACTTTCGAAAAACACTTCAGACAGCTTTGATTTGATGTGCAACTACTAGAAAGACCCTTTCTGCTATAGTGGGAGATGAAAATTTCATGTTCTGAAAATTCCCTGCAAAGTTATGGCACAATGAAGAAAATGCGTATTCAGCCTGAGATAAGATCGATTTCGGAACGCCAAACATAAAAATGTTTATAACTTTGGAAAAACACTTCAAACAGCTTAGATTTGATGTGCAACTACTAGAAAGACCCTTTCTGCTATAGTGGGAGGTGAAAATTTCATATTCTGCAGCTTTCCTGCAAAGTTATGGCACAATGCAGAAAACGCGTTTTCAGCCTGAGATAAGGTGGGTGCCAGAACGCCAAACATAAAAATGTTGAGAACTTTGGAAAAACACTTCAGACAGCTTAGATTTGTTGTGCAACTAATAGAAAGACCCTTTCTGCTGTAGTGGGAGTTGAAAATTTCATGTTCAGAAGTTTCCCTGCAAAGTTATGGCACAATGCAGAAAACGCGTTTTCAGCCTGAGATAAGGTCGATTCGGGAACACCAAATATAAAAATGTTGAAAACTTTCGAAAAACACTTCAGACAGCTCAGATTTGATGAGCAAGTCGGAGAAAGACCCTTTCTGCTTTAGTGGGATATGAAAATTTCATGTTCTGAAGCTTCCCTGCAAAGTTATGGCAGAATGCGTAAATCGTGTTTTCAGCATGAGAAAAGGTCGAATCCGGAACGCCAAACATAAAAGTGTTGATAACTTGGGAAAAACACTTCAAACAGCTTCGATTTGATGTGCAACTACTAGAAAGACCCTTTCTGCTATAGTTGGACGTGAAAATTTCATGTTCTGAAGCTTCCCTGCAAAGTTATGTCACAATGCAGAAAACGCGTTTTCAGCCACACATAAGGTCAATTCCGATACGCCAAACATTAAAATGTTGATAACTTTCGAAAAACACTTCAGACAGCTTGGATTTGATGTGCAACTACTAGAAAGACCCTTTCTGCTATAGTGGGATGTTTAAATGTCATGTTCTGAAGTTTCCCTGCAAAGTTATGGCACAGTGCAGAAAAGGCGTTTTCAATAAGGTGCGATCCGGAACGCCAAACATAAAAATGTTGATAACTTTCGAAAAACACTTCAGACAGCTTAGATTTGTTGTGCAACTACTAGAAAGACCCTTTCTGCTATAGTGGCAGGTGAAAATTTCATGTTCTGAAGCTTCCCTCCAAAGTTATGGCACAATGCAGAAAACGCGTTTTCAGCCTGAGATAAGGTCGATTCCGGAAAGCCAAACATAAAAATGTTGATAACTTTGGAAAAACACTTCAGACAGCTTAGATTTGATGTGCAACAACTGGAAAGACCCTTTCTGCTATAGTGGGATTTGAAAATGTCATGTTCTGAAGCTTTCCTCCAAAGTTATGGCACATTGCAGAAAACGCGTTTTCAGCCTGAGATAAGATCGATTTCGGAACGCCAAACATAAAAATGTTTATAACTTTGGAAAAACACTTCAGACAGCTTAGATTTCACGTGAAAGTACTAGAAAGACCCTTTCTGCTATAGAGGGAGGTGAAAATTTGCTGTTCTGAAGCGTCCCTGCAAAGTTATGGCACAATGCAGAAACCGCGTTTTCAGCCCGAGATAAGGTCGATTCCGGAACGCCAAATATAAAAATGTTGATAACTTTCGAAAAACACTTCAGACAGCTTAGAATTGATGAACAACTACGAGAAAGACCCTTTCTGCTATAGTGGGATTTGAAAATTTCATATTCTGAAGCTTCCCTGCAAAGTTATGGCTCAATGCAGAAAACGCGTATACAGCCTGAGATAAGATCGATTTCGGAACGCCAAACATAAAAATGTTGATAACTTTGGAAAAACACTTCAGACAGCTTAGATTTGTGCAACCACTAGAAAGACCCTTTCTTCTATAGTGGGAAGTTTAAATGTCATGTTCTGAAGTTTCCCTGCAAAGTTATGGCACAATGCAGAAAAGGCGTTTTCAATAAGGTGCGATCCGGAACGCCAAACATAAAAATGTTGAGAACTTTGGAAAAACACTTCAGACAGCTTAAATTTGATGTGCAACTGCTGGAAAGACCCTTTCTGCTATAGTGGGAGTTGAAACTTTCATGTTCTGAAGCTTTCCTGCAAAGTTATGGCACAATGCAGAAAAGGCGTTTTCAATAAGGTGCGATCCGGAACGCCAAACATAAAAATGTTGAGAACTTTCGAAAAACACTTCAGACAGCTTACATTTGATGTGCAATTACTAGAAAGACCTTTTCTACTATAGTGGTAGGTGAAAATTTCATGTTCTGAAGCTTCCCTGCAAAGTTATGGCACAATGCAGAAAACGCGTTTTCAGCCTGAGATAAGGTTGATTCCGGAACGCCAAACATAAGAATGTTGATAACTTTGGAAAAACACTTCAGACAGCTTAGATTTGACGTGCAACTACTAGAAAGACCGTTTCGGCTATAGTGGGAGTTGAAAATTTCATGTTCTGAAGCTTCCCTGCAAAGTTATGGCACAATGCAGAAAACGCGTTTTCAGACAGAGATAAGGTCGATTCAGGAATGCCAAACATAAAAATGTTGATAACTTTGGAAAAACACTTCAGACAGCTTAGATTTGACGTGCAACTACTAGAAAGACCCTTTCTGCTATCGTGGGAGGTGAACATTTCATGTTCTGAAGCTTCCCTGCAAAGATATGGTACAATGCAGAAAACGCGTTTTCAGCCTGAGATAATGTGGGTTCCGGAACGCCAAACATAAAAATGTTGATAATTTTGGAAAAACACTTCAAACAGCTTAGATTTGATTTGCAACTACTAGAAAAACCCTTTCTGCTATAGTGGGAGGTGAAAATTTCAATTTCTGAAGCTTCCCTGCAAAGTTATGGCACAATGCAGAAAACGCGTTTTCAGCCTGAGATTAGGGGGGTTCCGGAACGCCAAACATAAAAATGTTGATAACTTTGGAAAAGCACTTCAGACAGCTTAGATTTGATGTGCAACTACGAGAAAGACCCTTTCTGCTATAGTGGGAGGTGAAAATTTCATGTTCTGAAGCTTCCCTGCAAAATTATTGCACAATGTGTAAAACGCATTTTCAGCCTAAGATAAGGTCGATTCCGAAACGCCAAACGTAAAAATGTTGATAACTTTGGAAAAACATTTCAGACAGCTTAGATTTGATGTGCAACTAATAGAAAGAGCCTTTCTGCTATAGTGGGAGGTTAAAATTTCATGTTCGGAAGCTTCCATGCAAAGTTATGGCACAATGCAGACAACGCGTTTTCAGCCTGACATAAGGTCGATTCTGGAACGCCAAACATAAAAATGTTCATAACTTTGGAAAAACACTTCAGACAGCTTAGATTTGATGTGCAACTACTAGAAAGACCTTTTCTGCTATAGTGTTAGGTGAACATTTGATGTTCTGAAGCTTCCCTGAGAAGTTATGGCACAAAGCGTAAAGCGCGTTTTCAGCCTGAGATAAGGTCGATTCCGGAACGCCAAACATAAAAATGTTGATAACTTTGGAAAAACACATCAGACAGCATAGATTTGATCTGCAACTACTAGAAAGACCCTTTCTGCTATAGTGGGAGGTGAAAATTTCATGTTCTGAAGCTTCCCTGCAAAGTTATGGCACAATGCAGAAAATGCCTTTTCAGCCTGAGATAAGGTTGATTCCGGAACGCCAAACATAAAAATGTTGATAACTTTGGAACAACACTTCAGACAGCTAAGATTTGATGTGCAACTACTAGAAAGACCCTTTCTGCTGAAGTGGGAGGTGAAAATTTCATGTTCTAAAGATTCCCTGCAAAGTTATGGCACAATGCAGAAAACGCGTTTTTAGCGTGAGATAAGGAGAGTTCCGGAACGCCAAACATAAAAATGTTGATAACTTTGGAACAACACTTCAGACAGCTTAGATTTGATGTGCAACTACTAGAAAGACCATTTCTGCTATAGTGGGAGGTGAAAATTTCATGTTCTGAAGCTTCCCTGCAAAGTTATGGCACAATGCGTAAAACGCGTTTTCAGCCTGAGATGAGTTTGATTTCAGAACGCCAAACATAAAAATGTTGATAACTCAGGAAAAACTCTACAGACAACATAGATTTGATGTGCAACTACTCGAAAGACCCTTTCTGCTACAGTGGGAGGTGAAAATTTCATGTTCTGAAGCTTCCCTGCAAAGTTATGCCACAATGGAGGAAACGCGTTTTCAGCCTGAGATAAGGTCGATTCCGGAACGCCAAACATAAAAATATTGATAACTTTGGAAAAACACTTCAGACAGCTTAGATTTGATGTGCAACTACTAGAAAGACCCTTTCTGCTATAGTGGGAGGTGAAAATTGCATGTTCTGAAGCTTCTCTGCAAAGTTATGGCACAATGCAGAAAACGCGTTTTCAGCCTGAGATAAGGTGGGTTCCAGAACGCCAAACATAAAAATGTTGATAACTTTGGAAAAACACTTCAGACAGCTTAGATTTGATGTGCAACTACTAGAAAGACCCTATCTGCTATAGTGGGAGGCGAATATTTCATGTTCTGAAGCTTCCCTGAAAAGTTATGGCACAATGCAGAAAACGCGTTTTCAGCCTGAGATAAGGTCGTTTCCGGAACGCCAAACATAAAAATGTTGATAACTTTGGAAAAACACTTTGATGTGCAACTACTAGAAAGACCCTTTCTGCTATAGTGGAAGGAGAAAATTTCATGTTCTGAAGCTTCCCTGCAAAGTTATGACACAATGCAGAAAACGCGTTTTCAGCCTGAGATAAGGTCGATTCCGAAACGCCAAACATAGAAATGTTGATTACTTTGGAAAAACACTTCAGACAGCTTAGATTTGATGTGCAACTACTAGAAACACCATTTCTGCTATAGTGGGAGGTGAAAATTTCATGTTCTTAAGCTTTATGCAAAGTTATGGCACAATGCGTAATAGGCGATTTCAGCCTGAGATAAGGTCGACTCTGGAACGCCAAACATAAAAATGTTGATAACTTTGGAAAAACACTTCAGACAGCTTAGATTTGATGTGAAACTACTAGAAAGACCCTTTCTGCTATAGTGGGAGGTGAAAATTTCATTCTCTGAAGCTTCCCTGCAAAGGTATGGCACAATGCGTAAAACGCGTTTTCAGCCTGAGATAAGGTCGATTCCGGAACGCCAAACTTAAAAATGTTTTTAACTTTTGAAAAACACTTCAGACAGCTTAGATTTGATGTGCAACTACTTGAAAGAACCTTTCTGCTATAGTGGGAGGTGAAAATTTCATTTTCTGAAGCTTCCCTGCAAAGTTATGGCACAAGGCAGAAAACGCGTTTTCAGCCTGAGATAAGGTCGATTCCATTACGCCAAACATAAAAATGTTGATAACGTTCGAAAAACACTTCAGACAGCTTAAATTTGATGTGCAACTATTAGAAAGAACCTTTCTGCTATAGTGGGAGGTGAAAATGTCATGTTCTGAAGCTTCCCTGCAAATTTATGGCACAATGCGAAAAACGCGATTTCAGCTTGAGATAAGGTCGACTCTGGAACGCCAAACATAAAAATGTTGATAACGTTCGAAAAACACTTCAGACAGCTTAGATTTGATGTGCAACTATTAGAAAGAACCTTTCTGCTATAGTGGCAGGTGAAAATTTCATTTCCTGAAGCTTCACTGCAAATTTATGGCACAATGCGTAAAATACGTCTTCAGCCTGAGAGAAGGTGTATTCCGGAACGCCAAACATAAAAATGTTGATAACTTTGGAAAAACACTTCAGACAGCTTAGATTTGATGTGCAACTACTAGAAAGACCAGTTCTGCTATAGTGGCAGCTGAAAATTTCATGTTCTGAAGCTTCCCTGCAAAGGTATGGCACAATGCAAAAAACGCGATTTCAGCCTGAGATAAGGTCGACTCTGGAACGCCAAACATAAAAATGTTGATAACGTTCAAAAAACACTTCAGACAGCTTAGATTTGATGTGCAACTATTAGAAAGAACCTTTCTGCTATAGTGGGAGGTCAAAATTTCATGTTCTGAAGCTTCCTTGTAAAGTTATGGCACAACGCAGAAAATGCGTTTTCAGCCAGAGATAAGGTCGATTCGGGAACGCCAAACATAAAAATGTTGTTAACTTTGGAAAAACACGCCAGACAGCTTAGATGTGATGTGCAACTACTAGAAAGACCATTTCTGCTATAGTGGGAGTTGAAAATTTCATGTTCTGAAGCTTCCCTGCAAAGTTATGGCACAATGCAGAAAATGCGTTTTCAGCCTCAGATGAGGTGGGTTCCAGAACGCCAAACATAAAAATGTTGATAAGTTTGGAAAAACACCTCGGACAGCTTAGATTTGATGAGCCATTACTAGAAAGACCCTTTCTGCTATAGTGGGTGGTGAAAATTCGATGTTCTGAAGCTTCCCTGCAAAGTTATGGCACAATGTGTAAAATGCGTTTTCAGCCTGAGATAAGGTGGGTTCCGGAACGCCAAACATAAAAATGTGGACAACTTTGGAAAAACACTTCAGACAGCTTAGATTTGATGTGCAACTACTAGAAAGACCCTTTCTGCTATAGTGGGATGTGAAAATTTCATGTTCTGAAGCTTCCCTGCAAAGTTATATCACAATGCAGAAAACGCATTTTCAGCCAGAGATAAGGTCGATTCTGGAATGCCAAACATAAAAATGTTGATAACTTTGGAAAAACACTTCAAACAGCTTAGATTTGATGTGCAACTACTAGAAAGACCCTTTCTGCTATAGTGGGAGGTGAAAATTTCATGTTCTGAAGATTCCCTGCAAAGTTATGGCACAATGCAGAAAACGCGTTTTCAGCCTGAGATAAGGTTGATTCCGGAACGCCAAACATAAGAATGTTGATAACTTTGGAAAAACACTCCAGACAGCAAAGATTTGAAGTGCAACTACTCGAAAGACCCTTTCTGCTATAGTGGGATGTGAAAATTTCATGTTCTGAAGCTTCCCTGCAAAGTTATATCACAATGCAGAAAACGCATTTTCAGCCAGAGATAAGGTCAATTCTGGAATGCCAAACATAAAAATGTTGATAACTTTGGAAAAACACTTCAAACAGCTTAGATTTGATGTGCAACTACTAGAAAGACCCTTTCTGCTATAGTGGGAGGTGAAAATTTCATGTTCTGAAGCTTTTCTGCAAAGTTATGGCACAATGCAGAAAACGCGTTTTCAGCCTGAGATAAGGTGGGTTTCGGAACGCCAAGCATAAAAATGTTGATAACTTTGGAAAAAGACTTCAAACAGCTTAGATTTGATGTGCAACTACTAAAAAGACCCTTTCTGCTATAGTGGGTGGCGAACATTCGATGTTCTGAAGCTTAATGCAAAGTTATGGCACAATGCGTAAAACGCGTTTTCAGCCTGAGATAAGGTCGATTCCGGAACGCCAAACATTAAAATGTTGATAACTTTGGAAAAACACTTCAGACAGCTTAGCTTTGATGGTGCAACTACTAGAACGACCCTTTCAGCTATAGTGGGATGTGAAAATTTCATGTTCTGAAGCTTCCTTGCAAAGTTATGGCACAATGCAGAAAACACATTTTCAGCCTGATTTCAGTTGGGTTCAGGAATGAGAAACATGAAAAAGTTGATAACCTTGGAACAACACTTCAGACAGCTTAGATTTGATGTGCAACTCACAGAAAGACCCTTTCTGATATAGTGGGTGGTGAAAATTCGATGTTCTGAAGCTTCCCTCTAAAGTTATGGCACAATGCGTAAAACGCATTTTCAGCCTTAGATAAGGTCGATTCCGGAACGCCAAACATTAAAATGTTGATAACTTTGGAAAAACACTTCAGACAGCTTAGCTTTGATGGTGCAACTACTAGAACGACCCTTTCTGCTACAGTGGGATGTGAAAATTTCATGTTCCGAAGCTTCCCTGCAAAGTTATGGCACAATTCCGAAAACGCGTTTCCAGCCTGAGATAAGGTCGATTCCGGAACGCCAAACATAAAAATGTTGATAACTTTGGAAAAACACTTAAGACAGCTTAGATTTGATGTGCAACTACTAGAAAGACCCTTTCTGCTATAGTGGGAGTTGAAAATTCGATGTTCTGAAGCTTCCCTGCAAAGTTATGGCACAATGCGTAAAACGCATTTTCAGCCTGAGATGAGGTCGATTCCGGAACGCCAAACATAAAAGTGTTAATAACTTTGGAAAAACACTTCAGACAGCTTAGATTTGATGTGTAACTACTAGAAAGACCCTTTCTGCTATAGTGGGAGGTGAAAATTTCATGTTCTGAAGCTTCCCTGCAAAGTCATGCCACAATGCAGGAAACGCATTTTCAGCCTGAGATAAGGTGGGTTCCGGAACGCAAAACATAAAAATGTTGAGAAGTTTGGAAAAACACTTCAGACAGCTTAGATTTGATGTGCAACTACTAGAAAGACCCTTTCTGCTATAGTGGGATGTTTAAATGTCATGTTCTGAAGCTTCCCTGCAAAGTTATGGCACAATGCAGAAAAGGCGTTTTCAGCATGAGATAAGGTCGATTCCGGAACGGCAAACATAAAAATGTTGATAACTTTGGAAAAACACTTCAGACAGCTTAGATTTCACATGAAACTACTAGAAAGACCCTTTCTGCTATAGTGGGAGTTGAAATTTTCATGTTCTGAGGCTTTCCTGCAAAGTTATGGCACAATGCGTAAAACGCGTTTACAGCCTGAGATAAGGTTGATTCCGGAACACCAAACATGAAAGTGTTGATAATTCTGGAAAAACACTTCAGACAGCTTAGATTTGATGTGCAACTACTAGAAAGACCATTTCTGCCATTGTGGAAGTGAAAATTCGATGTTCTGAAGCTTCCCTGCAAAGTTATGCCACAATGCAGGAAACGCGTTTTCAGCCTGCGATAAGGTCGATTCCGGAACGCCAAACATAAAAATATTGATAACTTTGGAAAAACTCTTTAGACAGCTTAGATTTGATGTGCAACTACTAGAAAGACCCTTTCTGCTATCATGGGAGGTGAAAATTTCATGTTCTGAAGCTTCCCTGCAAAGTTATGTCACAATGCAGAAAACGCGCTTTCAGCCTCACATAAGGTCAATTCCGGAACGCCAAACATAAAAATGCTAATAACTTCGGAAAAACACTTCAGACAGCTTAGATTTGATGTGCAACTACTAGAAAGACCCTTTCTGCTATAGTGGGAGGTGAAATTTTTTTGTTCTGAAGCTTCCCTGCAAAGTTATGGCACAATGCAGAAAACGCGTTTTCAGCCTCACATAAGGTCGATTCCGGAACGCCAAACATAAAAATGTTGATAACTTCCGAAAAACACTTCAGACAGCTTAGATTTGATGTGCAACTACAAGAAAGCCCCTTTCTGCTATAGTGGGTAGTGAAAATTTCATGTTCTGAAGCTTCCCTGCAAAGTTATGGCACAATGCCTAAAACACGTTTTCAGCCTGAGATAAGGTCGATTTCAGAACGGCAAACATAAAAATGTTGCTAACTTTGGAAAAACACTTCAGACAGCTTAGATTTGATGTACAACTACTAGAAAGACCCTTTCTGCTATAGTGGGAGGTGAAAATTTCATGTTCTGAAGTTTCCCTGCAAAATTATGGCACAATGCAGAAAAGGCGTTTTCAATAAGGTGTGTTCCGGAACGCCAAACATAAAAATGTTGATAACTTTCGAAAAACACTTCAGACAGCTTAGATTTGTTGTGCAACCACTCGAAAGACCCTTTCTGCTATAGCGGGAGGTGAAAATTTCATATTCTGCAGCTTTCCTGCAAAGTGATGGCACAATGCAGAGAACGCGATTTGAGCCTGAGATAAGGTTGATTACGGAACGCCAAACATAAAAATGTTGAAAACTTTGGAAAAACACTTCAGACAGCTCAGATTTGATGAGCAACTCTTAGAAAGACCCTTTCTGCTATAGTGGAAGTTTAAAATTTCATGTTCTGAAGCTTCCTTGCAAAGTTATGGCACAATGCGGAAAAAAAGGTTTTCAGCCTGAGATAAAGTCGGTTCCGCAACGCCAAACATAAAAATGTTGATAACTTTGGAAAAACACTTCAGACAGCTTAGATTTCACGTGAAACTACTAGAAAGACCCTTTCTGCTATAGTGGGAGTTGAAATTTTCATGTTCTGAAGCTTTCCTGCAAAGTTATGGCACAATGCGTAAAACGCGTTTTCGGCCTGAGATAAGGTCGATTCAGGAACACCAAACATAAAAATGTTGAAAACTTTCGAAAAACACGTCAGTCAGCTTTGATTTGATGGGCACCTACTAGAAATACCGTTTCTGCTATAGTGGGAGTTGAAAATATCATGTTCTGAAGCTTCCCGGCAAAGTTATGGCACAATGCGTAAAACGCGTTTTCAGCCTGAGATGAGGTTGATTTCAGAACCCCAAACATAAAAATGTTGATAACTCAGGAAAACCTCTACAGACAGCTTAGATTTGATGTGCAACTACTAGAAAGACCCTTTCTGCTACAGTGGGAGGTGAAAATTTCATGTTCCGAAGCTTCACTGCAAAGTTATGCCACAATGCAGGAAACGCGTTTTCAGCCTGAGATAAGGTCGATTCCGGAACGCCAAACATAAGAATGTTGATAACTTGGGAAAAACACTTCAGACAACTTAGATTTGATGTGCAACTACTTGAAATACCCTTTCTGCTATAATGGGAGGAGAAAATTTCATGTTCTGAAGCTTCCCTGCAAAGTTATGGCACAATGCGTAAAACGCGTTTTCAGCCGGAGATGAGGTTGATTTCAGAACCCCAAACATAAAAATGTTGATAACTCAGGAAAAATTCTACAGACAGCTTAGATTTAATGTGCAACTACTAGAAAGTCCCTTTCTGCTAAAGCGGGAGGAGAAAATTTCATGTTCTGAAGTCTCCCTGCAAAGTAATGGCACTATCCAGAAAACGCGTTTTCAGCCTGAGATAAGGTGGGTTCCAGAACGCCAAACATAAAAATGTTGATAACTTTGGAAAAACACTTCAGACAGCTTCGATTTGATGTGCAACTACAAGACAGACCCTTTCTGCAACAGTGGGAGGTTAAAATTTCTTATTCTGAAGCTTCCCTGCAAAGTTATGGCACAATGCAGAAAATGCGTTTTCAGCCTGAGATAAGGTCGATTCCGGAACGCCAAACATAAAAATGTTGATAACTTTGGAAAAACACTTCAGACAGCTTAGATTTCACGTGAAACTACTAGAAAGACCCTTTCTGCTATAGTGGGAGGTGAAAATTTCATGTTCTTAAGCTTTATGCATAGTTGTGGCACAATGCTTAAAACACGTTTTCAGCCTGAGATAAGATGGGTTCCGGAACGCCAAACATAAAAATGTTGATAAGTTTGGAAAAACACTTCAGACAGCTTAGCTTGAATGTGCAACTACTTGAAAGACCCTTTCTGCCATAGAGGAAGTTTAAAATGTCATGTTCTGAAGCTCCCCTGAAAAGTTATGGCACAATGCAGCAGAAAAAGCGTTTTCAGCCTGAGATAAGGTGGGTTCCGGAACGCCAAACATAAAAATGTTGATAAGTTTGGAAAAATACTTCAGACAGCTTAGCTTTAATGTGCAACTACGAGAAAGACCCTTTCTGCTATTGTGGGATGTGAAAATTTCATGTTCTGAAGCTTCCCTGCAAAGTTACGGCACAATGCAGAAAACACTTTTTCAGACTGAGATAAGCTGGGTTCCAGAACGCCAAACAAAAAAATGTTGATAACTTTGGAAAAACATTTCAGATAGCTTCGATTTTATCTGCAACTACTAGAAAGACCCTTTCTGCTATAGTGGGAGGTGAAAATTTCTTGTTCTGAAGCTTTATGCGAAGTTATGGCACAATGCGTAAACCGCGTTTTTAGCCTGAGATAAGGTCGATTCCACAACGCCAAACATTAAAATGTGGATAACTTTGGAAAAACACTTCAGACTGCTTAGATTTGATGTGCAACTACTACAAAGACCCTTTCTGATATAGTGGGAGGTGAAAATTTCATGTTCTGAAGCTTCCCTGCAAAGTTATGGCACAATGCAGAAAATGCGTTTACAGCCTGAGATAAGGTGGGTTCCGGAACGCCAAACATAAGAATGTTGATAACTTTGGAAAAACACTTCAGACTGCTTAGCTTTGATGTGCAACTACTAGAAATACCCTTTCTGCTATAGTGGGAGGTGAAAATTTCATGTTCTAACGCTATACTGCAAAGTTATGGCACAATGCAGAAAACGCGTTTTCAGCCTGAGATAAGGTGGGTTTCGGAACGCCAAACAAAAAAATGTTGATAACTTTCGAAAAACACTTCAGGCAGCTCAGATTTGATGTGCAACTACTAGAAAGACGATTTCTGCTATAGTGGGAGGTGTAAATTTCATGTTCTGAAACTTCCCTGCAAAGTTATGGCACAATGCAGAAAACACGTTTTCAGCATGAGACAAGGTCAATTCTGGAACGCCAAACATAGAAATATGATAACTTCGGAAAAACACTTCAGACAGCTTAGATTTGATGTGCAACTACTCGAAAGTCCCTTTCTGCTATGGTGGGAGGTGAAAATTTTATGTTCTGAAGCTTCCCTGCAATGTTATGGCACAATGTAGGAAACGCGTTTTCAGCCTGAGATAAGGTGGGTTTCAGAACGCCAAGGATAAAAATCTTGATAACTTTGGAAAAACACTTCAGACAGCTTAGATTTGATGTGCAACTACTAGAAAGACCCTTTCTGCTATAGTGGGAGGTCAAAATTATATGTTCTGAAGCTTCCCTGCAAAGTTAAGGGACAATGCAGAAAACGATTTTTCATCCTGAGATAAGGTCGATTCCGGAACGCCAAACATAAAAATTTTGATAACTTTTGAAAAACACTTCAGACAGCTTAGATTTGATGTGCAACTATTAGAAAGACCCTTTCTGCTATAGTGGGAGGTGAAAATTTCATGTTCTGAAGCTGAACGAAACCGTGTCTGACTTCTCATGTGCTTCACAGGTAAGCAGTAAAAAGGAGGTATAAGTGCTCCTCAGCTCGTTAAAGTAAATGAAAAGTGTTTGTGAGTGATTGTATGTCTGTTTGAGGTGAGAGTTTTGCAATGAGAGTCTATCATTTAGTTTTCTAAAGCTAATACAGAGACGGTCGGTACCACGTGGGTTGCGTGTGTGAGGATATAGATTGTTGTATTTGGTGTTTGGGTCCTTTTGTTTCACACTGATGTTGTTTTTATGTGCAAATATGGCTGTATTGTTGCTTGTTTTTGTTGCTTCAAATGTATTTTGAAAATGTAGAATTAGAGTTTTTACAGTTGTTGAATTATGTTGAATTATATGTTTAAAATCAGTAAAACAACTGAGCTGAACGAAACCGTGTCTGACTTCTCATGTGCTTCACAGATTTTCTGCATCGTATATCGCGGAAATCTATTGTTGCCGACCAGATACCCCTAGATCTGAGGCCGGTAACACAAAGTTATGGCACAATGCAGAAAATGCGTTTACAGCCTGAGATAAGGTGGGTTCCGGAACGCCAAACATAAGAATGTTGATAACTTTGGAAAAACACTTCAGACAGCTTAGATTTGATGTGCAACTACTAGAAAGACCCTTTCTGCTATAGTGGGAGGTGAAAATTTCATGTTCTGACGCTATACTGCAACGTTATGGCACAATGCAGAAAATGCGATTTCAGCCTGAGATAAGGTCGATTCCGGAATGCCAAACGTAAAAATGTTGACAACTTTGGAAAGACACTTCAGACAGCTGAGATTTGATGTGCAACTACTAGAGAGACCCTTTATGCTATAGTGGGAGGAGAAAATTTCATGTTCTGAAGCTTCCCTGCAAAGTTATGGCACAATGCAGAAAACGCGTTTTCAGCCTGAGATAAGGTTGATTCCGGAACGCCAAACATAAAAATGTTGATAACTTTGGAAAAACACTTCAAACAGCTCAGATTTGATGTGCAACTACTAGAAAGACCCTTTCTGCTATAGTGGGAGGTGAAAATTTCATATTCTGCAGCTTTCCTGCAAAGTTATGGCACAATGCAGAAAACGCGTATTCAGCCTGAGATAAGGTGGGTTTCGGAACGCCAAGCATAAAAATGTTGATAACTTTGGAAAAACACTTCACACAGCTTACATTTGATGTGCAACGTCTAGAAAGACCATTTCTGCTATACTGGGAGGTGTAAATTTCAAGTTCTGAAACTTCCCTGCAAAGTTATGGCATAATGCAGAAAACTTGTTTTCAGCATGAGACAAGGTCAATTCCGGAACGCCAAATATAAAAATATGATAACCTTTGAAAAACACTTCAGACAGCTTAGATTTGATGTGCAACTACTAGAAAGACCCTTTCTGCTACAGTGGGAGGTGAAAATTTCATGTTCTGAAGCTTCCGTGCAAAGTTATGGCACAATGCAGAAAAGGCGTTTTCAGCCTGAGATAAGGTTGATTCCGGAACGCCAAACATAATAATGTTGATAATGTCATGGCTCCGCTTCCAGGCTCCGAGTCCTGGTTTTGCTTCTCTCCCTCTGTTCCTTTGGCACACGGCTGGAGCCGATTACCCCCTGATTACGGTCTTCAAGAACACCTGGGCTCCAGCAACGTGTGCCAGATCGTTGTCATTGTTTCCTGCCAGTTCTCCTAGTCCCTGTGTGTTTCCACGTCCCCTGTGATGTTTCCTCTTGTTCCTGTGCTTCTGGACTCCTCTCGTTCCCCCGTGGTAACTCCTGGTTCTCGTGTCTCTCCCTGTGTTCGGCTTCTTTTGTTCCATTTGCTAGCTCTCCTGGTTCTCGTGTCTCTCCCTGTGTTCGGCTTCTTTTGTTCCATTTGCTAGCTCTCCTGGTTCTCGTGTCTCTTCCTGTGTTCGGCTTTTAGTTCTGTTTGCTAACAAGTTAATTGAACTCGTGGCTCTCTTTGTTTTCGTTCTCTTGTTCTGTGCGCTTGCTAGTTCTTTTGTTACACTGTTTAACCCTGCTGCCTTGAGTTAGTGTTTTTGGTTTCTTGCTGTTTGCCGTGTTTATTGGTTTCTTTAGTAGTTTATTCTCGGTCTCATTTGTGATTTAAGTTCATTTAACTCCCGGTTCGGTGACGCTTTCTGTTTTGACTTTTTACTCATGTTTGTGCACTTCCGTTAGTATTGGTTACTCTGTTTTTACATTCTGTGTTCACTCTGTTTCTCCCGGTTCGGTGACGCTTTCTGTTCTGTTTTAGTTTGTTTAATTATTAAATATTATTTATAATTCCCTCCTGCCTCCTGTGCCTATAACAACTTGCACTTGGGTTCTACACCACGTCCTCCTACGTGGCTTTAGCTCCCTCGTCCCTTCGTTCCCGTGACAGATAACTTTGGAAAAACACGAAGTGCAAGTACGAGAGACCCTTTCTGCTATAATGGGAGGTAAAAACTTCATGTTCTGAAGCTTCCCTGCAAAGCTATGGCACAATTCCGAAAACGCGTTTTCAGCCTGAGATAAGGTCGATTCCGGAACGCCAAACATAAAAATGTTGATAACTTTGGAAAAACACGTCAGACAGCTTAGATGTGATGTGCTACTACTGGAAAGATCCTTTCTGATATAGTGGGAGCTGAAAATTTCATGTTCTGAAGCTTCCCTGCAAAGTTATGGCACAATGCAGAAAACGCGTTTTCAGCCTGAGATATGGTCGATTCCGGAACGCCAAACATAAAAATATTGATAACTTTGGAAAAACACTTTAGACAGCTTAGATTTGATGTGCAACTACTAGAAAGTGCATTTCTGCCATTGTGGGAGGTGAAAATTCGATGTTCTGAAGCTTCCCTGCAAAGTTATGCCACAATGCAGGAAACGCGTTTTCAGCCTGAGATAAGGTCGACTCCGGAACGCCAAACATAAAAATGTTGATAAGTTTGGAAAAACACTTCAGACAGCTTAGCTTTAATGTGCAACTACGAGAAAGACCCTTTCTGCTATTGTGGGATGTGAAAATTTCATGTTCTGAAGCTTCCCTGCAAAGTTATGGCACAATGCAGAAAAAAACGTTTTCAGCCTGAGATAAGGTCGATTCCGGAACGCCAATCATAAAAGTGTTGATAACTTTGGACAAACACTTCAAACAGCTTCGATTTGATGTGCAATTACGAGAAAGACCCTTTCTGATATAGTGAGACGTGAAAATTTCATGTTCTGAAGCTTCCCTGCAAAGTTATGTCACAATGCAGAAAACGCGTTTTCAGCCTCACATAAGGTCAATTCCGATACGCCAAACATAAAAATGCTAATAAGTTTGGAAAAAACACATCAGACAGCTTAGATTTGATGTGCAACTACTAGAAAGACCCTTTCTGCTATAGTGGGAGGTTAAAATTTCATGTTCGGAAGCTTCCATGCAAAGTTCTGGCACAATGCAGACAACGCGTTTTCAGCCTGAGATAACGTCGATTCTGGAACGTCATACATAAAAATGTTGATAACTTTCGAAAAACACTTCAGACAGCTTAGATTTGATGTGCAACTACTAGAAAGACCCTTTCTGCTATAGTGGGAGGTGAACATTTCATGTTCTGAAGCTTCCCTGCAAAGTTATGGCACAATGCAAAAAACGCGTTTTCAGCTTGAGATAAGGTCGACTCTGGAACGCCAAACATAAAAATGTTGATAACTTTGGAAAAACACTTCAGACAGCTTCGATTTGATGTGCAACTACGAGAAAGACCCTTTCTGCTATAGTGGGAGGTGAACATTTTATGTTCTGAAGCCTCCCTGCAAAGTTATGGCACAAAGCGTAAAAAGCGTTTTGTGCCTGAGATAAGGTCGATTCCGGAACGCCAAACATAAAAATGTTGATCACTTTCGAAAAACACTTCAGACAGCTTAGATTTGATGTGCAACTACTAGAAAAACCCTTTCTGCTATAGTGGGACGTGAAAATTTCATGTTCTGAAGCTTCCCTGCAAAGTTATGGCACAATGCAGAAAACGCATTTTCAGCTTGAGATAAGGTGGGTTCCGAAACGCCAAACATAAAAACGTTGAGAACTTTCGAAAAACACTTCAGACAGCTTAGATTTGATGTGCAAATACTAGAAAGACCCTTTCTGCTATAGTGGGACGTGAAAATTTCATTTTCTGAAGCTTCCCTGCAAAGTTATGTCACAATGCAGAAAACGCGTTTTCAGCCTCACATAAGGTCAATTCCGATACGCCAAACATAAAAATGTTGATAACTTCGGAAAAACACTTCAGACAGCTTAGATTTGATGTGCAAGTAGTAGAAAGACTCTTTCTGCTATAGTGGGAGGTTAAAATTTCATGTTCTGAAGCTTCCCTGCAAAGTTATGGCACATTGTAGAAAACGCGTTTTCAGCCTGAGATAAGGTCGATTCAGGAACGCCAAACATAAAAATGTTGAAAACTTTCAAAAAACACTTCAGACAGCTTAGATTTGATATGCAAGTGCGAGAAAGACCCTTTCTGCCATAGTGGGAATTGAAAATTTCATGTTCTGAAGCTTTCCTCCAAAGTTATGGCACAATGCAGAAAACGCGCTCAAAGCCTGAGATAAGGTGGGTTCCGGAACGCCAAACATAAAAATGTTGATAACTTTGGAAAAACACTTCAGACAGCTTAGATTTGATGCGCAACTAATAGAAAGACCCTTTCTGCTACAGTGGGATTTGAAAATTTCATGTTCTGAAGCTTCCCTGCAAAGTTATGGCACAATGCGTAAAACGCGTTTTCAGCCTGAGATAAGGTGGGTTCCGTAACGCCAAACAAAAAAATGTTGATAACTTTCGAAAAACACTTCAGACAGCTTAGATTTGATGTGCAACTACTAGAAAGACCCTTTCTGCTATAGTGGGAGGTTAAAATTTCAAGTTCTGCAGCTTTCCTGCAAAGTTATGGCAAAATGCAGAAAACGCGTTTTTAGCCTGAGAAAAGGTTGATTCCGGAACACCAAACATAAGAATGTTGATAACTTCGGAAAAACACTTCAGACAGGTTAGATTTGATGTGCAACTACTAGAAAGACCCTTTCTGCTATAATGGGAATTGAAAATTTCGTGTTCTGAAGCTTTCCTCCAAAGTTATGGCACAATTCAGAAAACGCGCTCACAGCCTGAGATAAGGTGGGTTCCGGAACGCCAAACATAAAAAAGTTGATAACTTTTGAAATACACTTCAGACACCTTAGATTTCACGTGAAACTACTAGAAATACCCTCTCTGCAATAGTGGGAGGTTAAAATATCATATTCTGAAGCTTCCCTGAAAAGTTATGGCACAATGCAGAAAACGCGTTTTCAGCCTGAGATAAGGTCGATTCCGGAACGCCAAACATAAAAATGTAGATAACTTTGGAAAAACACTTCAGACACCTTAGATTTCAAGTGAAACTACTAGAAATACCCTTTCTGCTATAGTGGGAGGAGAAAATTTCATGTTCTGAGGCATCCCTGCAAAGTTATGGCACAATGCAGAAAACGCGTTTTCAGCCTGACATAAGGTCGATTCCGGAACGCCAAACATAAAAATGTTGATAAGTTTGGAAAAACACTTCAGACAGCTTAGCTTTGATGTGCAACCACTAGAAAGACCCTTTCTGCTGTAGTAGGATGTGAAAATTTCATGTTCTGAAGCTTCCCTGCAAAGTTGTGGCACAATGCAGAAAACACGTTTTCAGCCTGAGATAAGGTCGATTCCGGAACGCCAAACATAAAAATGTAGATAACTTTGGAAAAACACTTCAGACAGCTTAGATTTGATGTGCAACTACTAGAAAGACCCTTTCTGCTATAGTGGGATGTGAAAATTTCATTTTCTGAAGTTTCCCTGCAAAGTTATGGCACAATGCGTAAAACGCGTTTTCAGCCTGACATAAGGTCGATTCCGGAACGCCAAACATAAAAAAGTTGATAACTTTTGAAATACACTTCAGACAGCTTAGATTTGATTTGCAACTACTAGAAAGACCCTTTCTGCTATAGTGGGAGGAGAAAATTTCATGTTCTGAGGCATCCCTGCAAAGTTTTGGCACAATGCAGAAAACACGTTTTCAGCCTGAGATACGATGGGTTCTGGAATGCCAAACATAAAAATGTTGATAAGTTTGGAAAAACACTTCAGACAGCTTAGCTTTGATGTGCAACTACTAGAAAGACCCTTTCTGCTATAGTGGGAGGTGAAAATTTTATGTTCTGAAGCTCCCCTGCAAAGTTATGGCACAATGCGTAAAACATGTTTTCAGCCTGAGATAAGGTCGATTCCGGAACGCCAAACATAAAAAAGTTGATAACTTTTGAAATACACTTCAGACCGCTTACATTTGATGTGCAACTACTAGAAAGACCCTTTCTGCTATAGTGGGAGGTGAAAATTTTATGTTCTGAAGCTCCCCTGCAAAGTTATGGCACAATGCGTAAAACGCGTTTTCAGCCTGAGATAAGGTGGGTTCCCGAACGCCAAACATAAAAAATGTTGAAAACTTTGGAAAAACACTTCAGACAGCTTAGATTTGATGTACAACTACTAGAAAGACCCTTTCTGCTATAGTGGGAGGAGAAAATTTCATGTTCTGAGGCATCCCTGCAAAGTTATGGCACAATGCAGAAAACGCGTTTTCAGCCTGACATAAGGTCGATTCCGGAACGCCAAACATAAAAAAGTTGATAAGTTTTGAAATACACTTCAGACAGCTTAGCTTTGATGTGCAACTACTAGAAAGACCCTTTCTGCTATAATGGGATGTGAAAATTTCATGTTCTGAAGCTTCCCTGCAAAGTTGTGGCACAATGCAGAAAACACGTTTTCAGCCTGAGATAAGGTCGATTCCGGAACGCCAAACATAAAAAAGTTGATAACTTTTGAAATACACTTCAGACCGCTTACATTTGATGTGCAACTACTAGAAAGACCCTTTCTGCTATAGTGGGAGGAGAAAATTTTATGTTCAGAAGCTCCCCTGCAAAGTTATGGCACAATGCGTAAAACGCGTTTTCAGCCTGAGATAAGGTGGGTTCCCGAACGCCAAACATAAAAAATGTTGAAAACTTTGGAAAAACACTTCAGACAGCTTAGATTTGATGTACAACTACTAGAAAGACCCTTTCTGCTATAGCGCAAGTTTAAAATTTCATGTTCTGAAGCTTCCCTGCAAAGTTATGGCACAATGCAGAAAACGCGTTTTCAGCCTGAGATAAGGTTGATTCCGGTACGCCAAACATAAAAATGTGGACAACTTTGGAAAAACACTTCAGACAGCTTAGATTTGAAGTGCAACTACGAGAAAGACCTTTTCTGCTATAGTGGGAGGTGAAAATTTCATTTTCTGAAGCTTCCCTGCAAAGTTATGGCACAATGCAGACAACGCGTTTTCAGCCTGAGATAAGGTCGATTCTGGAACGCCAAACATAAAAATGTTGATAACTTTCGAAAACCACTTCAAACAGCTTAAATTTGATGTGCAACTATTAGAAAGACCCTTTCTGCTATAGTGGGAGTTGAAAATTTCATGTTCTGAAGCTTCCTTACAAAGTTATGGCACAATGCAGAAAACACGTTTTCAGCCTGAGATACGATGGGTTCCGGAATGCCAAACATAAAAATGTTGATAAGTTTGGAAAAACACTTCAGACAGCTTAGCTTTGATGTGCAACTACTAGAAAGACCCTTTCTGCTATAATGGGATGTGAAAATTTCATGTTCTGAAGCTTCCCTGCAAAGTTGTGGCACAATGCAGAAAACACGTTTTCAGCCTGAGATAAGGTCGATTCCGGAACGCCAAACATAAATATGTAGATAACTTTGGAAAAACACTTCAGACAGCTTAGATTTGATGTGCAACTACTAGAAAGACCCTTTCTGCTATAGTGGGATGTGAAAATTTCATTTTCTGAAGTTTCCCTGCAAAGTAATGGCACAATGCGTAAAACGCGTTTTCAGCCTGACACAAGGTCGATTCCGGAACGCCAAACATAAAAAAGTTGATAACTTTTGAAATACACTTCAGACCGCTTACATTTGATGTGCAACTACTAGAAAGACCCTTTCTGCTATAGTGGGAGGAGAAAATTTTATGTTCAGAAGCTCCCCTGCAAAGTTATGGCACAATGCGTAAAACGCGTTTTCAGCCTGAGATAAGGTGGGTTCCCGAACGCCAAACATAAAAAATGTTGAAAACTTTGGAAAAACACTTCAGACAGCTTAGATTTGATGTACAACTACTAGAAAGACCCTTTCTGCTATAGCGCAAGTTTAAAATTTCATGTTCTGAAGCTTCCCTGCAAAGTTATGGCACAATGCAGAAAACGCGTTTTCAGCCTGAGATAAGGTTGATTCCGGTACGCCAAACATAAAAATGTGGACAACTTTGGAAAAACACTTCAGACAGCTTAGATTTGAAGTGCAACTACGAGAAAGACCTTTTCTGCTATAGTGGGAGGTGAAAATTTCATGTTCTGAAGCTTCCCTGCAAAGTTATGGCACAATGCAGAAAACGCGTTTTCAGCCTGAGATAAGGTGGGTTCCGAAACGCCAAACGTAAAAATGTTGATCACTTTGGAAAAACACTTCAGACAGCTTAGATTTGATGTGCAACTACTAGAAAGACCCTTTCTGCTATAGTGGGACGTCAAATTTTCATGTTCTGGAGCTTGCCTGGTAAGTTATGGGACAATGCAGAAAATGATTTTTCATCCTGAGATAAGTTCGATTCCGGAACGCCAAACATAAAAATGTTGATAACTTTGGAACAACACTTCAGACAGCTTAGATTTGACGTTCAACTACTAGAAAGACCCTTTCTGTTATAGTGGGAGGTGAACATTTCATTTTCTGAAGCTTCCCTGCAAAGTCATGGCACAATGCAGACAACGCGTTTTCAGCCTGAGATAAGGTCGATTCTGGAACGCCAAACATAAAAATGTTGATAACTTTCGAAAACCACTTCAAACAGCTTAAATTTGATGTGCAACTATTAGAAAGACCCTTTCTGCTATAGTGGGAGTTGAAAATTTCATGTTCTGAAGCTTCCTTACAAAGTTATGGCACAATGCAGAAAACACGTTTTCAGCCTGAGATACGATGGGTTCCGGAATGCCAAACATAAAAATGTTGATAAGTTTGGAAAAACACTTCAGACAGCTTAGCTTTGATGTGCAACTACTAGAAAGACCCTTTCTGCTATAGTGGGAGGTGAAAATTTTATGTTCTGAAGCTCCCCTGCAAAGTTATGGCACAATGCGTAAAACGTGTTTTCAGCCTGAGATAAGGTCGATTCCGGAACGCCAAACATAAAAAAGTTGATAACTTTTGAAATACACTTCAGACCGCTTACATTTGATGTGCAACTACTAGAAAGACCATTTCTGCTATAGTGGGAGGTGAAAATTTTATGTTCTGAAGCTCCTCTGCAAAGTTATGGCACAATGCGTAAAACGCGTTTTCAGCCTGAGATAAGGTGGGTTCCCGAACGCCAAATATAAAAAATGTTGAAAACTTTGGA
Source organism: Synchiropus splendidus (assembly GCF_027744825.2). Lineage (NCBI taxonomy): Eukaryota > Metazoa > Chordata > Actinopteri > Syngnathiformes > Callionymidae > Synchiropus > Synchiropus splendidus. The sequence goes on from NC_071335.1 coordinate 40,332,487, forward strand.
AAAACACTTCAGACAGCTTAGATTTGATGTACAACTACTAGAAAGACCCTTTCTGCTATAGTGGGAGGAGAAAATTTCATGTTCTGAGGCATCCCTGCAAAGTTATGGCACAATGCAGATAACGCGTTTTCAGCCTGACATAAGGTCGATTCCGGAACGCCAAACATAAAAAAGTTGATAACTTTTGAAATACACTTCAGACAGCTTAGCTTTGATGTGCAACTACTAGAAAGACCCTTTCTGCTATAGTGGGATGTGAAAATTTCATGTTCTGAAGCTTCCCTGCAAAGTTGTGGCACAATGCAGAAAACACGTTTTCAGCCTGAGATAAGGTCGATTCCGGAACGCCAAACATAAAAATGTAGATAACTTTGGAAAAACACTTCAGACAGCTTAGATTTGATGTGCAACTACTGGAAAGACCCTTTCTGCTATAGTGGGATGTGAAAATTTCATTTTCTGAAGTTTCCCTGCAAAGTAATGGCACAATGCGTAAAACGCGTTTTCAGCCTGACACAAGGTCGATTCCGGAACACCAAACATAAAAAAGTTGATAACTTTTGAAATACACTTCAGACCGCTTACATTTGATGTGCAACTACTAGAAAGACCCTTTCTGCTATAGTGGGAGGAGAAAATTTTATGTTCTGAAGCTCCCCTGCAAAGTTATGGCACAATGCGTAAAACGCGTTTTCAGCCTGAGATAAGGTGGGTTCCCGAACGCCAAACATAAAAAATGTTGAAAACTTTGGAAAAACACTTCAGACAGCTTAGATTTGATGTACAACTACTAGAAAGACCCTTTCTGCTATAGTGGGAGGTGAACATTTCATGTTCTGAAGCTTCCTTGCAAAGTTATGGCACAATGCGTAAAACGCGTTTTCAGCCTGAGATAAGGTCGATTCCGGAACGCCAAACATAAAAATGTTGATAACTTTGGAAAAACACTTCAGACAGCTTAGATTTGATGTGCAACTACTAGAAAGAGCCTTTCTGCTATAGTGGGAGGTGATAATGTCATGTTCTGAAGATTCCGTGCAAAGTTATGGCACAATGCAGAAAACGTGTTTTCAGCCTGAGATAAGGTCGATTCTGGAACGGCAAACATAAAAATGTTCATAACTTTCGAAAAACACTTCAGACAGCTTACATTTGATGTGCAACTACTAGAAAGACCCTTTCCGCGATAGAGGGAGGTGAACATTTCATGTTCTGAAGCTTCCCTGCAAAGTTATGGCACAATGCAGAAAATGTGTTTTCAGCTTGAGATAAGGTGGGTTCCGGAACGCCAAACACAAAAATGTTGATAACTTTGGAAAACCAATTCAGACAGCATAGATTTGATGTGCAACTACTAGAAAGAGCCTTTCTGCTATAGTGGGAGGTGAAAATTTCATGTTCTGAAGCTTCTCTGCAAAGTTATGGCACAATGCGTAATACGCGTTTTCAGCCTGAGACAAGGTCGATTCCGGAACGCCAAACATAAAAATGTTGATAACTATGGAAAAACACTTCAGACAGCTTAGATTTGATGTGCAAATACGAGAAAGACCCTTTCTGCTATAGTGGGACGTGAAAATTTCATGTTCTGAAGCTTCCTTGCAAAGTTATGGCCCAATGCAGAAAACGCGTTTTCAGCTTGAGATAAGGTGGGTTCCGGAACGCCAAACATAAAAATGTTGATAACTTTCGAAAAACACTTCAGACAGCTTAGATTTGATGTGCAACTACTAGAAAGACCATTTCTGCTATAGTGGGAGGTGAACATTTAATGTTCTCAAGCTTCCCTTAGAAGTTATGGCACAATGCAGAAAACGCATTTTCAGCATGACATAAGGTGGGTTCCGGAACGCCAATCGTAAAAATGTTGATTACTTTGGAACAACACTTCAGACAGCTTAGATTTGATGTGCAACTACTAGAAAGACCCTTTCTGCTATAGTGTTAGGTGAAAATTTCATTTTCTGAACCTTCTCTGCAAAGTTATGGCACAATGCGTAAAACGCGTTTTCTGCCTGAGATAAGGTCAATTCTGGAAAGCCAAACATAAAAATGTTCATAACTTTGGAAAAACACTTCAGACAGCTTAGATTTGATGTGCAACTACTAGAAAGACCATTTCAGCTATAGTGGGAGGTTAAAATTTCATGTTCTGAAGCTTCCCTGCAAAGTTATGGCACAATGCAGAAAACCCGTTTTCAGCCTGAGATAAGGTCGATTCCAGAACGACAAACATAAAAATGTTGATAACTTTGGAAAAACACATCAGACAGCTTAGATTTGATGTGCAACTACTAGAAAGACCCTTTCTGCTATAGTGGGACGTGAAAATTTCATGTTCTGAATCCTCCCTGCAAACTTATGGGACAATGCAGAAAACGATTTTTCATCCTGAGATAAGGTCGATTCCGGAACGCCAAACATAAAAATGTTGATAACTTTCGAAAAACACTTCAGACAGCTTAGATTTGATGTGCAACTACTAGAAAGACCCTTTCTGCTATAGTGGGACGTGAAAATTTCATGTTCTGAAGCTTCCATGCAAAGTTATGGCACAATCCAGAAAACGCGTTTTCTGGCTGAGATAAGGTCGATTCTGGAACGCCAAACATAAAAATGTTGATAACTTTCGAAAAACACTTCAGACAGCTTAGATTTGATGTGCAACTACTACAAAAACCCTTTCTGCTCTAGTGGGAGGTGAAAATTTCATTCTCTGAAGCTTCCCTGCAAAGTTATTGCACAAAGCGTAAAAAGCGTTTTCAGCCTGAGATAAGGTCGATTCCGGAACGCCAAACATAAAAGTGTTGATAACTTTGGAAAAACACATCAGACAGCTTAGATTTGATGTGCAACTACTAGAAAGACCATTTCTGCTATAGTGGGAGGTTAAAATTTCATGTTCTGAAGCTTCCCTGCAAAGTTATGGCAGAATGCAGAAAACGCGTTTTCAGCCTGAGATAAGGTCGATTCCGGAACGACAAACATAAAAATGTTGATAACTTTGGAAAAACACATCAGACAGCTTAGATTTGATGTGCAACTACTAGAAAGACCCTTTCTGCTATAGTGGGAGGTGAACATTTCTTTTCTGAAGCTTCTCTGCAAAGTTATGGCACAATGCGTAAAACGCGTTTTCAGCCTGAGATAAGGTGGGTTCCGGAACGCCAAACATAAAAATGTTGATAACTTTCGTAAAACACTTCAGACAGCTTAGATTTGATGTGCAACTACTAGAATGACCATTTCTGCTATAGTGGGACGGGAAAATTTCATGTTCTGAAGCTTCCCTGCAAAGTTATGTCACAATGCAGAAAACCTGTTTTCAGCCTGAGATAAGGTGGGTTCCGGAACGCCAAACATAAAAATGTTGATAACTTTCGAAAAACACTTCAGACTGCTTAGATTTGATGTGCAACTACTACAAAAACCCTTTCTGCTGTAGTGGGAGGTGAAAATTTCATTCTCTGAAACTTCCCTGCAAAGTTATTGCACAAAGCGTAAAAATCGTTTTCAGCCTGAGATAAGGTCGATTCCGGAACACCAAACATAAAAATGTTGATAACTTTCGAAAAACACTTCAGACAGCTTAGATTTGCTGTGCAAATACTAGAAAGACCCTTTCTGCTATAGTGGGACGTGAAAATTTTATGTTCAGAATCTTCCCTGCAAAGTTATGGGACAATGCAGAAAACAATTTTTCATCCTGAGATAAGGTCGATTCCGGAACGCCAAACATACAAATGTTGATAACTTTCGAAAAACACTTCAGACAGCTTAGATTTGATGTGCAACTACTGGAAAGACCCTTTCTGCTATAGTGGGAAGTTAAAATTTCATGTTCTGAAGCTTCCCTGCAAAGTTATGGCACAAAGCGTGAAAAGCTTTTTCTGCCTGAGATAAGGTCGATTCCGGAACGCCAAACATAAAAATGTTGATAACTTTCGTAAAACACTTCAGACATCTTAGATTTGATGTGCAACTACTAGAAAGACCCTTTCTGCTATAGTGGGACGTGAAAATTTCATGTTCTGAAGCTTCCTTGCAAAGCTATGGCACAATGCAGAAAACGCGTTTTCAGCCTGAGATAAGGTAGATTCCGAAACGCCATACATAAAAATGTTTATAACTTTGGAAAAACAAATCAGACAGCTTAGATTTGATGTGCAACTACTAGAAAGACCCTTTCTGCTATAGTGGGAGGTTAGAATTTCATGTTCGGAAGCTTCCATGCAAAGTTATGGCACAATGCAGACAACGCGTTTTCAGCCTGAGATAAGGTCGATTCTGGAACGCCAAACATAAAAATGTTGATAACTTCCGAAAAAAACTTCAGACAGCTTAGATTTGACGTGCAACTACTAGAAAGACCCTTTCTGCTATAGTGGGACGTGAAAATTTCATGTTCTGAAGCTTCCTTGCAAAGCTATGGCACAATGCAGAAAACGCGTTTTCAGCCTGAGATAAGGTAGATTCCGAAACGCCATACATAAAAATGTTTATAACTTTGGAAAAACAAATCAGACAGCTTAGATTTGATGTGCAACTACTAGAAAGACCCTTTCTGCTATAGTGGGAGGTTAAAATTTCATGTTCGGAAGCTTCCATGCAAAGTTGTGGCACAATGCAGACAACGCGTTTTCAGCCTGAGATAAGGTGGGTTCCGGAACGCCAAACATAAAAATGAGGATAACTTCCGAAAAACACTTCAGACAGCTTAGATTTGATGTGCAACTACTAGTAAGACCATTTCTGCTATAGTGGGAGGTGAACATTTCATGTTCTGAAGCTTCCCTGCAAAGTTATGGCACAATGCAGAAAACGCGTTTTCAGCTTGAGATAAGGTGGGTTCCGGAACGCCAAACATAAAAATATTGATAACTTTCGAAAAACACTTCAGACAGCTTAGATTTGATGTGCAAATACTAGAAAGACCCTTTTTGCTATAGTGGGACGTGAAAATTTCATGTTCTGAAGCTTCCCTGCAAAGTAATGGCACAATGCGTAAAACACGTTTTCAGCCTGAGATAAGGTCGATTCCGGAACGACAAACATAAAAATGTTGATAACTTTGGAAAAACACATCAGACAGCTTAGATTTGATGTGCAACTACTAGAAAGACCATTTCTGCTATAGTGGGAGGTGAACATTTCATGTTCTGAAGCTTCCCTGCAAAGTTATGGCACAATGCTGAAAACGCGTTTTCAGCTTGAGATAAGGTGGGTTCCGGAACGCCAAACATAAAAATATTGATAACTTTCGAAAAACACTTCAGACAGCTTAGATTTGATGTGCAAATACTAGAAAGACCCTTTTTGCTATAGTGGGACGTGAAAATTTCATGTTCTGAAGCTTCCCTGCAAAGTTATGGCACAATGCAGAAAACGCGTTTTCAGCCTGAGATAAGGTCGATTCCGGAACGCCAAAAAAAAAAAATGTTGATAACTTTGGAAAAACACTTCAGACAGCTTAGATTTGATGTGAAACTACTAGAAAGATCCTTTCTGCTATAGTGGGAGGTGTAAATTTCATGTCCTGAAGCTTCCCTGCAAAGTTATGGCACAATGCAGAAAACGCGTGTTCAGCCTGAGATAAGGTGGGTTCCGGAACGCCAAACATAAAAATGTTGATAACTTTGGAAAAACACTTAAGACAGCTTAGATTTGATCTGCAACTACTAGAAAGACCCTTTCTGCTATAGTGGGACGTGAAAATTTCATGTTCTGAAGCTTCCTTGCAAAGCTATGGCACAATGCAGAAAACGCGTTTTCAGCCTGAGATAAGGTAGATTCCGAAACGCCATACATAAAAATGTTTATAACTTTGGAAAAACAAATCAGACAGCTTAGATTTGATGTGCAACTACTAGAAAGACCCTTTCTGCTATAGTGGGAGGTTAAAATTTCATGTTCGGAAGCTTCCATGCAAAGTTGTGGCACAATGCAGACAACGCGTTTTCAGCCTGAGATAAGGTGGGTTCCGGAACGCCAAACATAAAAATGAGGATAACTTCCGAAAAACACTTCAGACAGCTTAGATTTGATGTGCAACTACTAGTAAGACCATTTCTGCTATAGTGGGAGGTGAACATTTCATGTTCTGAAGCTTCCCTGCAAAGTTATGGCACAATGCAGAAAACGCGTTTTCAGCTTGAGATAAGGTGGGTTCCGGAACGCCAAACATAAAAATATTGATAACTTTCGAAAAACACTTCAGACAGCTTAGATTTGATGTGCAAATACTAGAAAGACCCTTTTTGCTATAGTGGGAAGTTAAAATTTCATGTTCTGAAGCTTCCCTGCAAAGTTATGGCACAAAGCGTGAAAAGCTTTTTCTGCCTGAGATAAGGTCGATTCCGGAACGCCAAACATAAAAATGTTGATAACTTTCGTAAAACACTTCAGACATCTTAGATTTGATGTGCAACTACTAGAAAGACCCTTTCTGCTATAGTGGGACGTGAAAATTTCATGTTCTGAAGCTTCCTTGCAAAGCTATGGCACAATGCAGAAAACGCGTTTTCAGCCTGAGATAAGGTAGATTCCGAAACGCCATACATAAAAATGTTTATAACTTTGGAAAAACAAATCAGACAGCTTAGATTTGATGTGCAACTACTAGAAAGACCCTTTCTGCTATAGTGGGAGGTTAGAATTTCATGTTCGGAAGCTTCCATGCAAAGTTATGGCACAATGCAGACAACGCGTTTTCAGCCTGAGATAAGGTCGATTCTGGAACGCCAAACATAAAAATGTTGATAACTTCCGAAAAAAACTTCAGACAGCTTAGATTTGACGTGCAACTACTAGAAAGACCCTTTCTGCTATAGTGGGACGTGAAAATTTCATGTTCTGAAGCTTCCTTGCAAAGCTATGGCACAATGCAGAAAACGCGTTTTCAGCCTGAGATAAGGTAGATTCCGAAACGCCATACATAAAAATGTTTATAACTTTGGAAAAACAAATCAGACAGCTTAGATTTGATGTGCAACTACTAGAAAGACCCTTTCTGCTATAGTGGGAGGTTAAAATTTCATGTTCGGAAGCTTCCATGCAAAGTTGTGGCACAATGCAGACAACGCGTTTTCAGCCTGAGATAAGGTGGGTTCCGGAACGCCAAACATAAAAATGAGGATAACTTCCGAAAAACACTTCAGACAGCTTAGATTTGATGTGCAACTACTAGTAAGACCATTTCTGCTATAGTGGGAGGTGAACATTTCATGTTCTGAAGCTTCCCTGCAAAGTTATGGCACAATGCAGAAAACGCGTTTTCAGCTTGAGATAAGGTGGGTTCCGGAACGCCAAACATAAAAATATTGATAACTTTCGAAAAACACTTCAGACAGCTTAGATTTGATGTGCAAATACTAGAAAGACCCTTTTTGCTATAGTGGGACGTGAAAATTTCATGTTCTGAAGCTTCCCTGCAAAGTAATGGCACAATGCGTAAAACACGTTTTCAGCCTGAGATAAGGTCGATTCCGGAACGACAAACATAAAAATGTTGATAACTTTGGAAAAACACATCAGACAGCTTAGATTTGATGTGCAACTACTAGAAAGACCATTTCTGCTATAGTGGGAGGTGAACATTTCATGTTCTGAAGCTTCCCTGCAAAGTTATGGCACAATGCTGAAAACGCGTTTTCAGCTTGAGATAAGGTGGGTTCCGGAACGCCAAACATAAAAATATTGATAACTTTCGAAAAACACTTCAGACAGCTTAGATTTGATGTGCAAATACTAGAAAGACCCTTTTTGCTATAGTGGGACGTGAAAATTTCATGTTCTGAAGCTTCCCTGCAAAGTTATGGCACAATGCAGAAAACGCGTTTTCAGCCTGAGATAAGGTCGATTCCGGAACGCCAAAAAAAAAAAATGTTGATAACTTTGGAAAAACACTTCAGACAGCTTAGATTTGATGTGAAACTACTAGAAAGATCCTTTCTGCTATAGTGGGAGGTGTAAATTTCATGTCCTGAAGCTTCCCTGCAAAGTTATGGCACAATGCAGAAAACGCGTGTTCAGCCTGAGATAAGGTGGGTTCCGGAACGCCAAACATAAAAATGTTGATAACTTTGGAAAAACACTTAAGACAGCTTAGATTTGATCTGCAACTACTAGAAAGACCCTTTCTGCTATAGTGGGACGTGAAAATTTCATGTTCTGAAGCTTCCTTGCAAAGCTATGGCACAATGCAGAAAACGCGTTTTCAGCCTGAGATAAGGTAGATTCCGAAACGCCATACATAAAAATGTTTATAACTTTGGAAAAACAAATCAGACAGCTTAGATTTGATGTGCAACTACTAGAAAGACCCTTTCTGCTATAGTGGGAGGTTAAAATTTCATGTTCGGAAGCTTCCATGCAAAGTTGTGGCACAATGCAGACAACGCGTTTTCAGCCTGAGATAAGGTGGGTTCCGGAACGCCAAACATAAAAATGAGGATAACTTCCGAAAAACACTTCAGACAGCTTAGATTTGATGTGCAACTACTAGTAAGACCATTTCTGCTATAGTGGGAGGTGAACATTTCATGTTCTGAAGCTTCCCTGCAAAGTTATGGCACAATGCAGAAAACGCGTTTTCAGCTTGAGATAAGGTGGGTTCCGGAACGCCAAACATAAAAATATTGATAACTTTCGAAAAACACTTCAGACAGCTTAGATTTGATGTGCAAATACTAGAAAGACCCTTTTTGCTATAGTGGGACGTGAAAATTTCATGTTCTGAAGCTTCCCTGCAAAGTAATGGCACAATGCGTAAAACACGTTTTCAGCCTGAGATAAGGTCGATTCCGGAACGACAAACATAAAAATGTTGATAACTTTGGAAAAACACATCAGACAGCTTAGATTTGATGTGCAACTACGAGAAAGACCATTTCTGCTATAGTGGGAGGTGAACATTTCATGTTCTGAAGCTTCCCTGCAAAGTTATGGCACAATGCAGAAAACGCGTTTTCAGCTTGAGATAAGGTGGGTTCCGGAACGCCAAACATAAAAATGTTGATAACTTTGGAAAAACACTTCAGACAGCTTAGATTTGATGTGAAACTACTAGAAAGATCGTTTCTGCTATAGTGGGAGGTGTAAATTTCATGTCCTGAAGCTTCCCTGCAAAGTTATGGCACAATGCAGAAAACGCGTGTTCAGCCTGAGATAAGGTGGGTTCCGGAACGCCAAACATAAAAATGTTGATAACTTTGGAAAAACACTTAAGACAGCTTAGATTTGATGTGCAACGACTAGAAAGACCCTTTCTGCTAAAGTGGGAGGTTAAAATTTCATATTCTGAAGCTTCCCTGCAAAGTTATGGCAAAATGCTGAAAACGCGTTTTCAGCCCGAGATAAGGTCGTTTCCGAAACGCCAACCTAAAAAATCTTGATAGCTTTCGAAAAACACTTCAGACAACTTAGATTTGATGTGCAACTACTAGAAAGACCCTTTCTGCTATAGTGGGAGGTGAAAATTTCATGTTCTGAAGCTTCCCTGCAAAGTTAAGGATCAATGCAGAAAACGCGTTTACAGCCTGAGGTAAGGTGGGTTCCGGAAGGCCAAACATAAAAATGTTGATGACTTGGGAAAAAACATTTCAGACAGCTCAGATTTGAAGTGCAACTACTAGAAAGACCCTTTCTGGTATCGTGGGAGGTGAAAATTTCATGTTCTGAAGCTTCCCTGCAAAGTTAAGGATCAATGCAGAAAACGCGTTTTCAGCCTGAGGTAAGGTGGGTTCCGGAAGGCCAAACATAAAAATGTTGATGACTTTGGAAAAACACTTCAGACAGCTTAGATTTGCTGTGCAACTACTAGTAAGACCCTTTCTGCTACAGTGGGAGGTTAAAATTTCATGTTCTGAAGCTTCCATGCAAAGGTGTGGCACAATGCAGAAAACGCGTTTTCAGCCCGAGACAAGGTTGTTTCCGGAACGCCAAACATAAAAATGTTGATAGCTTTCGAGAAACACTTCAGACAACTTATGTTTGATGTGCAACTACTAGAAAGACCCAGTCTGTTATAGTGGGAGTTGAAAATTTCATGTTCTGAAGCTTCCCTGCATAGTTATGGCACAATGCAGAAAACGCGTTTTCAGCCTGAGATAAGGTGGGTTCCGGAACGCCAAACATAAAAATGTTGCTAACTTTTAAAAAAACATTTCAGACAGCTTAGATTTGATGTGCAACTACTACAAGGACCCTTTCTGCTATAGTGGGAGGTCAAAATTTCATGTTCTGAAGCTTCCATGCAAAGTTATGGCACAATGCAGACAACGCGTTTTCAGCCTGATATAAGGTGGGTTCCGGAACGCCAAACACAAAAATGTTGACAACTTTGGAAAAACACTTCAGACAGCTTAGATTTGATGTGCAACTACCAGAAAGACCCTTTCTGCTACAGTGGGAGGTGAAAATTTCATGTTCTGAAGCTTCCCTGCATAGTTATGGCACAATGCGTAAAACGCATTTTCATCCTGAGATTTGGTCGATTCCGGAACGCCAAACATAAAAATGTTGATAACTTTCGAAAAACACTTCAGACAGCTTAGATTTGATGTGCAACTACTAGAAAGACCCTTTCTGCTATAGTGGGAGGTGAAAATTTCATGTTCTGAAGCTTCCTTGCAAAGTTATGGCACAATGCAGAAAATGCGTTTTCAGCCTGAGACAAGGTTGATTCCGGAACGCCAAACATAAAAATGTTGATAACTTTGGAAAAACACTTCAGACAGCTGAGATTTGATTTGCAACTACGAGAAAAACCCTTTCTGCTATAGTGGGAGGTGAAAATTTCATTTTCTGAAGCTTCCCTGCAAAGTTATGGCACAAAGCGTAAAAAGCTTTTTCAGCCTGAGATAAGGTCGATTCCGGAACGCCAAACATAAAAATGTTGATAACTTTGGAAAAACATTTCAGAAAGCTCAGATTTGATGTGCAACTACTAGAAAGACCCTTTCTGCTATAGTGGGAGGTGAAAATTTCATGTTCTGAAGCTTCCTTGCAAAGTTAAGGAACAATGCAGAAAACGCGTTTTCAGCCTGAGATAAGGTGGGTTCTGGAGCGCCAAACGTAAAAATGTTGATAACTTTGGAAAAACACTTCAGACAGCTTAGATTTGATGTGCAACGACTAGAAAGACCCTTTCTGCTATAGTGGGAGGTGAAAATTTCATGTTCTGAAGCTTCCCTGCAAAGTTATGGCACAATGCAGAAAACGCGTTTTCAGCCCGAGATAAGGTCGTTTCTGGAACGCCAACCTAAAAAATGTTGATAGCTTTCGAAAAAACATTTCAGACAGCTTAGATTTGATGTGCAATTACTAGAAGGACCCTTTCTGTTATAGTGGGAGTTGAAAATTTCATGGTCTGAAGCTTCCCTGCAAAGTCAAGGAACAATGCAGTAAACGCGTTTTCAGCCTGAGATAAGGTGGGTCCCGGAACGCCAAACAAAAAAATATGATAACTTTGGAAAAACACTTCAGACAGCTTAGATTTGACGTGCAACTACAAGAAAGACCCTTTCTGCTATAGTGGGAGGTCAAATTTTCATGTTCTAAAGCTTTCCTGCAAAGTTATGGCACAATGCAGAAAACGCGTTTTCAGCCTGAGATAAGGTGGGTCCCGGAACGCCAAACATAAAAATGTTGATAACTTTGGAAAAACATTGCAGACAGCTTAGATTTGATGTGCAACTACTAGAAAGACCCTTTCTACTATAGTGGGAGGTGAAAATTTCATGTTCTGAAGCTTCCTTGCAAAGTTGTGGCACAATGCAGAAAATGCGTTTTCAGCCTGAGATAAGGTTGATTCCGGAACGCCAAACATAAAAATGTTGATAACTTTGGAAAAACACTTCAGACAGCTTAGATTTGATGTGCAACTACTAGAAAAACCCTTTCTGCTATAGTGGGAGGTCAAAATATCATGTTCTGAAGCTTCGCTGGAAAGTTATGGGACAATGCAGAAAACGCATTTTCATCCTGAGATTAGGTCGATTACGGAACGCCAAACAAAAAACTGTTGATAACTTTCGAAAAACACTTCAGACAGCTTAGATTTGATATGCAACTGCTAGAAAGACCCTTTCTGCAATAGTGGGTGGTGAAAATTTCATGTTCTGAAGCTTCCTTGCAAAGTTATGGCACAATGCGTAAAACGCATTTTCATCCTGAGATTTGGACGATTCCGGAACGCCAAACATAAAAATGTTGATAACTTTCGAAAAACACTTCAGACAGCTTAGATTTGATGTGCAACTACTAGAAAGACCCTTTCTGCTATAGTGGGAGGTGAAAATTTCATGTTCTAAAGGTTCCCTGCAAAGTTATGGCACAATGCGTAAAACGCGTTTTCAGCCTGAGATAAGGTCGATTCCGGAACGCCAAACATAAAAATGTTGATAACTTTCGAAAAACACTTCAGACAGCTTAGATTTGATGTGCAACTACTAGAAAGACCCTTTCTGCTATAGTGGGAGGTGAAAATATCATGTTCTGAAGCTTCCTTGCAAAGTTATGGCACAATGCAGAAAACACGTTTTCAGCCTGAGATAAGGTTGATTCCGGAACGCCAAACATAAAAATGTTGATAACTTTGGAAAAACAGTTCAGACAGCTTAGATTTGATGTGCAACTACTACAAAGACCCTTTCTGCTATAGTGGGAGGTGAACATTTCATGTTCTGAAGCTTCCCTGCAAAGTATTGGGACAATGCAGAAAACGATTTTTCATCCTGAGATAAGGTCGATTCCGGAACGCCAAACATAAAAATGTTGATAACTTTGGAAAAACACTTCAGACAGCTTGGATTTGATGTGCAACTACTAGAAAGACCCTTTCTGCTATAGTGGGAGGTCAAAATGTCATGTTCTGAAGCTTCCCTGCAAAGTTATTGGACAATGCAGAAAACGATTTTTCATCTTGAGATAAGGTCGATTCCGGAACGCCAAACATAAAAATGTTGATAACTTTCGAAAAACACTTCAGACAGCTTAGATTTGATGTGCAACTACTAGAAAGACCCTTTCTGCTATAGTGGGAGGTGAAAATTTCATGTTCTGAAGCTTCCTTGCAAAGTTGTGGCACAATGCAGAAAATGCGTTTTCAGCCTGAGATAAGGTTGATTCCGGAACGCCAAACATAAAAATGTTGATAACTTTGAAAAAACACTTCAGACAGCTTAGATTTGATGTGCAACTACTAGAAAAACCCTTTCTGCTATAGTGGGAGGTCAAAATATCATGTTCTGAAGCTTCGCTGGAAAGTTATGGGACAATGCAGAAAACGCATTTTCATCCTGAGATTAGGTCGATTACGGAACGCCAAACAAAAAACTGTTGATAACTTTCGAAAAACACTTCAGACAGCTTAGATTTGATATGCAACTGCTAGAAAGACCCTTTCTGCAATAGTGGGTGGTGAAAATTTCATGTTCTGAAGCTTCCTTGCAAAGTTATGGCACAATGCGTAAAACGCATTTTCATCCTGAGATTTGGACGATTCCGGAACGCCAAACATAAAAATGTTGATAACTTTCGAAAAACACTTCAGACAGCTTAGATTTGATGTGCAACTACTAGAAAGACCCTTTCTGCTATAGTGGGAGGTGAAAATTTCATTTTCTAAAGGTTCCCTGCAAAGTTATGGCACAATGCGTAAAACGCGTTTTCAGCCTGAGATAAGGTCGATTCCGGAACGCCAAACATAAAAATGTTGATAACTTTCGAAAAACACTTCAGACAGCTTAGATTTGATGTGCAACTACTAGAAAGACCCTTTCTGCTATAGTGGGAGGTGAAAATTTCATGTTCTGAAGCTTCCTTGCAAAGTTATGGCACAATGCAGAAAACACGTTTTCAGCCTGAGATAAGGTTGATTCCGGAACGCCAAACATAAAAATGTTGATAACTTTGGAAAAACAGTTCAGACAGCTTAGATTTGATGTGCAACTACTACAAAGACCCTTTCTGCTATAGTGGGAGGTGAACATTTCATGTTCTGAAGCTTCCCTGCAAAGTTATGGGACAATGCAGAAAACGATTTTTCATCCTGAGATAAGGTCGATTCCGGAACGCCAAACATAAAAATGTTGATAACTTTGGAAAAACACTTCAGACAGCTTGGATTTGATGTGCAACTACTAGAAAGACCCTTTCTGCTATAGTGGGAGGTCAAAATGTCATGTTCTGAAGCTTCCCTGCAAAGTTATTGGACAATGCAGAAAACGATTTTTCATCTTGAGATAAGGTCGATTCCGGAACGCCAAACATAAAAATGTTGATAACTTTCGAAAAACACTTCAGACAGCTTAGATTTGATGTGCAACTACTAGAAAGACCCTTTCTGCTATAGTGGGAGGTGAAAATTTCATGTTCTAAAGGTTCCCTGCAAAGTTATCGCACAATGCGTAAAACGCGTTTTCAGCCTGAGATAAGGTCGATTCCGGAACGCCAAACATAAAAATGTTGATAACTTTCGAAAAACACTTCAGACAGCTTAGATTTGATGTGCAACTACTAGAAAGACCCTTTCTGCTATAGTGGGAGGTGAACATTTCATGTTCTGAAGCTTCCATGCAAAGTTATGGCACAATGCAGAAAACGCGTTTTCAGCTTGAGATAAGGTGGGTTCCGGAACGCCAAACATAAAAATGTTGATAACTTTCGAAAAACACTTCAGACAGCTTAGATTTGATGTGCAGCTACGATAAATACCCTTTCTGCTATCGTGGGAGGTCAAAATTTCATGTTCTGAAGCTTCCCTGGAAAGTAATGGGACAATGCAGAAAACGATTTTTCATCGTGAGATAAGGTCGATTCCGGAACGCCAAACATAAAAATGTTGATAACTTTTGAAAAACACTTCGGACAGCTTAGATTTGATGTGTAGCTACTAGAAAGACCCTTTCTGCTATAGTGGGAGATGAAAATGTCATGTTCTGAAGCTTCCCTGGAAAGTTATGGGACAATGCAGAAAACAATTTTTCACCGTGAGATTAGGTCGATACCGGAACGCCAAACATAAAAATGTTGATAACTTTCGAAAAAGACTTCAGACAGCTTAGATTTGATGTGCAACTACTAGAAAGACCCTTTCTGCTGTCGTGGGAGGTGAACATTTCATGTTCTGAAGCTTCCCTGCAAAGTTATGGCACAATGCAGAAAACGCGTTTTCAGGCTGAAATAATGTGGGTTCCGGAACGCCAAACATAAAAATGTTGATAACTTTCGAAAAACACTTCGGACAGCTTAGATTTGATGTGCAGCTACTAGAAAGAACCTTTCTGCTATAGTGGGAGGTCAAAATTTCATGTTCTGAAGCTTCCCTGGAAAGTTATGGGACAATGCAGAAAACGCATTTTCATCCTGAGATAAGGTCGATTCCGGAACGCCAAACATAAAAATGTTGATAACTTTGGAAAAACACTTCAGACAGCTTAGATTTGATGTGCAACTACTAGAAAGACCCTTTCTGCTATAGTGGGAGGTGAAAATTTCATGTTCTGAAGCTTCCTTGCAAAGTAATGGCACAATGCAGAAAACACGTTTTCAGCCTGAGATAAGGTTGATTCCGGAACGCCAAACATAAAAATGTTGATAACTTTGGAAAAACAGTTCAGACAGCTTAGATTTGATGTGCAACTACTAGAAAGACCCTTTCTGCTATAGTGGGAGGTGAAAATTTCATGTTCTAAAGGTTCCCTGCAAAGTTATGGCACAATGCGTAAAACGCGTTTTCAGCCTGAGATAAGGTCGATTCCGGAACGCCATACATAAAAATGTTGATAACTTTGGACAAACACATCAGACAGCTTAGATTTGATGTGTAACTACTAGAAAAACCCTTTCTGCTATAGTGGGAGGTGAACATTTCATGTTCTGAAGCTTCCATGCAAAGTTATGGCACAATGCAGAAAATGCGTTTTCAGCTTGAGATAAGGTGGGTTCCGGAACGCCAAACATAAAAATGTTGATAACTTTCGAAAAACACTTCAGACAGGTTAGATTTGATGTGCAACTACTAGAAAGACCCTTTCTGCTATAGTGGGAGGTCAAAATGTCATGTTCTGAAGCTTCGCTGCAAAGTTATGGGACAATGGAGAAAACGCATTTTCATCCTGAGATAAGGTCGATTCCGGAACGCCAAACATAAAAATGTTAATAACTTTCGAAAAACACTTCAGACAGCTTAGATTTGATGTGCAACTACTAGAAAGACCCTTTCTGCAATAGTGGGAGGTGAAAATTTCATTTTCTGATGCTTCCCTGCAAAGTTATGGCACAATGCGTAAAACGCGCTTTCAGCCTGAGATAAGGTCGATTCTGGAACGCCAAACATAAAAATGTAGATAACTTTGGAAAAACACTTCAGACAACTTAGATTTGATGTGCAACTACTAGAAAAACCCTTTCTGCTATAGTGGGAGGTGAACATTTCATGTTCTGAAGCTTCCCTGAGAAGTTATGGCACAATGCAGAAAACGCGTTTTCAGCCTGAGATGAGGTGGGTTCCGAAACGCCAAACGTAAAAATGTTGATAACTATGGAAAAACACTTCAGACAGCTTAGATTTGATGTGCAACTACTAGAAAGAACCTTTCTGCTTTACTGGGAGGTCAAAATTCCATGTTCTGAAGCTTCCCTGGAAAGTTATGGGACAATGCAGAAAACGCATTTTCATCCTGAGATAAGGTCGATTACGGAACGCCAAACATAAAAATGTTGATAACTTTCGAAAAACACTTCAGACAGCTTAGATTTGATGTGCAACTAGTAGAAAGACCCTTTCTGCTTTAGTGGGAGGTGAAAATTTCATGTTCTGAAGCTTCCTTGCAAAGTTATGGCACAATGCAGAAAACGCGTTTTCAGCCTGAGATAAGGTTGATTCCGGAACGCCAAACATAAAAATGTGGATAACTTTGGAAAAACACTTCAGACAGCTTAGATTTGATGTGCAACTACTAGAAAAAACCTTTCTGCTATAGTGGGAGGTGAAAATTTCCTTTTCTGAAGCTTCCTTGCAAAGTTATGGCACAATGCAGGAAACGTGTTTTCAGCCTGAGATAAGGTTGATTCCGGAACGCCAAACATAAAAATGTTGATAACTTTCGAAAAACACTTCAGACAGCTTAGATTTGATGTGCAACTACTCGAAAGACCCTTTCTGTTATAGTGGGAGGTGAACATTTCATGTTCTGAAGCTTCCATGCAAAGTTATGGCACAATGCAGACACCCGTTTTCAGCCTGAGATAAGGTGGGTTCCGGAACGCCAAACATAAAAATGTTGATAACTTCCGAAAAACACTTCAGACAGCTTAGATTTGATGTGCAACTACTAGAAAAACCCTTTCTGCTATAGTGGGAGGTGAAAATTTCATTTTCTGAAGCTTCCCTGCAAAGTTATGGCACAAAGCGTAAAAAGCGTTTTCTGCCTGAGATAAGGTCGATTCCGGAACGCCAAACATAAAAATGTTGATAACTTTGTAAAAACACTTCAGACATCTTAGATTTGATGTGCAACTACTAGAAAGACCCTTTCTGCTATAGAGGGAGGTGAAAATTTCATGTTCTAAAGGTTCCCTGCAAAGTTATGGCACAATGAGTAAAACGCGTTTTCAGCCTGAAATAAGGTAGATTCTGGAACGCCATACATAAAAATGTTGATAACTTTGGAAAAACACATCAGACAGCTTAGATTTCATGTGCAACTACTAGAAAGACCCTTTCTGCTATAGTGGGAGGTTAAAATTTCATGTTCGGAAGCTTCCATGCAAAGTTATGGCACAATGCAGACAACGCGTTTTCAGGCTGAGAAAAGGTCGATTCTGGAACACCAAACATAAAAATGTTGATAACTTTTGTTCAACACTTCAGACAGCTTAGATTTCATGTGCAACTACTAGAAAGACCCTTTCTGCTATAGTGGGAGGTTAAAATTTCATGTTCGGAAGCTTCCCTGCAAAGTTATTGCACTATGCGTAAAACGTGTTTTCAGCCTAAGATAAGGTCGATTCCGGAACGCCAAACATAAAAATGTTGATAACTTTGGAAAAACACATCAGACAGCTTAGATTTGATGTGCAACTACTAGAAAGACCCTTTCTGGTATAGTGGGAGGTGAAAATTTCATGTTCTGAAGCTTCCTTGCAAAGTTATGGCACAATGCAGAAAATGCGTTTTCAGCCTGAGATAAGGTTGATTCCGGAACGCCAAACATAAAAATGTTCATAACTTTGGAAAAACACTTCAGACATCTTAGATTTGATGTGCAACTACTAGAAAGACCCTTTCTGCTATAGAGGGAGGTGAAAATTTCATGTTCTAAAGGTTCCCTGCAAAGTTATGGCACAATGCGTAAAACGCGTTTTCAGCCTGAAATAAGGTAGATTCTGGAACGCCATACATAAAAATGTTGATAACTTTGGAAAAACACATCAGACAGCTTAGATTTCATGTGCAACTACTAGAAAGACCCTTTCTGCTATAGTGGGAGGTTAAAATTTCATGTTCTGAAGCTTCCTTGCAAAGTTATGGCACTATGCAGAAAACACGTTTTCAACTTGAGATAAGGGGGTTTACTGAACGCCAAACATAAAAATGTTGATAACTTTGGAAAAACACTTCAGACAGCTTAGATTTGATGTGCAACTACTAGAAAGACCCTTTCTGCTATAGTGGGACGTGAAAATTTCATGTTCTGAAGCTTCCCTGCAAAGTTATGGCACAATGCAGAAAACGCGTTTTCAGCTTGAGATAAGGTGGGTTCCGGAACGCCAAACGTAAAAATGTTGATCACTTTGGAATTACACTTCAGACAGCTTAGATTTCATGTGCAACTGCTAGAAAGACCCTTTTTGCTATAGTGGGAGGTGAAAATTTCTTGTTCTGAAGCTTCCCTGCAAAGTTATGGGACAATGCAGAAAACGATTTTTCATCCTGAGATAAGGTCGATTCCGGAAGGCCAAACATAAAAATGTTGATAACTTTCGAAAAACACTTACGACAGCTTAGATTTGATGTGCAACTACTAGAAAGACCCTTTCTGCTATAGTGGGAGGTCAAAATTTCATGTTCTAAAGGTTCCCTGCAAAGTTATCGCACAATGCATAAAACGCGTTTTCACATTGAGATAAGGTCGATTCCGGAACGCCAAACATATAAGTGTTGATAACTTTAGAAAAACACTTCAGACTGCGTAGATTTGATGTGCAACTACTAGAAAGACCCTTTCTGCTATAGTGGGAGTTCAAAATTTCATGTTCTAAAGGTTCCCTGCAAAGTTATGGCACAATGCGTAAAACGCGTTTTCACATTGAGATAAGGTCGATTCCGGAACGCCAAACATAAAAGTGTTGATAACTTTAGAAAAACACTTCAGACAGCTTAGATTTGATGTGCAACTACTAGAAAGACCCTTTCTGCTATAGTGGGAGGTGAAAATTTCATTTTCTGAAGCTTCCCTGCAAAGTTATGGCACAAAGCGTAAAAAGCGTTTTAAGCCTGAGATAAGGTCGATTCCGGAACGCCAAACATAACAATGTTGATAACTTTGGAAAAACACTTCAGACAGCTTAGATTTCATGTGCAACTGCTAGAAAGACCCTTTCTGCTATAGTGGGAGGTGAACATTTCATGTTCTGAAGCTTCCTTGCAAAGTTATGGCACAATGCAGAAAATGTGTTTTCAGCCTGAGATAAGGTTGATTCCGGAACGCCAAACATAAAAATGTTGATAACTTTGGAAAAACACTTCAGACAGCTTAGATTTGATGTGCAACTACTAGAAAAACCCTTTCTGCTATCGTGGGAGGTGAAAATTTCATTTTCTGAAGCTTCCCTGCAAAGTTATGGCAGAAAGCGTAAAAAGCGTCTTCAGCCGGATATAAGGTCGATTCCGGAACACCAAACATAAAAATGTTGATAACTTTGGAAAAACACTTCAGACAGCCTAGATTTGATGTGCAACTACTAGAAAGACCCTTTCTGCTATAGTGGGAGGTGAACATTTCATGTTCTGAAGCTTCCCTGAGAAGTTATGGCACAATGCAGAAAACGCGTTTTCAGCCTGATATAAGGTGGGTTCCGAAACGCCAAACGTAAAAATGTTGATAACTTTGGAACAACATTTCAGACAGCTTAGATTTGATGTTCAACTACTAGAAAGACCCTTTTTGCTATAGTGGGATGTGAAAATTTCATGTTCTGAAGCTTCCCTGCAAAGTTATGGGACAATGCAGAAAACGATTTTTCATCCTGAGATAAGGTCGATTCCGGAAGGCCAAACATAACAATGTTGATAACTTTGGAACAACACTTCAGACAGCTTAGATTTGATGTGCAACTACTAGAAAGACCCTTTCTGCTATAGTGGGAGGTCAAAATTTCATGTTCTAAAGGTTCCCTGCAAAGTTATCGCACAATGCAGAAAACGCGTTTTCACATTGAGATAAGGTCAATTCCGGAACGCCAAACATATAAGTGTTGATAACTTTAGAAAAACACTTTAGACAGCGTAGATTTGATGTGCAACTACTAGAAAGACCCTTTCTGCTATAGTGGGAGGTGAAAATTTCATGTTCTGAAGCTTTCTTGCAAAGTTATGGCACAATGCAGAAAATGCGTTTTCAGCCTGAGATAAGGTTGATTCCGGAACGCCAAACATAAAAATGTTGATAACTTTGGAAAAACACTTCAGACAGCTTAGATTTGATGTGCAACTACTAGAAAAACCCTTTCTGCTATAGTGGGAGGTGAAAATTTCATGTTCTTAAGCTTCCTTGCAAAGTTATGGCACAATGCAGACAACGCGTTTTCAGCCTGAGATTAGGTCGATTCCGGAACGCAAAACATAAAAATGTTGATAACTTTCGAAAAACACTTCAGACAGCTTAGATTTGATGTGCAACTACTAGAAAGACCCTTTCCGCCATAGTGGGAGGTGAAAATTTCATGTTCTGAAGCTTCCTTGCAAAGTTATGGGACAATGCAGAAAACGAATTTTCATCCTGAGATTAGGTCGATTCTAGAACGCCAAACATAAAACTGTTGATAACTTTGGAAAAACACTTCAGACAGCTTAGAATTGATGTGCAACTACTATAAAGACCCTTTCTGCTATATTGGGAGGTTAAAATTTCATGTTCGGAAGCTTCCATGCAAAGTTATGGCTCAATGCAGACAACGCGTTTTCAGCCTGAGATAAGGTGGGTTCCGGAACGTCAAACATAAAAATGTTGATAACTTTGGAAAAACACTTCAGACAGCTTAGATTTGATGTACAACGACGAGAAAGAACCTTTCTGCTGTAGTGGGAGGTCAACATTTCATGTTCTGAAGCTTCCCTGAGAAGTTATGGCACAATGCACAAAACCCGTTTTCAGCCTGAGATAAGGTCGATTCTGGAACGCCAAACATAAAAATGTTGATAACTTTCGAAAAACACTTCAGACAGCTTAGATTTGATGTGCAACTACTAGAAAGACCCTTTCTGCTATAGTGGGAGGTGAACATTTCATGTTCTGAAGCTTCCCGCAGAAGTTATGGCACAATGCAAAAAACGCGTTTTCAGCCTGAGATAAGGTGGGTTACGGAACGCCAAACGTAAAAATGTTGATAACATTGGAAAAACACTTCAGACAGCTTAGATTTGATGTGCTACTATTAGAAGGACCCTTTCTGTTATAGTGGGAGGTGAAAATTCCATATTCTGAAGCTCCCCAGAAAAGTAAAGGCACAATGCAGAAAATGCGTTTTCAGCCTGAGATAAGGTCGATTCTGGAACGCCAAACATAAAAATGTTGATAACTTCCGAAAAACACTTCAGACAGCTTAGATTTGATGTGCAACTACTAGAAAGACCCTTTCTGCTGAAGTGGGAGGTGAATGTTTCATGTTCTGAAGCCTCCCTGCAAAGTTATGGCACAGTGCAGAAAACACGTTTTCAGCTTTAGATAAGGTGGGTTCCGGAACGCCAAACATAAAAATGTTGATAACTTTCGAAAAACACTTCAGACAGCTTAGATTTGATGTGCAACTACGAGAAAGATCCTTTCTGCTATAGTGGGACGTGAAAATTTCATGTTCTGAAGCTTCCCTGCAAAGTTATGGCACAATGCCGAAAACTCGTTTTCAGCCTGAGATAAGGTAGGTTGCGGAACGCCAAACATAAAAATGTTGATAACTTTGGAAAAACAGTTCAGACAGCTTAGATTTGATGTGCAACTACTAGAGAGACCCTTTCTAGTATAGTGGGAGGTGAAAATTTCATGTTCTGAAGCTTCCTTGCAAAGTTATGGCACAAAGCGTAAAAAGCGTTTTCTGCCTGAGATAAGGTCGATTCCGGAACGTCAAACATAAAAATGTTGATAACTTTGGAAAAACACATCAGACAGCTTAGATTTGATGTGCAACTACTAGAGAGACCCTTTCTAGTATAGTGGGAGGTTAAAATTTCATGTTCTGAAGCCTCCCTGCAAAGTTATGGCACAATGCAGAAAACGCGTTTTCAGCTTGAGATAAGGTCGATTCCGGAACGCCAAATATAAAAATGTTGATAACTTTTGGAAAAACACATCAGACAGCTTAGATTTGATGTGCAACTACTAGAAAGACCCTTTCTGCTATAGTGGGAGGTGAAAATTTCATGTTCTGAAGCTTCCTCGCATAGTTATGGCACAATGCAGAAAATGCGTTTTCAGCCTGAGATAAGGTCGATTCCGCAACGTCAAACATAAAAATTTTGATAACTTTGGAAAAACACATCAGACAGCTTAGATTTGATGTGCAACTACTAGAAATACCCTTTCTGGTATAGTGGGAGGTGAAAATTTCATGTTCTGACGCTTCCTTGCAAAGTTATGGCACAATGCAGAAAATGCGTTTTCAGCCTGAGATAAGGTTGATTCCGGCACGCCAAAAGTAAAAATGTTGATAACTTTGGAAAAACACTTCAGACAGCTTAGATTTGATGTGCAACTACTAGAAGGACCCTTTCTGCTATAGTGGGAGGTTAAAATTTCATGTTCTGAAGCTTCCCTGCAAAGTTATGGCACAATGCGTAAAACGCGTTTTCAGCCTGAGATAAGGTCGATTCCGCAACGCCAAACATAAAAATGTTGATCACTTTGGAAAAACACATCAGACAGCTTAGATTTGATGTGCAACTACTAGAAATACCCTTTCTGGTATAGTGGGAGGTGAAAATTTCATGTTCTGAAGCTTCCTTGCAAAGTTATGGCACAATGCAGAAAATGCGTTTTCAGCCTGAGATAAGGTTGATTCCGGCAGGCCAAACATAAAAATGTTGATAACTTTGGAAAAACGCTTCAGACAGCTTAGATTTGATGTGCAACTACTAGAAGGACCCTTTCTGCTATAGTGGGAGGTTCAAATTTCATGTTCTGAAGCCTCCCTGCAAAGTTATGGCACAATGCAGAAAACGCGTTTTCAGCTTGAGATAAGGTGGGTTCCGGAACGCCAAACATAAAAATGTTGATAACTTTCGAAAAACACTTCAGACAGCTTAGATTTGATGTGCAACTACTAGAAAGACACTCTCTACTATAGTGGGACGTGAAAATTTCATGTTCTGAAGCTTCCGTGCAAAGTTATGGCACAATGCCGAAAACGCATTTTCAGCCTGAGATAAGGTGGGTTCCAGAACGCCAAACATAAAAATGTTGATAACTTTGGAAAAACACTTCAGACAGCTTAGATTTGATGTGCAACTACAAGAAAGACCCTTTCTGCTATAGTGGGAGGTGAAAATTTCATTTTCTGGACCTTCCCTGCAAAGTTATGGCACAATGCGTAAAACGTGTTTTCAGCCTGAGATAAGGTCGATTCCGGAACGCCAAACATAAAAATGTTGATAACTTTGTCAAAACAATTCAGACATCTTAGATTTGATGTGCAACTACTAGAAAGACCCTTTCTGCTATAGTGGGAGGTGAAAATTTCATGTTCGGAAGCTTCCATGCAAAGTTATGGCACAATGCAGACAACGCGTTTTCAGCCTGAGATAAGGTCGATTCTGGAACGCCAAACATAAAAATGTTGATAACTTCCGCAAAACACTTCTGACGGCTTAGATTTGATGTGCAACTACTAGAAAGACCCTTTCTGCTATAGTGGGAGGTGAAAATTTCATTTTCTGAAGCTTCCCTGCAAAGTTATGGCACAGTGCGTAAAACGCGTTTTCAGCCTGAGATAAGGTCGATTCCGCAACGCCAAAGATAAAAATGTTGATAACTTTGGAAAAACACATCAGACAGCTTAGATTTTATGTGCAACTACTAGAAAGACCCTTTCTGATATAGTGGGAGGTGAAAATTTCATGTTCTGACACTTCCTTGCAAAGTTATGGCACAATGCAGAAAATGCGTTTTCAGCCTGAGATAAGGTTGATTCCGGCACGCCAAACATAAAAATGTTGATAACTTTGGAAAAACACTTCAGACAGCTTAGATTTGATGTGCAACTACTAGAAGGACCCTTTCTGCTATAGTGGGAGGTTAAAATTTCATGTTCTGAAGCCTACCTGCAAAGTTATGGCACAATGCAGAAAACGCGTTTTCAACTTGAGATAAGGTGGGTTCCGGAACGCCAAACATAAAAATGTTGATAACTTTGGAAAAACAGTTCAGACATCTTAGATTTGATGTGCAACTACGAGAAAAACCCTTTCTGCTATAGTGGGAGGTGAAAATTTCATTTTCTGAAGCTTCCCTGCAAAGTTATGGCACAATGCAGAAAATGCATTTTCTGCCTGAGATAAGGTCGATTCCGGAACGCCAAACATAAAAATGTTGTTAACTTTGTCAAAACAATTCAGACATCTTAGATTTGATGTGCAACTACTAGAAAGACCCTTTCTGCTATAGTGGGAGGTGAAAATTTCATTTTCTGAAGCTTCCCTGCAAAGTTATGGCACAATGCAGAAAATGCATTTTCTGCCTGAGATAAGGTCGATTCCGGAACGCCAAACATAAAAATGTTGATAACTTTGTCAAAACAATTCAGACATCTTAGATTTGATGTGCAACTACTAGAAAGACCCTTTCTGCTATAGTGGGAGGTGAAAATTTCATTTTCTGAAGCTTCCCTGCAAAGTTATGGCACAATGTGTAAAACGCGTTTTCAGCCTGAGATAAGGTCGATTCCGCAACGCCAAAGATAAAAATGTTGATAACTTTGGAAAAATACATCAGACAGCTTAGATTTGATGTGCAACTACTAGAAATACCCTTTCTGGTATAGTGGGAGGTGAAAATTTCATGTTCTGAAGCTTCCTTGCAAAGTTATGGCACAATGCGTAAAACGCGTTTTCAGCCTGAGATAAGGTCGATTCCGCAACGCCAAAGATAAAAATGTTGATAACTTTGGAAAAACACATCAGACAGCTTAGATTTGATGTGCAACTACTAGAAAGACCCTTTCTGCTATAGTGGGAGGTGAAAATTTCATTTTCTGAAGCTTCCTTGCAAAGTTATGGCACAATGCGTAAAACGCGTTTTCAGCCTGAGATAAGGTCGATTCCGCAACGCCAAACATAAAAATGTTGATAACTTTGGAAAAACACAGCAGACAGCTTAGATTTGATGTGCAACTACTAGAAATACCCTTTCTGGTATAGTGGGAGGTGAAAATTTCATGTTCTGACACTTCCTTGCAAAGTTATGGCACAATGCAGAAAATGCGTTTTCAGCCTGAGATAAGGTTGATTCCGGCAGGCCAAACATAAAAATGTTGATAACTTTGGAAAAACGCTTCAGACAGCTTAGATTTGATGTGCAACTACTAGAAGGACCCTTTCTGCTATAGTGGGAGGTTCAAATTTCATGTTCTGAAGCCTCCCTGCAAAGTTATGGCACAATGCAGAAAACGCGTTTTCAGCTTGAGATAAGGTGGGTTCCGGAACGCCAAACATAAAAATGTTGATAACTTTCGAAAAACACTTCAGACAGCTTAGATTTGATGTGCAACTACTAGAAAGACACTCTCTACTATAGTGGGACGTGAAAATTTCATGTTCTGAAGCTTCCGTGCAAAGTTATGGCACAATGCCGAAAACGCATTTTCAGCCTGAGATAAGGTGGGTTCCGGAACGCCAAACATAAAAATGTTGATAACTTTGGAAAAACACTTCAGACAGCTTAGATTTGATGTGCAACTACAAGAAAGACCCTTTCTGCTATAGTGGGAGGTGAAAATTTCATTTTCTGAAGCTTCCCTGCAAAGTTATGGCACAATGCGTAAAACGTGTTTTCAGCCTGAGATGAGGTCGATTCCGGAACGCCAAACATAAAAATGTTGATAACTTTGTCAAAACAATTCAGACATCTTAGATTTGATGTGCAACTACTAGAAAGACCCTTTCTGCTATAGTGGGAGGTTAAAATTTCATGTTCGGAAGCTTCCATGCAAAGTTATGGCACAATGCAGACAACGCGTTTTCAGCCTGAGATAAGGTCGATTCTGGAACGCCAAACATAAAAATGTTGATAACTTTGGAAAAACACATCAGACAGCTTAGATTTGATGTGCAACTTCTAGAAAGACCCTTTCTGCTTTAGTGGGAGGTGAAAATTTCATTTTCTGAAGCTTCCCTGCAAAGTTATGGCACAATACGTAATACGCGTTTTCAGCCTGAGATAAGGTCGATTCCGGAACGCCAAAAATAAAAATGATAATAATTTTGGAAAAACACATCAGACAGCTTAGATTTGATGTGCAACTACTAGAAAGTCCCTTTCTGCTATAGTGGGAGGTGAAAATTTCATGTTCTGAAGTTTCCCTGCAAAGTTTTGGCACAATGCAGAAAACGCCTTTTAAGTCTGAGATAAGGTTGATTCCGGAACGCTAAACATAAAAATGTTGATAACTTTGGAAAAACATTTCAGACAGCTTAGATTTGTTGAGCAACTACTAGAAAGACCCTTACTGCTACAGTGGGAGGTGAAAATTTCATGTACTGAAGCTTCCCTGCAAAGTTATGCCACAATGCAGGAAACGCGTTTTCAGCCTGAGATAAGGTCGATTCCGGAAGGCCAAACATAAAAATATTGATAACTTTGGAAAAAATTTTCAGACAGCTTAGATTTGATGTGCAAGTAGGAGAAAGACCCTTTCTGCTATAGTGGGGTATGAAAATTTCATGTTCTGAAGCTTCCCTGCAAAGTTATGGCACAATGCGTAAAACGCGTTTTGAGCCTGAGATAAGGTCGATTCCGGAACGCCAAACATAAAATTGTTGATAACTTTGGAAAAACACTTCAAACAGCTTAGATTTGATGTGAAACTACTAGAAAGACCCTTTCTGCTATCGTGGGAGGTGTAAATTTCATGTCCTGAAGCTTCCCTGCAAAGTTTTGGCACAAATGCAGAAAACGCGTGTTCAGCCTGAGATAAGGTGGGTTCCGGAACGCCAAACATAAAAATGTTGATAACTTTGGAAAAACATTTCAAACAGCTTAGATTTGATGTGCAACTTCTATAAAGACCCTTTCTGCTATAGTGGGAGGTGAACATTTCATGTTCTGAAGCTTCCCAGCAAAGTTATGGCACAATGCAGAAAACGCGTTTTCAGCCTGAGATTAGGTGGGTTCCGGAACGCCAAACATAAAAATGTTGATAACTTTTGAAAAACACTTCAGACAGCTTAGATTTGATGTGCAACTTCTAGAAAGACCCTTTCTGCTATAGTGGGAGGTGAAAATTTCATTTTCTGAAGCTTCCCTGCAAAGTTATGGCACAATACGTAATACGCGTTTTCAGCCTGAGATAAGGTCGATTCCGGAACGCCAAACATAAAAATGTTCATAACTTTGGAAAAACACTTCAGACAGCTAACATTTGATGTGCAACTACTAGAAAGACCCTTTCTGCTATAGTGGGAGGTGAACATTTCATGTTCTGAAGCTTCCCTGCAAAGTTATGGCACAATGCAGAAAACGCGTTTTCAGATTGAGATAAGGTCGATTCCGGAACGCCAAACCTAAAAATGTTGATAACTTTCGAAAAACACTTCAGACAGCTTAGATTTGATGTGCAACTACTAGAAAGACCCTTTCTGCTATAGTGGGACCGGAAAATTTCATGTTCTGAAGCTTCCCTGCAAAGTTAAGTCTCAATGCAGAACACCT
Source organism: Synchiropus splendidus (assembly GCF_027744825.2). Lineage (NCBI taxonomy): Eukaryota > Metazoa > Chordata > Actinopteri > Syngnathiformes > Callionymidae > Synchiropus > Synchiropus splendidus. Next base: position 40,360,629 of record NC_071335.1, read on the forward strand.
GTTTTCAGCCAGAGATAAGGTCGATTCCGGAACGCCAAACATAAAAATGTTGATAACTTTGTCAAAACAATTCAGACATCTTAGATTTGATGTGCAACTACTAGAAAGACCCTTTCTGCTATAGTGGGAGGTTAAAATTTCATGTTCGGAAGCTTCCATGCAAAGTTATGGCACAATGCAGACAACACGTTTTCAGCCTGAGATAAGGTCGATTCTGGAACGCCAAACATAAAAATGTTGATAACTTCCGCAAAACACTTCAGACGGCTTTGATTTGATGTGCAACTACCAGAAAGACCCTTTCTGCTGTAGTGGGAGGTGAACATTTTATGTTCTGAAGCTTCCCTGCAAATTTATGGCACAATGCCGAAAACTCGTTTTCAGCCTGAGATAAGGTGGGTTCCGGAACGCCAAACATAAAAATGTTGATAACTTTGGAAAACACTTCAGACAGCTTAGATTTGATGTGCAACTACTAGAAATACCCTTTCTGGTATAGTGGGAGGTGAAAATTTCATGTTCTGACACTTCCTTGCAAAGTTATGGCACAATGCAGAAAATGCGTTTTCAGCCTGAGATAAGGTTGATTAAGGCAGGCCAAACATAAAAATGTTGATAACTTTGGAAAAACACTTCAGACAGCTTAGATTTGATGTGCAACTACAAGAAAGACCCTTTCTGCTATAGTGGGAGGTGAAAATTTCATTTTCTGAAGCTTCCCTGCAAACTTATGGCACAATGCGTAAAACGTGTTTTCAGCCTGAGATGAGGTCGATTCCGCAACGCCAAACATAAAAATGTTGATAACTTTTGAAAAACACATCAGACAGCTTAGATTTGATGTGCAACTTCTAGAAAGACCCTTTCTGCTATAGTGGGAGGTGAAAATTTCATTTTCTGAAGCTTCCCTGCAAAGTTATGGCACAATGCGTAGTACGCGTTTTCAGCCTGAGATAAGGTCGATTCCGGAACGCCAAACATAAAAATGTTGATAACTTTGGAAAAACACATCAGACAGCTTAGATATGATGTGCAACTACTAGAAAGACCCTTTCTGGTATAGTGGGAGGTGAAAATTTCGTGCTCTGAAGTTTCCCTGCAAAGTTATGGCACAATGCAGAAAACGCCTTTGCAGCCTGAGATAAGGTGGGCTCCGGAACGCCAAACACAAAAATGTTGATGACTTTGGAAAAAAACTTCAGACATCTTACATTTGATGACCAACTACTAGAATGACCCTTTCTGCTATAGTGGGAGGTGAACATTTCATGTTCTGAAGCTTCCCAGCAAAGTTATGGCACAATGCAGAAAACACGTTTTCAGCCTGAGATAAGGTGGGTTCCGGAACGCCAAACATAAAAATGTTGATAACTTTTGAAAAACACTTCAGACAGCTTAGATTTGATGTGCAACTTCTAGAAAGACCCTTTCTGCTATAGTGGGAGGTGAAAATTTCATTTTCTGAAGCTTCCCTGCAAAGTTATGGCACAATGCGTAATACGCGTTTTCAGCCTGAGATAAGGTCGATTCCGGAACGCCAAACATAAAAATGATGATAACTTTGGAAAATCACATCAGACAGCTTAGATTTGATGTGCAACTACTAGAAAGACCCTTTCTGCTATAGTGGGAGGTGAAAATTTCATGTTCTGAAGTTTCCCTGCAAAGTTATGGCACAATGCAGAAAACGCCTTTTCAGTCTGAGATAAGGTTGATTCCGGAACGCCAAACATAAAAATGTTCATAACTTTGGAAAAACACTTCAGACAGCTAACATTTGATGTGCAACTACTAGAAAGACCCTTTCTGCTATAGTGGGAGGTGAACATTTCATGTTCTGAAGCTTCCCAGCAAAGTTATGGCACAATGCAGAAAACGCGTTTTCAGCCTGAGATAAGGTGGGTTCCGGAACGCCAAACATAAAAATGTTGATAACTTTTGAAAAACACTTCAGACAGCTTAGATATGATGTGCAACTACTAGAAAGACCCTTTCTGGTATAGTGGGAGGTGAAAATTTCATGTTCTGAAGCTTCCCAGCAAAGTTATGGCACAATGCGTAATACGCGTTTTCAGCCTGAGATAAGGTGGGTTCCGGAACGCCAAACATAAAAATGTTGATAACTTTGGAAAAACACATCAGACAGCTTAGATATGATGTGCAACTTCTAGAAAGACCCTTTCTGCTATAGTGGGAGGTGAAAATTTCATTTTCTGAAGCTTCCCTGCAAAGTTATGGCACAATGCGTAATACGCGTTTTCAGCCTGAGATAAGGTCGATTCCGGAACGCCAAACATAAAAATGATGATAACTTTGGAAAAACACATCAGACAGCTTAGATTTGATGTGCAACTACTAGAAAGACCCTTTCTGCTATAGTGGGAGGTGAAAATTTCATGTTCTGAAGTTTCCCTGCAAAGTTATGGCACAATGCAGAAAACGCCTTTTCAGTCTGAGATAAGGTTGATTCCGGAACGCCAAACATAAAAATGTTCATAACTTTGGAAAAACACTTCAGACAGCTAACATTTGATGTGCAACTACTAGAAAGACCCTTTCTGCTATAGTGGGAGGTGAACATTTCATGTTCTGAAGCTTCCCAGCAAAGTTATGGCACAATGCAGAAAACGCGTTTTCAGCCTGAGATAAGGTGGGTTCCGGAACGCCAAACATAAAAATGTTGATAACTTTTGAAAAACACTTCAGACAGCTTATATTTGATGTGCAACTTCTAGAAAGACCCTTTCTGCTATAGTGGGAGGTGAAAATTTCATTTTCTGAAGCTTCCCTGCAAAGTTATGGCACAATGCGTAATACGCGTTTTCAGCCTGAGATAAGGTCGATTCCGGAACACCAAACATAAAAATGTTCATAACTTTGGAAAAACACTTCAGACAGCTAACATTTGATGTGCAACTACTACAAAGACCCATTCTGCTATAGTGGGAGGTGAACATTTCATGTTCTGAAGCTTCCCTGCAAAGTTATGGCACAATGCAGAAAACGCGTTTTCAGATTGAGATAAGGTCGATTCCGGAACGCCAAACCTAAAAATGTTGATAACTTTCGAAAAACACTTCAGACAGCTTAGATTTGATGTGCAACTACTAGAAAGACCCTTTCTGCTATAGTGGGACCGGAAAATTTCATGTTCTGAAGCTTCCCTGCAAAGTTAAGTCTCAATGCAGAACACCTGTTTTCAGCCAGAGATAAGGTGGGTTCCGGAACACCATACATAAAAATGTTGACAACTTTGGAAAAACATTTCAGACAGCTTAGATTTGATGTGCAACTTCTAGAAAGACCCTTTCTGCTTTAGTGGGAGGTGAAAATTTCATTTTCTGAAGCTTCCCTGCAAAGTTATGGCACAATGCGTAATACGCGTTTTCAGCCTGAGATAAGGTCGATTCCGGAACGCCAAACATAAAAATGTTGATAACTTTGGAAAAACAATTCAGACAGCTTAGATTTGATGTGCAACTCTAGAAAGACCCTTTCTGCTTTAGTGGGAGGTGAAAATTTCATTTTCTGAAGCTTCCCTGCAAAGTTATGGCACAATGCGTAATACGCGTTTTCAGCCTGAGATAAGGTCGATTCCGGAACACCAAACATAAAAATGTTCATAACTTTGGAAAAACACTTCAGACAGCTAACATTTGATGTGCAACTACTAGAAAGACCCATTCTGCTATAGTGGGAGGTGAACATTTCATGTTCTGAAGCTTCCCTGCAAAGTTATGGCACAATGCAGAAAACGCGTTTTCAGATTGAGATAAGGTCGATTCCGGAACGCCAAACCTAAAAATGTTGATAACTTTCGAAAAACACTTCAGACAGCTTAGATTTGATGTGCAACTACTAGAAAGACCCTTTCTGCTATAGTGGGACCGGAAAATTTCATGTTCTGAAGCTTCCCTGCAAAGTTAAGTCTCAATGCAGAACACCTGTTTTCAGCCAGAGATAAGGTGGGTTCCGGAACACCATACATAAAAATGTTGATAACTTTGGAAAAACATTTCAGACAGCTTAGATTTGATGTGCAACTTCTAGAAAGACCCTTTCTGCTTTAGTGGGAGGTGAAAATTTCATTTTCTGAAGCTTCCCTGCAAAGTTATGGCACAATGCGTAATACGCGTTTTCAGCCTGAGATAAGGTCGATTCCGGAACGCCAAACATAAAAATGTTGATAACTTTGGAAAAACAATTCAGACAGCTTAGATTTGATGTGCAACTCTAGAAAGACCCTTTCTGCTTTAGTGGGAGGTGAAAATTTCATTTTCTGAAGCTTCCCTGCAAAGTTATGGCACAATGCAGAAAACCTGTTTTCAGCCAGAGATAAGGTGGGTTCCGGAACACCATACATAAAAATGTTGATAACTTTGGAAAAACATTTCTGACAGCTTAGATTTGTTGAGCAACTACTAGAAAGACCCTTACTGCTACAGTGGGAGGTGAAAATTTCATGTTCTGAAGCTTCCCTGCAAAGTTATGCCACAATGCAGGAAACGCGTTTTCAGCCTGAGATAAGGTCGATTCCGGAAGGCCAAACATAAAAATATTGATAATTTTGGAAAAAAACTTCAGACAGCTTAGATTTGATGTGCAAGTAGGAGAAAGACCCTTTCTGCTATAGTGGGGTATGAAAGTTTCATGTTCTGAAGCTTCCCTGCAAAGTTATGGCACAATGCGTAAAACGCGTTTTGAGCATGAGATAAGGTCGATTCCGGAACGCCAAACATAAAATTGTTGATAACTTTGGAAAAACACTTCAAACAGCTTAGATTTGATGTGAAACTACTAGAAAGACCCTTTCTGCTATAGTGGGAGGTGTAAATTTCATGTCCTGAAGCTTCCCTGCAAAGTTTTGCCACAATGCAGAAAACGCGTGTTCAGCCTGAGATAAGGTGGGTTCCGGAACGCCAAACATAAAAATGTTGATAACTTTTGAAAAACACTTCAGACAGCTTAGATTTGATGTGCAACTTCTTGAAAGACCCTTTCTGCTATAGTGGGAGGTGAAAATTTCATTTTCTGAAGCTTCCCTGCAAAGTTATGGCACAATGCGTAATACGCGTTTTCAGCCTGAGATAAGGTCGATTCCGGAACGCCAAACATAAAAATGTTCATAACTTTGGAAAAACACTTCAGACAGCTTACATTTGATGTGCAACTACTAGAAAGACCCTTTCTGCTATAGTGGGAGGTGAACATTTCATGTTCTGAAGCTAACCTGCAAAGTTATGGCACAATGCAGAAAACGCGTTTTCAGATTGAGATAAGGACGATTCCGGAACGCCAAACATAAAAATGTTGATAACTTTCGAAAAACACTTCAGACAGCTTAGATTTGATGTGCAACTACTAGAAAGACCCTTTCTGCTATAGTGGGACCGGAAAATTTCATGTTCTGAAGCTTCCCTGCAAAGTTAAGTCTCAATGCAGAAAACCTGTTTTCAGCCAGAGATAAGGTGGGTTCCGGAACACCATACATAAAAATGTTGATAACTTTGGAAAAACATTTCAGACAGCTTAGATTTGTTGAGCAACTACTAGAAAGACCCTTACTGCTACAGTGGGAGGTGAAAATTTCATGTTCTGAAGCTTCCCTGCAAAGTTATGGCACAATGCGTAAAACGCGTTTTGAGCCTGAGATAAGGTCAATTCCGGAACGCCAAACATAAAATTGTTGATAACTTTGGAAAAACATTTCAGACAGTTAGATTTGATGTGCAACTTCTAGAAAGACCCTTTCTGCTATCGTGGGAGGTGAAAATGTCATGTTCTGAAGCTTCCCTGAAAAGTTATGGCACAATGTAGAAAACGCGTTTTCAGCTTGAGATAAGGTCGATTCCGGCAGGCCAAACATAAAAATGTTGATAACTTTGGAAAAACACTTCAGACAGCTTAGATTTTATGTGCAACTACTAGAAAGACACTCTCTACTATAGTGGGACGTGGAAATTTCATGTTCTGAAGCTTCCCTGCAAAGTTATGGCACAATGCCGAAAACGCATTTTCAGCCTGAGATAAGGTGGGTTCCGGAACGCCAAACATAAAAATGTTGATAACTTTGTAAAAACACTTCAGACAGCTTAGATTTGATGTGCAACTACAAGAAAGACCCTTTCTGCTATAGTGGGAGGTGAAAATTTCATTTTCTGAAGATTCCCTGCAAAGTTATGGCACAATGCGTAAAACGTGTTTTCAGCCTGAGATAAGGTCGATTCCGGAACGCCAAACATAAAAATGTTGATAACTTTGTCAAAACAATTCAGACATCTTAGATTTGATGTGCAACTACTAGAAAGACCCTTTCTGCTATAGTGGGAGGTTAAAATTTCATGTTCGGAAGCTTCCATGCAAAGTTATGGCACAATGCAGACAACACCTTTTCAGCCTGAGATAAGGTCGATTCTGGAACGCCAAACATAAAAATGTTGATAACTTCCGCAAAACACTTCAGACGGCTTTGATTTGATGTGCAACTACCAGAAAGACCCTTTCTGCTGTAGTGGGAGGTGAAAATTTCATTTTCTGAAGCTTCCCTGCAAAGTTATGGCACAATGCGTAAAACGCGTTTTCAGCCTGAGATAAGGTCGATTCCGCAACGCCAAAGGTAAAAATGTTGATAACTTTGGAAAAACACATCAGACAGCTTAGATTTGATGTGCAACTACTAGAAATACCCTTTCTGGTATAGTGGGAGGTGAAAATTTCATGTTCTGACACTTCCTTGCAAAGTTATGGCACAATGCAGAAAATGCGTTTTCAGCCTGAGATAAGGTTGATTAAGGCAGGCCAAACATAAAAATGTTGATAACTTTCGAAAAACAATTCAGACAGCTTAGATTTGATGTGCAACTACTAGAAAGACCCTTTCTGCTATAGTGGGACCGGAAAATTTCATGTTCTGAAGCTTCCCTGCAAAGTTATGTCTCAATGCAGACAACCTATTTTCAGCCTGAGATAAGGTCAATTCCGGAAGGCCAAACATAAAAATATTGATAACTTTGGAAAAACACTTCAGACAGCTTAGATTTGATGTGCAAGTAGGAGAAAGACCCTTTCTGCTATAGTGGGGTATGAAAATTTCATGTTCTGAAGCTTCCCTGCAAAGTTATGGCACAATGCGTAAAACGCGTTTTGAGCCTGAGATAAGGTCGATTACGGAACGCCAAACATAAAATTGTTGATAACTTTGGAAAAACATTTCAAACAGCTTAGATTTGATGTGCAACTTCTAGAAAGACCCTTTCTGCTATAGTGGGAGGTGAACATTTCATGTTCTGAAGCTTCCCAGCAAAGTTATGGCACAATGCAGAAAACGCGTTTTCAGCCTGAGATAAGGTGGGTTCCGGAACGCCAAACATAAAAATGTTGATAACTTTCGAAAAACACTTCAGACAGCTTAGATATGATGTGCAACTACTAGAAAGACCCTTTCTGGTATAGTGGGAGGTGAAAATTTAATGTTCTGAAGCTTCCCAGCAAAGTTATGGCACAATGCGTAATACGCGTTTTCAGCCTGAGATAAGGTCGATTCCGGAACGCCAAACATAAAAATGTTGATAACTTTGGAAAAACACATCAGACAGCTTAGATATGATGTGCAACTTCTAGAAAGACCCTTTCTGCTATAGTGGGAGGTGAAAATTTCATTTTCTGAAGCTTCCCTGCAAAGTTATGGCACAATGCGTAATACGCGTTTTCAGCCTGAGATAAGGTCGATTCCGGAACGCCAAACATAAAAATGTTCATAACTTTGGAAAAACACTTCAGACAGCTAACATTTGATGTGCAACTACTAGAAAGACCCTTTCTGCTATAGTGGGACCGGAAAATTTCATGTTCTGAAGCTTCCCTGCAAAGTTATGTCTCAATGCAGACAACCTATTTTCAGCCTGAGATAAGGTGGGTTCCGGAACACCATACATAAAAATGTTGATAACTTTGGAAAAACATTTCAGACAGCTTAGATTTGTTGAGCAACTACTAGAAAGACCCTTACTGCTACAGTGGGAGGTGAAAATTTCATGTTCTGAAGCTTCCCTGCAAAGTTATGCCACAATGCAGGAAACGCGTTTTCAGCCTGAGATAAGGTCGATTCCGGAAGGCCAAACATAAAAATATTGATAACTTTGGAAAAACACTTCAGACAGCTTAGATTTGATGTGCAAGTAGGAGAAAGACCCTTTCTGCTATAGTGGGGTATGAAAATTTCATGTTCTGAAGCTTCCCTGCAAAGTTATGGCACAATGCGTAAAACGCGTTTTGAGCCTGAGATAAGGTCGATTCCGGAACGCCAAACATAAAATTGTTGATAACTTTGGAAAAACACTTCAAACAGCTTAGATTTGATGTGAAACTACTAGAAAGACCCTTTCTGCTATAGTGGGATGTGTAAATTTCATGTCCTGAAGCTTCCCTGCAAAGTTTTGGCACAATGCAGAAAACGCGTGTTCAGCCTGAGATAAGGTGGGTTCCGGAACGCCAAACATAAAAATGTTGATAACTTTGGAAAAACATTTCAAACAGCTTAGATTTGATGTGCAACTTCTAGAAACACCCTTTCTGCTATAGTGGGAGGTGAACATTTCATGTTCGGAAGCTTCCATGCAAAGTTATGGCACAATGCAGACAACACGTTTTCAGCCTGAGATAAGGTCGATTCGGGAACGCCAAACATAAAAATGTTGATAACTTCCGCAAAACACTTCAGACGGCTTAGATTTGATGTGCAACTACCAGAAAGACCCTTTCTGCTGTAGTGGGAGGTGAACATTTCATGTTCTGAAGCTTCCCTGCAAATTTATGGCACAATGCCGAAAACTCGTTTTCAGCCTGAGATAAGGTGGGTTCCGGAACGCCAAACATAAAAATGTTGATAACTTTGGAAAACACTTCAGACAGCTTAGATTTGATGTGCAACTACTAGAAAGACCCTTTCTGCTATAGTGGGAGGTGAAAATTTCATTTTCTGAAGCTTCCCTGCAAAGTTATGGCACAATGCAGAAAACGCGTTTTCAGCTTGAGATGAGGTGGGTTCCGGAACGCCAAACATAAAAATGTTGATAACTTTCGAAAAACACTTCAGACAGCTTAGATTTGATGTGCAACTACTAGAAAGACACTCTCTACTATAGTGGGAGGTTAAAATTTCATGTTCAGAAGCTTCCCTGCAAAGTTATGGCACAATGCCGAAAACGCATTTTCAGCCTGAGATAAGGTGGGTTCCGGAACGCCAAACATAAAAATGTTGATAACTTTGGAAAAACACTTCAGACAGCTTAGATTTGATGTGCAACTACAAGAAAGACCCTTTCTGCGATAGTGGGAGGTGAAAATTTCATTTTCTGAAGCTTCCCTGCAAACTTATGGCACAATGCGTAAAACGTGTTTTCAGCCTAAGATGAGGTCGATTCCGCAACGCCAAACATAAAAATGTTGATAACTTGGGAAAAACACATCAGACAGCTTAGATTTGATGTGCAACTTCTAGAAAGACCCTTTCTGCTATAGTGGGAGGTGAAAATTTCATTTTCTGAAGCTTCCCTGCAAAGTTATGGCACAATGCGTAATACGCGTTTTCAGCCTGAGATAAGGTCGATTCCGGAACGCCAAACATAAAAATGTTGATAACTTTGGAAAAACACATCAGACAGCTTAGATATGATGTGCAACTACTAGAAAGACCCTTTCTGGTATAGTGGGAGGTGAAAATTTCATGTTCTGAAGTTTCCCTGCAAAGTTATGGCACAATGCAGAAAACGCCTTTTCAGCCTGAGATAAGGTGGGTTCCGGAACGCCAAACATAAAAATGTTGATAACTTTTGAAAAACACTTCAGACAGCTTAGATTTGATGTGCAACTTCTAGAAAGACCCTTTCTGCTATAGTGGGAGGTGAAAATTTCATTTTCAGAAGCTTCCCTCCAAAGTTATGGCACAATGCAGAAAACGCGTTTTCAGATTGAGATAAGGTCGATTCCGGAACGCCAAACATAAAAATGTTGATAACTTTGGAAAAACACATCAGACAGCTTAGATATGATGTGCAACTACTAGAAAGACCCTTTCTGGTATAGTGGGAGGTGAAAATTTCATGTTCTGAAGTTTCCCTGCAAAGTTATGGCACAATGCAGAAAACGCCTTTTCAGCCTGAGATAAGGTGGGTTCCGGAAGGCCAAACATAAAAATGTTGATAACTTTCGAAAAACACTTCAGACAGCTTAGATTTGATGTGCAACTACTAGAAAGACCCTTTCTGCTACAGTGGGACCGGAAAATTTCATGTTCTGAAGCTTCCCTGCAAAGTTATGTCTCAATGCAGACAACCTATTTTCAGCCTGAGATAAGGTGGGTTCCGGAACACCATACATAAAAATGTTGATAACTTTGGAAAAACATTTCAGACAGCTTAGATTTGTTGAGCAACTACTAGAAAGACCCTTACTGCTACAGTGGGAGGTGAAAATTTCATGTTCTGAAGCTTCCCTGCAAAGTTATGCCACAATGCAGGAAACGCGTTTTCAGCCTGAGATAAGGTCGATTCCGGAAGGCCAAACATAAAAATATTGATAACTTTGGAAAAACACTTCAGACAGCTTAGATTTGATGTGCAAGTAGGAGAAAGACCCTTTCTGCTATAGTGGGGTATGAAAATTTCATGTTCTGAAGCTTCCCTGCAAAGTTATGGCACAATGCGTAAAACGCATTTTGAGCCTGAGATAAGGTCGATTCCGGAACGCCAAACATAAAAATGTTGATGACTTTGGAAAAACACTTCAGACAGCTTAGATTTGATGTGCAACTACTAGAAAGACCCTTTCTGCTATAGTGGGAGGTGAACATTTCATGTTCTGAAGCTTCCCAGCAAAGTTATGGCACAATGCAGAAAACGCGTTTTCAGCCTGAGATAAGGTGGGTTCCGGAACGCCAAACATAAAAATGTTGATAACTTTTGAAAAACACTTCAGACAGCTTAGATTTGATGTGCAACTTCTAGAAAGACCCTTTCTGCTATAGTGGGAGGTGAAAATTTCATTTTCTGAAGCTTCCCTGCAAAGTTATGGCACAATGCGTAATACGCGTTTTCAGCCTGAGATAAGGTCGATTCCGGAACGCCAAACATAAAAATGATGATAACTTTGGAAAAACACATCAGACAGCTTAGATTTGATGTGCAACTACTAGAAAGACCCTTTGTGCTATAGTGGGAGGTGAACATTTCATGTTCTGAAGTTTCACTGCAAAGTTATGGCACAATGCAGAAAACGCCTTTTCAGTCTGAGATAAGGTTGATTCCGGAACGCCAAACATAAAAATGTTCATAACTTTGGAAAAACACTTCAGACAGCTAACATTTGATGTGCAACTACTAGAAAGACCCTTTCTGCTATAGTGGGAGGTGAACATTTCATGTTCTGAAGCTTCCCTGCAAAGTTATGCCACAATGCAGGAAACGCGTTTTCAGCCTGAGATAAGGTCGATTCCGAAAGGCCAAACATAAAAATATTGATAACTTTGGAAAAACACTTCAGACAGCTTAGATTTGATGTGCAAGTAGGAGAAAGACCCTTTCTGCTATAGTGGGGTATGAAAATTTCATGTTCTGAAGCTTCCCTGCAAAGTTATGGCACAATGCGTAAAACGCGTTTTGAGCCTGAGATAAGGTCGATTCCGGAACGCCAAACATAAAATTGTTGACAACTTTGGAAAAACACTTCAAACCGCTTAGATTTGATGTGAAACTACTAGAAAGACCCTTTCTGCTATCGTGGGAGGTGAAAATTTCATGTTCTGAAGCTTCCCTGAAAAGTTATGGCACAATGTAGAAAACGCGTTTTCAGCTTGAGATAAGGTGGGTTTCCGGCAGGCCAAACATAAAAATGTTGATAACTTTGGAAAAACACTTCAGACAGCTTAGATTTGATGTGCAACTACTAGAAGGACCCTTTCTGCTATAGTGGGAGGTTAAAATTTCATGTTCTGAAGCCTCCCTGCAAAGTTATGGCACAATGCAGACAACGCGTTTTCAGCCTGAGATAAGGTCGATTCCGCAACGCCAAAGGTAAAAATGTTGATAACTTTGGAAAAACACATCAGACAGCTTAGATTTGATGTGCAACTACTAGAAATACCCTTTCTGGTATAGTGGGAGGTGAAAATTTCATGTTCTGACACTTCCTTGCAAAGTTATCGCACAATGCAGAAAATGGGTTTTCAGCCTGAGATAAGGTTGATTCCGGCACGCCAAACATAAAAATGTTGATAACTTTGGAAAAACACTTCAGACAGCTTAGATTTGATGTGCAACTACTAGAAGGACCCTTTCTGCTATAGTGGGAGGTTAAAATTTCATGTTCTGAAGCTTCCCTGCAAAGTTATGGCACAATGCGTAAAACGCGTTTTCAGCCTGAGATAAGGTCGATTCCGCAACGCCAAACATAAAAATGTTGATCACTTTGGAAAAACACATCAGACAGCTTAGATTTGATGTGCAACTACTAGAAAGACCCTTTCTGCTATAGTGGGAGGTGAAAATTTCATTTTCTGAATCTTCCCTGCAAAATTATGGGACAATGCAGAAAACAATTTTTCATCCTGAGATAAGGTCGATTCCGGAACGCCAAACATACAAATGTTGATAACTTTCGAAAAACACTTCAGACAGCTTAGATTTGATGTGCAACTACTGGAAAGACCCTTTCTGCTATAGTGGGAAGTTAAAATTTCATGTTCTGAAGCTTCCTTGCAAAGTCATGGCACAATGCAGAAAATGCGTTTTCAGCCTGAGATAGGGTTGATTCCGGAACGCCAAACATAAAAATGTTCATAACTTTGGAAAAACACTTCAGACAGCTTAGATTTGCTGTGCAACTACTAGAAAAACCCTTTCTGCTATAGTAGGAGGTGAAAATTTCATTTTCTGATGCTTCCCTGCAAAGTTATGGCACTAAGCGTGAAAAGCGTTTTCTGCCTGAGATAAGGTCGATTCCGGAACGCCAAACATAAAAATGTTGATAACTTTCGTAAAACACTTCAGACATCTTAGATTTGATGTGCAACTACTAGAAAGACCCTTTCTGCTATAGTGGGACGTGAAAATTTCATGTTCTGAAGCTTCCTTGCAAAGCTATGGCACAATGCAGAAAACGCGTTTTCAGCCTGAGATAAGGTAGATTCCGAAACGCCATACATAAAAATGTTTATAACTTTGGAAAAACAAATCAGACAGCTTAGATTTGATGTGCAACTACTAGAAAGACCCTTTCTGCTATAGTGGGAGGTTAGAATTTCATGTTCGGAAGCTTCCATGCAAAGTTATGGCACAATGCAGACAACGCGTTTTCAGCCTGAGATAAGGTCGATTCTGGAACGCCAAACATAAAAATGTTGATAACTTCCGAAAAAAACTTCAGACAGCTTAGATTTGACGTGCAACTACTAGAAAGACCCTTTCTGCTATAGTGGGACGTGAAAATTTCATGTTCTGAAGCTTCCTTGCAAAGCTATGGCACAATGCAGAAAACGCGTTTTCAGCCTGAGATAAGGTAGATTCCGAAACGCCATACATAAAAATGTTTATAACTTTGGAAAAACAAATCAGACAGCTTAGATTTGATGTGCAACTACTAGAAAGACCCTTTCTGCTATAGTGGGAGGTTAAAATTTCATGTTCGGAAGCTTCCATGCAAAGTTGTGGCACAATGCAGACAACGCGTTTTCAGCCTGAGATAAGGTGGGTTCCGGAACGCCAAACATAAAAATGAGGATAACTTCCGAAAAACACTTCAGACAGCTTAGATTTGATGTGCAACTACTAGTAAGACCATTTCTGCTATAGTGGGAGGTGAACATTTCATGTTCTGAAGCTTCCCTGCAAAGTTATGGCACAATGCAGAAAACGCGTTTTCAGCTTGAGATAAGGTGGGTTCCGGAACGCCAAACATAAAAATATTGATAACTTTCGAAAAACACTTCAGACAGCTTAGATTTGATGTGCAAATAGTAGAAAGACCCTTTTTGCTATAGTGGGACGTGAAAATTTCATGTTCTGAAGCTTCCCTGCAAAGTAATGGCACAATGCGTAAAACACGTTTTCAGCCTGAGATAAGGTCGATTCCGGAACGACAAACATAAAAATGTTGATAACTTTGGAAAAACACATCAGACAGCTTAGATTTGATGTGCAACTACTAGAAAGACCATTTCTGCTATAGTGGGAGGTGAACATTTCATGTTCTGAAGCTTCCCTGCAAAGTTATGGCACAATGCAGAAAACGCGTTTTCAGCTTGAGATAAGGTGGGTTCCGGAACGCCAAACATAAAAATATTGATAACTTTCGAAAAACACTTCAGACAGCTTAGATTTGATGTGCAAATACTAGAAAGACCCTTTTTGCTATAGTGGGACGTGAAAATTTCATGTTCTGAAGCTTCCCTGCAAAGTTATGGCACAATGCAGAAAACGCGTTTTCAGCCTGAGATAAGGTCGATTCCGGAACGCCAAAAAAAAAAAATGTTGATAACTTTGGAAAAACACTTCAGACAGCTTAGATTTGATGTGAAACTACTAGAAAGACCCTTTCTGCTATAGTGGGACGTGAAAATTTCATGTTCTGAAGCTTCCTTGCAAAGCTATGGCACAATGCAGAAAACGCGTTTTCAGCCTGAGATAAGGTAGATTCCGAAACGCCATACATAAAAATGTTTATAACTTTGGAAAAACAAATCAGACAGCTTAGATTTGATGTGCAACTACTAGAAAGACCCTTTCTGCTATAGTGGGAGGTTAAAATTTCATGTTCGGAAGCTTCCATGCAAAGTTGTGGCACAATGCAGACAACGCGTTTTCAGCCTGAGATAAGGTGGGTTCCGGAACGCCAAACATAAAAATGAGGATAACTTCCGAAAAACACTTCAGACAGCTTAGATTTGATGTGCAACTACTAGTAAGACCATTTCTGCTATAGTGGGAGGTGAACATTTCATGTTCTGAAGCTTCCCTGCAAAGTTATGGCACAATGCAGAAAACGCGTTTTCAGCTTGAGATAAGGTGGGTTCCGGAACGCCAAACATAAAAATATTGATAACTTTCGAAAAACACTTCAGACAGCTTAGATTTGATGTGCAAATACTAGAAAGACCCTTTTTGCTATAGTGGGACGTGAAAATTTCATGTTCTGAAGCTTCCCTGCAAATTAATGGCACAATGCGTAAAACACGTTTTCAGCCTGAGATAAGGTCGATTCCGGAACGACAAACATAAAAATGTTGATAACTTTGGAAAAACACATCAGACAGCTTAGATTTGATGTGCAACTACTAGAAAGACCATTTCTGCTATAGTGGGAGGTGAACATTTCATGTTCTGAAGCTTCCCTGCAAAGTTATGGCACAATGCAGAAAACGCGTTTTCAGCTTGAGATAAGGTGGGTTCCGGAACGCCAAACATAAAAATGTTGATAACTTTGGAAAAACACTTCAGACAGCTTAGATTTGATGTGAAACTACTAGAAAGATCGTTTCTGCTATAGTGGGAGGTGTAAATTTCATGTCCTGAAGCTTCCCTGCAAAGTTATGGCACAATGCAGAAAACGCGTGTTCAGCCTGAGATAAGGTGGGTTCCGGAACGCCAAACATAAAAATGTTGATAACTTTGGAAAAACACTTAAGACAGCTTAGATTTGATGTGCAACGACTAGAAAGACCCTTTCTGCTAAAGTGGGAGGTTAAAATTTCATATTCTGAAGCTTCCCTGCAAAGTTATGGCAAAATGCTGAAAACGCGTTTTCAGCCCGAGATAAGGTCGTTTCCGAAACGCCAACCTAAAAAATCTTGATAGCTTTCGAAAAACACTTCAGACAACTTAGATTTGATGTGCAACTACTAGAAAGACCCTTTCTGCTATAGTGGGAGGTGAAAATTTCATGTTCTGAAGCTTCCCTGCAAAGTTAAGGATCAATGCAGAAAACGCGTTTTCAGCCTGAGGTAAGGTGGGTTGCGGAAGGCCAAACATAAAAATGTTGATGACTTTGGAAAAACACTTCAGACAGCTTAGATTTGCTGTGCAACTACTAGTAAGACCCTTTCTGCTACAGTGGGAGGTTAAAATTTCATGTTCTGAAGCTTCCATGCAAAGGTGTGGCACAATGCAGAAAACGCGTTTTCAGCCCGAGACAAGGTTGTTTCCGGAACGCCAAACATAAAAATGTTGATAGCTTTCGAGAAACACTTCAGACAACTTATGTTTGATGTGCAACTACTAGAAAGACCCAGTCTGTTATAGTGGGAGTTGAAAATTTCATGTTCCGAAGCTTCCCTGCAAAGTCAAGGAACAATGCAGTAAACGCGTTTTCAGCTTGAGATAAGGTGGGTTCCGGAACGCCAAACACAAAAATGTTGACAACTTTGGAAAAACACTTCAGACAGCTTAGATTTGATGTGCAACTACCAGAAAGACCCTTTCTGCTACAGTGGGAGGTTAAAATTTCATGTTCTGAAGCTTCCCTGCATAGTTATGGCACAATGCAGAAAACGCGTTTTCAGCCTGAGATAAGGTGGGTTCCGGAACGCCAAACATAAAAATGTTGCTAACTTTTAAAAAAACATTTCAGACAGCTTAGATTTGATGTGCAACTACTAGAAGGACCCTTTCTGCTATAGTGGGAGGTCAAAATTTCATGTTCTGAAGCTTCCATGCAAAGTTATGGCACAATGCAGACAACGCGTTTTCAGCCTGATATAAGGTGGGTTCCGGAACACCAAACACAAAAATGTTGACAACTTTGGAAAAACACTTCAGACAGCTTAGATTTGATGTGCAACTACCAGAAAGACCCTTTCTGCTACAGTGGGAGGTGAAAATTTCATGTTCTGAAGCTTCCCTGCATAGTTATGGCACAATGCGTAAAACGCATTTTCATCCTGAGATTTGGTCGATTCCGGAACGCCAAACATAAAAATGTTGATAACTTTCGAAAAACACTTCAGACAGCTTAGATTTGATGTGCAACTACTAGAAAGACCCTTTCTGCTATAGTGGGAGGTGAAAATTTCATGTTCTGAAGCTTCCTTGCAAAGTTATGGCACAATGCAGAAAATGCGTTTTCAGCCTGAGACAAGGTTGATTCCGGAACGCCAAACATAAAAATGTTGATAACTTTGGAAAAACACTTCAGACAGCTGAGATTTGATTTGCAACTACGAGAAAAACCCTTTCTGCTATAGTGGGAGGTGAAAATTTCATTTTCTGAAGCTTCCCTGCAAAGTTATGGCACAAAGCGTAAAAAGCTTTTTCAGCCTGAGATAAGGTCGATTCCGGAACGCCAAACATAAAAATGTTGATAACTTTGGAAAAACATTTCAGAAAGCTTAGATTTGATGTGCAACTACTAGAAAGACCCTTTCTGCTATAGTGGGAGGTGAAAATTTCATGTTCTGAAGCTTCCTTGCAAAGTTAAGGAACAATGCAGAAAACGCGTTTTCAGCCTGAGATAAGGTGGGTTCTGGAGCGCCAAACGTAAAAATGTTGATAACTTTGGAAAAACACTTCAGACAGCTTAGATTTGATGTGCAACGACTAGAAAGACCCTTTCTGCTATAGTGGGAGGTGAAAATTTCATGTTCTGAAGCTTCCCTGCAAAGTTATGGCACAATGCAGAAAACGCGTTTTCAGCCCGAGATAAGGTCGTTTCTGGAACGCCAACCTAAAAAATGTTGATAGCTTTCGAAAAAACATTTCAGACAGCTTAGATTTGATGTGCAATTACTAGAAGGACCCTTTCTGTTATAGTGGGAGTTGAAAATTTCATGGTCTGAAGCTTCCCTGCAAAGTCAAGGAACAATGCAGTAAACGCGTTTTCAGCCTGAGATAAGGTGGGTCCCGGAACGCCAAACAAAAAAATATGATAACTTTGGAAAAACACTTCAGACAGCTTAGATTTGACGTGCAACTACAAGAAAGACCCTTTCTGCTATAGTGGGAGGTCAAATTTTCATGTTCTAAAGCTTTCCTGCAAAGTTATGGCACAATGCAGAAAACGCGTTTTCAGCCTGAGATAAGGTGGGTCCCGGAACGCCAAACATAAAAATGTTGATAACTTTGGAAAAACATTGCAGACAGCTTAGATTTGATGTGCAACTACTAGAAAGACCCTTTCTACTATAGTGGGAGGTGAAAATTTCATGTTCTGAAGCTTCCTTGCAAAGTTGTGGCACAATGCAGAAAATGCGTTTTCAGCCTGAGATAAGGTTGATTCCGGAACGCCAAACATAAAAATGTTGATAACTTTGGAAAAACACTTCAGACAGCTTAGATTTGATGTGCAACTACTAGAAAAACCCTTTCTGCTATAGTGGGAGGTCAAAATATCATGTTCTGAAGCTTCGCTGGAAAGTTATGGGACAATGCAGAAAACGCATTTTCATCCTGAGATTAGGTCGATTACGGAACGCCAAACAAAAAACTGTTGATAACTTTCGAAAAACACTTCAGACAGCTTAGATTTGATATGCAACTGCTAGAAAGACCCTTTCTGCAATAGTGGGTGGTGAAAATTTCATGTTCTGAAGCTTCCTTGCAAAGTTATGGCACAATGCGTAAAACGCATTTTCATCCTGAGATTTGGACGATTCCGGAACGCCAAACATAAAAATGTTGATAACTTTCGAAAAACACTTCAGACAGCTTAGATTTGATGTGCAACTACTAGAAAGACCCTTTCTGCTATAGTGGGAGGTGAAAATTTCATGTTCTAAAGGTTCCCTGCAAAGTTATGGCACAATGCGTAAAACGCGTTTTCAGCCTGAGATAAGGTCGATTCCGGAACGCCAAACATAAAAATGTTGATAACTTTCGAAAAACACTTCAGACAGCTTAGATTTGATGTGCAACTACTAGAAAGACCCTTTCTGCTATAGTGGGAGGTGAAAATTTCATGTTCTGAAGCTTCCTTGCAAAGTTATGGCACAATGCAGAAAACACGTTTTCAGCCTGAGATAAGGTTGATTCCGGAACGCCAAACATAAAAATGTTGATAACTTTGGAAAAACAGTTCAGACAGCTTAGATTTGATGTGCAACTACTACAAAGACCCTTTCTGCTATAGTGGGAGGTGAACATTTCATGTTCTGAAGCTTCCCTGCAAAGTATTGGGACAATGCAGAAAACGATTTTTCATCCTGAGATAAGGTCGATTCCGGAACGCCAAACATAAAAATGTTGATAACTTTGGAAAAACACTTCAGACAGCTTGGATTTGATGTGCAACTACTAGAAAGACCTTTTCTGCTATAGTGGGAGGTCAAAATGTCATGTTCTGAAGCTTCCCTGCAAAGTTATTGGACAATGCAGAAAACGATTTTTCATCTTGAGATAAGGTCGATTCCGGAACGCCAAACATAAAAATGTTGATAACTTTCGAAAAACACTTCAGACAGCTTAGATTTGATGTGCAACTACTAGAAAGACCCTTTCTGCTATAGTGGGAGGTGAAAATTTCATGTTCTGAAGCTTCCTTGCAAAGTTGTGGCACAATGCAGAAAATGCGTTTTCAGCCTGAGATAAGGTTGATTCCGGAACGCCAAACATAAAAATGTTGATAACTTTGGAAAAACACTTCAGACAGCTTAGATTTGATGTGCAACTACTAGAAAAACCCTTTCTGCTATAGTGGGAGGTCAAAATATCATGTTCTGAAGCTTCGCTGGAAAGTTATGGGACAATGCAGAAAACGCATTTTCATCCTCAGATTAGGTCGATTACGGAACGCCAAACAAAAAACTGTTGATAACTTTCGAAAAACACTTCAGACAGCTTAGATTTGATATGCAACTGCTAGAAAGACCCTTTCTGCAATAGTGGGTGGTGAAAATTTCATGTTCTGAAGCTTCCTTGCAAAGTTATTGCACAATGCGTAAAACGCATTTTCATCCTGAGATTTGGACGATTCCGGAACGCCAAACATAAAAATGTTGATAACTTTCGAAAAACACTTCAGACATCTTAGATTTGATGTGCAACTACTAGAAAGACCCTTTCTGCTATAGTGGAAGGTGAAAATTTCATGTTCTAAAGGTTCCCTGCAAAGTTATGGCACAATGCGTAAAACGCGTTTTCAGCCTGAGATAAGGTCGATTCCGGAACGCCAAACATAAAAATGTTGATAACTTTCGAAAAACACTTCAGACAGCTTAGATTTGATGTGCAACTACTAGAAAGACCCTTTCTGCTATAGTGGGAGGTGAAAATTTCATGTTCTGAAGCTTCCTTGCAAAGTTATGGCACAATGCAGAAAACACGTTTTCAGCCTGAGATAAGGTTGATTCCGGAACGCCAAACATAAAAATGTTGATAACTTTGGAAAAACAGTTCAGACAGCTTAGATTTGATGTGCAACTACTACAAAGACCCTTTCTGCTATAGTGGGAGGTGAACATTTCATGTTCTGAAGCTTCCCTGCAAAGTTATGGGACAATGCAGAAAACGATTTTTCATCCTGAGATAAGGTCGATTCCGGAACGCCAAACATAAAAATGTTGATAACTTTGGAAAAACACTTCAGACAGCTTGGATTTGATGTGCAACTACTAGAAAGACCCTTTCTGCTATAGTGGGAGGTCAAAATGTCATGTTCTGAAGCTTCCCTGCAAAGTTATTGGACAATGCAGAAAACGATTTTTCATCTTGAGATAAGGTCGATTCCGGAACGCCAAACATAAAAATGTTGATAACTTTCGAAAAACACTTCAGACAGCTTAGATTTGATGTGCAACTACTAGAAAAACCCTTTCTGCTATAGTGGGAGGTGAAAATTTCATGTTCTAAAGGTTCCCTGCAAAGTTATGGCACAATGCGTAAAACGCGTTTTCAGCCTGAGATAAGGTCGATTCCGGAACGCCAAACATAAAAATGTTGATAACTTTCGAAAAACACTTCAGACAGCTTAGATTTGATGTGCAACTACTAGAAAGACCCTTTCTGCTATAGTGGGAGGTGAACATTTCATGTTCTGAAGCTTCCATGCAAAGTTATGGCACAATGCAGAAAACGCGTTTTCAGCTTGAGATAAGGTGGGTTCCGGAACGCCAAACATAAAAATGTTGATAACTTTCGAAAAACACTTCAGACAGCTTAGATTTGATGTGCAGCTACGATAAATACCCTTTCTGCTATCGTGGGAGGTCAAAATTTCATGTTCTGAAGCTTCCCTGGAAAGTAATGGGACAATGCAGAAAACGATTTTTCATCGTGAGATAAGGTCGATTCCGGAACGCCAAACATAAAAATGTTGATAACTTTCGAAAAACACTTCGGACAGCTTAGATTTGATGTGTAGCTACTAGAAAGACCCTTTCTGCTATAGTGGGAGATGAAAATGTCATGTTCTGAAGCTTCCCTGGAAAGTTATGGGACAATGCAGAAAACAGTTTTTCACCGTGAGATTAGGTCGATACCGGAACGCCAAACATAAAAATGTTGATAACTTTCGAAAAACACTTCAGACAGCTTAGATTTGATGTGCAACTACTCGAAACACCCTTTCTGTTATAGTGGGAGGTGAACATTTCATGTTGTGAAGCTTCCATGCAAAGTTATGGCACAATGCAGACACCCGTTTTCAGCCTGAGATAAGGTGGGTTCCGGAACGCCAAACATAAAAATGTTGATAACTTCCGAAAAACACTTCAGACAGCTTAGATTTGATGTGCAACTACTAGAAAAACCCTTTCTGCTATAGTGGGAGGTGAAAATTTCATTTTCTGAAGCTTCCCTGCAAAGTTATGGCACAAAGCGTAAAAAGCGTTTTCTGCCTGAGATAAGGTCGATTCCGGAACGCCAAACATAAAAATGTTGATAACTTTGTAAAAACACTTCAGACATCTTAGATTTGATGTGCAACTACTAGAAAGAACCTTTCTGCTATAGAGGGAGGTGAAAATTTCATGTTCTAAAGGTTCCCTGCAAAGTTATGGCACAATGAGTAAAACGCGTTTTCAGCCTGAAATAAGGTAGATTCTGGAACGCCATACATAAAAATGTTGATAACTTTGGAAAAACACATCAGACAGCTTAGATGTTCTGAAGCTTCGCTGCAAAGTTATGGGACAATGGAGAAAACGCATTTTCATCCTGAGATAAGGTCGATTCCGGAACGCCAAACATAAAAATGTTAATAACTTTCGAAAAACACTTCAGACAGCTTAGATTTGATGTGCAACTACTAGAAAGACCCTTTCTGCTATAGTGGGAGGTGAAAATTTCATTTTCTGATGCTTCCCTGCAAAGTTATGGCACAATGCGTAAAACGCGCTTTCAGCCTGAGATAAGGTCGATTCTGGAACGCCAAACATAAAAATGTAGATAACTTTGGAAAAACACTTCAGACAACTTAGATTTGATGTGCAACTACTAGAAAAACCCTTTCTGCTATAGTGGGAGGTGAACATTTCATGTTCTGAAGCTTCCCTGAGAAGTTATGGCACAATGCAGAAAACGCGTTTTCAGCCTGAGATAAGGTGGGTTCCGAAACGCCAAACATAAAAATGTTGATAACTTTCGAAAAACACTTCAGACAGCTTAGATTTGATGTGCAACTAGTAGAAAGACCCTTTCTGCTTTAGTGGGAGGTGAAAATTTCATGTTCTGAAGCTTCCTTGCAAAGTTATGGCACAATGCAGAAAACGCGTTTTCAGCCTGAGATAAGGTTGATTCCGGAACGCCCAACATAAAAATGTGGATAACTTTGGAAAAACACTTCAGACAGCTTAGATTTGATGTGCAACTACTAGAAAAAACCTTTCTGCTATAGTGGGAGGTGAAAATTTCCTTTTCTGAAGCTTCCTTGCAAAGTTATGGCACAATGCAGGAAACGTGTTTTCAGCCTGAGATAAGGTTGATTCCGGAACGCCAAACATAAAAATGTTGATAACTTTCGAAAAACACTTCAGACAGCTTAGATTTGATGTGCAACTACTCGAAACACCCTTTCTGTTATAGTGGGAGGTGAACATTTCATGTTGTGAAGCTTCCATGCAAAGTTATGGCACAATGCAGACACCCGTTTTCAGCCTGAGATAAGGTGGGTTCCGGAACGCCAAACATAAAAATGTTGATAACTTCCGAAAAACACTTCAGACAGCTTAGATTTGATGTGCAACTACTAGAAAAACCCTTTCTGCTATAGTGGGAGGTGAAAATTTCATTTTCTGAAGCTTCCCTGCAAAGTTATGGCACAAAGCGTAAAAAGCGTTTTCTGCCTGAGATAAGGTCGATTCCGGAACGCCAAACATAAAAATGTTGATAACTTTGTAAAAACACTTCAGACATCTTAGATTTGATGTGCAACTACTAGAAAGAACCTTTCTGCTATAGAGGGAGGTGAAAATTTCATGTTCTAAAGGTTCCCTGCAAAGTTATGGCACAATGAGTAAAACGCGTTTTCAGCCTGAAATAAGGTAGATTCTGGAACGCCATACATAAAAATGTTGATAACTTTGGAAAAACACATCAGACAGCTTAGATTTCATGTGCAACTACTAGAAAGACCCTTTCTGCTATAGTGGGAGGTTAAAATTTCATGTTCGGAAGCTTCCATGCAAAGTTATGGCACAATGCAGACAACGCGTTTTCAGGCTGAGAAAAGGTCGATTCTGGAACACCAAACATAAAAATGTTGATAACTTTTGTTCAACACTTCAGACAGCTTAGATCTGATGTGCAACTACTAGAAACACCCTTTCTGCTATAGTGGGAGGTGAACATTTCATGTTCTGAAGCTTCCCTGCAAAGTTATTGCACTATGCGTAAAACGTGTTTTCAGCCTAAGATAAGGTCGATTCCGGAACGCCAAACATAAAAATGTTGATAACTTTGGAAAAACACATCAGACAGCTTAGATTTGATGTGCAACTACTAGAAAGACCCTTTCTGCTATAGAGGGAGGTGAAAATTTCATGTTCTGAAGCTTCCTTGCAAAGTTATGGCACAATGCAGAAAATGCGTTTTCAGCCTGAGATAAGGTTGATTCCGGAACGCCAAACATAAAAATGTTCATAACTTTGGAAAAACACTTCAGACATCTTAGATTTGATGTGCAACTACTAGAAAGACCCTTTCTGCTATAGAGGGAGGTGAAAATTTCATGTTCTAAAGGTTCCCTGCAAAGTTATGGCACAATGCGTAAAACGCGTTTTCAGCCTGAAATAAGGTAGATTCTGGAACGCCATACATAAAAATGTTGATAACTTTGGAAAAACACTTCAGACAGCTTTGATTTGATGTGCAACTACTAGAAAGACCCTTTCTGCTATAGTGGGACGTGAAAATTTCATGTTCTGAAGCTTCCCTGCAAAGTTATGGCACAATGCAGAAAACGCGTTTTCAGCTTGAGATAAGGTGGGTTCCGGAACGCCAAACGTAAAAATGTTGATCACTTTGGAATTACACTTCAGACAGCTTAGATTTCATGTGCAACTGCTAGAAAGACCCTTTCTGCTATAGTGGGAGGTGAACATTTCATGTTCTGAAGCCTCCCTGCAAAGTTATGGCACAATGCAGAAAACACGTTTTCAGCTTGAGATAAGGTGGGTTCAGGAACGCCAAACATAAAAATGTTGATAACTTTCGAAAAACACTTCAGACAGCTTAGATTTGATGTGCAACTACCAGAAAGACCCTTTCTGCTATAGTGGGAGGTGAAAATTTCATGTTCTGAAGCTTCACTGCAAAGTTATGGCACAATGCAGAAAACGCGTTTTCAGCTTGAGATAAGGTCGATTCCGGAACGCCAAACATAAAAATGTTGATAACTTTCGAAAAACACTTCAGACAGCTTAGATTTGATGTGCAACTACTAGAAAGACCCTTTCTGCTATAGTGGGACCGGAAAATTTCATGTTCTGAAGCTTTCCTGCAAAGTTATGTCACAATGCAGAAAACCTGTTTTCAGCCTGAGATAAGGTGGGTTCCGGAACGCCAAACATAAAAATGTTGATAACTTTCGAAAAACACTTCAGACAGCTTAGATTTGATGTGCAACTACTAGAAAGACCCTTTCTGCTATAGTGGGAGGTGAAAATTCCTTGTTCTGAAGCTTCCTTGCAAAGTTATGGCACAATGCAGAAAATGCGTTTTCAGCCAGAGATAAGGTTGATTCCGGGACGCCAAACATAAAAATGTTGATAACTTTGGAAAAACACTTCAGACATCTTAGATTTGATGTGCAACTACTAGAAGGACCCTTTCTGCTATAGTGGGAGGTGAACATTTCATGTTCTGAAGCCTCCCTGCAAAGTTATGGCACAATGCAGAAAACGCGTTTTCAGCTTGAGGTAAGGTGGGTTCCGGAACGCCAAACATAAAAATGTTGATAACTTCCGAAAAACACTTCAGACAGCTTAGATTTGATGTGCAACTAATGTTGATAACTTTGGAAAAACGCATCAGACAGCTTAGCTTTGATGTGCAACTACTAGAAAGACCGTTTCTGCTATAGTGGGAGGTTAAAATTTCATGTTCGGAAGCTTCCATGCAAAGTTATGGCACAATGCAGACAACGCGTTTTCAGCCTGAGATAAGGTTGATTCTGGAACGCCAAACATAAAAATGTTGATAACTTTGGAAAAACACTTCAGACAGCTTAGATTTGATGTGCAACTACGAGAAAGACCCTTTCTTCTATAGTGGGACGTGAAAATGTCATGTTCTGAAGCTTCCCTGCAAAGTTATTGCACAATGTGTAAAACGCGTTTTCAGACTAAGATAAGGTCGATTCCGGAACGCCAAACATAAAAACGTTGATAACTTTGGAAAAACATATCTGACAGCTTAGATTTGATGTGCAACTACGAGAAAGACCCTTTCTGCTATAGTGGGAGGTGAACATTTCATGTTCTGAAGCTTCCCTGAGAAGTTATGGCACAATGCAGAAAACGCGTTTTCAGCCTGATATAAGGTGGGTTCCGAAACGCCAAACGTAAAAATGTTGATAACTTTGGAACAACATTTCAGACAGCTTAGATTTGATGTTCAACTGCTAGAAAGACCCTTTTTGCTATAGTGGGAGGTGAAAATTTCTTGTTCTGAAGCTTCCCTGCAAAGTTATGGGACAATGCAGAAAACGATTTTTCATCCTGAGATAAGGTCGATTCCGGAAGGCCAAACATAAAAATGTTGATAACTTTCGAAAAACACTTACGACGGCTTAGATTTGATGTGCAACTACTAGAAAGACCCTTTCTGCTATGGTGGGAGGTCAAAATTTCATGTTCTAAAGGTTCCCTGCAAAGTTATCGCACAATGCATAAAACGCGTTTTCACATTGAGATAAGGTCGATTCCGGAACGCCAAACATATAAGTGTTGATAACTTTAGAAAAACACTTCAGACAGCGTAGATTTGATGTGCAACTACTAGAAAGACCCTTTCTGCTATAGTGGGAGTTCAAAATTTCATGTTCTAAAGGTTCCCTGCAAAGTTATGGCACAATGCGTAAAACGCGTTTTCACATTGAGATAAGGTCGATTCCGGAACGCCAAACATAACAATGTTGATAACTTTGGAACAACACTTCAGACAGCTTAGATTTGATGTGCAACTACTAGAAAGACCCTTTCTGCTATAGTGGGAGGTGAAAATTTCATGTTCTAAAGGTTCCCTGCAAAGTTATGGCACAATGTGTAAAACGCATTTTCATCCTGAGATTTGGTCGATTCCGGAACGCCAAACATAAAAATGTTGATAACTTTGGAAAAACACTTCAGACAGCTTAGATTTCATGTGCAACTGCTAGAAAGACCCTTTCTGCTATAGTGGGAGGTGAACATTTCATGTTCTGAAGCTTCCTTGCAAAGTTATGGCACAATGCAGAAAATGTGTTTTCAGCCTGAGATAAGGTTGATTCCGGAACGCCAAACATAAAAATGTTGATAACTTTGGAAAAACACTTCAGACAGCTTAGATTTGATGTGCAACTACTAGAAAAACCCTTTCTGCTATCGTGGGAGGTGAAAATTTCATGTTCTAAAGGTTCCCTGCAAAGTTATGGCACAATGTGTAAAACGCATTTTCATCCTGAGATTTGGTCGATTCCGGAACGCCAAACATAAAAATGTTGATAACTTTGGAAAAACACTTCAGACAGCTTAGATTTCATGTGCAACTGCTAGAAAGACCCTTTCTGCTATAGTGGGAGGTGAACATTTCATGTTCTGAAGCTTCCTTGCAAAGTTATGGCACAATGCAGAAAATGTGTTTTCAGCCTGAGATAAGGTTGATTCCGGAACGCCAAACATAAAAATGTTGATAACTTTGGAAAAACACTTCAGACAGCTTAGATTTGATGTGCAACTACTAGAAAGACCCTTTCTGCTATCGTGGGAGGTGAAAATTTCATTTTCTGAAGCTTCCCTGCAAAGTTATGGCAGAAAGCGTAAAAAGCGTCTTCAGCCGGATATAAGGTCGATTCCGGAACACCAAACATAAAAATGTTGATAACTTTGGAAAAACACTTCAGACAGCCTAGATTTGATGTGCAACTACTAGAAAGACCCTTTCTGCTATAGTGGGAGGTGAACATTTCATGTTCTGAAGCTTCCCTGAGAAGTTATGGCACAATGCAGAAAACGCGTTTTCAGCCTGATATAAGGTGGGTTCCGAAACGCCAAACGTAAAAATGTTGATAACTTTGGAACAACATTTCAGACAGCTTAGATTTGATGTTCAACTACTAGAAAGACCCTTTTTGCTATAGTGGGATGTGAAAATTTCATGTTCTGAAGCTTCCCTGCAAAGTTATGGGACAATTCAGAAAACGATTTTTCATCCTGAGATAAGGTCGATTCCGGAAGGCCAAACATAACAATGTTGATAACTTTGGAACAACACTTCAGACAGCTTAGATTTGATGTGCAACTACTAGAAAGACCCTTTCTGCTATAGTGGGAGGTCAAAATTTCATGTTCTAAAGGTTCCCTGCAAAGTTATCGCACAATGCAGAAAACGCGTTTTCACATTGAGATAAGGTCAATTCCGGAACGCCAAACATATAAGTGTTGATAACTTTAGAAAAACACTTCAGACAGCGTAGATTTGATGTGCAACTACTAGAAAGACCCTTTCTGCTATAGTGGGAGGTGAAAATTTCATGTTCTGAAGCTTTCTTGCAAAGTTATGGCACAATGCAGAAAATGCGTTTTCAGCCTGAGATAAGGTTGATTCCGGAACGCCAAACATAAAAATGTTGATAACTTTGGAAAAACACTTCAGACAGCTTAGATTTGATGTGCAACTACTAGAAAAACCCTTTCTGCTATAGTGGGAGGTGAAAATTTCATGTTCTGAAGCTTCCTTGCAAAGTTATGGCACAATGCAGACAACGCGTTTTCAGCCTGAGATTAGGTCGATTCCGGAACGCAAAACATAAAAATGTTGATAACTTTCGAAAAACACTTCAGACAGCTTAGATTTGATGTGCAACTACTAGAAAGACCCTTTCCGCTATAGTGGGAGGTGAAAATTTCATGTTCTGAAGCTTCCTTGCAAAGTTATGGCACAATGCAGAAAATGCGTTTTCAGCCTGAGATAAGGTTGATTCCGGAACGCCAAACATAAAAACGTTGATAACTTTGGAAAAACACTTCAGACAGCTTAGATTTGATGTGCAACTCCTAGAAAGACCCTTTCTGCTATAGTGGGAGGTCAAAATTTCATGTTCTGAAGCTTGGCTGGAAAGTTATGGGACAATGCAGAAAACGAATTTTCATCCTGAGATTAGGTCGATTCTAGAACGCCAAACATAAAACTGTTGATAACTTTGGAAAAACACTTCAGACAGCTTAGAATTGATGTGCAACTACTATAAAGACCCTTTCTGCTATATTGGGAGGTTAAAATTTCATGTTCGGAAGCATCCATGCAAAGTTATGGCTCAATGCAGACAACGCGTTTTCAGCCTGAGATAAGGTGGGTTCCGGAACGTCAAACATAAAAATGTTGATAACTTTGGAAAAACACTTCAGACAGCTTAGATTTGATGTACAACGACGAGAAAGAACCTTTCTGCTGTAGTGGGAGGTCAACATTTCATGTTCTGAAGCTTCCCTGAGAAGTTATGGCACAATGCACAAAACCCGTTTTCAGCCTGAGATAAGGTCGATTCTGGAACGCCAAACATAAAAATGTTGATAACTTTCGAAAAACACTTCAGACAGCTTAGATTTGATGTGCAACCCTTTCTGCTATAGTGGGAGGTGAACATTTCATGTTCTGAAGCTTCCCGCAGAAGTTATGGCACAATGCAAAAAACGCGTTTTCAGCCTGAGACAAGGTGGGTTACGGAACGCCAAACGTAAAAATGTTGATAACATTGGAAAAACACTTCAGACAGCTTAGATTTGATGTGCTACTATTAGAAGGACCCTTTCTGTTATAGTGGGAGGTGAAAATTCCATATTCTGTAGCTCCCCAGAAAAGTAAAGGCACAATGCAGAAAATGCGTTTTCAGCCTGAGATAAGGTCGATTCTGGAACGCCAAACATAAAAATGTTGATAACTTCCGAAAAACACTTCAGACAGCTTAGATTTGATGTGCAACTACTAGAACGACCCTTTCTGCTACAGTGGGAGGTGAACATTTCATGTTCTGAAGCTTCCCTGAGAAGTTATGGCACAATGCAGAAAACGCGTTTTCAGCCTGATATAAGGTGGGTTCCGAAACGCCAAACGTAAAAATGTTGATAACTTTGGAACAACATTTCAGACAGCTTAGATTTGATGTTCAACTACTAGAAAGACCCTTTTTGCTATAGTGGGATGTGAAAATTTCATGTTCTGAAGCTTCCCTGCAAAGTTATGGGACAATGCAGAAAACGATTTTTCATCCTGAGATAAGGTCGATTCCGGAAGGCCAAACATAACAATGTTGATAACTTTGGAACAACACTTCAGACAGCTTAGATTTGATGTGCAACTACTAGAAAGACCCTTTCTGCTATAGTGGGAGGTCAAAATTTCATGTTCTAAAGGTTCCCTGCAAAGTTATCGCACAATGCAGAAAACGCGTTTTCACATTGAGATAAGGTCAATTCCGGAACGCCAAACATATAAGTGTTGATAACTTTAGAAAAACACTTCAGACAGCGTAGATTTGATGTGCAACTACTAGAAAGACCCTTTCTGCTATAGTGGGAGGTGAAAATTTCATGTTCTGAAGCTTTCTTGCAAAGTTATGGCACAATGCAGAAAATGCGTTTTCAGCCTGAGATAAGGTTGATTCCGGAACGCCAAACATAAAAATGTTGATAACTTTGGAAAAACACTTCAGACAGCTTAGATTTGATGTGCAACTACTAGAAAAACCCTTTCTGCTATAGTGGGAGGTGAAAATTTCATGTTCTGAAGCTTCCTTGCAAAGTTATGGCACAATGCAGACAACGCGTTTTCAGCCTGAGATTAGGTCGATTCCGGAACGCAAAACATAAAAATGTTGATAACTTTGGAAAAACACTTCAGACAGCTTAGATTTGATGTGCAACTACTAGAAAGACCCTTTCCGCTATAGTGGGAGGTGAAAATTTCATGTTCTGAAGCTTCCTTGCAAAGTTATGGCACAATGCAGAAAATGCGTTTTCAGCCTGAGATAAGGTTGATTCCGGAACGCCAAACATAAAAACGTTGATAACTTTGGAAAAACACTTCAGACAGCTTAGATTTGATGTGCAACTCCTAGAAAGACCCTTTCTGCTATAGTGGGAGGTCAAAATTTCATGTTCTGAAGCTTGGCTGGAAAGTTATGGGACAATGCAGAAAACGAATTTTCATCCTGAGATTAGGTCGATTCTAGAACGCCAAACATAAAACTGTTGATAACTTTGGAAAAACACTTCAGACAGCTTAGAATTGATGTGCAACTACTATAAAGACCCTTTCTGCTATATTGGGAGGTTAAAATTTCATGTTCGGAAGCTTCCATGCAAAGTTATGGCTCAATGCAGACAACGCGTTTTCAGCCTGAGATAAGGTGGGTTCCGGAACGTCAAACATAAAAATGTTGATAACTTTGGAAAAACACTTCAGACAGCTTAGATTTGATGTACAACGACGAGAAAGAACCTTTCTGCTGTAGTGGGAGGTCAACATTTCATGTTCTGAAGCTTCCCTGAGAAGTTATGGCACAATGCACAAAACCCGTTTTCAGCCTGAGATAAGGTCGATTCTGGAACGCCAAACATAAAAATGTTGATAACTTTCGAAAAACACTTCAGACAGCTTAGATTTGATGTGCAACTACTAGAAAGACCCTTTCTGCTATAGTGGGAGGTGAACATTTCATGTTCTGAAGCTTCCCGCAGAAGTTATGGCACAATGCAAAAAACGCGTTTTCAGCCTGAGATAAGGTGGGTTACGGAACGCCAAACGTAAAAATGTTGATAACATTGGAAAAACACTTCAGACAGCTTAGATTTGATGTGCTACTATTAGAAGGACCCTTTCTGTTATAGTGGGAGGTGAAAATTCCATATTCTGAAGCTCCCCAGAAAAGTAAAGGCACAATGCAGAAAATGCGTTTTCAGCCTGAGATAAGGTCGATTCTGGAACGCCAAACATAAAAATGTTGATAACTTCCGAAAAACACTTCAGACAGCTTAGATTTGATGTGCAACTACTAGAAAGACCCTTTCTGCTGAAGTGGGAGGTGAACATTTCATGTTCTGAAGCCTCCCTGCAAAGTTATGGCACAGTGCAGAAAACGCGTTTTCAGCTTTAGATAAGGTGGGTTCCGGAACGCCAAACATAAAAATGTTGATAACTTTCGAAAAACACTTCAGACAGCTTAGATTTGATGTGCAACTACGAGAAAGATCCTTTCTGCTATAGTGGGACGTGAAAATTTCATGTTCTGAAGCTTCCCTGCAAAGTTATGGCACAATGCCGAAAACTCGTTTTCAGCCTGAGATAAGGTAGGTTGCGGAACGCCAAACATAAAAATGTTGATAACTTTGGAAAAACAGTTCAGACAGCTTAGATTTGATGTGCAACTACTAGAGAGACCCTTTCTAGTATAGTGGGAGGTGAACATTTCATGTTCTGAAGCCTCCCTGCAAAGTTATGGCACAATGCAGAAAACGCGTTTTCAGCTTGAGATAAGGTCGATTCCGGAACGCCAAATATAAAAATGTTGATAACTTTTGGAAAAACACATCAGACAGCTTAGATTTGATGTGCAACTACTAGAAAGACCCTTTCTGCTATAGTGGGAGGTGAAAATTTCATGTTCTGAAGCTTCCTCGCATAGTTATGGCACAATGCAGAAAATGCGTTTTCAGCCTGAGATAAGGTCGATTCCGCAACGTCAAACATAAAAATTTTGATAACTTTGGAAAAACACATCAGACAGCTTAGATTTGATGTGCAACTACTAGAAATACCCTTTCTGGTATAGTGGGAGGTGAAAATTTCATGTTCTGACGCTTCCTTGCAAAGTTTTGGCACAATGCAGAAAATGCGTTTTCAGCCTGAGATAAGGTTGATTCCGGCACGCCAAAAGTAAAAATGTTGATAACTTTGGAAAAACACTTCAGACAGCTTAGATTTGATGTGCAACTACTAGAAGGACCCTTTCTGCTATAGTGGGAGGTTAAAATTTCATGTTCTGAAGCTTCCCTGCAAAGTTATGGCACAATGCGTAAAACGCGTTTTCAGCCTGAGATAAGGTCGATTCCGCAACGCCAAACATAAAAATGTTGATCACTTTGGAAAAACACATCAGACAGCTTAGATTTGATGTGCAACTACTAGAAATACCCTTTCTGGTATAGTGGGAGGTGAAAATTTCATGTTCTGAAGCTTCCTTGCAAAGTTATGGCACAATGCAGAAAATGCGTTTTCAGCCTGAGATAAGGTTGATTCCGGCAGGCCAAACATAAAAATGTTGATAACTTTGGAAAAACGCTTCAGACAGCTTAGATTTGATGTGCAACTACTAGAAGGACCCTTTCTGCTATAGTGGGAGGTTCAAATTTCATGTTCTGAAGCCTCCCTGCAAAGTTATGGCACAATGCAGAAAACGCGTTTTCAGCTTGAGATAAGGTGGGTTCCGGAACGCCAAACATAAAAATGTTGATAACTTTCGAAAAACACTTCAGACAGCTTAGATTTGATGTGCAACTACTAGAAAGACACTCTCTACTATAGTGGGACGTGAAAATTTCATGTTCTGAAGCTTCCGTGCAAAGTTATGGCACAATGCCGAAAACGCATTTTCAGCCTGAGATAAGGTGGGTTCCGGAACGCCAAACATAAAAATGTTGATAACTTTGGAAAAACACTTCAGACAGCTTAGATTTGATGTGCAACTACAAGAAAGACCCTTTCTGCTATAGTGGGAGGTGAAAATCTCATTTTCTGAACCTTCCCTGCAAAGTTATGGCACAATGCGTAAAACGTGTTTTCAGCCTGAGATAAGGTCGATTCCGGAACGCCAAACATAAAAATGTTGATAACTTTGTCAAAACAATTCAGACATCTTAGATTTGATGTGCAACTACTAGAAAGACCCTTTCTGCTATAGTGGGAGGTTAAAATTTCATGTTCGGAAGCTTCCATGCAAAGTTATGGCACAATGCAGACAACGCGTTTTCAGCCTGAGATAAGGTCGATTCTGGAACGCCAAACATAAAAATGTTGATAACTTCCGCAAAACACTTCTGACGGCTTAGATTTGATGTGCAACTACTAGAAAGACCCTTTCTGCTATAGTGGGAGGTGAAAATTTCATTTTCTGAAGCTTCCCTGCAAAGTTATGGCACAGTGCGTAAAACGCGTTTTCAGCATGAGATAAGGTCGATTCCGCAACGCCAAAGATAAAAATGTTGATAACTTTGGAAAAACACATCAGACAGCTTAGATTTTATGTGCAACTACTAGAAAGACCCTTTCTGATATAGTGGGAGGTGAAAATTTCATGTTCTGACACTTCCTTGCAAAGTTATGGTACAATGCAGAAAATGCGTTTTCAGCCTGAGATAAGGTTGATTCCGGCACGCCAAACATAAAAATGTTGATAACTTTGGAAAAACACTTCAGACAGCTTAGATTTGATGTGCAACTACTAGAAGGACCCTTTCTGCTATAGTGGGAGGTTAAAATTTCATGTTCTGAAGCCTACCTGCAAAGTTATGGCACAATGCAGAAAACGCGTTTTCAGCTTGAGATAAGGTGGGTTCCGGAACGCCAAACATAAAAATGTTGATAACTTTGGAAAAACAGTTCAGACATCTTAGATTTGATGTGCAACTACGAGAAAAACCCTTTCTGCTATAGTGGGAGGTGAAAATTTCATTTTCTGAAGCTTCCCTGCAAAGTTATGGCACAATGCAGAAAATGCATTTTCTGCCTGAGATAAGGTCGATTCCGGAACGCCAAACATAAAAATGTTGTTAACTTTGTCAAAACAATTCAGACATCTTAGATTTGATGTGCAACTACTAGAAAGACCCTTTCTGCTATAGTGGGAGGTGAAAATTTCATTTTCTGAAGCTTCCCTGCAAAGTTATGGCACAATGCAGAAAATGCATTTTCTGCCTGAGATAAGGTCGATTCCGGAACGCCAAACATAAAAATGTTGATAACTTTGTCAAAACAATTCAGACATCTTAGATTTGATGTGCAACTACTAGAAAGACCCTTTCTGCTATAGTGGGAGGTGAAAATTTCATTTTCTGAAGCTTCCCTGCAAAGTTATGGCACAATGTGTAAAACGCGTTTTCAGCCTGAGATAAGGTCGATTCCGCAACGCCAAAGATAAAAATGTTGATAACTTTGGAAAAATACATCAGACAGCTTAGATTTGATGTGCAACTACTAGAAATACCCTTTCTGGTATAGTGGGAGGTGAAAATTTCATGTTCTGAAGCTTCCTTGCAAAGTTATGGCACAATGCGTAAAACGCGTTTTCAGCCTGAGATAAGGTCGATTCCGCAACGCCAAAGATAAAAATGTTGATAACTTTGGAAAAACACATCAGACAGCTTAGATTTGATGTGCAACTACTAGAAAGGCCCTTTCTGCTATAGTGGGAGGTGAAAATTTCATTTTCTGAAGCTTCCTTGCAAAGTTATGGCACAATGCGTAAAACGCGTTTTCAGCCTGAGATAAGGTCGATTCCGCAACGCCAAACATAAAAATGTTGATAACTTTGGAAAAACACAGCAGACAGCTTAGATTTGATGTGCAACTACTAGAAATACCCTTTCTGGTATAGTGGGAGGTGAAAATTTCATGTTCTGACACTTCCTTGCAAAGTTATGGCACAATGCAGAAAATGCGTTTTCAACCTGAGATAAGGTTGATTCCGGCAGGCCAAACATAAAAATGTTGATAACTTTGGAAAAACGCTTCAGACAGCTTAGATTTGATGTGCAACTACTAGAAGGACCCTTTCTGCTATAGTGGGAGGTTCAAATTTCATGTTCTGAAGCCTCCCTGCAAAGTTATGGCACAATGCAGAAAACGCGTTTTCAGCTTGAGATAAGGTGGGTTCCGGAACGCCAAACATAAAAATGTTGATAACTTTCGAAAAACACTTCAGACAGCTTAGATTTGATGTGCAACTACTAGAAAGACACTCTCTACTATAGTGGGACGTGAAAATTTCATGTTCTGAAGCTTCCGTGCAAAGTTATGGCACAATGCCGAAAACGCATTTTCAGCCTGAGATAAGGTGGGTTCCGGAACGCCAAACATAAAAATGTTGATAACTTTGGAAAAACACTTCAGACAGCTTAGATTTGATGTGCAACTACAAGAAAGACCCTTTCTGCTATAGTGGGAGGTGAAAATTTCATTTTCTGAAGCTTCCCTGCAAAGTTATGGCACAATGCGTAAAACGTGTTTTCAGCCTGAGATAAGGTCGATTCCGGAACGCCAAACATAAAAATGTTGATAACTTTGTCAAAACAATTCAGACATCTTAGATTTGATGTGCAACTACTAGAAAGACCCTTTCTGCTATAGTGGGAGGTTAAAATTTCATGTTCGGAAGCTTCCATGCAAAGTTATGGCACAATGCAGACAACGCGTTTTCAGCCTGAGATAAGGTCGATTCTGGAACGCCAAACATAAAAATGTTGATAACTTTGGAAAAACACATCAGACAGCTTAGATTTGATGTGCAACTTCTAGAAAGACCCTTTCTGCTTTAGTGGGAGGTGAAAATTTCATTTTCTGAAGCTTCCCTGCAAAGTTATGGCACAATACGTAATACGCCTTTTCAGCCTGAGATAAGGTCGATTCCGGAACGCCAAAAATAAAAATGATAATAATTTTGGAAAAACACATCAGACAGCTTAGATTTGATGTGCAACTACTAGAAAGTCCCTTTCTGCTATAGTGGGAGGTGAAAATTTCATGTTCTGAAGTTTCCCTGCAAAGTTTTGGCACAATGCAGAAAACGCCTTTTAAGTCTGAGATAAGGTTGATTCCGGAACGCTAAACATAAAAATGTTGATAACTTTGGAAAAACATTTCAGACAGCTTAGATTTGTTGAGCAACTACTAGAAAGACCCTTACTGCTACAGTGGGAGGTGAAAATTTCATGTTCTGAAGCTTCCCTGCAAAGTTATGCCACAATGCAGGAAACGCGTTTTCAGCCTGAGATAAGGTCGATTCCGGAAGGCCAAACATAAAAATATTGATAACTTTGGAAAAAATTTTCAGACAGCTTAGATTTGATGTGCAAGTAGGAGAAAGACCCTTTCTGCTATAGTGGGGTATGAAAATTTCATGTTCTGAAGCTTCCCTGCAAAGTTATGGCACAATGCGTAAAACGCGTTTTGAGCCTGAGATAAGGTCGATTCCGGAACGCCAAACATAAAATTGTTGATAACTTTGGAAAAACACTTCAAACAGCTTAGATTTGATGTGAAACTACTAGAAAGACCCTTTCTGCTATAGTGGGAGGTGTAAATTTCATGTCCTGAAGCTTCCCTGCAAAGTTTTGGCACAAATGCAGAAAACGCGTGTTCAGCCTGAGATAAGGTGGGTTCCGGAACGCCAAACATAAAAATGTTGATAACTTTGGAAAAACATTTCAAACAGCTTAGATTTGATGTGCAACTTCTATAAAGACCCTTTCTGCTATAGTGGGAGGTGAACATTTCATGTTCTGAAGCTTCCCAGCAAAGTTATGGCACAATGCAGAAAACGCGTTTTCAGCCTGAGATTAGGTGGGTTCCGGAACGCCAAACATAAAAATGTTGATAACTTTTGAAAAACACTTCAGACAGCTTAGATTTGATGTGCAACTTCTAGAAAGACCCTTTCTGCTATAGTGGGAGGTGAAAATTTCATTTTCTGAAGCTTCCCTGCAAAGTTATGGCACAATGCGTAATACGCGTTTTCAGCCTGAGATAAGGTCGATTCCGGAACGCCAAACATAAAAATGTTCATAAATTTGGAAAAACACTTCAGACAGCTAACATTTGATGTGCAACTACTAGAAAGACCCTTTCTGCTATAGTGGGAGGTGAACATTTCATGTTCTGAAGCTTCCCTGCAAAGTTATGGCACAATGCAGAAAACGCGTTTTCAGATTGAGATAAGGTCGATTCCGGAACGCCAAACCTAAAAATGTTGATAACTTTCGAAAAACACTTCAGACAGCTTAGATTTGATGTGCAACTACTAGAAAGACCCTTTCTGCTATAGTGGGACCGGAAAATTTCATGTTCTGAAGCTTCCCTGCAAAGTTAAGTCTCAATGCAGAACACCTGTTTTCAGCCAGAGATAAGGTCGATTCCGGAACGCCAAACATAAAAATGTTGATAACTTTGTCAAAACAATTCAGACATCTTAGATTTGATGTGCAACTACTAGAAAGACCCTTTCTGCTATAGTGGGAGGTTAAAATTTCATGTTCGGAAGCTTCCATGCAAAGTTATGGCACAATGCAGACAACACGTTTTCAGCCTGAGATAAGGTCGATTCTGGAACGCCAAACATAAAAATGTTGATAACTTCCGCAAAACACTTCAGACGGCTTTGATTTGATGTGCAACTACCAGAAAGACCCTTTCTGCTGTAGTGGGAGGTGAACATTTTATGTTCTGAAGCTTCCCTGCAAATTTATGGCACAATGCCGAAAACTCGTTTTCAGCCTGAGATAAGGTGGGTTCCGGAACGCCAAACATAAAAATGTTGATAACTTTGGAAAACACTTCAGACAGCTTAGATTTGATGTGCAACTACTAGAAATACCCTTTCTGGTATAGTGGGAGGTGAAAATTTCATGTTCTGACACTTCCTTGCAAAGTTATGGCACAATGCAGAAAATGCGTTTTCAGCCTGAGATAAGGTTGATTAAGGCAGGCCAAACATAAAAATGTTGATAACTTTGGAAAAACACTTCAGACAGCTTAGATTTGATGTGCAACTACAAGAAAGACCCTTTCTGCTATAGTGGGAGGTGAAAATTTCATTTTCTGAAGCTTCCCTGCAAACTTATGGCACAATGCGTAAAACGTGTTTTCAGCCTGAGATGAGGTCGATTCCGCAACGCCAAACATAAAAATGTTGATAACTTTTGAAAAACACATCAGACAGCTTAGATTTGATGTGCAACTTCTAGAAAGACCCTTTCTGCTATAGTGGGAGGTGAAAATTTCATTTTCTGAAGCTTCCCTGCAAAGTTATGGCACAATGCGTAGTACGCGTTTTCAGCCTGAGATAAGGTCGATTCCGGAACGCCAAACATAAAAATGTTGATAACTTTGGAAAAACACATCAGACAGCTTAGATATGATGTGCAACTACTAGAAAGACCCTTTCTGGTATAGTGGGAGGTGAAAATTTCGTGCTCTGAAGTTTCCCTGCAAAGTTATGGCACAATGCAGAAAACGCCTTTTCAGCCTGAGATAAGGTGGGCTCCGGAACGCCAAACACAAAAATGTTGATGACTTTGGAAAAACACTTCAGACATCTTACATTTGATGTGCAACTACTAGAAAGACCCTTTCTGCTATAGTGGGAGGTGAACATTTCATGTTCTGAAGCTTCCCAGCAAAGTTATGGCACAATGCAGAAAACACGTTTTCAGCCTGAGATAAGGTGGGTTCCGGAACGCCAAACATAAAAATGTTGATAACTTTTGAAAAACACTTCAGACAGCTTAGATTTGATGTGCAACTTCTAGAAAGACCCTTTCTGCTATAGTGGGAGGTGAAAATTTCATTTTCTGAAGCTTCCCTGCAAAGTTATGGCACAATGCGTAATACGCGTTTTCAGCCTGAGATAAGGTCGATTCCGGAACGCCAAACATAAAAATGATGATAACTTTGGAAAATCACATCAGACAGCTTAGATTTGATGTGCAACTACTAGAAAGACCCTTTCTGCTATAGTGGGAGGTGAAAATTTCATGTTCTGAAGTTTCCCTGCAAAGTTATGGCACAATGCAGAAAACGCGTTTTCAGATTGAGATAAGGTCGATTCCGGAAGGCCAAACATAAAAATATTGATAACTTTGGAAAAACACTTCAGGCAGCTTAGATTTGATGTGCAAGTAGGAGAAAGACCCTTTCTGCTATAGTGGGGTATGAAAATTTCATGTTCTGAAGCTTCCCTGCAAAGTTATGGCACAATGCGTAATACGCGTTTTCAGCCTGAGATCAGGTCGATTCCGCAACGCCAAACATAAAAATGTTGATAACTTTGGAAAAACATTTCAAACAGCTTAGATTTGATGTGCAACTTCTAGAAAGACCCTTTCTGCTATAGTGGGAGGTGAACATTTCATGTTCTGAAGCTTCCCAGCAAAGTTATGGCACAATG
The DNA here is from genome assembly GCF_027744825.2 of Synchiropus splendidus. Classification (NCBI taxonomy): domain Eukaryota; kingdom Metazoa; phylum Chordata; class Actinopteri; order Syngnathiformes; family Callionymidae; genus Synchiropus; species Synchiropus splendidus. The sequence goes on from NC_071335.1 coordinate 40,400,457, forward strand.
CAGAAAACGCGTTTTCAGCCTGAGATAAGGTGGGTTCCGGAACGCCAAACATAAAAATGTTGATAACTTTTGAAAAACACTTCAGACAGCTTAGATTTGATGTGCAACTTCTAGAAAGACCCTTTCTGCTATAGTGGGAGGTGAAAATTTCATTTTCTGAAGCTTCCCTGCAAAGTTATGGCACAATGCGTAATACGCGTTTTCAGCCTGAGATAAGGTCGATTCCGGAACGCCAAACATAAAAATGATGATAACTTTGGAAAATCACATCAGACAGCTTAGATTTGATGTGCAACTACTAGAAAGACCCTTTCTGCTATAAGTGGGAGGTGAAAATTTCATGTTCTGAAGTTTCCCTGCAAAGTTATGGCACAATGCAGAAAACGCCTTTTCAGTCTGAGATAAGGTTGATTCCGGAACGCCAAACATAAAAATGTTCATAACTTTGGAAAAACACTTCAGACAGCTAACATTTGATGTGCAACTACTAGAAAGACCCTTTCTGCTATAGTGGGAGGTGAACATTTCATGTTCTGAAGCTTCCCTGCAAAGTTATGGCACAATGCAGAAAACGCGTTTTCAGATTGAGATAAGGTCGATTCCGGAAGGCCAAACATAAAAATATTGATAACTTTGGAAAAACACTTCAGACAGCTTAGATTTGATGTGCAAGTAGGAGAAAGACCCTTTCTGCTATAGTGGGGTATGAAAATTTCATGTTCTGAAGCTTCCCTGCAAAGTTATGGCACAATGCGTAATACGCGTTTTCAGCCTGAGATCAGGTCGATTCCGCAACGCCAAACATAAAAATGTTGATAACTTTGGAAAAACATTTCAAACAGCTTAGATTTGATGTGCAACTTCTAGAAAGACCCTTTCTGCTATAGTGGGAGGTGAACATTTCATGTTCTGAAGCTTCCCAGCAAAGTTATGGCACAATGCAGAAAACGCGTTTTCAGCCTGAGATAAGGTGGGTTCCGGAACGCCAAACATAAAAATGTTGATAACTTTTGAAAAACACTTCAGACAGCTTAGATATGATGTGCAACTACTAGAAAGACCCTTTCTGGTATAGTGGGAGGTGAAAATTTCATGTTCTGAAGCTTCCCAGCAAAGTTATGGCACAATGCGTAATACGCGTTTTCAGCCTGAGATAAGGTCGATTCCGGAACGCCAAACATAAAAATGTTGATAACTTTGGAAAAACACATCAGACAGCTTAGATATGATGTGCAACTTCTAGAAAGACCCTTTCTGCTATAGTGGGAGGTGAAAATTTCATTTTCTGAAGCTTCCCTGCAAAGTTATGGCACAATGCGTAATACGCGTTTTCAGCCTGAGATAAGGTCGATTCCGGAACGCCAAACATAAAAATGATGATAACTTTGGAAAAACACATCAGACAGCTTAGATTTGATGTGCAACTACTAGAAAGACCCTTTCTGCTATAGTGGGAGGTGAAAATTTCATGTTCTGAAGTTTCCCTGCAAAGTTATGGCACAATGCAGAAAACGCCTTTTCAGTCTGAGATAAGGTTGATTCCGGAACGCCAAACATAAAAATGTTCATAACTTTGGAAAAACACTTCAGACAGCTAACATTTGATGTGCAACTACTAGAAAGACCCTTTCTGCTATAGTGGGAGGTGAACATTTCATGTTCTGAAGCTTCCCAGCAAAGTTATGGCACAATGCAGAAAACGCGTTTTCAGCCTGAGATAAGGTGGGTTCCGGAACGCCAAACATAAAAATGTTGATAACTTTTGAAAAACACTTCAGACAGCTTAGATTTGATGTGCAACTTCTAGAAAGACCCTTTCTGCTATAGTGGGAGGTGAAAATTTCATTTTCTGAAGCTTCCCTGCAAAGTTATGGCACAATGCGTAATACGCGTTTTCAGCCTGAGATAAGGTCGATTCCGGAACACCAAACATAAAAATGTTCATAACTTTGGAAAAACACTTCAGACAGCTAACATTTGATGTGCAACTACTAGAAAGACCCATTCTGCTATAGTGGGAGGTGAACATTTCATGTTCTGAAGCTTCCCTGCAAAGTTATGGCACAATGCAGAAAACGCGTTTTCAGATTGAGATAAGGTCGATTCCGGAACGCCAAACCTAAAAATGTTGATAACTTTCGAAAAACACTTCAGACAGCTTAGATTTGATGTGCAACTACTAGAAAGACCCTTTCTGCTATAGTGGGACCGGAAAATTTCATGTTCTGAAGCTTCCCTGCAAAGTTAAGTCTCAATGCAGAACACCTGTTTTCAGCCAGAGATAAGGTGGGTTCCGGAACACCATACATAAAAATGTTGATAACTTTGGAAAAACATTTCAGACAGCTTAGATTTGATGTGCAACTTCTAGAAAGACCCTTTCTGCTTTAGTGGGAGGTGAAAATTTCATTTTCTGAAGCTTCCCTGCAAAGTTATGGCACAATGCGTAATACGCGTTTTCAGCCTGAGATAAGGTCGATTCCGGAACGCCAAACATAAAAATGTTGATAACTTTGGAAAAACAATTCAGACAGCTTAGATTTGATGTGCAACTCTAGAAAGACCCTTTCTGCTTTAGTGGGAGGTGAAAATTTCATTTTCTGAAGCTTCCCTGCAAAGTTATGGCACAATGCGTAATACGCGTTTTCAGCCTGAGATAAGTTCGATTCCGGAACGCCAAACATAAAAATGATGATAACTTTGGAAAAACACATCAGACAGCTTAGATTTGATGTGCAACTACTAGAAAGACCCTTTCTGCTATAGTGGGAGGTGAAAATTTCATGTTCTGAAGTTTCCCTGCAAAGTTATGGCACAATGCAGAAAACGCCTTTTCAGTCTGAGATAAGGTTGATTCCGGAACGCTAAACATAAAAATGTTGATAACTTTCGAAAAACACTTCAGACAGGTTAGATTTGATGTGCAACTACTAGAAAGACCCTTTCTGCTATAGTGGGACCGGAAAATTTCATGTTCTGAAGCTTCCCTGCAAAGTTATGTCTCAATGCAGAAAACCTGTTTTCAGCCAGAGATAAGGTGGGTTCCGGAACACCATACATAAAAATGTTGATAACTTTGGAAAAACATTTCTGACAGCTTAGATTTGTTGATCAACTACTAGAAAGACCCTTACTGCTACAGTGGGAGGTGAAAATTTCATGTTCTGAAGCTTCCCTGCAAAGTTATGCCACAATGCAGGAAACGCGTTTTCAGCCTGAGATAAGGTCGATTCCGGAAGGCCAAACATAAAAATATTGATAATTTTGGAAAAAAACTTCAGACAGCTTAGATTTGATGTGCAAGTAGGAGAAAGACCCTTTCTGCTATAGTGGGGTATGAAAGTTTCATGTTCTGAAGCTTCCCTGCAAAGTTATGGCACAATGCGTAAAACGCGTTTTGAGCATGAGATAAGGTCGATTCCGGAACGCCAAACATAAAATTGTTGATAACTTTGGAAAAACACTTCAAACAGCTTAGATTTGATGTGAAACTACTAGAAAGACCCTTTCTGCTATAGTGGGAGATGTAAATTTCATGTCCTGAAGCTTCCCTGCAAAGTTTTGCCACAATGCAGAAAACGCGTGTTCAGCCTGAGATAAGGTGGGTTCCGGAACGCCAAACAAAAAAATGTTGATAACTTTTGAAAAACACTTCAGACAGCTTAGATTTGATGTGCAACTTCTTGAAAGACCCTTTCTGCTATAGTGGGAGGTGAAAATTTCATTTTCTGAAGCTTCCCTGCAAAGTTATGGCACAATGCGTAATACGCGTTTTCAGCCTGAGATAAGGTCGATTCCGGAACGCCAAACATAAAAATGTTCATAACTTTCGAAAAACACTTCAGACAGCTTAAATTTGACGTGCAACGACTAGAAAGACCCTTTCTGCTATAGTGGGAGGTGAACATTTCATGTTCTGAAGCTTCCCTGCAAAGTTATGGCACAATGCAGAAAACGCGTTTTCAGATTGAGATAAGGACGATTCCGGAACGCCAAACATAAAAATGTTGATAACTTTCGAAAAACACTTCAGACAGCTTAGATTTGATGTGCAACTACTAGACAGACCCTTTCTGCTATAGTGGGACCGGAAAATTTCATGTTCTGAAGCTTCCCTGCAAAGTTAAGTCTCAATGCAGAAAACCTGTTTTCAGCCAGAGATAAGGTGGGTTCCGGAACACCATACATAAAAATGTTGATAACTTTGGAAAAACATTTCAGACAGCTTAGATTTGTTGAGCAACTACTAGAAAGACCCTTACTGCTACAGTGGGAGGTGAAAATTTCATGTTCTGAAGCTTCCCTGCAAAGTTATGGCACAATGCGTAAAACGCGTTTTGAGCCTGAGATAAGGTCAATTCCGGAACGCCAAACATAAAATTGTTGATAACTTTGGAAAAACATTTCAGACAGTTAGATTTGATGTGCAACTTCTAGAAAGACCCTTTCTGCTATAGTCGGAGGTGTAAATTTCATGTCCTGAAGGTTCCCTGCAAAGTTTTGGCACAATGCAGAAAACGCGTGTTCAGCCTGAGATAAGGTGGGTTCCGGAACGCCAAACATAAAAACGTTGATAACTTTGGAAAAACACTTCAGACAGCTTAGATTTTATGTGCAACTACTAGAAAGACACTCTCTACTATAGTGGGACGTGGAAATTTCATGTTCTGAAGCTTCCCTGCAAAGTTATGGCACAATGCCGAAAACGCATTTTCAGCCTGAGATAAGGTGGGTTCCGGAACGCCAAACATAAAAATGTTGATAACTTTGTAAAAACACTTCAGACAGCTTAGATTTGATGTGCAACTACAAGAAAGACCCTTTCTGCTATAGTGGGAGGTGAAAATTTCATTTTCTGAAGCTTCCCTGCAAAGTTATGGCACAATGCGTAAAACGTGTTTTCAGCCTGAGATAAGGTCGATTCCGGAACGCCAAACATAAAAATGTTGATAACTTTGTCAAAACAATTCAGACATCTTAGATTTGATGTGCAACTACTAGAAAGACCCTTTCTGCTATAGTGGGAGGTGAAAATTTCATTTTCTGAAGCTTCCCTGCAAAGTTATGGCACAATGCGTAAAACGCGTTTTCAGCCTGAGATAAGGTCGATTCCGCAACGCCAAAGGTAAAAATGTTGATAACTTTGGAAAAACACATCAGACAGCTTAGATTTGATGTGCAACTACTAGAAATACCCTTTCTGGTATAGTGGGAGGTGAAAATTTCATGTTCTGACACTTCCTTGCAAAGTTATGGCACAATGCAGAAAATGCGTTTTCAGCCTGAGATAAGGTTGATTAAGGCAGGCCAAACATAAAAATGTTGATAACTTTGGAAAAACACTTCAGACAGCTTAGATTTGATGTGCAACTTCTAGAAAGACCCTTTCTGCTATAGTGGGAGGTGAAAATTTCATTTTCTGAAGCTTCCCTGCAAAGTTATGGCACAATGCGTAATACGCGTTTTCAGCCTGAGATAAGGTCGATTCCGGAACGCCAAACATAAAAATGTTGATAACTTTGGAAAAACACATCAGACAGCTTAGATATGATGTGCAACTACTAGAAAGACCCTTTCTGGTATAGTGGGAGGTGAAAATTTCATGCTCTGAAGTTTCCCTGCAAAGTTATGGCACAATGCAGAAAACGCCTTTTCAGCCTGAGATAAGGTGGGTTCCGGAACGCCAAACACAAAAATGTTGATGACTTTGGAAAAACACTTCAGACATCTTAGATTTGATGTGCAACTACTAGAAAGACCCTTTCTGCTATAGTGGGAGGTGAACATTTCATGTTCTGAAGCTTTCCAGCAAAGTTATGGCACAATGCAGAAAACGCGTTTTCAGCCTGAGATAAGGTGGGTTCCGGAACGCCAAACATAAAAATGTTGATAACTTTTGAAAAACACTTCAGACAGCTTAGATTTGATGTGCAACTTCTAGAAAGACCCTTTCTGCTATAGTGGGAGGTGAAAATTTCATTTTCTGAAGCTTCCCTGCAAAGTTATGGCACAATGCGTAATACGCGTTTTCAGCCTGAGATAAGGTCGATTCCGGAACGCCAAACATAAAAATGATGATAACTTTGGAAAATCACATCAGACAGCTTAGATTTGATGTGCAACTACTAGAAAGACCCTTTCTGCTATAGTGGGAGGTGAAAATTTCATGTTCTGAAGTTTCCCTGCAAAGTTATGGCACAATGCAGAAAACGCCTTTTCAGTCTGAGATAAGGTTGATTCCGGAACGCCAAACATAAAAATGTTCATAACTTTGGAAAAACACTTCAGACAGCTAACATTTGATGTGCAACTACTAGAAAGACCCTTTCTGCTATAGTGGGAGGTGAACATTTCATGTTCTGAAGCTTCCCTGCAAAGTTATGGCACAATGCAGAAAACGCGTTTTCAGACTGAGATAAGGTCGATTCCGGAAGGCCAAACATAAAAATGTTGATAACTTTCGGAAAACACTTCAGACAGCTTAGATTTGATGTGCAACTACTAGAAAGACCCTTTCTGCTATAGTGGGACGGGAAAATTTCATGTTCTGAAGCTTCCCTGCAAAGTTATGTCTCAATGCAGACAACCTATTTTCAGCCTGAGATAAGGTCGATTCCGGAAGGCCAAACATAAAAATATTGATAACTTTGGAAAAACACTTCAGACAGCTTAGATTTGATGTGCAAGTAGGAGAAAGACCCTTTCTGCTATAGTGGGGTATGAAAATTTCATGTTCTGAAGCTTCCCTGCAAAGTTATGGCACAATGCGTAAAACGCGTTTTGAGCCTGAGATAAGGTCGATTACGGAACGCCAAACATAAAATTGTTGATAACTTTGGAAAAACATTTCAAACAGCTTAGATTTGATGTGCAACTTCTAGAAAGACCCTTTCTGCTATAGTGGGAGGTGAACATTTCATGTTCTGAAGCTTCCCAGCAAAGTTATGGCACAATGCAGAAAACGCGTTTTCAGCCTGAGATAAGGTGGGTTCCGGAACGCCAAACATAAAAATGTTGATAACTTTCGAAAAACACTTCAGACAGCTTAGATATGATGTGCAACTACTAGAAAGACCCTTTCTGGTATAGTGGGAGGTGAAAATTTCATGTTCTGAAGCTTCCCAGCAAAGTTATGGCACAATGCGTAATACGCGTTTTCAGCCTGAGATAAGGTCGATTCCGGAACGCCAAACATAAAAATGTTGATAACTTTGGAAAAACACATCAGACAGCTTAGATATGATGTGCAACTTCTAGAAAGACCCTTTCTGCTATAGTGGGAGGTGAAAATTTCATTTTCTGAAGCTTCCCTGCAAAGTTATGGCACAATGCGTAATACGCGTTTTCAGCCTGAGATAAGGTCGATTCCGGAACGCCAAACATAAAAATGATGATAACTTTGGAAAAACACATCAGACAGCTTAGATTTGATGTGCAACTACTAGAAAGACCTTTTCTGCTATAGTGGGAGGTGAAAATTTCATGTTCTGAAGTTTCCCTGCAAAGTTATGGCACAATGCAGAAAACGCCTTTTCAGTCTGAGATAAGGTTGATTCCGGAACGCCAAACATAAAAATGTTCATAACTTTGGAAAAACACTTCAGACAGCTAACATTTGATGTGCAACTACTAGAAAGACCCTTTCTGCTATAGTGGGACCGGAAAATTTCATGTTCTGAAGCTTCCCTGCAAAGTTATGTCTCAATGCAGACAACCTATTTTCAGCCTGAGATAAGGTGGGTTCCGGAACACCATACATAAAAATGTTGATAACTTTGGAAAAACATTTCAGACAGCTTAGATTTGTTGAGCAACTACTAGAAAGACCCTTACTGCTACAGTGGGAGGTGAAAATTTCATGTTCTGAAGCTTCCCTGCAAAGTTATGCCACAATGCAGGAAACGCGTTTTCAGCCTGAGATAAGGTCGATTCCGGAAGGCCAAACATAAAAATATTGATAACTTTGGAAAAACACTTCAGACAGCTTAGATATGATGTGCAACTACTAGAAAGACCCTTTCTGGTATAGTGGGAGGTGAAAATTTCATGTTCTGAAGCTTCCCAGCAAAGTTATGGCACAATGCGTAATACGCGTTTTCAGCCTGAGATAAGGTCGATTCCGGAACGCCAAACATAAAAATGTTGATAACTTTGGAAAAACACATCAGACAGCTTAGATATGATGTGCAACTTCTAGAAAGACCCTTTCTGCTATAGTGGGAGGTGAAAATTTCATTTTCTGAAGCTTCCCTGCAAAGTTATGGCACAATGCGTAATACGCGTTTTCAGCCTGAGATAAGGTCGATTCCGGAACGCCAAACATAAAAATGATGATAACTTTGGAAAAACACATCAGACAGCTTAGATTTGATGTGCAACTACTAGAAAGACCTTTTCTGCTATAGTGGGAGGTGAAAATTTCATGTTCTGAAGTTTCCCTGCAAAGTTATGGCACAATGCAGAAAACGCCTTTTCAGTCTGAGATAAGGTTGATTCCGGAACGCCAAACATAAAAATGTTCATAACTTTGGAAAAACACTTCAGACAGCTAACATTTGATGTGCAACTACTAGAAAGACCCTTTCTGCTATAGTGGGACCGGAAAATTTCATGTTCTGAAGCTTCCCTGCAAAGTTATGTCTCAATGCAGACAACCTATTTTCAGCCTGAGATAAGGTGGGTTCCGGAACACCATACATAAAAATGTTGATAACTTTGGAAAAACATTTCAGACAGCTTAGATTTGTTGAGCAACTACTAGAAAGACCCTTACTGCTACAGTGGGAGGTGAAAATTTCATGTTCTGAAGCTTCCCTGCAAAGTTATGCCACAATGCAGGAAACGCGTTTTCAGCCTGAGATAAGGTCGATTCCGGAAGGCCAAACATAAAAATATTGATAACTTTGGAAAAACACTTCAGACAGCTTAGATTTGATGTGCAAGTAGGAGAAAGACCCTTTCTGCTATAGTGGGGTATGAAAATTTCATGTTCTGAAGCTTCCCTGCAAAGTTATGGCACAATGCGTAAAACGCGTTTTGAGCCTGAGATAAGGTCGATTCCGGAACGCCAAACATAAAATTGTTGATAACTTTGGAAAAACACTTCAGACAGCTTAGATTTGATGTGCAAGTAGGAGAAAGACCCTTTCTGCTATAGTGGGAGGTGTAAATTTCATGTCCTGAAGCTTCCCTGCAAAGTTTTGGCACAATGCAGAAAACGCGTGTTCAGCCTGAGATAAGGTGGGTTCCGGAACGCCAAACATAAAAATGTTGATAACTTTGGAAAAACATTTCAAACAGCTTAGATTTGATGTGCAACTTCTAGAAAGACCCTTTCTGCTATAGTGGGAGGTGAACATTTCATGTTCTGAAGCTTCCCAGCAAAGTTATGGCACAATGCAGAAAACGCGTTTTCAGCCTGAGATAAGGTGGGTTCCGGAACGCCAAACATAAAAATGTTGATAACTTTTGAAAAACACTTCAGACAGCTTAGATTTGATGTGCAACTTCTAGAAAGACCCTTTCTGCTATAGTGGGAGGTGAAAATTTTGTTTTCTGAAGCTTCCCTGCAAAGTTATGGCACAATGCGTAATACGCGTTATCAGCCTGAGATAAGTTCGATTCCGGAACGCCAAACATAAAAATGTTGATAACTTTGGAAAAACACATCAGACAGCTTAAATTTGATGTGCAACTACTAGAAAGACCCTTTCTGCTATAGTGGGAGGTGTAAATTTCATGTCCTGAAGCTTCCCTGCAAAGTTTTGGCACAATGCAGAAAACGCGTGTTCAGCCTGAGATAAGGTGGGTTCCGGAACGCCAAACATAAAAACGTTGATAACTTTGGAAAAACATTTCAGACGGCTTAGATTTGATGTGCAACTTCTAGAAAGACCCTTTCTGCTATCGTGGGAGGTGAAAATTTCATGTTCTGAAGCTTCCCTGAAAAGTTATGGCACAATGTAGAAAACGCATTTTCAGCTTGAGATAAGGTGGGTTTCCGGCAGGCCAAACATAAAAATGTTGATAACTTTGGAAAAACACTTCAGACAGCTTAGATTTGATGTGCAACTACTAGAAGGACCCTTTCTGCTATAGTGGGAGGTTAAAATTTCATGTTCTGAAGCCTCCCTGCAAAGTTATGGCACAATGCAGAAAACGCGTTTTCAGCTTGAGATAAGGTGGGTTCCGGAACGCCAAACATAAAAATGTTGATAACTTTGGAAAAACGCTTCAGACAGCTTAGATTTGATGTGGAACTACAAGAAAGACCCTTTCTGTTATAGTGGGAGGTGAAAATTTCATTTTCTGAAGCTTCCCTGCAAAGTTATGGCACAATGCGTAAAACGTGTTTTCAGCCTGAGATAAGGTCGATTCCGGAACGCCAAACATAAAAATGTTGATAACTTTGTCAAAACAATTTAGACATCTTAGATTTGATGTGCAACTACTAGAAAGACCCTTTCTGCTATAGTGGGAGGTTAAAATTTCATGTTCGGAAGCTTCCATGCAAAGTTATGGCACAATGCAGACAACACGTTTTCAGCCTGAGATAAGGTCGATTCGGGAACGCCAAACATAAAAATGTTGATAACTTCCGCAAAACACTTCAGACGGCTTAGATTTGATGTGCAACTACCAGAAAGACCCTTTCTGCTGTAGTGGGAGGTGAACATTTCATGTTCTGAAGCTTCCCTGCAAATTTATGGCACAATGCCGAAAACTCGTTTTCAGCCTGAGATAAGGTGGGTTCCGGAACGCCAAACATAAAAATGTTGATAACTTTGGAAAACACTTCAGACAGCTTAGATTTGATGTGCAACTACTAGAAAGACCCTTTCTGCTATAGTGGGAGGTGAAAATTTCATTTTCTGAAGCTTCCCTGCAAAGTTATGGCACAATGCGTAAAACGCGTTTTCAGCCTGAGATAAGGTCGATTCCGCAACGCCAAACATAAAAATGTTGATCACTTTGGAAAAACACATCAGACAGCTTAGATTTGATGTGCAACTACTAGAAATACCCTTTCTGGTATAGTGGGAGGTGAAAATTTCATGTTCTGAAGCTTCCTTGCAAAGTTATGGCACAATGCAGAAAATGCGTTTTCAGCCTGAGATAAGGTTGATTCCGGCAGGCCAAACATAAAAATGTTGATAACTTTGGAAAAACACTTCAGACAGCTTAGATTAGATGTGCAACTACTAGAAGGAACCTTTCTGCTATAGTGGGAGGTTAAAATTTCATTTTCTGAAGCTTCCCTGCAAACTTATGGCACAATGCGTAAAACGTGTTTTCAGCCTAAGATGAGGTCGATTCCGCAACGCCAAACATAAAAATGTTGATAACTTGGGAAAAACACATCAGACAGCTTAGATTTGATGTGCAACTTCTAGAAAGACCCTTTCTGCTATAGTGGGAGGTGAAAATTTCATTTTCTGAAGCTTCCCTGCAAAGTTATGGCACAATGCGTAATACGCGTTTTCAGCCTGAGATAAGGTCGATTCCGGAACGCCAAACATAAAAATGTTGATAACTTTGGAAAAACACATCAGACAGCTTAGATATGATGTGCAACTACTAGAAAGACCCTTTCTGGTATAGTGGGAGGTGAAAATTTCATGTTCTGAAGTTTCCCTGCAAAGTTATGGCACAATGCAGAAAACGCCTTTTCAGCCTGAGATAAGGTGGGTTCCGGAAGGCCAAACATAAAAATGTTGATAACTTTCGAAAAACACTTCAGACAGCTTAGATTTGATGTGCAACTACTAGAAAGACCCTTTCTGCTACAGTGGGACCGGAAAATTTCATGTTCTGAAGCTTCGCTGCAAAGTTATGTCTCAATGCAGACAACCTATTTTCAGCCTGAGATAAGGTGGGTTCCGGAACACCATACATAAAAATGTTGATAACTTTGGAAAAACATTTCAGACAGCTTAGATTTGTTGAGCAACTACTAGAAAGACCCTTACTGCTACAGTGGGAGGTGAAAATTTCATGTTCTGAAGCTTCCCTGCAAAGTTATGCCACAATGCAGGAAACGCGTTTTCAGCCTGAGATAAGGTCGATTCCGGAAGGCCAAACATAAAAATATTGATAACTTTGGAAAAACACTTCAGACAGCTTAGATTTGATGTGCAAGTAGGAGAAAGACCCTTTCTGCTATAGTGGGGTATGAAAATTTCATGTTCTGAAGCTTCCCTGCAAAGTTATGGCACAATGCGTAAAACGCATTTTGAGCCTGAGATAAGGTCGATTCCGGAACGCCAAACATAAAAATGTTGATGACTTTGGAAAAACACTTCAGACAGCTTAGATTTGATGTGCAACTACTAGAAAGACCCTTTCTGCTATAGTGGGAGGTGAACATTTCATGTTCTGAAGCTTCCCAGCAAAGTTATGGCACAATGCAGAAAACGCGTTTTCAGCCTGAGATAAGGTGGGTTCCGGAACGCCAAACATAAAAATGTTGATAACTTTTGAAAAACACTTCAGACAGCTTAGATTTGATGTGCAACTTCTAGAAAGACCCTTTCTGCTATAGTGAGAGGTGAAAATTTCATTTTCTGAAGCTTCCCTGCAAAGTTATGGCACAATGCGTAATACGCGTTTTCAGCCTGAGATAAGGTCGATTCCGGAACGCCAAACATAAAAATGATGATAACTTTCGAAAAACACATCAGACAGCTTAGATTTGATGTGCAACTACTAGAAAGACCCTTTCTGCTATAGTGGGAGGTGAACATTTCATGTTCTGAAGTTTCACTGCAAAGTTATGGCACAATGCAGAAAACGCCTTTTCAGTCTGAGATAAGGTTGATTCCGGAACGCCAAACATAAAAATGTTCATAACTTTGGAAAAACACTTCAGACAGCTAACATTTGATGTGCAACTACTAGAAAGACCCTTTCTGCTATAGTGGGAGGTGAACATTTCATGTTCTGAAGCTTCCCTGCAAAGTTATGCCACAATGCAGGAAACGCGTTTTCAGCCTGAGATAAGGTCGATTCCGAAAGGCCAAACATAAAAATATTGATAACTTTGGAAAAACACTTCAGACAGCTTAGATTTGATGTGCAAGTAGGAGAAAGACCCTTTCTGCTATAGTGGGGTATGAAAATTTCATGGTCTGAAGCTTCCCTGCAAAGTTATGGCACAATGCGTAAAACGCGTTTTGAGCCTGAGATAAGGTCGATTCCGGAACGCCAAACATAAAATTGTTGACAACTTTGGAAAAACACTTCAAACAGCTTAGATTTGATGTGAAACTACTAGAAAGACCCTTTCTGCTATCGTGGGAGGTGAAAATTTCATGTTCTGAAGCTTCCCTGAAAAGTTATGGCACAATGTAGAAAACGCGTTTTCAGCCTGAGATAAGGTGGGTTTCCGGCAGGCCAAACATAAAAATGTTGATAACTTTGGAAAAACACTTCAGACAGCTTAGATTTGATGTGCAACTACCTGAAGGACCCTTTCTGCTATAGTGGGAGGTTAAAATTTCATGTTCTGAAGCCTCCCTGCAAAGTTATGGCACAATGCAGACAACGCGTTTTCAGCCTGAGATAAGGTCGATTCCGCAACGCCAAAGGTAAAAATGTTGATAACTTTGGAAAAACACATCAGACAGCTTAGATTTGATGTGCAACTACTAGAAATACCCTTTCTGGTATAGTGGGAGGTGAAAATTTCATGTTCTGACACTTCCTTGCAAAGTTATCGCACAATGCAGAAAATGCGTTTTCAGCCTGAGATAAGGTTGATTCCGGCACGCCAAACATAAAAATGTTGATAACTTTGGAAAAACACTTCAGACAGCTTAGATTTGATGTGCAACTACTAGAAGGACCCTTTCTGCTATAGTGGGAGGTTAAAATTTCATGTTCTGAAGCTTCCCTGCAAAGTTATGGCACAATGCGTAAAACGCGTTTTCAGCCTGAGATAAGGTCGATTCCGCAACGCCAAACATAAAAATGTTGATCACTTTGGAAAAACACATCAGACAGCTTAGATTTGATGTGCAACTACTAGAAAGACCCTTTCTGCTATAGTGGGAGGTGAAAATTTCATGTTCTGAAGCTTCCTTGCAAAGTTATGGCACAATGCAGAAAACGCGTTTTCAGCTTGAGATGAGGTGGGTTCCGGAACGCCACACATAAAAATGTTGATAACTTTCGAAAAACACTTCAGACAGCTTAGATTTGATGTGCAACTACTAGAAAGACACTCTCTACTATAGTGGGAGGTGAAAATTTCATTTTCTGAAGCTTCCCTGCAAACTTATGGCACAATGCGTAAAACGTGTTTTCAGCCTGAGATGAGGTCGATTCCGCAACGCCAAACATAAAAATGTTGATAACTTTGGAAAAACACATCAGACAGCTTAGATTTGATGTGCAACTTCTAGAAAGACCCATTCTGCTATAGTGGGAGGTGAAAATTTCATTTTCTGAAGCTTCCCTGCAAAGTTATGGCACAATGCGTAATACGCGTTTTCAGCCTGAGATAAAGTCGATTCCGGAACGCCAAACTTTAAAATGATGATAACTTTGGAAAAACACATCAGACAGCTTAGATTTGATGTGCAACTACTAGAAAGACCCTTTCTGCTATAGTGGGAGGTGAAAATTTCATGTTCTGAAGTTTCCCTGCAAAGTTATGGCACAATGCAGAAAACGCCTTTTCAGTCTGAGATAAGGTTGATTCCGGAACGCCAAACATGAAAATGTTCATAACTTTGGAAAAACACTTCAGACAACTAACATTTGATGTGCAACTACTAGAAAGACCCTTTCTGCTATAGTGGGAGGTGAACATTTCATGTTCTGAAGCTTCCCTGCAAAGTTATGGCACAATGGAGAAAACGCGTTTTCAGATTGAGATAAGGTCGATTCCGGAAGGCCAAACATAAAAATGTTGATAACTTTGGAAAAACATTTCAGACAGCTTAGATTTGTTGAGCAACTACTAGAAAGACCCTTACTGCTACAGTGGGAGGTGAAAATTTCATGTTCTGAAGCTTCCCTGCAAAGTTATGCCACAATGCAGGAAACGCGTTTTCAGCCTGAGATAAGGTCGATTCCGGAAGGCCAAACATAAAAATATTGATAACTTTGGAAAAACACTTCAGACAGCTTAGATTTGATGTGCAAGTAGGAGAAAGACCCTTTCTGCTATAGTGGGGTATGAAAATTTCATGTTCTGAAGCTTCCCTGCAAAGTTATGGCACAATGCGTAAAACGCGTTTTGAGCCTGAGATAAGGTCGATTCCGGAACGCCAAACATAAAATTGTTGATAACTTTGGAAAAACACTTCAAACAGCTTAGATTTGATGTGAAACTACTAGAAAGACCCTTTCTGCTATAGTGGGAGGTGTAAATTTCATGTCCTGAAGCTTCCCTGCAAAGTTTTGGCACAATGCAGAAAACGCGTGTTCAGCCTGAGATAAGGTGGGTTCCGGAACGCCAAACATAAAAATGTTGATAACTTTGGAAAAACATTTCAGACAGCTTAGATTTGAAGTGCAACTTCTAGAAAGACCCTTTCTGCTATAGTGGGAGGTGAACATTTCATGTTCTGAAGCTTCCCAGCAAAGTTATGGCACAATGCAGAAAACGCGTTTTCAGCCTGAGATAAGGTGGGTTCCGGAACGCCAAACATAAAAATGTTGATAACTTTTGAAAAACACTTCAGACAGCTTAGATTTGATGTGCAACTTCTAGAAAGACCCTTTCTGCTATAGTGGGAGGTGATGATTTCATTTTCTGAAGCTTCCCTGCAAAGTTATGGCACAATGCGTAATACGCGTTTTCAGCCTGAGATAAGGTCGATTCCGGAACGCCAAACTTAAAAATGTTGATGACTTTGGAAAAAACACTTCAGACAGCTTAGTTTTCATGTGCAACTAGGAGAAAGACCCTTTCTGCGATAGTGGGTGGTGAAAATTCGATGTTCTGAAGCTTCCCTGCAAAGTTATGGCACAATGCGTGAAAATTGTTTTCAGCCTGAGATAAGGTGGGTTCCGGAACGCCAAACATAAAAATGTTGATAACTTTCGAAAAACACTTCAGGCAGCTTAGATTTGATGTGCAACTACTAGAAAAACCCTTTCTGCTATAGTGGGAG
Organism: Synchiropus splendidus; assembly: GCF_027744825.2. Classification (NCBI taxonomy): domain Eukaryota; kingdom Metazoa; phylum Chordata; class Actinopteri; order Syngnathiformes; family Callionymidae; genus Synchiropus; species Synchiropus splendidus. The sequence continues at coordinate 40,416,578 of NC_071335.1, forward strand.
GTGAAAATTTCATGTTCTGAAGCTTTATGCAAAGTTATGGTACAATGCGTAAAACGCGTTTTTCGCCTGAGATAAGGTGGGTTCCCGAAGGCCAAACATAAAAATGTTGATAACATTGGAAAAACACTTCAGACAGCTTAGTTTTGATGTGCAACTACAAGACAGACTCTTTCTGCAATATTGGTAGGTGAAAATGTCATGTTCTGAAGCTTCCCTGCAAAGTGATTTCACAATGCAGAAAACGCATTTTCAGCCTGAGATAAGGTGGGTTCCAGAAGGCTAAACTTAAAAATGTTGATGACTTTGGAACAAACACTTCAGACAGCTTAGTTTTGATGTGCAACTAGGAGAAAGACCCTTTCTGCGATAGTGGGTGGTGAAAATTCGATGTTCTGAAGCTTCCCTGCAAAGTTATGGCACAACGCGTGAAAAGCGTTTTCAGCCTGAGATAAGGTCGATTCCGGAACGCCAAACATAAAAATGTTGATAACTTTGGAAAAACACTTCAGACAGCTTAGATTTGATGTGCAACTACTAGAAAGACCCTTTTTGCTATAGTGGGAGGTGAAAATTTCATGTTCTGAGGCTTCCCTGCAAAGTTATGGCACAATCCACAAAAGCCGTTTTCAGACTGAGATAAGGTGGGTTCCAGAACGCCAAACATAAAAATGTTGATAACATTGGAAAAACACTTCAGACAGCTTAGTTTTGATGTGCAACTACAAGACAGACTCTTTCTGCAATATTGGTAGGTGAAAATTTCATATTCTGATGCTTCCATGCAAAGTTATGGCACAAAGCAGAAAACGCGTTTTCAGGCTGAGATAAGGTTGATTCCGGAATGTCAAACATAAAAATGTTGATAACTTTGGAAAAACACTTCAGACAGCTTAGATTTGATATGCAACTACTAGAAAGACCCTTTCTACTATAGCGGCAGGTGAAAATTTCATGTTCTGAGGCTTCCCTGCAAAGTTATGGCGCAATGCAAAAAACACGTTTTCAGACTGAGATAAGGTGGGTTCCAGAAAGCCAAACATAAAAATGTTGATAACTTTGGAAAAACATTTCAGACAGCTTAGATTTCATCTGCAACTACTAGAAAGACCCTTTCTGCTATAGTGGGAGGTGAAAATTTCATGTGCTGAAGCTTTATGCAAAGTTATGGCACAATGCGTAAAACACGTTTTCAGCCTGAGATAAGGTCGATTCCGGAACGCCAAACATAAAAATGTTGATAACTTTCGAAAAACACTTCAGACAGCTTAGATTTGAGGTGCAACTACTAGAAAGACCCTTTGTTCTACAGTGGGAGATGAAAATTTCATGTTCTGAACCTTCCCTTAGAATATATGGCACAATGCAGAAATCGCGTTTTCAGCCTCAGATAAGGTGGGTTTCGGAACGCCAAACATAAAATTGTTGACAACTTTAGAAAAACACTTCAGACAGCATAGATTTGATGTGCAACTACTAGAAAGACCCTTTCTGCTATTGTGGGTGGTGAAAATTTCATGTTCTGAAGATTCCCTGCAAAGTTATGGCACAATGCAGAAATCGCGTTTTCAGCCTCAGATAAGGTGGGTTTCGGAACGCCGAACATAAAAATGTTGATAACTTTCGAAAAACACTTCAGACAGCTTAGATATCATGTGCAACTAGTAGAAAGACCCTTTCTACTATACTGGGAGGTGATAATTTCATGTTCTGAAGCTTTATGCAAAGTTATGGCACAATGCGTAAAACGCGTTTACAGCCTGAGATAAGGTCGATTCCGGAACGCCAAACATAAAAATGTTGATAACTTTGGAAAAACACTTCAAACAGCTTAGATTTGATGTGCAACTACGAGAAAGACCCTTTCTGATATAGTGGGTGGTGAAAATTCGATGTTCTGAAGCTTTATGCAAAGTTATGGCACAATGCGTAAAACGCGTTTTCAGCCTGAGATAAGGTCGATTCCGGAACGCCAAACAGAAAAATGTTGATAACTTTGGAAAACCACTTCAGACAGCTTAGATTTTATGTGCAACTACTAGAAAGACCTTTTCTGCTATAGTGGAAGTGTAAAATTTCATGTTCAGAAGCTTCCCTGCAAAGTTATGGCACAATGCAGAAAACGCGTTTTCAGCCTGAGATAAGGTCGATTCCAGAACGCCAAACGTAAAAATGTTGATAACTTTGGAAAAACACTTCAGACAGCTTAGATTTGATGTGCAACTACTAGAAAGACCCTTTCTGATATAGTGGGTGGTGAAAATTCAATGTTCTGAAGGTTCCCTGCAAAGTTATGGCACAATGCGTGAAACCCATTTTCAGCCTGATATAAGGTGGGTTCAGTAACGCCAAACATAAAAATGTTGATGACTTTGGAAAAACACCAGACAGCTTAGATTTGATGTGCAACTACTAGAAAGACCCTTTCTGCTATAGTGGGTTGTGAATATTTCATGTTCTGAAGCTTCCCTGAGAAGTTATGGCACAAGGCAGAAAACTCGTTTTCAGGCTGAGATAAGGTCGATTCCGGAAAGCTAAACATAAAAATGTTGGTAACTTTGGAAAAACAGTTCAGACAGCTTAGATTTGATGTGCAACTACTAGAAAGACCCTTTCTGCTATAGTGGGAGCTGAAAATTTCATGTTTTGAAGCTTCCCTGCAAAGTTATGGCACAATGCGTAAAACGCGTTTACAGCCTGAGATAAGGTCGATTCCGGAACGCCAAACATAGAAATGTTGATAACTTTGGAAAAACACTTCAGACAGCTTAGATTTGATGTGCAACTAGGAGAAAGACCCTTTCTGCTCTTGTGGGTGGCGACCATTCGATGTTCTGAAGCTTCCCTGCAAAGTTATGGCACAATGCGTAAAACGCGTTTTCAGCCTGTGATAAGGTCGATTCCGGAGCGCGAAGCATAAAAATGTTGATAAATTTGGAAAAACACTTCAGACAGCTTAGATTTGATGTGCAACTACTAGAAAGACCCTTTATGCTATTTTGGGAGGTGAAAATTTCATGTTCTGAAGCTTCCCTGCAAAGTTGTGGCACATTGCAGAAAAAGCGATTTCAGCCTGAGATAAGGTTGATTCCGGAACGCCAAACATAAAAATGTTGATAACTTTGGAAAAACATTTCAGACAGCTTAGATTTGATCTGCAACTACTAGAAAGACCCTTTCTGCTATAGTGGTAGGTGAAAATTTCATGTTCTGAAGCTTTATGCAAAGTTATGGCACAATGCGTAAAACACGTTTTCAGCCTGAGATAAGTTCGATTCCGGAACGCTAAACATAAAAAAGATGATAACTTCAGTAAAACACTTCAGACAGCTTAGATTTGATGTGCAACTACTAGAAAGACCCTTTCTGCTACAGTGGGATGTGAAAACCCTCCCTCCAAAGTTATGGCACAATGCAGATAACGCGTTTTCAGCCTGATATAAGGTGGGTTTCCGCAACGCCAAACATAAAAATGTTGATAACTTTGGAAAAACACATCAGACAGCTTAGATTTGACGTGCAACTACTAGAAAGACCCTTTCTGCTATATTGGGAGGTCAAAATTTCATGTTCTGAAGCTTCCCTGCAAAGTTATGGGACAATGCAGAAAACGATTTTTCATCCTGAGATAAATTCGATTCCGGAACGCCAAACATAAAAATGTTGATAACTTTGGAAAAACATTTCAGACATCGTCCCATAACTTTGCATGTTCTGAAGCTTTATGCAAAGTTATGGCACAATGCGTAAAACACGTTTTCAGCCTGAGATAAGTTCGATTCCGGAACGCTAAACATAAAAAAGTTGATAACTTCAGTAAAACACTTCAGACAGCTTAGATTTGATGTGCAACTACTAGAAAGACCCTTTCTGCTACAGTGGGATGTGAAAATTTCATGTTCTGAAGCTTCCCTGCAAAGTTTTGGCACAATGCAGAAAACAGGTTTTTAGCCTGAGATAAGGTCGATTCCGTTACGCCAAACATAAAAATGTTGATAACTTTGGAAACACACATCAGACAGCTTAGATTTGATGTGCAACTACTAGAAAGACCCTTTCTGCTATAGTGGGAGGTTAAAATTTCATGTTCGGAAGCTTCCATGCAAAGTTATGGCACAATGCAGACAACGCGTTTTCAGCCTGAGATAAGGTCGATTCTGGAACAGCAAACATAAAAATGTAGATACCTTTCGAAAAACACTTCAGACTGCTTAGATTTGATTTGCAACTACTAGAAATACCCTTTCTGCTCTAGTGGGAGGTGAAAATTTCATGTTCTGAAGCTTCCCTGCAAAGTTATGGCACAATGCAGAAAACGCGTTTTCAGATTGAGATAAGGTGGGTTCCGGAACGCCAAACATAAAAATGTTGATAACTTTCGAAAAACACTTCAGACAGCTTAGATTTGAAGTGTAACTACTAGAAAGACCCTTTCTGCTACAGTGGGAGGTGAAAATTTCATGTTCTGAAGCTTTATGCAAAGTTATGGTACAATGCGTGAAACGCGTTTTTAGCCTGAGATAAGGTGGGTTCCCGAAGGCCAAACATAAAAATGTTGATAACTTTCGAAAAACACTTCAGACAGCTTAAATTTGAAGTGCAACAACTAGAAAGACCCTTTCTGCTATAGTGGGAGGTGAAAATTTCATGTTCTGAAGCTTCCCTGCAAAGTGATTTCACAATGCAGAAAACGCATTTTCAGCCTGAGATAAGGTGGGTTCCAGAACGCTAAACTTAAAAATGTTGATGACTTTGGAAAAAACAATTCAGACAGCTTAGTTTTGATGTGCAACTAGGAGAAAGACCCTTTCTGCGATAGTGGGTGGTGAAAATTCGATGTTCTGAAGCTTCCCTGCAAAGTTATGGCACAATGCGTGAAAAGCGTTTTCAGCCTGAGATAAGGTGGGTTCCGGAACGCCAAACATAAAAATGTTGATAACTTTCGAAAAACACTTCAGACAGCTTAGATTTGATGTGCAACTACTAGAAAGACCCTTTCTGCTATAGTGGGAGGTGAAAATTTCATGTTCTGAAGCTTTATGCAAAGTTATGGTACAATGCGTAAAAGGCGTTTTTAGCCTGAGATAAGGTGGGTTCCCGAAGGCCAAACATAAAAATGTTGATAACATTGGAAAAACACTTCAGACAGCTTAGTTTTGATGTGCAACTACTAGAAAGACCCTTTCTACTATAGCGGAAGGTGAAAATTTCATGTTCTGAGGCTTCCCTGCAAAGTTATGGCGCAATGCAAAAAACACGTTTTCAGACTGAGATAAGGTGGGTTCCAGAAAGCCAAACATAAAAATGTTGATAACTTTGGAAAAACATTTCAGACAGCTTAGATTTGATCTGCAACTACTAGAAAGACCCTTTCTGCTATAGTGGGAGGTGAAAATTTCATGTGCTGAAGCTTTCTGCAAAGTTATGGCACAATGCGTAAAACACGTTTTCAGCCTGAGATAAGGTCGATTCTGGAACGCCAAACATAAAAATGTTGATAAATTTGTAAAAACACTTCAGACAGCTTAGATTTGATGTGCAACTACAAGAGAGACCCTTTCTGCAATAGTGGGAGGTTAAAATTTTATATTCTGAAGCTTCCCTGCAAAGTTATGGCACAATGCAGAAAACGCGTTTTCGGCTGAGATAAGGTCGATTCCGGAACGCCAAACATTAAAATGTTGATAACTTTCGAAAAACACTTCAGACAGCTTAGATTTGAAGTGTAACTACTAGAAAGACCCTTTCTGCTATAGTGGGAGGTGAAAATTTCATGTTCTGAAGCTTCCCTGCAAAGTTATGGCACAATGCAGAAAACGCATCTTCAGCCTGATATAAGGTGGGTTCCAGAACGCTAAACATAAAAATGTTGATGACTTTGGAAAAAACACTTCAGACAGCTTAGATATGATGTGCAACTACGAGAAAGACCATTTCTGCTATAGTGGGTGGTGAAAATTCGATGTTCTGAAGCTTCCCTGCAAAGTTATGGCACAATGCGTAAAACGCGTTTTCAGCCTGACATAAGGTCGATTCCGGAACGCCAAACATAAAAAAGGTGATAACTTTTGAAATACACTTCAGACAGCTTAGATTTGATGTGCAACTACTAGAAAGACCCTTTCTGCTATTGTGGGAGGTGAAATTTTCATATTCTGATGCTTCCCTGCAAAGTTATGGCACAAAGCAGAAAACGCGTTTTCAGGCTGTGATAAGGTTTATTCCGGAACGCCAAACATAAAAATGTTGATAACTTTGTAAAAACAGTTCAGACAGCATAGATTTCACGTGAAACTACGAGAAAGACCCTTTCTGCTATAGTGGGAGGTGAAAATTTCATGTGCTGAAGCTTTACGCAAAGTTATGGTACAATGCGTAAAACGCCTTTTCAGCCTGAGATAAGGTCGTTTCCGGAACGCCAAACATAAAAATGTTGATAACTTTGGAAAAACACTTCAGACAGCTTAGATTTGATGTGCTACTACCAGAAAGACCCTTTCTGATATAATGGGTGGTCAAAATTCGATGTTCTGAAGCTTCCCTCCAAAGTTATGGCACAATGCGTAAAACGCGTTTTCAGCCTGAGATAAGGTCGATTCCGGAACGCCAAACATAAAAATGTTGATATATTTGGAAAGCCACTTCAGACAGCTTAGATTTGATGACGCTTTCTGCTATAGTGGGAGGTGAAAATTTCATGTTCTGAAGCTTCCCTGCAAAGTGATTTCACAATGCAGAAAACGCATTTTCAGCCTGAGATAAGGTGGGTTCCAGAACGCTAATCTTAAAAATGTTGATGACTTTGGAAAAAACATTTCAGACAGCTTAGTTTTGATGTGCAACTAGGAGAAAGACCCTTTCTGCGATAGTGGGTGGTGAAAATTCGATGTTCTGAAGCTTCCCTGCAAAGTTATGGCACAATGCGTGAAAATCGTTTTCAGCCTGAGATAAGGTGGGTTCCGGAACGCCAAACATAAAAATGTTGATAACTTTCGAAAAACACTTCAGACAGCTTAGATTTGATGTGCAACTACTAGAAAGACCCTTTCTGCTATAGTGGGAGGTGAAAATTTAATGTTCTGAAGCTTTATGCAAAGTTATGGTACAAGGCGTAAAACGCGTTTTTCGCCTGAGATAAGGTGGGTTCCCGAAGGCCAAACATAAAAATGTTGATAACTTTCGAAAAACACTTCAGACAGCTTAGATTTGAAGTGCAACAACTAGAAAGACCCTTTCTGCTATAGAGGGAGGTGAAAATGTTATGTTCTGAAGCTTCCCTGCAAAGTGATTTCACAATGCAGAAAACGCATTTTCAGCCTGAGATAAGGTGGGTTCCAGAACGCTAAACTTTAAAATGTTGATGACTTTGGAAAAAACACTTCAGACAGCTTAGTTTTGATGTGCAACCAGGAGAAAGACCCTTTCTGCGATAGTGGGTGGTGAAAATTCGATGTTCTGAAGCTTCCCTGCAAAGTTATGGCACAATGCGTGAAAAGCGTTTTCAGCCTGAGATAAGGTCGATTCCGGAACGCCAAACATAAAAATGTTGATAACTTTGGAAAAACACTTCAGACAGCTTAGATTTGATGTGCAACTACTAGAAAGACCCTTTCTGCTATAGTGGGAGGTGAAAATTTAATGTTCTGAGGCTTCCCTGCAAAGTTATGGCACAATCCACAAAAGCCGTTTTCAGACTGAGATAAGGTGGGTTCCAGAACGCCAAACATAAAAATGTTGATAACATTGGAAAAACACTTCAGACAGCTTAGTTTTGATATGCAACTACTAGAAAGACCCTTTCTACTACAGCGCAGGTGAAAATTTCATGTTCTGAGGCTTCCCTGCAAAGTTATGGCGCAATGCAAAAAACACGTTTTCAGACTGAGATAAGGTGGGTTCCAGAAAGCCAAACATAAAAATGTTGATAACTTTGGAAAAATATTTCAGACAGCTTAGATTTCATCTGCAACTACTAGAAAGACCCTTTCTGCTATAGTGGGAGGTGAAAATTTCATGTGCTGAAGCTTTATGCAAAGTTATGGCACAATGCGTAAAACACGTTTACAGCCTGAGATAAGGTCGATTCCGGAACGCCAAACATAAAAATGTTGATAACTTTGTAAAAACACTTCAGACAGCTTAGATTTGAAGTGTAACTACTAGAAAGACCCTTTCTGCTATAGTGGGAGGTGAAAATTTTATATTCTGAAGCTTCCCTGCAAAGTTATGACACAATGCAGAAAACGCGTTTTCGGCTGAGATAAGGTCGATTCCGGAACGCCAAACATAAAAATGTTGATAACTTTCGAAAAACACTTCAGACAGCTTAGATTTGAAGTGTAACTACTAGAAAGACCCTTTCTGCTATAGTGGGAGGTGAAAATTTCATGTTCTGAAGCTTCCCTGCAAAGTTATGGCACAATGCAGAAAACGCATCTTCAGCCTGATATAAGGTGGGTTCCAGAACGCTAAACATAAAAATGTTGATGACTTTGGAAAAAACACTTCAGACAGCTTAGATATGATGTGCAACTAGGAGAAAGACCATTTCTGCTATAGTGGGTGGTGAAAATTCGATGTTCTGAAGCTTCCCTGCAAAGTTATGGCACAATGCGTAAAACGCGTTTTCAGCCTGACATAAGGTCGATTCCGGAACGCCATACATAAAAAAGTTGATAACTTTTGAAATACACTTCAGACAGCTTAGATTTGATGTGCAACTACTAGAAAGACCCTTTCTGCTATTGTGGGAGGTGAAATTTTCATATTCTGATGCTTCCCTGCAAAGTTATGGCACAAAGCAGAAATCGCGTTTTCAGGCTGTGATAAGGTTGATTCCGGAACGCCAAACATAAAAATGTTGATAACTTTGTAAAAACAGTTCAGACAGCATAGATTTCACGTGAAACTACGAGAAAGACCCTTTCTGCTATAGTGGGAGGTGAAAATTTCATGTGCAGAAGCTTTACGCAAAGTTATGGTACAATGCGTAAAACGCCTTTTCAGCCTGAGATAAGGTCGATTCCGGAACGCCAAACATAAAAATGTTGATAACTTTGGAAAAACACTTCAGACAGCTTAGATTTGATGAGCAACTACTAGAAAGACCCTTTCTGCTATAGTGGGTGGTGAAAATTTCATGTGCTGAAGCTTTACGCAAAGTTATGGTACAATGCGTAAAACGCCATTTCAGCCTGAGATAAGGTCGATTCCGGAACGCCAAACATAAAAATGTTGATAACTTTGTAAAAACACTTCAGACAGCTTAGATTTGATGTGCAACTACAAGACAGATCCTTTCTGCAATAGTGGGAGGTTAAAATTTAATATTGTGAAGCTTCCCTGCAAAGTTATGGCACAATGCAGAAAACACGTTTTCAGCCTGAGATAAGGTGGGTTCCCGAACGCCAAACATAAAAATGTTGATAACTTTGGAAAAACACTTCAGACAGCTTAGATTTCACGTGAAACTACAAGAAAGACCCTTTCTGCTATAGTGGGAGCTGAAAATTTCATGTTCTGAACCTATCTTTAGAATATATGGCACAATGCAAAAAATGCTGTTTCAGCCTGAGATAAGGTGGGTTTCGGAACGCCAAACATAAAAATGTTGACAACTTTGGAAAAACACTTCAGACAGCATAGATTTGATGTGCAACTGCTAGAAAGACCCTTTCTGCTATAGTGGGAGGTGCAAATTTCATGTTCTGTAGCTTCCCTGCAAAGTTATGGCACAATGCAGAAAACGCGTTTTCAGCCTGAGATAAGGTCGATTCTGGAACGCCAAACATAAAAATGTTGATAACTTTTGAAAAACACTTCCGACAGCTTAGATATCATGTGCAACTACTAGAAAGACCCTTTCTACTATACTGGGAGGTGAAAATTTCATGTTCTGAAGCTTCCCTGCAGTTATGGAACAATGCGTAAAACGCGTTTTCAGCCTGAGATAAGGTCGATTCAGGAACGCCAAACATAAAAAAGTTGATAACTTTTTAAATACACTTCAGACAGCTTAGATTTGATGTGCAACTACTAGAAAGACCCTTTCTGCTATTGTGGGAGGTGAAATTTTTATGTTCTGAAGCTTCCCTGCAAAGTTATGGCACAATGCGTAAAACGCGTTTTCAGCCTGACATAAGGTCGATTCCGGAACGGGAAAAATAAAAATGTTGATAACTTTGGAAAAACACTTCAGACAGCTTAGATTTGATGTGCAACTACTAGAAAGACCCTTTCTGCTATAGTGGGTGGTGAAAATTTCATGTGCTGAAGCTTTAAGCAAAGTTATGGCACAATGCGTAAAACGCGTTTTCAGCCTGAGATAAGGTCGATTCCGGAACGCCAAACATAAAAATGTTGATAACTTTGTATAAACACTTCAGACAGCTTAGATTTGATGTGCAACTACTAGAAAGACCCTTTCTGCTATATTGGGAGGTCAAAATTTCATGTTCTGAAGCTTCCCTGCAAAGTTATGGGACAATGCAGAAAACGATTTTTCATCCTGAGATAAGGTCGATTCCGGAACGCCAAACATAAAAATGTTGATAACTTTGGAAAAACACTTCAGACAGCTTAGATTTGATGTGCAACTACTAGAAAGACCCTTTCTGCTATAGTGGGAGGTGAAAATTTCATTTTCAGAAGCTTCCCTCCAAAGTTATGGCACAATGCGTAAAACGCGTTTTCAGCCTGAGATAAGATTGATTCCGGAACGCCAAACATAAAAATGTTGATAACTTTGGAAAACCACTTCAGACAGCTTAGATTTGATGTGCAACTACTAGAAATACCCTTTCTGCTATAGTGGAAGGTGAAAATTTCAGGTTCTGAAGCGTCCCTGCAAAGTTATGGGACAACGCAGAAAACGATTTTTCATCCTGAGATAAGGTCGATTCCGGAACACCAAACATAAAAATGTTGATAACTTTCGAAAAACACTTCAGACATCTTAGATTTGATGTGCAACTACTAGAAAGACCCTTTCTGCTAACGTGGGAGGTGAAAATTTCATTTTCTGAAGCTTCCCTGGAAAGTTATGGCACAATGCAGAAAACGCGTTTTCATTCTGAGATAAGGTGGGTTTCCGGAACGCCAAACATAAAAATGTTGATAACTTTGGAAAAACATTTCAGACAGCTTAGATTTGATGTGCAACTACTAGAAAGACCCTTTCTGCTATAGTGGAAGGTGAAAATTTCATGTTCTGAACCTTCCCTCCAAAGTTATGGCACAATGCAGACAACGCGTTTTCAGCCTGATATAAGGTGGGTTTCCGCAACGCCAAACATAAAAATGTTGATAACTTTGGAAAAACACATCAGACAGCTTAGATTTGACGTGCAACGACTAGAAAGACCCTTTCTGCTATATTGGGAGGTCAAAATTTCATGTTCTGAAGCTTCCCTGCAAAGTTATGGGACAATGCAGAAAACGATTTTTCATCCTGAGATAAGGTCGATTCCGGAACGCCAAACATAAAAATGTTGATAACTTTGGAAAAACATTTCAGACAGCTTAGATTTGATGTGCAATTACTAGAAAGACCCTTTCTGCGATAGTGGGAGGTGAAATTGTCATGTTCTGAAGCTTCCCTGCAAAGTTATGGCACAATGCAGAAAACGCGTTTTCAGCCTGAGATAAGGTCGATTCCGGAACGCCTAACATAAATATGTTGATAACTCAGGATAAACTCTACAGACAGCTTAGATTTGATGTGCAACTACCAGAAATACCCTTTCTGCTGAAGTGGGAGGTGAAAATTTCATGTTCTGAAGCTTCCCTGGAAAGTTATGGCACAATGCAGAAAACGCGTTTTCATTCTGAGATAAGGTGGGTTTCCGGAACGCCAAACATAAAAATGTTGATAACTTTGGAAAAACATTTCAGACAGCTTAGATTTGATGTGCAACTACTAGAAAGACCCTTTCTGCTATAGTGGAAGGTGAAAATTTCATGTTCTGAACCCTCCCTCCAAAGTTATGGCACAATGCAGATAACGCGTTTTCAGCCTGATATAAGGTGGGTTTCCGCAACGCCAAACATAAAAATGTTGATAACTTTGGAAAAACACATCAGACAGCTTAGATTTGACGTGCAACTACTAGAAAGACCCTTTCTGCTATATTGGGAGGTCAAAATTTCATGTTCTGAAGCTTCCCTGCAAAGTTATGGGACAATGCAGAAAACGATTTTTCATCCTGAGATAAATTCGATTCCGGAACGCCAAACATAAAAATGTTGATAACTTTGGAAAAACATTTCAGACAGCTTAGATTTGATGTGCAATTACTAGAAAGACCCTTTCTGCTATAGTGGGAGGTGAAATTGTCATGTTCTGAAGCTTCCCTGCAAAGTTATGGCACAATGCAGAAAACGCGTTTTCAGCCTGAGATAAGGTCGATTCCGGAACGCCTAACATAAATATGTTGATAACTCAGGAAAAACTCTACAGACAGCTTAGATTTGATGTGCAACTACTAGAAAGACCCTTTCTGCTATAGTGGAAGGTGAAAATTTCATGTCCTGAACCTTCCCTCCAAAGTTATGGCACAATGCAGACAACGCGTTTTCAGCCTGATATTAGGTGGGTTTCCGCAACGCCAAACATAAAAATGTTGATAACTTTGGAAAAACACATCAGACAGCTTAGATTTGACGTGCAACTACTAGAAAGACCCTTTCTGCTATATTGGGAGGTCAAAATTTCATGTTCTGAAGCTTCCCTGCAAAGTTATGGGACAATGCAGAAAACAATTTTTCATCCTGAGATAAGGTCGATTCCGGAACGCCAAACATAAAAATGTTGATAACTTTGGAAAAACATTTCAGACAGCTTAGATTTGATGTGCAATTACTAGAAAGACCCTTTCTGCTATAGTGGGAGCTGAAATTGTCATGTTCTGAAGCTTCCCTGCAAAGTTATGGCACAATGCAGAAAACGCGTTTTCAGCCTGAGATAAGGTCGATTCCGGAACGCCTAACATAAATATGTTGATAACTCAGGAAAAACTCTACAGACAGCTTAGATTTGATATGCAACTACTAGAAAGACCCTTTCTGCTATAGTGGAAGGTGAAAATTTCATGTTCTGAAGCTTCCCTGCAATGTTATTGCACAATGCCTAAAACGCGTTTTCAGCCTGGGATATGGTCGATTCCGGAACGACAAACATAAAAATGTTGATAACTTTGGAAAAACACATCAGACAGCTTAGATTTGACGTGCAACTACTAGAAAGACCCTTTCTGCTACATTGGGAGGTCAAAATTTCATGTTCTGAAGCTTCCCTACAAAGTTATGGGACAATGCAGAAAACGATTTTTCATCCTGAGATAAGGTCGATTCCGGAACGCCAAACATAAAAATGTTGATAACTTTGGAAAAACACTTCAGACAGCTTAGATTTGATGTGCAATTACTAGAAAGACCCTTTCTGCTATAGTGGGAGGTGAAAATGCCATGTTCTGAAGCTTCCCTGCAAAGTTATAGCACAATGCAGAAAACGCGTTTTCAGCCTGAGATAAGGTCGATTCCGGAACGCCAAACATAAAAATGTTGATAACTCAGGAAAAACTCTACAGACAGCTTAGATTTGATGTGCAACTACTAGAAAGACCCTTTCTGCTATAGTGGGAGGTGAAAATTTCATTTTCAGAAGCTTCCCTCCAAAGTTATGGCACAATGCGTAAAACGCGTTTTCAGCCTGAGATAAGATTGATTCCGGAACGCCAAACATAAAAATGTTGATAACTTTGGAAAACCACTTCAGACAGCTTAGATTTGATGTGCAACTACTAGAAATATCCTTTCTGCTATAGTGGAAGGTGAAAATTTCAGGTTCTGAAGCTTCCCTGCAAAGTTATGGGACAATGCAGAAAACGATTTTTCATCCTGAGATAAGGTCGATTCCGGAACACCAAACATAAAAATGTTGATAACTTTCGAAAAACACTTCAGACATCTTAGATTTGATGTGCAACTACTAGAAAGACCCTTTCTGCTAACGTGGGAGGTGAAAATTTCATTTTCTGAAGCTTCCCTGGAAAGTTATGGCACAATGCAGAAAACGCGTTTTCATTCTGAGATAAGGTGGGTTTCCGGAACGCCAAACATAAAAATGTTGATAACTTTGGAAAAACATTTCAGACAGCTTAGATTTGATGTGCAACTACTAGAAAGACCCTTTCTGCTATAGTGGAAGGTGAAAATTTCATGTTCTGAACCTTCCCTCCAAAGTTATGGCACAATGCAGACAACGCGTTTTCAGCCTGATATAAGGTGGGTTTCCGCAACGCCAAACATAAAAATGTTGATAACTTTGGAAAAACACATCAGACAGCTAAGATTTGACGTGCAACTACTAGAAAGACCCTTTCTGCTATATTGGGAGGTCAAAATTTCATGTTCTGAAGCTTCCCTGCAAAGTTATGGGACAATGCAGAAAACGCGTTTTCATTCTGAGATAAGGTGGGTTTCCGGAACGCCAAACATAAAAATGTTGATAACTTTGGAAAAACATTTCAGACAGCTTAGATTTGATGTGCAATTACTAGAAAGACCCTTTCTGCTATAATGGAAGGTGAAATTGTCATGTTCTGAAGCTTCCCTGCAAAGTTATGGCACAATGCAGAAAACGCGTTTTCAGCCTGAGATAAGGTCGATTCCGGAACGCCTAACATAAATATGTTGATAACTCAGGAAAAACTCTACAGACAGCTTAGATTTGATGTGCAACTACTAGAAAGACCCTTTCTGCTATAGTGGAAGGTGAAAATTTCATGTTCTGAACCTTCCCTCCAAAGTTATGGCACAATGCAGACAACGCGTTTTCAGCCTGATATAAGGTGGGTTTCCGCAACGCCAAACATAAAAATGTTGATAACTTTGGAAAAACACATCAGACAGCTTAGATTTGACGTGCAACTACTAGAAAGACCCTTTCTGCTATATTGGGAGGTCAAAATTTCATGTTCTGAAGCTTCCCTGCAAAGTTATGGGACAATGCAGAAAACGATTTTTCATCCTGAGATAAGGTCGATTCCGGAACGCCAAACATAAAAATGTTGATAACTTTGGAAAAACATTTCAGACAGCTTAGATTTGATGTGCAATTACTAGAAACACCCTTTCTGCTATAGTGGGAGGTGAAATTGTCATGTTCTGAAGCTTCCCTGCAAAGTTATGGCACAATGAAGAAAACGCGTTTTCAGCCTGAGATAAGGTCGATTCCGGAACGCCAAACATAAATATGTTGATAACTCAGGAAAAACTCTACAGACAGCTTAGATTTGATGTGCAACTACCAGAAATACCCTTTCTGCTGAAGTGGGAGGTGAAAATTTCATGTTCTAAAGCTTCCCAGCAAAGTTATGGCACAATGCAGAAAACGCGTTTTAAGCGTGAGATAAGGTGAGTTCCGGAACGCCAAACATAAAAATGTTGAAAACTTTGGTTCAACACTTCAGACAGCTTAGATTTGATGTGCAACTACTAGAAAGACCCTTTCTGCTATAGTGGAAGGTGAAAATTTCATGTTCTGAACCTTCCCTCCAAAGTTATGGCACAATGCAGACAACGCGTTTTCAGCCTGATATAAGGTCGACTCCGCAACGCCAAACATAAAAATGTTGATAACTTTGGAAAAACACATCAGACAGCTTAGATTTGATGTGCAACTACTAGAAAGACCCTTTCTGCTATATTGGGAGGTCAAAATTTCATGTTCTGAAGCTTAACTGCAAAGTTATGGGACAATGCAGAAAACGATTTTTCATCCTGAGATAAGGTCGATTCCAGAACGCCAAACATAAAAATGTTGATAACTTTCGAAAAACACTTCAGACAGCTTAGATTTCATGTGCAACTACTAGAAAGACCCTTTCTGCTACAGTGGGAGGTGAAAATTTCATTTTCTGAAGCTTCCCTGCAAAGTTATGGCACAATGCAGAAAACGCGTTTTCAGTCTGAGATAAGGTGGGTTCCGGAACGCCAAACATAAAAATGTTGATAACTTTGGAAAAACATTTCAGACAGCTTAGATTTGATGTGCAACTACTAGAAAGACCCTTTACGGTATAGTGGGAGGTGAAAATGTCATGTTCTGAAGCTTCCCTGCAAAGTTATGGCACAATGCAGAAAACGCGTTTTCAGCCTGAGATAAGATTGATTCCGGAACGCCAAACATAAAAATGTTGATAACTTTGGAAAAACACTTCAGACAGCTTAGATTTGATGTGCAACTACTAGAAATACCCTTTCTGCTATAGTGGATGGTGAAAATTTCAGGTTCTGAAGCTTCCCTGCAAAGTTATGGGACAATGCAGAAAACGATTTTTCATCCTGAGATAAGGTCGATTCCGGAACGGCAAACATAAAAATGTTGATAACTTTCGAAAAACACTTCAGACAGCTTAGATTTGATGTGCAACTACTAGAAAGACCCTTTCTGCTAACGTGGGAGGTGAAAATTTCATTTTCTGAAGCTTCCCTGCAAAGTTATTGTCGTCGGGTTTAGGTTTTCAAGGTCTTGTGTACAAGGCGATTAGCTATAACATAAGCCGTCCCTAGTTCCAAGCACACTACCTCCCTTTGCCTCTCTGGTAAAGGGCCCCTCGGTTGGTCAACTCAGTCAGCCTCTTGTTGCGGACACGGTTCTAAAACTATAATAAGCATATCAACTATACCTTATTATATTAGTGAGTAGTGTCGGCGCTTCACTGAGCGGGTTATTTAATTAGCCCGACCTGTTAAGAAACAGGTTCTTGACCTTACAATGCTACACCTCTTACCGTAGTCTCTTTACTTAACTTCGTTTAGGGACTCATGATCGGATCCTAAATCCATTCCTTTCAAATAACATTTTCCCCATAAATGCCTAAAACTACCACCTAATCATTGACACAATAATTCAGGATGGAATAATGCTACCATGTGAGACACTCATTAAATGTGCAACAGGAGGAAATCAAACAATAACTCACCTATAACCCAATTGATGGTAGTAGGTAGGAGCCAGTTGATTCTTTAGTAGTCAGGGATCAACGCCGTTGTGCCTTTTCAGTACTTAATTCGTACTCAATTTTATTTTGTTTTTTGTCACAAAAATGTTTCTTCAAAAAATTAATAAAAGAATAGTAAAAACAGCAAAGTCAACCAAAAACAATAAAATCCATAAACTCAAGGGTATTGCCAGACGCTGATACCCAACAATATCAAAAGTACCGCCAGACGCTGGTACTAGTACATATACTTCAAAAACCATATAATCAAAAATACTTCAAAGACCGTATAATTAAAAATACTTCAAAACCATATAATCAAAAATTCTTCAAAGACCGTATAATTAAAAATACTTCAAAACCATATAATCAAAAATTACTTCAATAAAAAGGATTAATTCAAAAATAGTAAGAGAGAAATAAAAGATGAGTTAAAATCAAATGGTCCGAGAGCGAACAGCAAGAGCACCGTCCCAAGATAAGATAAAAACTTACGGCGGACAGACGCGGGCGAAGATCCAAAAAGAGCAAGAACCCAGGGTCACATCTCCGAGCGCTTATATAGCCACACACGGCTTTGAAGACATACCGACGTCCGTTTTCTCACGCCAAGCCAATTAGTCATATCTATAACTTATCTTGTTTTTCTCCAGGTGGCCTTTTGAAGTCCTTCCCTCAAAAGGATACATGTTCGGTGATAGATCATATTAGTGTCAATTGCGTCAGCACTTACATCATTTTTTACGTCACTGATGCCCGGTTCACCATATTAGGTCAGTACATCCACTCCATTTTGTCAGCACGTGCGCACTGGTTCAAACTAAGTTCAAGATGGCCACTTTCTCATGACTTCAAACGAGCGCGCCTTCAAGGTCATTCTCAGATCCGAGCACACAGCTGTTCATGAGTTCAAACGCGCATGATCAAAAGCATACAGGTTCACTAAAGTTTGAAACATTAAACAATTAATGATAAAAAATCAGAAACAATATCAAATATTATTTAGCAGGTCCATTAATGATAAAAACAGAAACAATATCAAATATTATTTAGCAGGTTTTTATTATAATATTTTCGAACTTCCAGTGTATACAACAGTTATGGCACAATGCAGAAAACGCGTTTTCATTCTGAGATAAGGTGGGTTCCGGAACGCCAAACATAAAAATGTTGATAACTTTGGAAAAACACTTCAGACATCTTAGATTTGATGTGCAACTACTAGAAAGACCCTTTCTGCTATAGTGGGAGGTGAAAATTTCATGTTCTGATGCTTCCCTGCAAAGTTAAGGAACAATGCAGAAAACGCGTTTTCAGCCTGAGATAAGGTCGATTCCGGAACGCCAAACATAAAAATGTTGATAACTTTCGAAAAACACTTCGGACAGCTTAGATCTGATGTGCAACTACTAGAAAGACCCTTTCTGCTATAGTGGGAGGTGAACATTTTATGTTCTGAAGCTTCCCTGAGAAGTTATGGCACAATGCAGAAAACGCGTTTTCAGCCTGAGATTAGGTGGGTTCCGGAACGCCAACCGTAAAAATGTTGATAACTTTGGAAAAACACTTCAGTCAGCTTAGATTTGATGTGCAACTACTAGAAAGACCTTTTCTGCTATAGTGGGAGGTGAACATTTCATGTTCTGAAGCTTCCGTGCAAAGTTATGGCACAATGCGTAAAACGCGTTTTCAGCCTGAGATAAGGTCGATTCCGGAACGCCATACATAAAAATGTTGATACCTTTTGAAAAACACTTCAGACAGCTTCGATTTGATGTGCAACTACTAGAAAGACCCATTCTGCTATAGTGGGAGGTGAGACTTTCATGTTCTGAAGCTTTCCTTCAAAGTTATGGCACAATGCAGAAAACGCGTTTTCAGCCTGAGACAAGGTGGGTTCCGGAACGCCAAACATAAAAATGTTGATAACGTTCGAAAAACACTTCAGACAGCTTAGATTTGATGCGCAACTACCAGAAAGACCCTTTCTGCTATAGTGGGAGGTGAAAATTTCATGATCTGAAGCTTCCCTGCAAAGTTAATGCACAATGCAGAAAACTCGTTTACAGCATGAGATAAGGTGGGTTCCGGAACGCCAAGCGTAAAAATGTTGATAACTTTGGAAAAACACTTCATACAGCTTAGATTTGATGTGCAACTACTAGAAAGAACTTTTCTGCTATAGTGGGAGGTGAACATTTCATGTTCTGAAGCTTCCGTGCAAAGTTATGGCACAATGCGTAAAACGCGTTTTCAACCTGAGATAAGGTGGGTTCCGGAAGGCCAAGCGTAAAAATGTTGATAACTTTGGAACAACACTTCAGACAGCTTAGATTTGATGTGCAACTCCTAGAAAGACCCTTTCTGCTATCGTGGGAGGTGAAAATTTCATTTTCTGAAGCTTCCCTGAAAAGTTATGGCACAATGCGTATAACGCGTTTTCAGCCTGAGATGAGGTCGATTCTGGAACGCCAAACATAAAAATGTTGATAACTTTCGAAAAACACTTAAGACAGCTTAGATTTGATGTGCAACTCCTCGAAAGACCCTTTCTGCTACAGTGGGAGGTTAAAATTTCATGTTCTGAAGATTCCCTGCAAAGTTATGGGACAATGCAGAAAACGATTTTTCATCCTGAGATAAGGTCGATTCCGGAACGCCAAACATAAAAATGTTGATAACTTTGGAAAAACATTTCAGACAGCTTAGATTTGATGTGCAATTACTAGAAAGACCCTTTCTGCGATAGTGGGAGGTGAAATTGTCATGTTCTGAAGCTTCCCTGCAAAGTTATGGCACAATGCAGAAAACGCGTTTTCAGCCTGAGATAAGGTCGATTCCGGAACGCCTAACATAAATATGTTGATAACTCAGGATAAACTCTACAGACAGCTTAGATTTGATGTGCAACTACCAGAAATACCCTTTCTGCTGAAGTGGGAGGTGAAAATTTCATGTTCTGAAGCTTCCCTGGAAAGTTATGGCACAATGCAGAAAACGTGTTTTCATTCTGAGATAAGGTGGGTTTCCGGAACGCCAAACATAAAAATGTTGATAACTTTGGAAAAACATTTCAGACAGCTTAGATTTGATGTGCAACTACTAGAAAGACCCTTTCTGCTATAGTGGAAGGTGAAAATTTCATGTTCTGAACCCTCCCTCCAAAGTTATGGCACAATGCAGATAACGCGTTTTCAGCCTGATATAAGGTGGGTTTCCGCAACGCCAAACATAAAAATGTTGATAACTTTGGAAAAACACATCAGACAGCTTAGATTTGACGTGCAACTACTAGAAAGACCCTTTCTGCTATATTGGGAGGTCAAAATTTCATGTTCTGAAGCTTCCCTGCAAAGTTATGGGACAATGCAGAAAACGATTTTTCATCCTGAGATAAATTCGATTCCGGAACGCCAAACATAAAAATGTTGATAACTTTGGAAAAACATTTCAGACAGCTTAGATTTGATGTGCAATTACTAGAAAGACCCTTTCTGCTATAGTGGGAGGTGAAATTGTCATGTTCTGAAGCTTCCCTGCAAAGTTATGGCACAATGCAGAAAACGCGTTTTCAGCCTGAGATAAGGTCGATTCCGGAACGCCTAACATAAATATGTTGATAACTCAGGAAAAACTCTACAGACAGCTTAGATTTGATGTGCAACTACTAGAAAGACCCTTTCTGCTATAGTGGAAGGTGAAAATTTCATGTCCTGAACCTTCCCTCCAAAGTTATGGCACAATGCAGACAACGCGTTTTCAGCCTGATATTAGGTGGGTTTCCGCAACGCCAAACATAAAAATGTTGATAACTTTGGAAAAACACATCAGACAGCTTAGATTTGACGTGCAACTACTAGAAAGACCCTTTCTGCTATATTGGGAGGTCAAAATTTCATGTTCTGAAGCTTCCCTGCAAAGTTATGGGACAATGCAGAAAACAATTTTTCATCCTGAGATAAGGTCGATTCCGGAACGCCAAACATAAAAATGTTGATAACTTTGGAAAAACATTTCAGACAGCTTAGATTTGATGTGCAATTACTAGAAAGACCCTTTCTGCTATAGTGGGAGCTGAAATTGTCATGTTCTGAAGCTTCCCTGCAAAGTTATGGCACAATGCAGAAAACGCGTTTTCAGCCTGAGATAAGGTCGATTCCGGAACGCCTAACATAAATATGTTGATAACTCAGGAAAAACTCTACAGACAGCTTAGATTTGATATGCAACTACTAGAAAGACCCTTTCTGCTATAGTGGAAGGTGAAAATTTCATGTTCTGAAGCTTCCCTGCAATGTTATTGCACAATGCCTAAAACGCGTTTTCAGCCTGGGATATGGTCGATTCCGGAACAACAAACATAAAAATGTTGATAACTTTGGAAAAACACATCAGACAGCTTAGATTTGACGTGCAACTACTAGAAAGACCCTTTCTGCTATATTGGGAGGTCAAAATTTCATGTTCTGAAGCTTCCCTACAAAGTTATGGGACAATGCAGAAAACGATTTTTCATCCTGAGATAAGGTCGATTCCGGAACGCCAAACATAAAAATGTTGATAACTTTGGAAAAACACTTCAGACAGCTTAGATTTGATGTGCAATTACTAGAAAGACCCTTTCTGCTATAGTGGGAGGTGAAAATGCCATGTTCTGAAGCTTCCCTGCAAAGTTATAGCACAATGCAGAAAACGCGTTTTCAGCCTGAGATAAGGTCGATTCCGGAACGCCAAACATAAAAATGTTGATAACTCAGGAAAAACTCTACAGACAGCTTAGATTTGATGTGCAACTACTAGAAAGACCCTTTCTGCTATAGTGGGAGGTGAAAATTTCATTTTCAGAAGCTTCCCTCCAAAGTTATGGCACAATGCGTAAAACGCGTTTTCAGCCTGAGATAAGATTGATTCCGGAACGCCAAACATAAAAATGTTGATAACTTTGGAAAACCACTTCAGACAGCTTAGATTTGATGTGCAACTACTAGAAATATCCTTTCTGCTATAGTGGAAGGTGAAAATTTCAGGTTCTGAAGCTTCCCTGCAAAGTTATGGGACAATGCAGAAAACGATTTTTCATCCTGAGATAAGGTCGATTCCGGAACACCAAACATAAAAATGTTGATAACTTTCGAAAAACACTTCAGACATCTTAGATTTGATGTGCAACTACTAGAAAGACCCTTTCTGCTAACGTGGGAGGTGAAAATTTCATTTTCTGAAGCTTCCCTGGAAAGTTATGGCACAATGCAGAAAACGCGTTTTCATTCTGAGATAAGGTGGGTTTCCGGAACGCCAAACATAAAAATGTTGATAACTTTGGAAAAACATTTCAGACAGCTTAGATTTGATGTGCAACTACTAGAAAGACCCTTTCTGCTATAGTGGAAGGTGAAAATTTCATGTTCTGAACCTTCCCTCCAAAGTTATGGCACAATGCAGACAACGCGTTTTCAGCCTGATATAAGGTGGGTTTCCGCAACGCCAAACATAAAAATGTTGATAACTTTGGAAAAACACATCAGACAGCTTAGATTTGACGTGCAACTACTAGAAAGACCCTTTCTGCTATATTGGGAGGTCAAAATTTCATGTTCTGAAGCTTCCCTGCAAAGTTATGGGACAATGCAGAAAACGCGTTTTCATTCTGAGATAAGGTGGGTTTCCGGAACGCCAAACATAAAAATGTTGATAACTTTGGAAAAACATTTCAGACAGCTTAGATTTGATGTGCAATTACTAGAAAGACCCTTTCTGCTATAATGGAAGGTGAAATTGTCATGTTCTGAAGCTTCCCTGCAAAGTTATGGCACAATGCAGAAAACGCGTTTTCAGCCTGAGATAAGGTCGATTCCGGAACGCCTAACATAAATATGTTGATAACTCAGGAAAAACTCTACAGACAGCTTAGATTTGATGTGCAACTACTAGAAAGACCCTTTCTGCTATAGTGGAAGGTGAAAATTTCATGTTCTGAACCTTCCCTCCAAAGTTATGGCACAATGCAGACAACGCGTTTTCAGCCTGATATAAGGTGGGTTTCCGCAACGCCAAACATAAAAATGTTGATAACTTTGGAAAAACACATCAGACAGCTTAGATTTGACGTGCAACTACTAGAAAGACCCTTTCTGCTATATTGGGAGGTCAAAATTTCATGTTCTGAAGCTTCCCTGCAAAGTTATGGGACAATGCAGAAAACGATTTTTCATCCTGAGATAAGGTCGATTCCGGAACGCCAAACATAAAAATGTTGATAACTTTGGAAAAACATTTCAGACAGCTTAGATTTGATGTGCAATTACTAGAAACACCCTTTCTGCTATAGTGGGAGGTGAAATTGTCATGTTCTGAAGCTTCCCTGCAAAGTTATGGCACAATGAAGAAAACGCGTTTTCAGCCTGAGATAAGGTCGATTCCGGAACGCCTAACATAAATATGTTGATAACTCAGGAAAAACTCTACAGACAGCTTAGATTTGATGTGCAACTACCAGAAATACCCTTTCTGCTGAAGTGGGAGGTGAAAATTTCATGTTCTAAAGCTTCCCAGCAAAGTTATGGCACAATGCAGAAAACGCGTTTTAAGCGTGAGATAAGGTGAGTTCCGGAACGCCAAACATAAAAATGTTGAAAACTTTGGTTCAACACTTCAGACAGCTTAGATTTGATGTGCAACTACTAGAAAGACCCTTTCTGCTATAGTGGAAGGTGAAAATTTCATGTTCTGAACCTTCCCTCCAAAGTTATGGCACAATGCAGACAACGCGTTTTCAGCCTGATATAAGGTCGACTCCGCAACGCCAAACATAAAAATGTTGATAACTTTGGAAAAACACATCAGACAGCTTAGATTTGATGTGCAACTACTAGAAAGACCCTTTCTGCTATATTGGGAGGTCAAAATTTCATGTTCTGAAGCTTAACTGCAAAGTTATGGGACAATGCAGAAAACGATTTTTCATCCTGAGATAAGGTCGATTCCAGAACGCCAAACATAAAAATGTTGATAACTTTCGAAAAACACTTCAGACAGCTTAGATTTCATGTGCAACTACTAGAAAGACCCTTTCTGCTACAGTGGGAGGTGAAAATTTCATTTTCTGAAGCTTCCCTGCAAAGTTATGGCACAATGCAGAAAACGCGTTTTCAGTCTGAGATAAGGTGGGTTCCGGAACGCCAAACATAAAAATGTTGATAACTTTGGAAAAACATTTCAGACAGCTTAGATTTGATGTGCAACTACTAGAAAGACCCTTTACGGTATAGTGGGAGGTGAAAATGTCATGTTCTGAAGCTTCCCTGCAAAGTTATGGCACAATGCAGAAAACGCGTTTTCAGCCTGAGATAAGATTGATTCCGGAACGCCAAACATAAAAATGTTGATAACTTTGGAAAAACACTTCAGACAGCTTAGATTTGATGTGCAACTACTAGAAATACCCTTTCTGCTATAGTGGATGGTGAAAATTTCAGGTTCTGAAGCTTCCCTGCAAAGTTATGGGACAATGCAGAAAACGATTTTTCATCCTGAGATAAGGTCGATTCCGGAACGGCAAACATAAAAATGTTGATAACTTTCGAAAAACACTTCAGACAGCTTAGATTTGATGTGCAACTACTAGAAAGACCCTTTCTGCTAACGTGGGAGGTGAAAATTTCATTTTCTGAAGCTTCCCTGCAAAGTTATTGTCGTCGGGTTTAGGTTTTCAAGGTCTTGTGTACAAGGCGATTAGCTATAACATAAGCCGTCCCTAGTTCCAAGCACACTACCTCCCTTTGCCTCTCTGGTAAAGGGCCCCTCGGTTGGTCAACTCAGTCAGCCTCTTGTTGCGGACACGGTTCTAAAACTATAATAAGCATATCAACTATACCTTATTATATTAGTGAGTAGTGTCGGCGCTTCACTGAGCGGGTTATTTAATTAGCCCGACCTGTTAAGAAACAGGTTCTTGACCTTACAATGCTACACCTCTTACCGTAGTCTCTTTACTTAACTTCGTTTTGGGACTCATGATCGGATCCTAAATCCATTCCTTTCAAATAACATTTTCCCCATAAATGCCTAAAACTACCACCTAATCATTGACACAATAATTCAGGATGGAATAATGCTACCATGTGAGACACTCATTAAATGTGCAACAGGAGGAAATCAAACAATAACTCACCTATAACCCAATTGATGGTAGTAGGTAGGAGCCAGTTGATTCTTTAGTAGTCAGGGATCAACGCCGTTGTGCCTTTTCAGTACTTAATTCGTACTCAATTTTATTTTGTTTTTTGTCACAAAAATGTTTCTTCAAAAAATTAATAAAAGAATAGTAAAAACAGCAAAGTCAACCAAAAACAATAAAATCCATAAACTCAAGGGTATTGCCAGACGCTGATACCCAACAATATCAAAAGTACCGCCAGACGCTGGTACTAGTACATATACTTCAAAAACCATATAATCAAAAATACTTCAAAGACCGTATAATTAAAAATACTTCAAAACCATATAATCAAAAATTCTTCAAAGACCGTATAATTAAAAATACTTCAAAACCATATAATCAAAAATTACTTCAATAAAAAGGATTAATTCAAAAATAGTAAGAGAGAAATAAAAGATGAGTTAAAATCAAATGGTCCGAGAGCGAACAGCAAGAGCACCGTCCCAAGATAAGATAAAAACTTACGGCGGACAGACGCGGGCGAAGATCCAAAAAGAGCAAGAACCCAGGGTCACATCTCCGAGCGCTTATATAGCCACACACGGCTTTGAAGACATACCGACGTCCGTTTTCTCACGCCAAGCCAATTAGTCATATCTATAACTTATCTTGTTTTTCTCCAGGTGGCCTTTTGAAGTCCTTCCCTCAAAAGGATACATGTTCGGTGATAGATCATATTAGTGTCAATTGCGTCAGCACTTACATCATTTTTTACGTCACTGATGCCCGGTTCACCATATTAGGTCAGTACATCCACTCCATTTTGTCAGCACGTGCGCACTGGTTCAAACTAAGTTCAAGATGGCCACTTTCTCATGACTTCAAACGAGCGCGCCTTCAAGGTCATTCTCAGATCCGAGCACACAGCTGTTCATGAGTTCAAACGCGCATGATCAAAAGCATACAGGTTCACTAAAGTTTGAAACATTAAACAATTAATGATAAAAAATCAGAAACAATATCAAATATTATTTAGCAGGTCCATTAATGATAAAAACAGAAACAATATCAAATATTATTTAGCAGGTTTTTATTATAATATTTTCGAACTTCCAGTGTATACAACAGTTATGGCACAATGCAGAAAACGCGTTTTCATTCTGAGATAAGGTGGGTTCCGGAACGCCAAACATAAAAATGTTGATAACTTTGGAAAAACACTTCAGACATCTTAGATTTGATGTGCAACTACTAGAAAGACCCTTTCTGCTATAGTGGGAGGTGAAAATTTCATGTTCTGATGCTTCCCTGCAAAGTTAAGGAACAATGCAGAAAACGCGTTTTCAGCCTGAGATAAGGTCGATTCCGGAACGCCAAACATAAAAATGTTGATAACTTTCGAAAAACACTTCGGACAGCTTAGATCTGATGTGCAACTACTAGAAAGACCCTTTCTGCTATAGTGGGAGGTGAACATTTCATGTTCTGAAGCTTCCCTGAGAAGTTATGGCACAATGCAGAAAACGCGTTTTCAGCCTGAGATTAGGTGGGTTCCGGAACGCCAACCGTAAAAATGTTGATAACTTTGGAAAAACACTTCAGTCAGCTTAGATTTGATGTGCAACTACTAGAAAGACCTTTTCTGCTATAGTGGGAGGTGAACATTTCATGTTCTGAAGCTTCCGTGCAAAGTTATGGCACAATGCGTAAAACGCGTTTTCAGCCTGAGATAAGGTCGATTCCGGAACGCCATACATAAAAATGTTGATACCTTTTGAAAAACACTTCAGACAGCTTCGATTTGATGTGCAACTACTAGAAAGACCCATTCTGCTATAGTGGGAGGTGAGACTTTCATGTTCTGAAGCTTTCCTTCAAAGTTATGGCACAATGCAGAAAACGCGTTTTCAGCCTGAGACAAGGTGGGTTCCGGAACGCCAAACATAAAAATGTTGATAACGTTCGAAAAACACTTCAGACAGCTTAGATTTGATGCGCAACTACCAGAAAGACCCTTTCTGCTATAGTGGGAGGTGAAAATTTCATGATCTGAAGCTTCCCTGCAAAGTTAATGCACAATGCAGAAAACTCGTTTACAGCATGAGATAAGGTGGGTTCCGGAACGCCAAGCGTAAAAATGTTGATAACTTTGGAAAAACACTTCATACAGCTTAGATTTGATGTGCAACTACTAGAAAGAACTTTTCTGCTATAGTGGGAGGTGAACATTTCATGTTCTGAAGCTTCCGTGCAAAGTTATGGCACAATGCGTAAAACGCGTTTTCAACCTGAGATAAGGTGGGTTCCGGAAGGCCAAGCGTAAAAATGTTGATAACTTTGGAACAACACTTCAGACAGCTTAGATTTGATGTGCAACTCCTAGAAAGACCCTTTCTGCTATCGTGGGAGGTGAAAATTTCATTTTCTGAAGCTTCCCTGAAAAGTTATGGCACAATGCGTATAACGCGTTTTCAGCCTGAGATGAGGTCGATTCTGGAACGCCAAACATAAAAATGTTGATAACTTTCGAAAAACACTTAAGACAGCTTAGATTTGATGTGCAACTCCTCGAAAGACCCTTTCTGCTACAGTGGGAGGTTAAAATTTCATGTTCTGAAGATTCCCTGCAAAGTTATGGCACAATGCAGAAAACGCGTTTTCAGCCTGAGATAAGGTGGGTTCCGAAACACCAAACATAAAAATGTTGATAACTTTCGAAAAACACTTAAGACAGCTTAGATTTGATGTGCAACTCCTCTAAAGACCCTTTCTGCTACAGTGGGAGGTTAAAATTTCATGTTCTGAAGCTTCCCTGCAAAGTTATGGCACAATGCAGAAAACGCGTTTTCAGCCTGAGATAAGGTGGGTTCCGGAACGCCAAACATAAAAATGTTGATAACTTTCGAAAAACACTTCAGACAGCTTAGATTTGATGTGCAACTACTAGAAAGACCCTTTCTGCTATAGTGGGAGGTGAAAATTTCATGTTCTAAAGGTTCCCTGCAAAGTTATGGCACAATGCGTAACACGCGTTTTCAGCCTGAGATAAGGTCGATTCCGGAACGCCAAACATAAAAATGTTGATAACTTTCGAAAAACACTTCAGACAGCTTAGATTTGATGTGCAACTACAAGAAAGAGCCTTTCTGCTACAGTGGGTGGTTAAAATTTCATGTTCTGAAGCTTCCCTGCAAAGTTATAGCACAATGCAGAAAACGCGTTTTCAGCCTGAAAAAAGGTGGGTTCCGGAACGCCAAACATAAAAATGTTGATAACTTTGGAAAACCACTTCAGACAGCTTAGATTTGTTGTGCAACTACATGAAAGACCCTTTATGCTATTGTGGGAGGTTAAAATTTCATGTTCTGATGATTCCCAGCAAAGTTATGGCATAAAGCAGAAAACGCGTTTTCAGCAAGAGATAAGGTGGGTTCCGGAACGCCAAACATAAAAATGTTGATAACTTTGGAAAAAAACTTCAGACAGCTTAGATTTGATGTGTAACTACTAGAAAGACCCTTTCTGCTATAGTGGGAGGTGAAACTTTCATGTTCTGAAGCTTTCCTTCAAAGTTATAGCACAATGCAGAAAACGCGTTTTCAGCCTGAGACAAGATGGGTTCCGGAACGCCAAACATAAAAATGTTGATAACTTTCGAAAAACACTTCAGACAGCTTAGATTTGATGTGCAACGACTACAAAGATCCGGTCTGTTATTGTGGGAGTTGAAAATTTCATGTTCTGAAGCTTCCCTGCAAAGTTAAGGAACAATGCAGAAAACGCGTTTTCAGCCTGACATAAGGTGGGATTCCGGAACGCCAAACATAAAAATGTTGATAACTTTGGAAAAACACTTCAGACAGCTTAGATTTGATGTGCAACTACAAGAAAGACCCTTTCTGCTACACTGGGAGGTGAACATTTCATGTTCTGAAGCTTCCCTGCAAAGTTATGGCACAATGCGTAAAACGCGTTTTCAGCCTGAGATAAGGTCGATTCCGGAACGCTAAACATAAAAATGTTGATAACTTTGGAAAAACACTTCAGACAGCTTAGATTTGATGTGCAACTTCTAGAAAGACCCTTTCTGCTATAGTGGGAGGTGAAAATTTCTTGTTCTGAAGCTTCCCTGCAAAGTTATGGCACAATGCAGAAAACGCGTTTTCAGCCTGAAAAAAGGTGGGTTCCGGAACGCCAAACATAAAAATGTTGATAACTTTGGAAAACCACTTCAGACAGCTTAGATTTGTTGTGCAACTACAAGAAAGACCCTTTCTGCCACAGTGGGTGGTCAAAATTTCATGTTCTGAAGCTTCCCTGGAAAGTTATGGGACAATGCAGAAAACAATTTTTCAACCTGACATAAGGTCGATTCCGGGACGCCAAACATAAAAATGTTGATAACTTTCGAAAAACTCTTCAGACAGCTTAGATTTGATGTGCAACTACTTGAAAAACCCTTTCTGCTATAGTGGGAGGTGAAAATTTCATTTTCTGGAACTTCCCTGCAAAGTTATGGCACAATGCGTAAAACGCGTCTTCAGCCTGAGATTAGCTCGATTCCGGAACGCCAAACATGAAAATGTTGATAACTTTCGAAAAACACTTCAGACAGCTTAGATTTGATGTGCAACTACTAGAAAGACACTTTCTGCTATAGTGGGAGGTGAAAATTTCATTTTCTGAATCTTCCCTGAGAATTTATGGCACAATGCACAAAACGCGTTTTCAGCCTGAGATAAGGTGGGTTCCGGAACGCCAAACGTAAAAATGTTGATAACTTTGGAAAAAACATTTCAGACAGCTTAGATTTGATGTGCAACTACTAGAAAGACCCTTTCTGCCACAGTGGGAGGTCAAAATTTCATGTTCGGAAGCTTCCATGCAAAGTTATGGCACAATGCAGAAAACAATTTTTCATCCTGAGATAAGGTCGATTCTGTAACGCCAAACATAAAAATGTTGATAACTTTGGAAACACACTTCAGACAGCTTAGATTTGATGTGCAACTTCTAGAAAGACCCTTTCTGCTATCGTGGGAGGTGAACATTTCATGTTCTGATGCTTCCCTGAGAAGTTATGGCACAATGCAGAAAACGCGTTTTCAGACTGAGATAAGGTGGGTTCCGAAACACCAAACATGAAAATGTTGATAACTGTGGAAAAACACTTCAGACAGCTTAGATTTGATGTGCAACTACTAGAAAGACCCTTTCTGCTATAGTGGGAGGTGAACATTTCATGTTCTGAAGCTTCCCTGAGAAGTTATGGCACAATGCAGAAAACGCGTTTTCAGCCTGAGATAAGGTGGGTTCCGGAACGCCAAACATAAAAATGTTGATAACTTTCGAAAAACACTTCAGACAGCTTAGATTTGATGTGCAACTAATAGAAAAACCCTTTCTGCTATAGTGGGAGGTCAAAATTTCATGTTCTGAAGCTTCCCTGAGAAGTTATGGCACAATGCGTAAAACTCGTGTTCAGACTGAGATAACGTCGATTCCGGAACGCCAAACATAAAAATGTTGATAACTTTGGAAAAACATTTCAGACAGCTTAGATTTGATGCGCTACTACTAGAAAGACCCTTTCTGCTATAGTGGGAGGTTAAAATTTCATGTTCGGAAGCTTCCATGCACAGTTATGGCACAATGCAGACAACGCGTTTTCAGCCTGAGATAAGGTCGATTCTGGGACGCCAAACATAAAAATGTTGATAACTTTCGAAAAACACGACAGACAGCTTAGATTTGATGTGCAACTACTAGAAGGACCCTTTCTGCTATAGTGGGAGGTTAAAATTTCATGTACTGAAGCTTCCCTTGCAAAGTTATGGCACAATGCAGAAAACGCATTTTCAGCCTGAGATAAGGTGGGTTCCGGAACGCCAAACATAAAAATGTTGATAACTTTGGAAAAACACTTCAGACAGCTTAGATTTGATCTGCAACTACTAGAAAGACCCTTTCTGCTATAGTGGGAGGTGAACATTTCATGTTCTGAAGCTTCCCTGCAAAGTTATGGCACAATGCGTAAAAACGCGTTTTCAGCCTGAGATAAGGTCGATTCCGGAACGCTAAACATAAAAATGTTGATAACTTTGGAAAAAAACTTCAGACAGCTTAGATTTGATGTGCAACTATTAGAAAGACCCTTTCTGCTATCGTGGGAGGTGAACTTTTCGTGTTCTGAAGCTTCCCTGAGAAGTTATGGCACAATGCAGAAAACGCGTTTTCAGCCTGAGATAAGGTGAGTTCCGAAACGCCAAACATAAAAATGTTGATCACTTTCGAAAAACACTTCAGACAGCTTAGATTTGATGTGCAACTACTAGAAAGACCCTTTCTGCTATAGTGGGAGGTCAAAATTTCATGTTCTGAAGCTTCCCTGAAAAGTTATGGCACAATGCAGAAAACGCGTTTTTAGCCTGAGATAAGGTGGGTTCCGAAACGCCAAACGTAAAAATGTTTATCACTTTCGAAAAACACTTCAGACAGCTTAGATTTGATGTGCAACTACTAGAAAGACCCTTTCTGCTATAGTGGGAGGTGAACATTTCATGTTCTGAAGCTTCCCTGAGAAGTTATTGCACAATGCGTAAAACGCGTTTTCAGCCTGAGATAAGGTCCATTCTGGAACGCCAAACATAAAAATGTTGATAACTTCGGAACAACACTTCAGACAGCTTAGATTTGATGTGCAACTACTAGAAAGACCCTTTCTGCTATTGTGGGAGGTGAAAATTTCATGTTCTAAAGGTTCCCTGCAAAGTTATGGCACAATGCGTAAAACGCGTTTTCAGACTGAGATAAGGTGGATTCAGGAACGCCAAACATAAAAATGTTGATAACTTTGGAAAAACACTTCAGACAGCTTAGATTTGATGTGCAACTACTAGAAAGACCCTTTCTGCTATAGTGGGAGGTTAAAATTTCATGTTCGGAAGCTTCCATGCACAGTTATGGCACAATGCAGACAACGCGTTTTCAGCCTGAGATAAGGTCGATTCTGGGACGCCAAACATAAAAATGTTGATAACTTTCGAAAAACACTTCAGACAGCTTAGATTTGATGTGCAACTACTAGAAAGAACCTTTCTGCTATAGTGGGAGGTCAAAATTTCATGTTCTGAAACTTCTCTGGAAAGTTATGGGACAATGCAGAAAATGCATTTTCATCCTGAGATAATGTCGATTCCGGAACGCCAAACATAAAAATGTTGATAACTTTCGAAAAACACTTCAGACAGCTTAGATTTGATGTGCAACTACTAGAAGGACCCTTTCTGCTATAGTGGGAGGTTAAAATTTCATGTACTGAAGCTTCCCTGCAAAGTTATGGCACAATGCAGAAAACGCATTTTCAGCCTGAGATAAGGTGGGTTCCGGAACGCCAAACATAAAAATGTTGATAACTTTGGAAAAACACTTCAGACAGCTTAGATTTGATGTGCAACTACTAGAAAGACCCTTTCTGCTATAGTGGGAGGTGAACATTTCATGTTCTGAAGCTTCCCTGCAAAGTTATGGCACAATGCGTAAAAACGCGTTTTCAGCCTGAGATAAGGTCGATTCCGGAACGCTAAACATAAAAATGTTGATAACTTTGGAAAAACACTTCAGACAGCTTAGATTTGATGTGCAACTATTAGAAAGACCCTTTCTGCTATCGTGGGAGGTGAACATTTCATGTTCTGAAGCTTCCCTGAGAAGTTATGGCACAATGCAGAAAACGCGTTTTCAGCCCTAGATAAGGTGGGTTCCGAAACGCCAAACGTAAAAATGTTGATCACTTTGGAACAACACTTCAGACAGCTTAGATTTGATGTGCAACTACTGGAAAGACCCTTTCTGCTATAGTGGGAGGTGAAAATTTCATGTTCTAAAGATTCCCTGCAAAGGTATGGCACAATGCGTAAAACGCGTTTTCAGCCTGAGATAAGGTCGATTCCGGAACGCCATACATAAAAATGTTGATAACTTTGGAAAAACACATCAGACAGCTTAGATTTGATGTGCAACTACTAGAAAGACCATTTCTGCTATAGTGGGAGGTTAAAATTTCATGTTCGGAAGCTTCCATGCAAAGTTATGGCACCATGTAGACAACGCGTTTTCAGCCTGAGATAAGGTCGATTCTGGAACGCCAAACATAAAAATGTTGATAACTTTCGAAAAACACTTCAGACAGCTTAGATTTGATGTGCAACTCCTAGAAAGACCCTTTCTGCTATAGTGGGAGGTGAACATTTCATGTTCTGAAGCTTCCTTGCAAAGTTATGGCACAATGCAGAACACGCGTTTTCAGCTTGAGATAAGGTGGGTTCCGAAAAGCCAAACATAAAAATGTTGATAACTTTCGAAAAACACTTCAGACAGCTTAGATTTGAAGTGCAACTACTAGAAAGCCCCTTTCTGCTATGGTGGGAGGTGAACATTTCATGTTCTGAAGCTTCCCATGGAAAGTTATCGGACAATGCAGAAAATGCATTTTCATCCTGAGATAAGGTCGATTCCGGAACGCCAAACATAAAAATGTTGATAACTTTCGAAAAACACTTCAGACAGCTTAGATTTGATGTGCAACTACTAGAAGGACCCTTTCTGCTATAGTGGGAGGTTAAAATTTCATGTACTGAAGCTTCCCTGCAAAGTTATGGCACAATGCAGAAAACGCATTTTCAGCCTGAGATAAGGTGGGTTCCGGAACGCCAAACATAAAAATGTTGATAACTTTGCAAAAACACTTCAGACAGCTTAGATTTGATGTGCAACTATTAGAAAGACCCTTTCTGCTATCGTGGGAGGTGAACATTTCATGTTCTGAAGCTTCCCTGAGAAGTTATGGCACAATGCAGAAAACGCGTTTTCAGCCCTAGATAAGGTGGGTTCCGAAACGCCAAACGTAAAAATGTTGATCACTTTGGAACAACACTTCAGACAGCTTAGATTTGATGTGCAACTACTGGAAAGACCCTTTCTGCTATAGTGGGAGGTGAAAATTTCATGTTCTAAAGATTCCCTGCAAAGGTATGGCACAATGCGTAAAACGCATTTTCAGCCTGAGATAAGGTCGATTACGGAACGCCATACATAAAAATGTTGATAACTTTGGAAAAACACATCAGACAGCTTAGATTTGATGTGCAACTACTAGAAAGACCATTTCTGCTATAGTGGGAGGTTAAAATTTCATGTTCGGAAGCTTCCATGCAAAGTTATGGCACCATGTAGACAACGCGTTTTCAGCCTGACATAAGGTCGATTCTGGAACGCCAAACATAAAAATGTTGATAACATTCGAAAAACACTTCAGACAGCTTAGATTTGATGTGCAACTCCTAGAAAGACCCTTTCTGCTATAGTGGGAGGTTAACATTTCATGTTCTGAAACTTCCTTGCAAAGTTATGGCACAATGCAGAACACGCGTTTTCAGCTTGAGATAAGGTGGGTTCCGAAAAGCCAAACATAAAAATGTTGATAACTTTCGAAAAACACTTCAGACAGCTTAGATTTGAAGTGCAACTACTAGAAAGCCCCTTTCTGCTATAGTGGGACTTGAACATTTCATGTTCTGAAGCTTCCCTGAGAAGTTATGGCACAATGCAGAAAACGCGTTTTCAGCCTGAGATAAGGTGGGTTCCGGAACGCCAAGCGTAAAAATGTTGATAACTTTGGAATAACACTTCAGACAGCTTAGATTTGATGTGCAACTCCTAGAAAGACCCTTTCTGCGAGAGTGGGAGGTGAACATTTCATGTTCTGAAGCTTCCCTGCAAAGTTATGGCACAATGCAGAAAACGCGTTTTAAGCTTGAGATAAGGTGGGTTCCGGAACGCCAAACATAAAAATGTTGATAACTTTGGAAAAACACTTCAGACAGCTTAGATTTGATGTGCAACTACTAGAAAGACCCTTTCTGCTATAGTGGGAGGTGAACATTTCATGTTCTGAAGCTTCCCTGCAAAGTTATGGCACAATGCGTAAAAACGCGTTTTCAGCCTGAGATAAGGTCGATTCCGGAACGCCAAACATAAAAATGTTGATAACTTTGGAAAAACACTTCAGACAGCTTAGATTTGATGTGCAACTACTTGAAAGACCCTTTCTGCTACAGTGGGAGGTGAACATTTCATGTTCTGAAGCATCCCTGCAAAGTTATGGCACAATGCAGAAATCGAGTTTTCAGCCTGAGATAAGGTTGATTCCGGAACGCCAAACATAAAAATGTTGATAACTTTCGAAAAACACTTCAGACAGCTTAGATTTGATGTGCAACTACTAGAAAAACCCTTTCTGCTATAGTGGGAGGTGAAAATTTCATTTTCTGAAGCTTCCCTGCAAAGTTATGGCACAAAGCGTAAAAAGCGTTTTCAGCCTGAGATAAGGTCGATTCCGGAACGCCAAATATAAAAATGTTGATAACTTTGGAAAAACACTTCAGACAGCTTAGATTTGATGTGCAACTACTAGAAGGACACTTTCTGCTATAGTGGGAGGTGAACATTTCATGTTCTGAAGCTTCCCTGCAAAGTTATGGCACAATGCGTAAAACGCGTTTTCAGCCTGAGATAAGGTCGATTCCGGAAAGGCATATATAACAATGTTGGTAACTTTGGAAAAACACATCAGACTGCTTTGATTTGATGTGCAACTACTAGAAAGACCCTTTCTGCTATAGTGGTAGGTTAAAATTTCATGTTCGGAAGCTTCCATGCAAAGTTATGGCACAATGCAGACAACGCGTTTTCAGCCTGAGATAAGGTCGAATCTGGAACGCCAAACATAAAAATGTTGATCACTTTCGAAAAACAATTCAGACAGCTTAGATTTGATGTGCAACTACTAGAAAGACCCTTTCTGCTATAGTGGGAGGTGAACATTTCATGTTCTGAAGCCTCCCTGAGTAGTTATGGCACAATGCAGAAAACCCGTTTTCAGCCTGAGATAAGGTGGGTTCCGGAACGCCAAGCATAAAAATGTTGATAACTTTGGAACAACACTTCAGACAGCTTAGATTTGATGTGCAACTACTAGAAAGACCCTTTCTGCTATAGTGGGAGGTGAAAATTTCATTTTCTGAAGCTTCCATGCAAAGTTATGGCACAATGCAGACAACGCGTTTTCAGCCTGAGATAAGGTCGATTCCGGAACGCCAAACATAAAAATGTTGATAACTTTGGAAAAACACTTCAGACAGCTTAGATTTGATGTGCAACTACTAGAAAGACCCTTTCTGCTATAGTGGGAGGTGAACATTTCATGTTCTGAAGCTTCCCTGCAAAGTTATGGCACAAAGCGTAAAAAGCGTTTTCAGCCTGAGATAAGGTCGATTCCGGAACGCCAAATATAAAAATGTTGATAACTTTGGAAAAACACTTCAGACAGCTTAGATTTGATGTGCAACTACTAGAAGGACACTTTCTGCTATAGTGGGAGGTGAACATTTCATGTTCTGAAGCTTCCCTGCAAAGTTATGGCACAATGCGTAAAACGCGTTTTCAGCCTGAGATAAGGTCGATTCCGGAAAGGCTTATATAACAATGTTGGTAACTTTGGAAAAACACATCAGACTGCTTTGATTTGATGTGCAACTACTAGAAAGACCCTTTCTGCTATAGTGGTAGGTTAAAATTTCATGTTCGGAAGCTTCCATGCAAAGTTATGGCACAATGCAGACAACGCGTTTTCAGCCTGAGATAAGGTCGAATCTGGAACGCCAAACATAAAAATGTTGATCACTTTCGAAAAACAATTCAGACAGCTTAGATTTGATGTGCAACTACTAGAAAGACCCTTTCTGCTATAGTGGGAGGTGAACATTTCATGTTCTGAAGCCTCCCTGAGTAGTTATGGCACAATGCAGAAAACCCGTTTTCAGCCTGAGATAAGGTGGGTTCCGGAACGCCAAGCGTAAAAATGTTGATACCTTTGGAACAACACTTCAGACAGCTTAGATTTGATGTGCAACTACTAGAAAGACCCTTTCTGCTATAGTGGGAGGTGAAAATTTCATTTTCTGAAGCTTCCATGCAAAGTTATGGCACAATGCAGACAACGCGTTTTCAGCCTGAGATAAGGTCGATTCTGGAACGCCAAACATAAAAATGTTGATAACTTTCGAAAAACACTTCAGACAGCTTAGATTTGATGTGCAACGACTAGAAAGACCCTTTCTGCTATAGTGGGAGGTCAAAATTTCATGTTCTGAAGCTTCCCTGCAAAGTTATGGGACAATGCAGAAAATGATTTTTCATCCTGAGATAAGGTCGATTCCGGAACGCCAAACATAAAAATGTTGATAACTTTCGAAAAAACTTCAGACAGCTTAGATTTGATGTGCAACTACTAGAAAGACCCTTTCTGCTATAGTGGGAGGTGAAAATTTCATTTTCTGAAGCTTCCCTCCAAAGTTATGGCACAATGCAGAAAACGCGTTTTCAGCCTGAGATAAGGTGGGTTCCGGAACGCCAAGCCTAAAGATGTTGATAACTTTGGAACAACACTTCAGACAGCTTAGATTTGATGTGCAGCTACTAGAAAGACCCTTTTTGCTATAGTGGGCGGTGAAAATTTCATTTTCTGAAGCATCCCTGCAATGTTATGGCACAATGAGTAAAACGCGTTTTCAGCCTGAGATAAGGTCGATTCCGGAACGCCAAACATAAAAATGTTGATAACTTTCGAAAAACACTTCGGACAGCTTAGATCTGATGCGCAACTACTAGAAAGACCCTTTCTGCTATAGTGGGAGGTGAACATTGCATGTTCTGAAGCTTCCCTGAGAAGTTATGGCACAATGCAGAAAACGCGTTTTCAGCCTGAGACAAGGTGGGTTCCGGAACGCCAAGCGAAAAAATGTTGATAACTTTGGAACAACACTTCAGACAGCTTAGATTTGATGCGCAACTACTAGAAAGACCCTTTCTGCGATAGAGGGAGGTGAAACTTTCATGTTCTGAAGCTTTCCTTCAAAGTTATGGCACAATGCAGACAACGCGTTTTCAGCCTGAGATAAAGTCGATTCTGGAACGCCAAACATAAAAAATGTTGATAACTTTTGAAAAACACTTCAGACAGCTTAGATTTGATGTGCAACTACTAGAAAGACCCTTTCTGCTATAGTGGGAGGTCAAAATTTCATGTTCTGAAACTTCCCTGGAAAGTTATGGGACAATGCAGAAAACGATTTTTCATGCTGACATAAAGTCGATTCCGGAACGCCAAACATAAAAATGTTGATAACTTTCGAAAAACACTTCGGACAGCTTCGATTTGATGTGCAACTACTAGAAAGACCCTTTCTGCTATAGTGGGAGGTGAAAATTTCATGTTCTGAAGCTTCCCTGAGAATTATGGCACAATGCAGAAAACGCGTTTTCAGCGTGAGATAAGGTGGGTTCCGAAACGCCAAACGTAAAAATATTGATCACTTTGGAACAACACTTCAGACAGCTTAGATTTGATGTGCAAGTACCAGAAAGACCCTTTCTGCTATAGTGGGAAGTGAACATTTCATGTTCTAAAGCTTCCCTGAGAATTATGGCACAATGCAGAAAACGCGTTTTCAGCATGAGATAAGGTGGGTTCCGAAACGCCAAACGTAAAAATATTGATCACTTTGGAACAACACTTCAGACAGCTTAGATTTGATGTGCAAGTACCAGAAAGACCCTTTCTGCTAAAGTGGGAGGTGAAAATTTCATGTTCTGAAGCTTCCCTGAGAAGTTATGGCACAATGCGTAAAACGCGTTTTCAGCCTGAGATAAGGTCGATTCTGGAACGCCAAACATAAAAATGTTGATAACTTTGGAAAAACACTTCAGACAGCTTAGATTTGATGTGCAACTACTAGAAAGACCCTTTCTGCTATAGTGGGAGGTGGAAATTTCATGTTCTGAAGCTTCCCTGGAAAGTTATGGGACAATGCAGAAAACGATTTTTCATCCTGAGATAAGGTCGATTCCGGAACACCAAACATAAAAATGTTGATAACTTTCGAAAAACACTTCAGACAGCTTAGATTTGATGTGCAACTACTAGAAAGACCCTTTTTGCGATAGTGGGCGGTGAAAATTTCATTTTCTGAAGCATCCCTGCAATGTTATGGCACAATGAGTAAAACGCGTTTTCAGCCTGAGATAAGGTCGATTCCGGAACGCCAAACATAAAAATGTTGATTACTTTCGAAAAACAGTTCGGACAGCTTAGATCTGATGCGCAACTACTAGAAAGACCCTTTCTGCTATAGTGGGAGGTGAACATTGCATGTTCTGAAGCTTCCCTGAGAAGTTATGGCACAATGCAGAAAACGCGTTTTCAGCCTGAGACAAGGTGGGTTCCGGAACGCCAAGCGAAAAAATGTTAATAACTTTGGAACAACACTTCAGACAGCTTAGATTTGATGTGCAACTACTAGAAAGACCCTTTCTGCTATAGAGGGACGTGAAACTTTCATGTTCTGAAGCTTTCCTTCAAAG
Source organism: Synchiropus splendidus (assembly GCF_027744825.2). Classification (NCBI taxonomy): domain Eukaryota; kingdom Metazoa; phylum Chordata; class Actinopteri; order Syngnathiformes; family Callionymidae; genus Synchiropus; species Synchiropus splendidus. The sequence continues at coordinate 40,456,217 of NC_071335.1, forward strand.
TTATGGCACAATGCAGACAAAGCGTTTTCAGCCTGAGATAAAGTCGATTCTGGAACGCCAAACATAAAAATGTTGATAACTTTTGAAAAACACTTCAGACAGCTTAGATTTGATGTGCAACTACTAGAAATACCCTTTCTGCTATAGTGGGAGGTGAAAATTTCATGTTCTGAAGCTTCCCTGAGAATTATGGCACAATGCAGAAAACGCGTTTTCAGCGTGAGATAAGGTGGATTCCGAAACGCCAAACGTAAAAATATTGATCACTTTGGAACAACACTTCAGACAGCTTAGATTTGATGTGCAAGTACCAGAAAGACCCTTTCTGCTATAGTGGGAAGTGAACATTTCATGTTCTGAAGCTTCCCTGAGAAGTTATGGCACAATGCGTAAAACGCGTTTTCAGCCTGAGATAAGGTCGATTCTCGAACGCCAAACATAAAAATGTTGATAACTTTGGAAAAACACTTCAGACAGCTTAGATTTGATGTGCAACTACTAGAAAGACCCTTTCTGCTATAGTGGGAGGTCGAAATTTCATGTTCTGAAGCTTCCCTGGAAAGTTATGGGACAATGCAGAAAACGATTTTTCATCCTGAGATAAGGTCGATTCCGGAACAACAAACATAAAAATGTTGATAACTTTCGAAAAACACTTCGGACAGCTTAGATCTGATGTGCAACTACTAGAAAGAACCTTTCTGCTATCGTGGGAGCTGAACATTTCATGTTCTGAAGCTTCCCTGAGAAGTTATTGCACAATGAAGAAAACGCGTTTTCAGCCTGAGATAAGGTGGGTTCCGGAACGCCAAACATAAAAATGTTTATAACTTTGGAAAAACACTTCAAACAGCTTAGATTTGATGTGCAACTACTAGAAAGACCCTTTCTGCTATAGTGGGAGGTGAAAATTTCATGTTCTGAAGCTTCCTTGCAAAGTTATGGCATAATGCAGAAAATGCGTTTTCAGCCTGAGATAAGGTTGATTCCAGAACGCCAAACATAAAAATGTTTATAACTTTGGAAAAACACTTCAAACAGCTTAGATTTGATGTGCAACTACTAGAAAAACCCTTTCTGCTATAGTGTGAGGTGAAAATTTCATTTTCTGAAGCTTCCCTGCAAAGTTATGGCACAAAGCGTAAAAAGCGTTTTTAGCCTGAGATAAGGTCGATTCCGGAACGCCATACATAAAAATGTTGATAACTTTGGAACAACACTTCAGACAGCTTAGATTTGATGTGCAACGACTAGAAAGACCCTTTCTGCTATAGTGGGAGGTCAAAATTTCATGTTCTGAAGCTTCCCTGGAAAGTTATGGGACAATGTAGAAAAAGATTTTTCTTCCTGAGATAAGGTCGATTCCGGAACGCCAAACATTAAAATGTTGATAACTTTGGAAAAACACTTCAGACAGCTTAGATTTGATGTGCAACAACTAGAAAGACCCTTTCTGCTATAGTGGGAGGTGAACATTTCATGTTCTGAAGCTTCCCTGAGAATTATGGCACAATGCAGAAAACGCGTTTTCAGCCTGAGATAAGGTCGATTCTGGAACGCCAAACATAAAAATGTTGATAACTTTGGAAAAACACTTCAGACAGCTTAGATTTGATGTGCAACTACTAGAAAGACCCTTTCTGCTATAGTGGGAGGTCGAAATTTCATGTTCTGAAGCTTCCCTGGAAAGTTATGGGACAATGCAGAAAACGATTTTTCATCCTGAGATAAGGTCGATTCCGGAACACCAAACATAAAAATGTTGATAACTTTGGAAAAACACTTCAGACAGCTTCGATTTGATGTGCAACTACTAGAAAGACCCTTTCTGCTATAGTGGGAGGTGAACATTTCATGTTCTGAAGCTTCCCTGAGAAGTTATGGCACAATGCAGAAAACGCGTTTTCAGCCTGAGATAAGGTGGGTTCCGAAACGCAAAACGTAAAAATGTTGATCACTTTGGAATAACACTTCAGACCGCTTAGATTTGATGTGCAACTACTAGAAAGACCCTTTCTGCTATAGTGGGATGTGAAAATTTCATTTTCTAAAGGTTCCCTGCAAAGTTATGGCACAATGCGTAAAACGCGTTTTCAGCCTGAGATAAGGTCGATTCCGGAACGCCAAACATTAAAATGTTGATAACTTTGGAAAAACACTTCAGACAGCTTAGATTTGATGTGCAACTACTAGAAAGACCCTTTCTGCTATAGTGGGAGGTCGAAATTTCATGTTCTGAAGCTTCCCTGGAAAGTTATGGGACAATGCAGAAAACGATTTTTCATCCTGAGATAAGGTCGATTCCGGAACACCAAACATAAAAATGTTGATAACTTTGGAAAAACACTTCGGACAGCTTAGATCTGATGTGCAACTACGAGAAAGACCCTTTCTGCTATCGTGGGAGGTGAACATTTCATGTTCTGAAGCTTCCCTGAGAAGTTATGGCACAATGCAGAAAACGCGTTTTCAGCCTGAGATAAGGTGGGTTCCAGAACGCCAAGCCTAAAAATGTTGATAACTTTGGAACAATATTTCTGACAGCTTAGATTTGATGTGTAACTACTAGAAAGACCCTTTCTGCTATAGAGGGAGGTGAAACTTTCATGTTCTGAAGCTTCCCTGAGAAGTTATGGCACAATGCAGAAAACGCGTTTTCAGCCTGAGATAAGGTGGGTTCCAGAACGCCAAGCGAAAAAATGTAGATAACTTTGGAACAACACTTCATACAGCTTAGATTTGATGTGCAACTACTAGAAAGACCCTTTCTGCTATAGAGGGAGGTGAAACTTTCATGTTTTGAAGCTTTCCTTCAAAGTTATGGCACAATGCAGACAACGCGTTTTCAGCCTGAGATAAAGTCGATTCTGGAACTCCAAACATAAAAATGTTGATAACTTTTGAAAAACACTTCAGACAGCTTAGATTTGATGTGCAACTACTAGAAATACCCTTTCTGCTATAGTGGGAGGTTAAAATTTCATGTTCTGAAGCTTCCCTGCAAAGATATGGCACAATGCAGAAAACGTGTTTTCAGCCTGAGATAAGGTGGGTTCCGGAATGCCAAACATAAAAATGTTGATAACTTTGGAAATACACTTCAGACAGCTTAGATTTGATGTGCAACTATTAGAAAGACCCTTTCTGCTATAGTGGGAGGTGAACATTTCATGTTCTGAAGCTTCCCTGAGAAGTTATGGCACAATGCAGAAAACGCGTTTTCAGCCTGAGATAAGGTGGGTTCCGGAACGCCAAGCAAAAAAATGTTGATAACTTTGGAACAACACACCAGACAGCTTAGATTTGATGTGCAACTACTAGAAAGACCCTTTCTGCTATAGAGGGAGGTGAAACTTTCATGTTCTGAAGCTTTCCTTCAAAGTTATGGCACAATGCAGACAACGCGTTTTCAGCCTGAGATAAGGTCGATTCCGGAACGCCATAGATAAAAATGTTGATAACTTTGGAACAACACTTCAGACAGCTTAGATTTGATGTGCAACGACTAGAAAGACCCTTTCTGCTATAGTGGGAGGTCAAAATTCCATGTTCTGAAGCTTCCCTGGAAAGTTATGGGACAATGTAGAAAACGATTTTTCTTCCTGAGATAAGGTCGATTCCGGAACGCCAAACATTAAAATGTTGATAACTTTGGAAAAACACTTCAGACAGCTTAGATTTGATGTGCAACTACTAGAAAGACCCTTTCTGCTATAGTGGGAGGTGAACATTTCATGTTCTGAAGCTTCCCTGAGAATTATGGCACAATGCAGAAAACGCGTTTTCAGCCTGAGATAAGGTCGATTCTGGAACGCCAAACATAAAAATGTTGATAACTTTGGAAAAACACTTCAGACAGCTTAGATTTGATGTGCAACTACTAGAAAGACCCTTTCTGCTATAGTGGGAGGTCGAAATTTCATGTTCTGAAGCTTCCCTGGAAAGTTATGGGACAATGCAGAAAACTATTTTTCATCCTGAGATAAGGTCGATTCCGGAACACCAAACATAAAAATGTTGATAACTTTGGAAAAACACTTCAAACAGCTTCGATTTGATGTGCAACTACTAGAAAGACCCTTTCTGCTATAGTGGGAGGTGAACATTTCATGTTCTGAAGCTTCCCTGAGAAGTTATGGCACAATGCAGAAAACGCGTTTTCAGCCTGAGATAAGGTGGGTTCCGAAACGCAAAACGTAAAAATGTTGATCACTTTTGAATAACACTTCAGACCGCTTAGATTTGATGTGCAACTACTAGAAAGAACCTTTCTGCTATAGTGGGATGTGAAAATTTCATTTTCTAAAGGTTCCCTGCAAAGTTATGGCACAATGCGTAAAACGCGTTTTCAGCCTGAGATAAGGTCGATTCCGGAACGCCAAACATTAAAATGTTGATAACTTTGGAAAAACACTTCAGACAGCTTAGATTTGATGTGCAACTACTCGAAAGACCCTTTCTGATATAGTGGGAGGTGAACATTTCATGTTCTGAAGCTTCCCTGAGAAGTTATGGCGCAATGCAGAAAACGTGTTTTCAGCCTGAGATAAGGTGGGTTCCGAAACGCCAAACGTAAAAATGTTGATCACTTTGGAACAACACTTCAGACGGCATAGATTTGATGTGCAATTACTAGAAAGACCCTTTCTGCTATAGTGGGAGGTCGAAATTTCATGTTCTGAAGCTTCCCTGGAAAGTTATGGGACAATGCAGAAAACGATTTTTCATCCTGAGATAAGGTCGATTCCGGAACACCAAACATGAAAATGTTGATAACTTTCGAAAAACACTTCGGACAGCTTAGATTTGATGTGCAATTACTAGAAAGACCCTTTCTGCTATCGTGGGAGGTGAACATTTCATGTTCTGAAGCTTCCCTGAGAAGTTATGGCACAATGCAGAAAACGCGTTTTCAGCCTGAGATAAGGTGGGTTCCGGAACGCCAAGCCTAAAAATGTTGATAACTTTGGAACAATATTTCTGACAGCTTAGATTTGATGTGTAACTACTAGAAAGACCCTTTCTGCTATAGTGGGAGGTGAACATTTCATGTTCTGAAGCTTCCTTGCAAAGTTATGGCACAATGCAGAAAATGCGTTTTCAGCCTGAGATAAGGTTGATTCCGGAACGCCAAACATAAAAATGTTGATAACTTTGGAAAAACACTTCAAACAGCTTAGATTTGATGTGCAACTACTAGAAACACCCTTTCTGCTATAGTGGGAGGTGAACATTTCATGTTCTGAAGCTTCCCTGAGAAGTTATGGCACAATGCAGAAAACGCGTTTTCAGCCTGAGATAAGGTGGGTTCCGAAACGCAAAACGTAAAAATGTTGATCACTTTGGAATAACACTTCAGACAGCTTAGATTTGATGTGCAACTACTAGAAAGACCCTTTCTGCTACAGTGGGAGGTGAAAATTTCATGTTCTGAAGCATCCCGGCAAAGTTATGGCACAATGCAGAAATCGAGTTTTCAGCCTGAGATAAGGTGGGTTCCGAAACGCCAAACGTAAAAATGTTGATAACTTTGGAACAACACTTCAGACAGCTTAGATTTGATGTGCAACTACTAGAAAAACCCTTTCTGCTATAGTGGGAGGTGAAAATTTCATTTTCTAAGCTTCCCTGCAAAGTTATGGCTCAAAGCGTAAAAAGCGTTTTCAGCCTGAGATAAGGTCGATTCCAGAACGCCATACATAAAAATGTTGATAACTTTGGAAAAACACTTCAGACAGCTTCGATTTGATGTGCAACTACTAGAAAGACCCTTTCTGCTATAGTGGGAGGTGAACATTTCATGTTCTGAAGCTTCCCTGAGAAGTTATGGCACAATGCAGAAAACGCGTTTTCAGCCTAAGATAAGGTGGGTTCCGAAACGCAAAACATAAAAATGTTGATCACTTTGGAATAACACTTCAGACAGCTTAGATTTGATGTGCAACTACTAGAAAGACCCTTTCTGCTATAGTGGGAGGTGAAAATTTCATGTTCTAAAGGTTCCCTGCAAAGTTATGGCACAATGCGTAAAACGCGTTTTCAGCCTGAGATAAGGTTGATTCCGGAACGCCATACATAACAATGTTGATAACTTTGGAAAAACACTTCAGACAGCTAAGATTTGATGTGCAACTACTAGAAAGACCCTTTCTGCTATAGTGGTAGGTTAAAATTTCATGTTCGGAAGCTTCCATGCAAAGTTATGGCACAATGCAGACAACGCGTTTTCAGCCTGAGATAAGGTTGATTCCGGAACGCCATACATAACAATGTTGATAACTTTGGAAAAACACTTCAGACAGCTAAGATTTGATGTGCAACTACTAGAAAGACCCTTTCTGCTATAGTGGTAGGTTAAAATTTCATGTTCGGAAGCTTCCATGCAAAGTTATGGCACAATGCAGACAACGCGTTTTCAGCCTGAGATAAGGTCGATTCTGGAACGCCAAACATAAAAATGTTGATAACTTTTGAAAAACACTTCAGACAGCTTAGATTTGATGTGCAACTACTAGAAAAACCCTTTCTGCTATAGTGGGAGGTGAACATTTCATGTTCTGAAGCTTCCCTGAGAATTACGGCACACTGCAGAAAACGCGTTTTCAGCGTGAGATAAGGTGGGTTCCGAAACGCCAAACGTAAAAATATTGATCACTTTGGAACAACACTTCAGACAGCTTAGATTTGATGTGCAAGTACCAGAAAGACCCTTTCTGCTAATGTGGGAGGTGAACATTTCATGTTCTGAAGCTTCCCTGAGAAGTTATGGCACAATGCGTAAAACGCGTTTTTAGGCTGAGATAAGGTCGATTCCGGAACGCCAAACATTAAAATGTTGATAACTTTCGAAAAACACTTCGGACAGCTTAGATCTGATGTGCAACTACTAGAAAGACCCTTTCTGCTATCGTGGGAGGTGAACATTTCATGTTCTGAAGCTTCCCTGAGAAGTTATGGCACAATGCAGAAAACGCGTTTTCAGCCTGAGATAAGGTGGGTTCCGGAACGCCAAGCGTAAAAATGTTGATAACTTTGGAACAATATTTCTGACAGCTTAGATTTGATGTGTAACTACTAGAAAGACCCTTTCTGCTATAGTGGGAGGTCGAAATTTCATGTTCTGAAGCTTCCCTGGAAAGTTATGGGACAATGCAGAAAACGATTTTTCATCCTGAGATAAGTTCGATACTGGAACGCCAAACATAAAAATGTTGATAACTTTGGAACAACACTTCAGACAGCTTAGATTTGACGTGCAACTACTAGAAAGACTCTTTCTGTTATAGTGGGAGGTGAACATTTCATGTTCTAAAGGTTCCCTGCAAAGTTATGGCACAATGCGTAAAACTCGTTTTCAGCCTGAGATAAGGTTGATTCCGGAACGCCATACATAACAATGTTGATAACTTTGGAAAAACACATCAGACAGCTTAGATTTGATGTGCAACTACTAGAAAGACCCTTTCTGCTACAGTGGGAGGTGAAAATTTCATGTTCTGAAGCTTCCCTGGAAAGTTATGGGACAATGTAGAAAACGATTTTTCTTCCTGAGATAAGGTGGGTTCCGGAACGCCAAGCGTAAAAATGTTGATAACTTTGGAACAACACTTCAGACAGCTTAGATTTGATGTGCAACTACTAGAAAGACCCTTTCTGCTATAGTGGTAGGTGAAAATTTCATTTTCTGAAGCTTCCCTGCAAAGTTATGGCACAATGCGTAAAACGCGTTTTCAGCCTGAGATAAGGTCGATTCTGGAACTCCAAACATAAAAATGTTGATAACTTTGGAAAAACACCTCAGACAGCTTAGATTTGATTTGCAACTACTAGAAAGACCCTTTCTGCTATAGTGGGAGGTCAAAATTTCATGTTCTGAAGCTTCCCTGGAAAGTTATGGGACAATGCAGAAAATGATTTTTCATCCTGAGATAAGTTCGATACTGGAACGCCAAACATAAAAATGTTGATAACTTTGGAACAACACTTCAGACAGTTTAGATTTGACGTGCAACTACTAGAAAGACCCTTTCTGTTATAGTGGGAGGTGAACATTTCATGTTCTAAAGGTTCCCTGCAAAGTTATGGCACAATGCGTAAAACTCGTTTTCAGCCTGAGATAAGGTTGATTCCGGAACGCCATACATAACAATGTTGATAACTTTGGAAAAACACATCAGACAGCTTAGATTTGATGTGCAACTACTAGAAAGACCCTTTCTGCTATAGTGGGAGGTGAACATTTCATGTTCTGAAGCTTCCCTGAGAATTATGGCACAATGCAGAAAACGCGTTTTCAGCGTGAGATAAGGTGGGTTCCGAAACGCCAAACGTAAAAATATTGATCACTTTGGAACAACACTTCAGACAGCTTAGATTTGATGTGCAAGTACCAGAAAGACCCTTTCTGCTAAAGTGGGAGGTGAACATTTCATGTTCTGAAGCTTCCCTGAGAAGTTATGGCACAATGCGTAAAACGCGTTTTTAGGCTGAGATAAGGTCGATTCCGGAACACCAAACATTAAAATGTTGATAACTTCGGAAAAACACTTCAGACAGCTTAGATTTGATGTGCAACTACTAGAAAGATCCTTTCTGCTATAGTGGGAGGTGAAAATTTCATTTTCTGAAGCTTCCCTGCAAAGTTATGGCTCAATGCGTAAAAAGCGTTTTCAGCCTGAGATAAGGTCGATTCCGGAACGCCATACATAAAAATGTTGATAACTTTGGAAAAACACTTCAGACAGCTTCGATTTGATGTGCAACTACTAGAAAGACCCTTTCTGCTATAGTGGGAGGTGAAAATTTCATTTTCTAAAGGTTCCCTGCAAAGTTATGGCACAATGCGTAAAACGCGTTTTCAGCCTGAGATAAGGTCGATTCCGGAACTCCAAACATTAAAATGTTGATAACTTTGGAAAAACACTTCAGACAGCTTAGATTTGATGTGCAACTACTAGAAAGACCCTTTCTGCTATAGTGGGATGTGAACATTTCATGTTCTGAAGCTTCCCTGAGAAGTTATGGCGCAATGCAGAAAACGTGTTTTCAGCCTGAGATAAGGTGGGTTCCGAAACGCCAAACGTAAAAATGTTGATCACTTTGGAACAACACTTCAGACGGCTTAGATTTGATGTGCAATTACTAGAAAGACCCTTTCTGCTATCGTGGGAGGTGAACATTTCATGTTCTGAAGCTTCCCTGAGAAGTTATGGCACAATGCAGAAAACGCGTTTTCAGCCTGAGATAAGGTGGGTTCCGGAACGCCAAGCCTAAAAATGTTGATAACTTTGGAACAATATTTCTGACAGCTTAGATTTGATGTGTAACTACTAGAAAGACCCTTTCTGCTATAGTGGGAGGTGAAAATTTCATGTTCTGAAGCTTCCTTGCAAAGTTATGGCACAATGCAGACAACGCGTTTTCAGCCTGAGATAAGGTCGATTCTGGAACGCCAAACATAAAAATGTTGATAACTTTCGAAAAACACTTCAGACAGCTTAGATTTGATGTGCAACTACTAGAAAAACCCTTTCTGCTATAGTGGGAGGTGAACATTTCATGTTCTGAAGCTTCCCTGAGAAGTTATGGCACAATGCAGAAAACGCGTTTTCAGCCTGAGATAAGGTGGGTTCCGGAACGCCAAGCGTAAAAATGTTGATAACTTTGGAACAACACTTCAGACAGCTTAGATTTGATGTACAACTACTAGAAAGACCCTTTCTGCTATAGTGGTAGGTGAAAATTTCATTTTCTGAAGCTTCCCTGCAAAGTTATGGCACAATGCGTAAAACGCGTTTTCAGCCTGAGATAAGGTCGATTCTGGAACTCCAAACATAAAAATGTTGATAACTTTGGAAAAACACCTAAGACAGCTTAGATTTGATGTGCAACTACTAGAAAGACTCTTTCTGTTATAGTGGGAGGTGAACATTTCATGTTCTGAAGCTTCCCTGCAAAGATATGGCACAATGCAGAAAACGTGTTTTCAGCCTGAGATAAGGTGGGTTCCGGAACGCCAAACATAAAAATGTTGATAACTTTGGAAATACACTTCAGACAGCTTAGATTTGATGTGCAACTACTAGAAAGACCCTTTCTGCTATAGTGGGAGGTGAAACTTTCATGTTCTGAAGCTTTCCTTCAAAGTTATGGCACAATGCAGACAACGCGTTTTCAGCCTGAGATAAGTTCGATTCCGGAACGCCATACATAAAAATGTTGATAACTTTGGAACAACACTTCAGACAGCTTAGATTTGATGTGCAACGACTAGAAAGACCCTTTCTGCTATAGTGGGAGGTCAAAATTTCATGTTCTGAAGCTTCCCTGGAAAGTTATGGGACAATGTAGAAAATGATTTTTCTTCCTGAGATAAGGTCGATTCCGGAACGCCAAGCATAAAAATGTTGATAACTTTGGAAAAACACTTCAGACAGCTTAGATTTGATGTGCAACTACTAGAAAGACCCTTTCTGCTATCGTGGGAGGTGAACATTTCATGTTCTGAAGCTTCCCTGAGAAGTTATGGCACAATGCAGAAAACGCGTTTTCAGCCTGAGATAAGGTGGGTTCCGGAACGCCAAGCCTAAAAATGTTGATAACTTTGGAACAATATTTCTGACAGCTTAGATTTGATGTGTAACTACTAGAAAGACCCTTTCTGCTATAGTGGGAGGTGAAAATTTCATGTTCTGAAGCTTCCTTGCAAAGTTATGGCACAATGCAGAAAATGCGTTTTCAGCCTGAGATAAGGTTGATTCCGGAACGCCAAACATAAAAATGTTGATAACTTTGGAAAAACTCTTCAGACAGCTTCGATTTGATGTGCAACTACTAGAAAGACCCTTTCTGCTATAGTGGGAGGTGAACATTTCATGTTCTGAAGCTTCCCTGAGAAGTTATGGCACAATGCAGAAAACGCGTTTTCAGCCTGAGATAAGGTGGGTTCCGAAACGCAAAACGTAAAAATGTTGATCACTTTGGAATAACACTTCAGACAGCTTAGATTTGATGTGCAACTACTAGAAAGACCCTTTCTGCTATAGTGGGAGGTGAAAATTTCATTTTCTAAAGGTTCCCTGCAAAGTTATGGCACAATGCGTAAAACGCGTTTTCAGCCTGAGATAAGGTCGATTCAGGAACGCCAAACATTAAAATGTTGATAACTTTGGAAAAACACTTCAGACAGCTTAGATTTGATGTGCAACTACTAGAAAGACCCTTTCTGCTATAGTGGGAGGTGAACATTTCATGTTCTGAAGCTTCCCTGAGAAGTTATGGCGCAATGCAGAAAACGTGTTTTCAGCCTGAGATAAGGTGGGTTCCGAAACGCCAAACGTAAAAATGTTGATCACTTTGGAACAACACTTCAGACGGCTTAGATTTGATGTGCAATTACTAGAAAGACCCTTTCTGCTATAGTGGGAGGTCGAAATTTCATGTTCTGAAGCTTCCCTGGAAAGTTATGGGACAATGCAGAAAACGATTTTTCATCCTGAGATAAGGTCGATTCCCGAACACCAAACATAAAAATGTTGATAACTTTCGAAAAACACTTCGGACAGCTTAGATCTGATGTGCAACTACGAGAAAGACCCTTTCTGCTATCGTGGGAGGTGAACATTTCATGATCTGAAGCTTCCCTGAGAAGTTATGGCACAATGCGTAAAACGCGTTTTTAGGCTGAGATAAGGTCGATTCCGGAACGCCAAACATTAAAATGTTGATAACTTTGGAAAAACACTTCAGACAGCCTAGATTTGATGTGCAACTACTAGAAAGACCCTTTCTGCTATAGTGGGAGGTGAACATTTCATGTTCTAAAGGTTCCCTGCAAAGTTATGGCACAATGCGTAAAACTCGTTTTCAGCCTCAGATAAGGTTGATTCCGGAACGCCATACATAACAATGTTGATAACTTTGGAAAAACACATCAGACAGCTTAGATTTGATGTGCAACTACTAGAAAGACCCTTTCTGCTACAGTGGGAGGTGAAAATTTCATGTTCTGAAGCATCCCGGCAAAGTTATGGCACAATGCAGAAATCGAGTTTTCAGCCTGAGATAAGGTGGGTTCCGAAACGCCAAACGTAAAAATGTTGATAACTTTGGAACAACACTTCAGACAGCTTAGATTTGATGTGCAACTACTAGAAAGACCCTTTCTGCTGTAGTGGTAGGTTAAAATTTCATGTTCGGAAGCTTCCATGCAAAGTTATGGCACAATGCAGACAACGCGTTTTCAGCCTGAGATAAGGTCGATTCTGGAACGCCAAACATAAAAATGGTGTTAACTTTGGAAAAACACTTCAGACAGCTTCGATTTGATGTGCAACTACTAGAAAGACCATTTCTGCTATAGTGGGAGGTGAAAATTTCATGTTCTGAAGCTTCCCTGCAAAGTTATGGCACAATCCAGAAAACGCGTTTTCAGCCGGAGATAAGGTGGGTTCCAGAACGCCAAACATAAAAATGTTGATAACTTTGGAAAAACACTTCAGACAGCTTAGATTTGATGTGCAACTACAAGAAAGATCCTTTCTGCTACAGTGGGAGGTGAAAATTTCATGTTCTGAAGCTTTCCCGCAAAGTTATGGCACAATGCGTAAAACGCGTTTTCAGCCTGAGATAAGGTTGTTTCTGGAACGCCAAACATAAAAATGGTGTTAACTTTGGAAAAACACTTCAAACAGCTTAGATTTGATGTGCAACTACTAGAAAGACCCTTTCTGCTATAGTGGGAGGTGAAAATTTCATGTTCTGAAGCTTCCCTGCAAAGTTATGGCACAATGCAGAAAACGCGTTTTCAGCCTGAGATAAGATGTTTTCCGGAACGCCAAAAATAAAAATGTTGATAACTTCAGAAAAACACTTCAGACAGCTTAGTTTTGAGGTGCACCTACTACAAAGACCCTGTCTGTCATAGTGGGAGTTGAAAATTTCATGTTCTGAAGCTTCCCTGCAAAGTTATGGCACAATGCAGAAAACGCGTTTTCAGCCTGAGATAAGGTCGTTTCCGGAACGCCAAACATAAAAATATTGATAACTTTCGAAAAACACTTCAGACAGCTTAGATTTGATGTGCAACTTCTCGAATGACCTTTTCTGCTATAGTGTGAGGTTAAAATTTCATGTTCTGAAGCTTCCCTGCAAAGTTATGGCACAATGCAGAAAACGCGTTTTTATTCTCAGATAAGGTCGATTCCGGAACGCCAAACATCAAAATGTTGATAACTTTGGAAAAAAAACTTCAGACAGCTTAGATTTGATGTGCAACTACTAGAAAGACCCTTTCTGCTATAGTGGGAAATTAACATTTCATGATCTGAAGGTTCCCTGCAAAGTTATGGCACAATGCAGAAAACGCGTTTTCAGCCTGAGATAAGATCGATTCAGGAACACCAAACATAAAAATGTTGAAAACTTTCGAAAAACACTTCAGACAGCTTAGATTTGATGTGCAACTACGAGAAAGACCCTTTCTGCTATAGTGGGAGGTGAAAATTTCAAGTTCTGAAGCTTCGATGCAAAGTTATGACACAATGCGTAAAACCCGTTTTCAGCCTGAGATGAGGTTGATTTCAGAACGCCAAACATAAAAATGTTGATAACTTTGGAAAAACACTTCAGACAGCTTAGATTTGATGTGCAAGTACGAGAAAGACCATTTCTGCTATAATGGGAATTGAAAATTTCATGTTCTGAAGCTTTCCTCCAAAGTTATGCCACAATGCAGAAAACGCGTTTTCAGCCTGAGATAAGGTCGATTCCGGAACGCCAAACATAAAAATATTGATAACTTTTGAAATACACTTCAGACAGCTTAGATTTGATGTGCAAGTACTAGAAACACCCTTTCTGCTATAGTGGGAGGTGAAAATTTCATGTTCTGAAGCTTTCCTGCAAAGTTATGGCACAATGTGTAAAACGCGTTTTCAGCCTGAGATAAGGTTGATTCCGGAAAACCAAACATAAAAGTGTTGATAACTTTGGAAAAACAATTGAAACAGCTTCGATTTGATGTGCAACTACTAGAAAGACCCTTTCTGCTATAGGGGGAGGTGAACATTTCATGTTCTGAAGCTTCCCTGCAAAGTTATGGCACGATGCAGAAAACGTGTTTTCAGCCTGAGATAAGGTTGGTTCCGGAAGGCCAAACATAAAAATGTTGATAACTTTGGAAAAACACTTCAGATAGCTTAGATTTGATGTGCAACTACTAAAAAGACCCTTTCTGCTATAGTGGGAGGTGCAAATTTCATGTTCGGAAGCATCCATGCAAAGTTATGGCACAATGCAGAAAACGCGTTTTCAGCCTGAGATGAGGTCGATTCCGGAACACCAAACATAAAAATGTTGATAACTTTGGAAAAACACTTCAGACAGCTTAGACTTGATGTGCAAGTACTAGAAAGACCCTATCCGCTATAGTGGTAGGCGAACATTTCATGTTCTGAAGCTTCCCTGAAAAGTTATGGCACAATGCAGAAAACGCGTTTTCAGCCTGAGATTAGTTGGGTTCCAGGACGCCAAACATAAAAATGTTGATAACTTTGGAAAAACACTTCAGACAGCTTAGATTTGATGTGCAACTACTAGAAAGATCCTTTCTGCTACAGTGGGAGGTGAAAATTTCATGTTCTGAAGCATCCCTGCAAAGTTATGCCACAATGCAGGAAACGCGTTTTCAGCCTGAGATAAGGTCGATTCCGGAACGCCAAACATAAGAATGTTGATAACTTTGGAAAAACACTTCAGACAGCTTAGATTTGATGTGCAACTACTAGAAAGACCATTTCTGCTATAGTGGGAGGAGAAAATTTCATGTTCTGAGGCTTTACTGCAAAGTTATGGCAAATTGCGTAAAACGCGTTTTCAGCCTGAGACAAGGTCGATTCTGGAACGCTAAACATAAAAATGTTGATAACTTTGGAAATACACTTCAGACAGCTTCGATTTGATGTGCAACTACTAGAAAGATCCTTTCTGCTACAGTGGGAGGTGAAAATTTCATGTTCTGAAGCTTCCCTGCAAAGTTATGCCACAATGCAGGAAACGCGTTTTCAGCCTGAGATAAGGTCGATTCCGGAAAGCCAAACATAAAAATGTTGACAACTTTGGAAAAACACTTCAGACAGCTTAGATTTGATGTGCAACTACTAGAAAGACCCTTTCTGCTATAGTCAGAGGTGAAAATTTCATGTTCTGAAGCTTCCCTGCAAAGTTATGGCACAATGCAGAAAACGCGTTTTCAGCCTCAAAAAAGGTGGGTTCCGGAACGCCAAACATAAAAATGTTGATAACTTTGGAAAACCACTTCAGACAGCTTAGATTTGATGTGCAACTACTAGAAAGACAATTTCTGCTATAGTGGTAGGTGAAACTTTCGTGTTCTGAAGCTTTCCTTCAAAGTTATGGCACAATGCAGAAAACGCGTTTTCAGCCTGAGATAAGATGTTTTCCGGAACGCCAAAAATAAAAATGTTGATAACTTTAGAAAAACACTTCAGACAGCTTAGATTTGATGTGCAACTACTAGAAAGACCCTTTCTGCTATAGTGGTAGGTTAAAATTTCATGTTCGGAAGCTTCCATGCAAAGTTATGGCACAATGCAGACAACGCGTTTTCAGCCTGAGATAAGGTTGATTCCGGAACGCCATACATAACAATGTTGATAACTTTGGAAAAACACTTCAGACAGCTAAGATTTGATGTGCAACTACTAGAAAGACCCTTTCTGCTATAGTGGTAGGTTAAAATTTCATGTTCGGAAGCTTCCATGCAAAGTTATGGCACAATGCAGACAACGCGTTTTCAGCCTGAGATAAGGTCGATTCTGGAACGCCAAACATAAAAATGTTGATAACTTTTGAAAAACACTTCAGACAGCTTAGATTTGATGTGCAACTACTAGAAAAACCCTTTCTGCTATAGTGGGAGGTGAACATTTCATGTTCTGAAGCTTCCCTGAGAAGTTATGGCACAATGCGTAAAACGCGTTTTTAGGCTGAGATAAGGTCGATTCCGGAACGCCAAACATTAAAATGTTGATAACTTTCGAAAAACACTTCGGACAGCTTAGATCTGATGTGCAACTACTAGAAAGACCCTTTCTGCTATCGTGGGAGGTGAACATTTCATGTTCTGAAGCTTCCCTGAGAAGTTATGGCACAATGCAGAAAACGCGTTTTCAGCCTGAGATAAGGTGGGTTCCGGAACGCCAAGCGTAAAAATGTTGATAACTTTGGAACAATATTTCTGACAGCTTAGATTTGATGTGTAACTACTAGAAAGACCCTTTCTGCTATAGTGGGAGGTCGAAATTTCATGTTCTGAAGCTTCCCTGGAAAGTTATGGGACAATGCAGAAAACGATTTTTCATCCTGAGATAAGTTCGATACTGGAACGCCAAACATAAAAATGTTGATAACTTTGGAACAACACTTCAGACAGCTTAGATTTGACGTGCAACTACTAGAAAGACTCTTTCTGTTATAGTGGGAGGTGAACATTTCATGTTCTAAAGGTTCCCTGCAAAGTTATGGCACAATGCGTAAAACTCGTTTTCAGCCTGAGATAAGGTTGATTCCGGAACGCCATACATAACAATGTTGATAACTTTGGAAAAACACATCAGACAGCTTAGATTTGATTTGCAACTACTAGAAAGACCCTTTCTGCTATAGTGGGAGGTCAAAATTTCATGTTCTGAAGCTTCCCTGGAAAGTTATGGGACAATGCAGAAAATGATTTTTCATCCTGAGATAAGTTCGATACTGGAACGCCAAACATAAAAATGTTGATAACTTTGGAACAACACTTCAGACAGTTTAGATTTGACGTGCAACTACTAGAAAGACCCTTTCTGTTATAGTGGGAGGTGAACATTTCATGTTCTAAAGGTTCCCTGCAAAGTTATGGCACAATGCGTAAAACTCGTTTTCAGCCTGAGATAAGGTTGATTCCGGAACGCCATACATAACAATGTTGATAACTTTGGAAAAACACATCAGACAGCTTAGATTTGATGTGCAACTACTAGAAAGACCCTTTCTGCTATAGTGGGAGGTGAACATTTCATGTTCTGAAGCTTCCCTGAGAATTATGGCACAATGCAGAAAACGCGTTTTCAGCGTGAGATAAGGTGGGTTCCGAAACGCCAAACGTAAAAATATTGATCACTTTGGAACAACACTTCAGACAGCTTAGATTTGATGTGCAAGTACCAGAAAGACCCTTTCTGCTAAAGTGGGAGGTGAACATTTCATGTTCTGAAGCTTCCCTGAGAAGTTATGGCACAATGCGTAAAACGCGTTTTTAGGCTGAGATAAGGTCGATTCCGGAACACCAAACATTAAAATGTTGATAACTTCGGAAAAACACTTCAGACAGCTTAGATTTGATGTGCAACTACTAGAAAGATCCTTTCTGCTATAGTGGGAGGTGAAAATTTCATTTTCTGAAGCTTCCCTGCAAAGTTATGGCTCAATGCGTAAAAAGCGTTTTCAGCCTGAGATAAGGTCGATTCCGGAACGCCATACATAAAAATGTTGATAACTTTGGAAAAACACTTCAGACAGCTTCGATTTGATGTGCAACTACTAGAAAGACCCTTTCTGCTATAGTGGGAGGTGAAAATTTCATTTTCTAAAGGTTCCCTGCAAAGTTATGGCACAATGCGTAAAACGCGTTTTCAGCCTGAGATAAGGTCGATTCCGGAACTCCAAACATTAAAATGTTGATAACTTTGGAAAAACACTTCAGACAGCTTAGATTTGATGTGCAACTACTAGAAAGACCCTTTCTGCTATAGTGGGAGGTGAACATTTCATGTTCTGAAGCTTCCCTGAGAAGTTATGGCGCAATGCAGAAAACGTGTTTTCAGCCTGAGATAAGGTGGGTTCCGAAACGCCAAACGTAAAAATGTTGATCACTTTGGAACAACACTTCAGACGGCTTAGATTTGATGTGCAATTACTAGAAAGACCCTTTCTGCTATCGTGGGAGGTGAACATTTCATGTTCTGAAGCTTCCCTGAGAAGTTATGGCACAATGCAGAAAACGCGTTTTCAGCCTGAGATAAGGTGGGTTCCGGAACGCCAAGCCTAAAAATGTTGATAACTTTGGAACAATATTTCTGACAGCTTAGATTTGATGTGTAACTACTAGAAAGACCCTTTCTGCTATAGTGGGAGGTGAAAATTTCATGTTCTGAAGCTTCCTTGCAAAGTTATGGCACAATGCAGACAACGCGTTTTCAGCCTGAGATAAGGTCGATTCTGGAACGCCAAACATAAAAATGTTGATAACTTTCGAAAAACACTTCAGACAGCTTAGATTTGATGTGCAACTACTAGAAAAACCCTTTCTGCTATAGTGGGAGGTGAACATTTCATGTTCTGAAGCTTCCCTGAGAAGTTATGGCACAATGCAGAAAACGCGTTTTCAGCCTGAGATAAGGTGGGTTCCGGAACGCCAAGCGTAAAAATGTTGATAACTTTGGAACAACACTTCAGACAGCTTAGATTTGATGTACAACTACTAGAAAGACCCTTTCTGCTATAGTGGTAGGTGAAAATTTCATTTTCTGAAGCTTCCCTGCAAAGTTATGGCACAATGCGTAAAACGCGTTTTCAGCCTGAGATAAGGTCGATTCTGGAACTCCAAACATAAAAATGTTGATAACTTTGGAAAAACACCTAAGACAGCTTAGATTTGATGTGCAACTACTAGAAAGACTCTTTCTGTTATAGTGGGAGGTGAACATTTCATGTTCTGAAGCTTCCCTGCAAAGATATGGCACAATGCAGAAAACGTGTTTTCAGCCTGAGATAAGGTGGGTTCCGGAACGCCAAACATAAAAATGTTGATAACTTTGGAAATACACTTCAGACAGCTTAGATTTGATGTGCAACTACTAGAAAGACCCTTTCTGCTATAGTGGGAGGTGAAACTTTCATGTTCTGAAGCTTTCCTTCAAAGTTATGGCACAATGCAGACAACGCGTTTTCAGCCTGAGATAAGTTCGATTCCGGAACGCCATACATAAAAATGTTGATAACTTTGGAACAACACTTCAGACAGCTTAGATTTGATGTGCAACGACTAGAAAGACCCTTTCTGCTATAGTGGGAGGTCAAAATTTCATGTTCTGAAGCTTCCCTGGAAAGTTATGGGACAATGTAGAAAATGATTTTTCTTCCTGAGATAAGGTCGATTCCGGAACGCCAAGCATAAAAATGTTGATAACTTTGGAAAAACACTTCAGACAGCTTAGATTTGATGTGCAACTACTAGAAAGACCCTTTCTGCTATAGTGGGAGGTGAACATTTCATGTTCTGAAGCTTCCCTGAGAAGTTATGGCGCAATGCAGAAAACGTGTTTTCAGCCTGAGATAAGGTGGGTTCCGAAACGCCAAACGTAAAAATGTTGATCACTTTGGAACAACACTTCAGACGGCTTAGATTTGATGTGCAATTACTAGAAAGACCCTTTCTGCTATAGTGGGAGGTCGAAATTTCATGTTCTGAAGCTTCCCTGGAAAGTTATGGGACAATGCAGAAAACGATTTTTCATCCTGAGATAAGGTCGATTCCGGAACACCAAACATAAAAATGTTGATAACTTTCGAAAAACACTTCGGACAGCTTAGATCTGATGTGCAACTACGAGAAAGACCCTTTCTGCTATCGTGGGAGGTGAACATTTCATGTTCTGAAGCTTGCCTGAGAAGTTATGGCACAATGCAGAAAACGCGTTTTCAGCCTGAGATAAGGTGGGTTCCGGAACGCCAAGCCTAAAAATGTTGATAACTTTGGAACAATATTTCTGACAGCTTAGATTTGATGTGTAACTACTAGAAAGACCCTTTCTGCTATAGTGGGAGGTGAAAATTTCATGTTCTGAAGCTTCCTTGCAAAGTTATGGCACAATGCAGAAAATGCGTTTTCAGCCTGAGATAAGGTTGATTCCGGAACGCCAAACATAAAAATGTTGATAACTTTGGAAAAACTCTTCAGACAGCTTCGATTTGATGTGCAACTACTAGAAAGACCCTTTCTGCTATAGTGGGAGGTGAACATTTCATGTTCTGAAGCTTCCCTGAGAAGTTATGGCACAATGCAGAAAACGCGTTTTCAGCCTGAGATAAGGTGGGTTCCGAAACGCAAAACGTAAAAATGTTGATCACTTTGGAATAACACTTCAGACAGCTTAGATTTGATGTGCAACTACTAGAAAGACCCTTTCTGCTATAGTGGGAGGTGAAAATTTCATTTTCTAAAGGTTCCCTGCAAAGTTATGGCACAATGCGTAAAACGCGTTTTCAGCCTGAGATAAGGTCGATTCAGGAACGCCAAACATTAAAATGTTGATAACTTTGGAAAAACACTTCAGACAGCTTAGATTTGATGTGCAACTACTAGAAAGACCCTTTCTGCTATAGTGGGAGGTGAACATTTCATGTTCTGAAGCTTCCCTGAGAAGTTATGGCGCAATGCAGAAAACGTGTTTTCAGCCTGAGATAAGGTGGGTTCCGAAACGCCAAACGTAAAAATGTTGATCACTTTGGAACAACACTTCAGACGGCTTAGATTTGATGTGCAATTACTAGAAAGACCCTTTCTGCTATAGTGGGAGGTCGAAATTTCATGTTCTGAAGCTTCCCTGGAAAGTTATGGGACAATGCAGAAAACGATTTTTCATCCTGAGATAAGGTCGATTCCCGAACACCAAACATAAAAATGTTGATAACTTTCGAAAAACACTTCGGACAGCTTAGATCTGATGTGCAACTACGAGAAAGACCCTTTCTGCTATCGTGGGAGGTGAACATTTCATGATCTGAAGCTTCCCTGAGAAGTTATGGCACAATGCGTAAAACGCGTTTTTAGGCTGAGATAAGGTCGATTCCGGAACGCCAAACATTAAAATGTTGATAACTTTGGAAAAACACTTCAGACAGCCTAGATTTGATGTGCAACTACTAGAAAGACCCTTTCTGCTATAGTGGGAGGTGAACATTTCATGTTCTAAAGGTTCCCTGCAAAGTTATGGCACAATGCGTAAAACTCGTTTTCAGCCTCAGATAAGGTTGATTCCGGAACGCCATACATAACAATGTTGATAACTTTGGAAAAACACATCAGACAGCTTAGATTTGATGTGCAACTACTAGAAAGACCCTTTCTGCTACAGTGGGAGGTGAAAATTTCATGTTCTGAAGCATCCCGGCAAAGTTATGGCACAATGCAGAAATCGAGTTTTCAGCCTGAGATAAGGTGGGTTCCGAAACGCCAAACGTAAAAATGTTGATAACTTTGGAACAACACTTCAGACAGCTTAGATTTGATGTGCAACTACTAGAAAGACCCTTTCTGCTGTAGTGGTAGGTTAAAATTTCATGTTCGGAAGCTTCCATGCAAAGTTATGGCACAATGCAGACAACGCGTTTTCAGCCTGAGATAAGGTCGATTCTGGAACGCCAAACATAAAAATGTTGATAACTTTGGAAAAACACTACAGACAGCTTCGATTTGATGTGCAACTACTAGAAAGACCCTTTCTGCTATAGTGAGAGGTGAACATTTCATGTTCTGAAGCTTCCCTGAGAAGTTCTGGCACAATCCACAAAACGCGTTTTCAGCCTGAGATAAGGTGGGTTCCGGAACGCCAAACGCGAAAATGTTGATAACTTTGGAACAACACTTCAGAGAGCTTAGATTTGATGTGCAACTACTTGAAAGACCCTTTCTGCTATAGTGGGAGGTGAAAATTTCATGTTCAGAAGCTTTCCTGCAAAGTTATGGCAAATTGCGTAAAACGCGTTTTCAGCCTGAGATAAGGTTGTTTCTGGAACGCCAAACATAAAAATGGTGTTAACTTTGGAAAAACACTTCAGACAGCTTAGATTTGATGTGCAACTACTAGAAAGACCATTTCTGCTATAGTGGGAGGTGAAAATTTCATGTTCTGAAGCTTCCCTGCAAAGTTATGGCACAATCCAGAAAACGCGTTTTCAGCCGGAGATAAGGTGGGTTCCAGAACGCCAAACATAAAAATGTTGATAACTTTGGAAAAACACTTCAGACAGCTTAGATTTGATGTGCAACTACAAGAAAGATCCTTTCTGCTACAGTGGGAGGTGAAAATTTCATGTTCTGAAGCTTCCCTGCAAAGTTATGCCACAATGCAGGAAACGCGTTTTCAGCCTGAGATAAGGTCGATTCCGGAAAGCCAAACATAAAAATGTTGACAACTTTGGAAAAACACTTCAGACAGCTTAGATTTGATGTGCAACTACTAGAAAGACCCTTTCTGCTATTGTGGGAGTTGAAAATTTCATGTTCTGAAGCTTTCCCGCAAAGTTATGGCACAATGCGTAAAACGCGTTTTCAGCCTGAGATAAGGTTGTTTCTGGAACGCCAAACATAAAAATGGTGTTAACTTTGGAAAAACACTTCAAACAGCTTAGATTTGATGTGCAACTACTAGAAAGACCCTTTCTGCTATAGTGGGAGGTGAAAATTTCATGTTCTGAAGCTTCCCTGCAAAGTTATGGCACAATGCAGAAAACGCGTTTTCAGCCTGAGATAAGATGTTTTCCGGAACGCCAAAAATAAAAATGTTGATAACTTCAGAAAAACACTTCAGACAGCTTAGTTTTGAGGTGCACCTACTACAAAGACCCTGTCTGTCATAGTGGGAGTTGAAAATTTCATGTTCTGAAGCTTCCCTGCAAAGTTATGGCACAATGCAGAAAACGCGTTTTCAGCCTGAGATAAGGTCGTTTCCGGAACGCCAAACATAAAAATATTGATAACTTTCGAAAAACACTTCAGACAGCTTAGATTTGATGTGCAACTTCTCGAATGACCTTTTCTGCTATAGTGTGAGGTTAAAATTTCATGTTCTGAAGCTTCCCTGCAAAGTTATGGCACAATGCAGAAAACGCGTTTTCATTCTCAGATAAGGTCGATTCCGGAACGCCAAACATCAAAATGTTGATAACTTTGGAAAAAAAACTTCAGACAGCTTAGATTTGATGTGCAACTACTAGAAAGACCCTTTCTGCTATAGTGGGAAATTAACATTTCATGATCTGAAGGTTCCCTGCAAAGTTATGGCACAATGCAGAAAATGCGTTTTCAGCCTGAGATAAGATCGATTCAGGAACACCAAACATAAAAATGTTGAAAACTTTCGAAAAACACTTCAGACAGCTTAGATTTGATGTGCAACTACGAGAAAGACCCTTTCTGCTATAGTGGGAGGTGAAAATTTCAAGTTCTGAAGCTTCGATGCAAAGTTATGACACAATGCGTAAAACCCGTTTTCAGCCTGAGATGAGGTTGATTTCAGAACGCCAAACATAAAAATGTTGATAACTTTGGAAAAACACTTCAGACAGCTTAGATTTGATGTGCAAGTACGAGAAAGACCATTTCTGCTATAATGGGAATTGAAAATTTCATGTTCTGAAGCTTTCCTCCAAAGTTATGCCACAATGCAGAAAACGCGTTTTCAGCCTGAGATAAGGTCGATTCCGGAACGCCAAACATAAAAATATTGATAACTTTTGAAATACACTTCAGACAGCTTAGATTTGATGTGCAAGTACTAGAAACACCCTTTCTGCTATAGTGGGAGGTGAAAATTTCATGTTCTGAAGCTTTCCTGCAAAGTTATGGCACAATGTGTAAAACGCGTTTTCAGCCTGAGATAAGGTTGATTCCGGAAAACCAAACATAAAAGTGTTGATAACTTTGGAAAAACAATTGAAACAGCTTCGATTTGATGTGCAACTACTAGAAAGACCCTTTCTGCTATAGGGGGAGGTGAACATTTCATGTTCTGAAGCTTCCCTGCAAAGTTATGGCACGATGCAGAAAACGTGTTTTCAGCCTGAGATAAGGTTGGTTCCGGAAGGCCAAACATAAAAATGTTGATAACTTTGGAAAAACACTTCAGATAGCTTAGATTTGATGTGCAACTACTAAAAAGACCCTTTCTGCTATAGTGGGAGGTGCAAATTTCATGTTCGGAAGCATCCATGCAAAGTTATGGCACAATGCAGAAAACGCGTTTTCAGCCTGAGATGAGGTCGATTCCGGAACACCAAACATAAAAATGTTGATAACTTTGGAAAAACACTTCAGACAGCTTAGACTTGATGTGCAAGTACTAGAAAGACCCTATCCGCTATAGTGGTAGGCGAACATTTCATGTTCTGAAGCTTCCCTGAAAAGTTATGGCACAATGCAGAAAACGCGTTTTCAGCCTGAGATTAGTTGGGTTCCAGGACGCCAAACATAAAAATGTTGATAACTTTGGAAAAACACTTCAGACAGCTTAGATTTGATGTGCAACTACTAGAAAGATCCTTTCTGCTACAGTGGGAGGTGAAAATTTCATGTTCTGAAGCATCCCTGCAAAGTTATGCCACAATGCAGGAAACGCGTTTTCAGCCTGAGATAAGGTCGATTCCGGAACGCCAAACATAAGAATGTTGATAACTTTGGAAAAACACTTCAGACAGCTTAGATTTGATGTGCAACTACTAGAAAGACCATTTCTGCTATAGTGGGAGGAGAAAATTTCATGTTCTGAGGCTTTACTGCAAAGTTATGGCAAATTGCGTAAAACGCGTTTTCAGCCTGAGACAAGGTCGATTCTGGAACGCTAAACATAAAAATGTTGATAACTTTGGAAATACACTTCAGACAGCTTCGATTTGATGTGCAACTACTAGAAAGATCCTTTCTGCTACAGTGGGAGGTGAAAATTTCATGTTCTGAAGCTTCCCTGCAAAGTTATGCCACAATGCAGGAAACGCGTTTTCAGCCTGAGATAAGGTCGATTCCGGAAAGCCAAACATAAAAATGTTGACAACTTTGGAAAAACACTTCAGACAGCTTAGATTTGATGTGCAACTACTAGAAAGACCCTTTCTGCTATAGTCAGAGGTGAAAATTTCATGTTCTGAAGCTTCCCTGCAAAGTTATGGCACAATGCAGAAAACGCGTTTTCAGCCTCAAAAAAGGTGGGTTCCGGAACGCCAAACATAAAAATGTTGATAACTTTGGAAAACCACTTCAGACAGCTTAGATTTGATGTGCAACTACTAGAAAGACAATTTCTGCTATAGTGGTAGGTGAAACTTTCGTGTTCTGAAGCTTTCCTTCAAAGTTATGGCACAATGCAGAAAACGCGTTTTCAGCCTGAGATAAGATGTTTTCCGGAACGCCAAAAATAAAAATGTTGATAACTTTAGAAAAACACTTCAGACAGCTTAGATTTGATGTGCAACTACTAGAAAGACCCTTTCTGCTACAGTGGGAGGTTAAAATTTCATTTTCTGAAGCTTCCCTGCAAAGTTATGGCACAATGCAGAAAACGCGTTTTCAGCCTGAGATAAGGTGGGTTCCGGAACGCCAAACATAAAAATGTTGATAACTTTGGAAAAAACATTTCAGACAGCTTAGATTTGATGTGCAACTACTAGAAAGACCCTTTCTGCTACAGTGGGAGGTTAAAATTTCATTTTCTGAAGCTTCCCTGCAAAGTTATGGCACAATGCAGAAAACGCGTTTTCAGCCTGAGATAAGATGGGTTCCGGAACGCCAAACTTAAAAATGTTGATAACTTTGGAAAAACACTTCAGATAGCTTAGATTTGATGAGCAACTACTAAAATGACCCTTTCTGCTATAGTGGGAGGTGCAAATTTCATGTTCGGAAGCATCCATGCAAAGTTATGGCACAATGCAGAAAACGTGTTTTCAGCCTCAAATGAGGTCGATTCCGGAACACCAAACATAAAAATGTTGATAACTTTGGAAAAACACTTCAAACAGCTTAGACTTGATGTGCAAGTACTAGAAAGACCCTATCCGCTATAGTGGTAGGCGAACATTTCATGTTCTGAAGCTTCCCTGAAAAGTTATGGCACAATGCAGAAAACGCGTTTTAAGCGTGAGATAAGGAGAGTTCCGGAACGCCAAACATAAAAATGTTGATAACTTTGGAAAAACACTTCAGACAGCTTAGATTTGATGTGCAACTACTAGAAAGATCCTTTCTGCTACAGTGGGAGGTGAAAATTTCATGTTCTGAAGCTTTCCTGCAAAGTTATGGCAAATTGCGTAAAACGCGTTTTCAGCCTGAGATAAGGTTGTTTCTGGAACGCCAAACATAAAAATGGTGTTAACTTTGGAAAAACACTTCAGACAGCTTAGATTTGATGTGCAACTACTAGAAAGATCCTTTCTGCTACAGTGGGAGGTGAAAATTTCATGTTCTGAAGCTTCCCTGCAAAGTTATGCCACAATGCAGGAAACGCGTTTTCAGCCTGAGATAAGGTCGATTCCGGAAAGCCAAACATAAAAATGTTGACAACTTTGGAAAAACACTTCAGACAGCTTAGATTTGATGTGCAACTACTAGAAAGACCCTTTCTGCTATAGTCAGAGGTGAAAATTTCATGTTCTGAAGCTTCCCTGCAAAGTTATGGCACAATGCAGAAAACGCGTTTTCAGCCTGAGATTAGGTGGGTTCCAGGACGCCAAACATAAAAATATTGATAACTTTGGAAAAACACTTCAGACAGCTTAGATTTGATGTGCAACTACTAGAAAGACCCTTTCTGCTATAGTGGGAGGTGAAAATTTCATGTTCTGAAGCTTCCCTGCAAAGTTATGGCACAATGCAGAAAACGCGTTTTCAGCCTCAAAAAAGGTGGGTTCCGGAACGCCAAACTTAAAAATGTTGATAACTTTGGAAAAACAATTCAGACAGCTTAGATTTGATGTGCAACTACTAGAAAGACCCTATCTGCTATAGTGGGAGTCAAACATTTCATGTTCTGAAGCTTCCCTGAAAAGTTATGGCACAATGCAGAAAACGCGTTTTCAGCCTGAGATTAGATGGGTTCCAGAACGCCAAACATAAAAATGTAGATAACTTTGGAAAAACACTTCAGACAACTCAGATTTGATGTGCAACTACTAGAAATACCCTTTCTGCTATAGTGGGAGGTAAAAATGTCATGTTCTGAAGCTTTCCTGCAAAGTTATGGCAAATTGCGTAAAACGCGTTTTCAACCTGAGATAAGGTTGTTTCTGGAACGCCAAACATAAGAATGTTGATAACTTTGGAAAAACACTTCAGACAACTTAGATTTGATGTGCAACTACTAGAAATACCCTTTCTGCTATAGTGGGAGGAGAAAATTTCATGTTCTGAAGTCTCCCTGAAAAGTTATGGCACAATGCAGAAAACGCGTTTTCAGCCTGAGATAAGGTCGATTCCGGAACGCCAAACATAAAAATATTGATAACTTTGGAAAAACACTTCAGACAGCTTAGATTTGATGTGCAACTACTAGAAAGACCCTTTCTGCTATAGTGGGAGGTGAAAATTTCATGTTCTGAAGCTTCCCTGCAAAGTTATGGCACAATGCAGAAAACGCGTTTTCAGCCTGAGATAAGGTGGGTTCCGGAACGCCAAACATAAAAATGTTGATAACTTTGGAAAAAACATTTCAGACAGCTTAGATTTGATGTGCAACTACTAGAAAGACCCTTTCTGCTACAGTGGGAGGTTAAAATTTCATTTTCTGAAGCTTCCCTGCAAAGTTATGGCACAATGCAGAAAACGCGTTTTCAGCCTGAGATAAGATGGGTTCCGGAACGCCAAACTTAAAAATGTTGATAACTTTGGAAAAACACTTCAGATAGCTTAGATTTGATGAGCAACTACTAAAATGACCCTTTCTGCTATAGTGGGAGGTGCAAATTTCATGTTCGGAAGCATCCATGCAAAGTTATGGCACAATGCAGAAAACGCGTTTTCAGCCTGAGATGAGGTCGATTCCGGAACACCAAACATAAAAATGTTGATAACTTTGGAAAAACACTTCAGACAACTTAGATTTGATGTGCAACTACTAGAAATACCCTTTCTGCTATAGTGGGAGGAGAAAATTTCATGTTCTGAAGTCTCCCTGAAAAGTTATGGCACAATGCAGAAAACGCGTTTTCAGCCTGAGATAAGGTCGATTCCGGAACGCCAAACATAAAAATATTGATAACTTTGGAAAAACACTTCAGACAGCTTAGATTTGATGTGCAACTACTAGAAAGACCCTTTCTGCTATAGTGGGAGGTGAAAATTTCATGTTCTGAAGCTTCCCTGCAAAGTTATGGCACAATGCAGAAAACGCGTTTTCAGCCTGAGATAAGGTGGGTTCCAGAAAGCCAAACATAAAAACGTTGATAACTGTGGAAAAACACTTCAGACAGCTTAGATTTGATGTGCAACTACTAGAAAGACCCTTTCTGCTACAGTGGGAGGTGAACATTTCATGTTCTGAAGCTTCCCTGCAAAGTTATGCCACAATGCAGGAAACGCGTTTTCAGCCTGAGATAAGGTCGATTCGGGAACACCAAACATAAAAATGGTGTTAACTTTGGAAAAACACTTCAAACAGCTTAGATTTGATGTGCAACTACGAGAAAGACCCTTTCTGCTATAGTGGGAGGTGAAAATTTCATGTTCTGAAGCGTCCCTGTGATGTTATGGCACAATGCACAAAAACTCTTTTTCAGCCTGAGATAAGGTGGGTTTCGGAACGCCAAAAATAAAAGTGTTGAAAACTTTGGTAAAACACTTCAGACAGCTTAGATTTGATGTGCAACTACTAGAAAGACCCTTTCTGCTATAGTGAGATGTGAAAATTTCATGTTCTGAAGGTTCCCTGCAAAGTTATGGCACAATGCAGAAAATGCGTTTTCAGCCTCAGATAAGGTGGGTTCCGGAACGCCAAACATAAAAATGAGGACAACTTTGGAAAAACACTTCAGACAGCTTAGATTTGATGTGCAACTACAAGACAGACCCTTTCTGCTATAGTGGGAGGTGAAAATTTCAAGTTCTGATGCTTCCCTGCAAAGTTATGGCACAATGCAGAAAACGCGTTTTCAGCCTGAGATAAGGTCGATTCCGGAACGCCAAACATCAAAATGTTGATAACTTTGGAAAAAAAACTTCAGACAGCTTAGATTTGATGTGCAACTACGAGAAAGACCCTTTCTGCTATAGTGGGAGGTGAAAATTTCAAGTTCTGAAGCTTCGCTGCAAAGTTATGACACAATGCGTAAAACCAGTTTTCAGCCTGAGATGAGGTTGATTTCAGAACGCCAAACATAAAAATGTTGATAACTTTGGAAAAAGACTTCAGACAGCTTAGATTTGATGTGCAAGTACGAGAAAGACCCTTTCTGCTATAATGGGAATTGAAAATTTCATGTTCTGAAGCTTTCCTCCAAAGTTATGCCACAATGCAGAAAACGCGTTTTCAGCCTGAGATAAGGTCGATTCCGGAACGCCAAACATAAAAATGTTAATAACTTTGGAAAAACACTTCAGACAGCTTAGATTTGATGTGCAACTACTAGAATAACCCTTTCTGATTAGTGGGAGGTTAAAATGTCATATTCTGAAGCTTACCTACAAAGTTATGGCACAATGCAGAAAACGCGTTTTCAGCCTGAGATAAGGTGGGTTTCGGAACGCCGAAAATAAAAATGTTGATAACTTTGGAAAAACACCTCAGAGAGCTTAGATTTGATGTGCAACTACTAGAATAACCCTTTCTGATCAGTGGGAGGTGAAAATTTCATGTTCTGTAGTTTCCCTGAGAAGTTGTGGCACAATGCAGAAAACGCGTTTTCAGCCTGAGATAAGGTGGGTTCCGGAACGCCAAACGTAAAAATGTTGATAACTTTGGAAAAACACTTCAGACAGCTTAGATTTGATGTGCAACTACTAGAAAGACCCTTTCTGCTATAGTGGGATATGAAAATTTCATGTTCTGAAGCTTCCCTGCAAAGTTATGGCACAATGCAGAAAACGCGTTTTCAGCCTGAGATAAGGTCGATTCCGGAGCGCCAAACATAAAAGTGTTGATAACTTTGGAAAAACACTTCAAACAGCTTTGATTTGATGTGCAACTACTAGAAAGACCCTTTCTGCTATAGTGGGAGGTAAAAATTTCATGTTCTGAAGCTTCCCTGCAAAGTTATGGCACCATGCGTAAAACGCGTTTTCAGCCTGAGATGAGGTTGATTTCAGAACGCCAAACATAAAAATGTTGAGAACTTTGGAAAAACACTTCAGACAGCTAAGATTTGATGTGAGACTACTAGAAAGGCCCTTTCTGCTATAGTGGGGTATGAAAATTTCATGTTCTGAATCTTCCCTGCAAAGTTATGGCAGAATGCGTAAATCGTGTTTTCAGCCTGAGATAAGGTCGATTCCGGAACGCCAAACATAAAAATGTTAATAACTTCGGAAAAACACTTCAGACAGCTTAGATTTGATGTGCAAGTACTAGAAAGACCCTTTCTGGTATAGTGGGAGGTGAAAATTTCATGTTCTGGAGCTTACCTGCAAAGTTACGGCACAATTCAGAAAACGCGTTTTCGTCGTCAGATAAGGTCGATTCCGGAACGCCAAACATCAAAATGTTGAAAACTTAGGAAAAACACTTCAGACAGCTTAGATTTGATGTGCAACTACTCGAAAGACCCTTTCTGCTATCGTGGGAGGTGAAAATTTCATGTTCTGAAGCTTCCCTGCAAAGTTATGGCACAATGCAGAAAATGCGTTTTCAGCCTGAGATGAGGTTGATTTCAGAACGCCAAACATAAAAATGTTGAGAACTTTGGAAAAACACTTCAGACAGCTAAGATTTGATGTGCAACTACTAGAAAGACGCATTCTGCTATAGTGGGAGGTTAAAATTTCATGTTCTGAAGCTTCCCTGCAAAGTTATGGCACAATGCAGAAAACGCGTTTTCAGCCTGAGATAAGGTGGGTTCCAGAACGCCAAACATAAAAATGTTCATAACTTTGGAAAAACACTTCAGACAGCTTAGATTTGATGTGCAACGACTAGAAAGACGCTTTCGGCTATCGTGGGAGCTGAATATTTCTTGTTCTGAAGCTTCCCTGCAAAGTTATGGCACAATGCGTGAAACGCGTTTTCAGCCTGAGATAAGGTCGATTCCGGATCGCCAAACATAAAAATGTTGATAACTTTTGAAAAACACTTCAGACACCATAGATTTGATGTGCAACTACTTCAATGACCCTTTCTGCCATAGTGGGATGTGAACATTTCATGTTCTGAAGCTTCCCTGCAAATTTATGGCACAATGCGTAAAACGCGTTTTCAGCCTGAGATCAGGTCGATTCCGCAACGCCAAACATAAAAATGTTGATAACTTTTGAAAAACACTTCAGACAGATTAGATTTGATGTGCAACTACTAGAAAGACCATTTCTGCTATAGTGGGAGGTGAAAATTTCATGTTCAGAAGCTTCCCTGCAAAGTTATGGCACAATGCGTAAAACGCGTTTTCAGCCTGAGATAAGGTCGATTCCGGAACGCCAAACATAAAAATGTTGATAACTTTGGAAAAACACTTTGATGTGCAACTACTAGAAAGACCCTTTCTGCTATAGTGGAAGGAGAAAATTTCATGTTCTGAAGCTTCCCTGCAAAGTTATGACACAATGCAGAAAACGCGTTTTCAGCCTGAGATAAGGTCGATTCCGAAACGCCAAACATAGAAATGTTGATAGCTTTGGAAAAACACTTCAGACAGCTTAGATTTGATGTGCAACTACTAGAAACACCATTTCTGCTATAGTGGGAGGTGAAAATTTCATGTTCTTAAGCTTTATGCAAAGTTATGGCACAATGCGTAATAGGCGATTTCAGCCTGAGATAAGGTCGACTCTGGAACGCCAAACATAAAAATGTTGATAACTTTGGAAAAACACTTCAGACAGCTTAGATTTGATGTGAAACTACTAGAAAGACCCTTTCTGCTATAGTGGGAGGTGAAAATTTCATGTTCTGAAGCTTCCCTGCAAAGGTATGGCACAATGCGTAAAACGCGTTTTCAGCCTGAGATAAGGTCGATTCCGGAACGCCAAACTTAAAAATGTTTTTAACTTTTGAAAAACACTTCAGACAGCTTAGATTTGATGTGCAACTACTAGAAAGAACCTTTCTGCTATAGTGGGAGGTGAAAATTTCATTTTCTGAAGCTTCCCTGCAAAGTTATGGCACAAGGCAGAAAACGCGTTTGCAGCCTGAGATAAGGTCGATTCCATTACGCCAAACATAAAAATGTTGATAACGTTCGAAAAACACTTCAGACAGCTTAGATTTGATGTGCAACTATTAGAAAGAACCTTTCTGCTATAGTGGGAGGTGAAAATGTCATGTTCTGAAGCATCTCTGCAAATTTATGGCACAATGCGAAAAACGCGATTTCAGCCTGAGATAAGGTCGACTCTGGAACGCCAAACATAAAAATGTTGATAACGTTCGAAAAACACTTCAGACAGCTTAGATTTGATGTGCAACTATTAGAAAGAACCTTTCTGCTATAGTGGCAGGTGAAAATTTCATTTCCTGAAGCTTCACTGCAAATTTATGGCACAATGCGTAAAATACGTCTTCAGCCTGAGAGAAGGTGTATTCCGGAACGCCAAACATAAAAATGTTGATAACTTTGGAAAAACACTTCAGACAGCTTAGATTTGATGTGCAACTACTAGAAAGACCAGTTCTGCTATAGTGGCAGCTGAAAATTTCATGTTCTGAAGCTTCCCTGCAAAGGTATGGCACAATGCGTAAAACGCGTTTTCAGCCTGAGATAAGGTCGATTCCGGAACGCCAAACTTAAAAATGTTTTTAACTTTGGAAAAACACTTCAGACAGCTTAGATTTGATGTACAACTTCGAGAAAGACCTTTTCTGCGATAGCGCAAGTTTAAAATTTCATGTTCTGAAGCTTCCCTGCAAAGTTATGGCACAATGCAGAAAACGCGTTTTCAGCCTGAGATAAGGTGGGTTTCGGAACGCCAAACAAAAAAATGTTGATAACTTTCGAAAAACACTTCAGGCAGCTTAGATTTGATGTGCAACTACGAGAAAGACGATTTCTGCTATAGTGGGAGGTGTAAATTTCATGTTCTGAAACTTCCCTGCAAAGTTATGGCACAATGCAGAAAACACGTTTTCAGCATGAGACAAGGTCAATTCTGGAACGGCAAACATAGAAATATGATAACTTTGGAAAAACACTTCAGACAGCTTAGATTTGATGTGCAACTACTAGAAAGACCCTTCCTGCTATAGTGGGAGGTCAAAATTTCATGTTCTGAAGCTTCCCATGGAAAGTTATGGGACAATGCAGAAAACGATTTTTCATCCTGAGATGAGGTGGGTTCCGGAAGGCCAAACATAAAAATGTTGATAACTTTCGAAAAACACTTCAGACAGCTTAGATTTGATGTGCAACTACTTGAAAGACCCTTCCTGCTATAGTGGGAGGTGAACATTTCATGTTCTGAAGCTTCCCTGCAAAGTTATGGCACAATGCAGAAAACGCGTTTTCAGCTTGAGATAAGGTGGGTTCCGGAACGCCAAACATAAAAATGTTGATAACTTTGGAAAAACACTTCAGACATCTTAGATTTGATGTGCAACTACTAGAAAGACCCTTTCTGCGAAAGTGGGACCTGAAAATTTCATGTTCTGAAGCTTCCCTGCAAAGTTATGGCACAATGCAGAAAACACGTTTTCAGCTTGTGATAACGTGGGTTCCGGAACGCCAAACATAAAAATGTTGATAACTTTCGAAAAACACTTCAGACAGCTTAGATTTGATGTGCACCTACTAGAAAGACCCTTTCTGCTATAGTGGGAGGTGAACATTTTATGTTCTGAAGCTTTATGCAAAGTTATGGCACAATGTGTAAAACGCGTTTTCAGCCTGAGATAAGGTCAATTCCGGAACGCCAAACGTTAAAATGTTGATAACTTTGGAAAAACACTTCAGACAGCTTAGATTTGATGTACAACTTCGAGAAAGACCTTTTCTGCTATAGCGCAAGTTTAAAATTTCATGTTCTGAAGCTTCCCTGCAAAGTTATGGCACAATGCAGAAAACGCGTTTTCAGCCTGAGATAAGGTGGGTTTCGGAACGCCAAACAAAAAAATGTTGATAACTTTCGAAAAACACTTCAGGCAGCTTAGATTTGATGTGCAACTACGAGAAAGACGATTTCTGCTATAGTGGGAGGTGTAAATTTCATGTTCTGAAACTTCCCTGCAAAGTTATGGCACAATGCAGAAAACACGTTTTCAGCATGAGACAAGGTCAATTCTGGAACGGAAAACATAGAAATATGATAACTTTGGAAAAACACTTCAGACAGCTTAGATTTGATGTGCAACTACTCGAAAGACCCTTTCTGCTATGGTGGGAGGTGAAAATTTCATGTTCTGAAGCTTCCCTGCAATGTTATGGCACAATGCAGGAAACGCGTTTTCAGCCTGAGATAAGGTCGATTCCGGAACGAAAAACATAAAAATGTTGATAACTTCGGAAAAACACATCAGACAGCTTAGATTTCATTTGCAACTACGAGAAAGACCCTTTCTGCTATAGTGGTTCGTGAAAATTCGATGTTCGGAAGCTTCCCTGCAAAGTTATGGAACAGTGCGTTAAACGCGTTTTCAGCCTGAGATAAGGTCGATTCCGGAACGCCAAACATAAAAATGTTGTTAACTTTGGAAAAACACGCCAGACAGCTTAGATGTGATGTGCAACTACTAGAAAGACCATTTCTGCTATAGTGGGAGTTGAAAATTTCATGTTCTGAAGCTTCCCTGCAAAGTTATGGCACAATGCAGAAAACGCGTTTTCAGCCTGAGATAAGGTGGGTTCCGGAACGCCAAACATAAAAATGTTTATAACTTTGGAAAAACACTTCAGACAGATTAGATTTGATGTGCAACTACTAGAAAGACCCTTTCTGCTATAGTCGCATGTGAATATTTCATGTTCTGAAGCTTGCCTGCAAAGTTATGGCACAATGCAGAAAATGCGTTTTCAGCCTCAGATGAGGTGGGTTCCAGAACGCCAAACATAAAAATGTTGATAAGTTTGGAAAAACACCTCGGACAGCTTAGATTTGATGAGCCATTACTAGAAAGACCCTTTCTGCTATAGTGGGTGGTGAAAATTCGATGTTCTGAAGCTTCCCTGCAAAGTTATGGCACAATGTGTAAAATGCGTTTTCAGCCTGAGATAAGGTGGGTTCCGGAACGCCAAACATAAAAATGTGGACAACTTTGGAAAAACACTTCAGACAGCTTAGATTTGATGTGCAACTACTAGAAAGACCCTTTCTGCTATAGTGGGATGTGAAAATTTCATGTTCTGAAGCTTCCCTGCAAAGTTATATCACAATGCAGAAAACGCATTTTCAGCCAGAGATAAGGTCAATTCTGGAATGCCAAACATAAAAATGTTGATAACTTTGGAAAAACACTTCAAACAGCTTAGATTTGATGTGCAACTACTAGAAAGACCCTTTCTGCTATAGTGGGAGGTGAAAATTTCATGTTCTGAAGATTCCCTGCAAAGTTATGGCACAATGCAGAAAACGCGTTTTCAGCCTGAGATAAGGTTGATTCCGGAACGCCAAACATAAGAATGTTGATAACTTTGGAAAAACACTCCAGACAGCTAAGATTTGAAGTGCAACTACTCGAAAGACCCTTTCTGCTATAGTGGGATGTGAAAATTTCATGTTCTGAAGCTTCCCTGCAAAGTTATATCACAATGCAGAAAACGCATTTTCAGCCAGAGATAAGGTCAATTCTGGAATGCCAAACATAAAAATGTCGATAACTTTGGAAAAACACTTCAAACAGCTTAGATTTGATGTGCAACTACTAGAAAGACCCTTTCTGCTATAGTGGGAGGTGAAAATTTCATGTTCTGAAGCTTTTCTGCAAAGTTATGGCACAATGCAGAAAACGCGTTTTCAGCCTGAGATAAGGTGGGTTTCGGAACGCCAAGCATAAAAATGTTGATAACTTTGGAAAAAGACTTCAAACAGCTTAGATTTGATGTGCAACTACTAAAAGACCCTTTCTGCTATAGTGGGTGGCGAACATTCGATGTTCTGAAGCTTAATGCAAAGTTATGGCACAATGCGTAAAACGCGTTTTCAGCCTGAGATAAGGTCGATTCCGGAACGCCAAACATAGAAATGTTGATAACTTTGGAAAAATACTTCAGACAGCTTAGATTTGATCTGCAACTACTAGAAAGACCCCTTCTGCTATAGTGGGAGGTGAAAATTTCATGTTCTGAAGCTTTATGCAGAGTTATGGCACAATGCGTAAAACGCATTTTCAGCCTGAGATAAGGTCGATTCCGGAACGCCAAACGTTAAAATGTTGATAACTTTGGAAAAACACTTCAGACAGCTTAGCTTTGATGGTGCAACTACTAGAACGACCCTTTCAGCTATAGTGGGATGTGAAAATTTCATGTTCTGAAGCTTCCTTGCAAAGTTATGGCACAATGCAGAAAACACATTTTCAGCCTGATTTCAGTTGGGTTCAGGAATGAGAAACATAAAAAAGTTGATAACCTTGGAACAACACTTCAGACAGCTTAGATTTGATGTGCAACTCACAGAAAGACCCTTTCTGATATAGTGGGAGGTGAAAATTCGATGTTCTGAAGCTTCCCTCCAAAGTTATGGCACAATGCGTAAAACGCATTTTCAGCCTTAGATAAGGTCGATTCCGGAACGCCAAACATTAAAATGTTGATAACTTTGGAAAAACACTTCAGACAGCTTAGCTTTGATGGTGCAACTACTAGAACGACCCTTTCTGCTACAGTGGGATGTGAAAATTTCATGTTCCGAAGCTTCCCTGCAAAGTTATGGCACAATTCCGAAAACGCGTTTCCAGCCTGAGATAAGGTCGATTTCAGAACGGCAAACATAAAAATGTTGATAACTTTGGAAAAACACTTCAGACAGCTTAGATTTCACGTGAAACTACTAGAAAGACCCTTTCTGCTATAGTGGGAGTTGAAATTTTCATGTTCTGAAGCTTTCCTGCAAAGTTATGGCACAATGCGTAAAACGCGTTTACAGCCTGAGATAAGGTTGATTCCGGAACACCAAACATGAAAGTGTTGATAATTCTGGAAAAACACTTCAGACAGCTTAGATTTGATGTGCAACTACTAGAAAGACCATTTCTGCCATTGTGGAAGTGAAAATTCGATGTTCTGAAGCTTCCCTGCAAAGTTATGCCACAATGCAGGAAACGCGTTTTCAGCCTGCGATAAGGTCGATTCCGGAACGCCAAACATAAAAATATTGATAACTTTGGAAAAACTCTTTAGACAGCTTAGATTTGATGTGCAACTACTAGAAAGACCCTTTCTGCTATCGTGGGAGGTGAAAATTTCATGTTCTGAAGCTTCCCTGCAAAGTTATGTCACAATGCAGAAAACGCGTTTTCAGCCTCACATAAGGTCAATTCCGGAACGCCAAACATAAAAATGTTAATAACTTCGGAAAAACACTTCAGACAGCTTAGATTTGATGTGCAACTACTAGAAAGACCCTTTCTGCTATAGTGGGAGGTGAAATTTTTTTGTTCTGAAGCTTCCCTGCAAAGTTATGGCACAATGCAGAAAACGCGTTTTCAGCCTCACATAAGGTCGATTCCGGAACGCCAAACATAAAAATGTTGATAACTTCCGAAAAACACTTCAGACAGCTTGGATTTGAAGTGCAACTACAAGAAAGACCCTTTCTGCTATAGTGGGTAGTGAAAATTTCATGTTCTGAAGCTTCCCTGCAAAGTTATGGCACAATGCCTAAAACACGTTTTCAGCCTGAGATAAGGTCGATTTCAGAACGGCAAACATAAAAATGTTGCTAACTTTGGAAAAACACTTCAGACAGCTTAGATTTGATGTACAACTACTAGAAAGACCCTTTCTGCTATAGTGGGAGGTGAAAATTTCATGTTCTGAAGTTTCCCTGCAAAATTATGGCACAATGCAGAAAAGGCG
The DNA here is from genome assembly GCF_027744825.2 of Synchiropus splendidus. Classification (NCBI taxonomy): domain Eukaryota; kingdom Metazoa; phylum Chordata; class Actinopteri; order Syngnathiformes; family Callionymidae; genus Synchiropus; species Synchiropus splendidus. The sequence continues at coordinate 40,494,194 of NC_071335.1, forward strand.
TTTTCAATAAGGTGTGTTCCGGAACGCCAAACATAAAAATGTTGATAACTTTCGAAAAACACTTCAGACAGCTTAGATTTGTTGTGCAACTACTCGAAAGACCCTTTCTGCTATAGCGGGAGGTGAAAATTTCATATTCTGCAGCTTTCCTGCAAAGTGATGGCACAATGCAGAGAACGCGATTTGAGCCTGAGATAAGGTTGATTACGGAACGCCAAACATAAGACTGTTGATAACTTTGGAAAAACACTTCAGACAGCTTAGATTTGATGTGCAACTACTAGAAAGACCCTTTCTGCTATAGTGGGAGTTGAAAATTTCATGTTCTGAAGCTTTCCTGCAAAGTTATGGCACAATGCGTAAAACGCGTTTTCAGCCTGAGATGAGGTTGATTTCAGAACCCCAAACATAAAAATGTTGATAACTCAGGAAAACCTCTACAGACAGCTTAGATTTGATGTGCAACTACTAGAAAGACCCTTTCTGCTACAGTGGGAGGTGAAAATTTCATGTTCTGAAGCTTCACTGCAAAGTTATCCCACAATGCAGGAAACGCGTTTTCAGCCTGAGATAAGGTCGATTCCGGAACGCCAAACATAAAAATATTGATAACTTTGGAAAAACACTTCAGACAGCTCAGATTTGATGTGCAACTACTAGAAAGACCCTTTCTGCTACAGTGGGAGTTGAAAATTTCTTGTTCTGAAGCTTTCCTGCAAAGTTATGGCACAATGCGTAAAACGCGTTTTCAGCCTGAGATAAGGTTGATTCCGGAACGCCAAACATAAGAATGTTGATAACTTTGGAAAAACACTTCAGACAACTTAGATTTGATGTGCAACTACTTGAAATACCCTTTCTGCTATAGTGGGAGGAGAAAATTTCATGTTCTGAAGCTTCCCTGCAAAGTTATGGCACAATGCGTAAAACGCGTTTTCAGCCGGAGATGAGGTTGATTTCAGAACCCCAAACATAAAAATGTTGATAACTCAGGAAAAATTCTACAGACAGCTTAGATTTAATGTGCAACTACTAGAAAGTCCCTTTCTGCTAAAGCGGGAGGAGAAAATTTCATGTTCTGAAGTCTCCCTGCAAAGTAATGGCACTATCCAGAAAACGCGTTTTCAGCCTGAGATAAGGTGGGTTCCAGAACGCCAAACATAAAAATGTTGATAACTTTGGAAAAACACTTCAGACAGCTTCGATTTGATGTGCAACTACAAGACAGACCCTTTCTGCAACAGTGGGAGGTTAAAATTTCTTATTCTGAACCTTCCCTGCAAAGTTATGGCACAATGCAGAAAATGCGTTTTCAGCCTGAGATAAGGTCGATTCCGGAACGCCAAACATAAAAATGTTGATAACTTTGGAAAAACACTTCAGACAGCTTAGATTTGATGTGCAACTACTAGAAAGACCCTTTCTGCTATAGTGGGAGGTGAAAATTTCATGTTCTGACGCTATACTGCAACGTTATGGCACAATGCAGAAAATGCGATTTAAGCCTGAGATAAGGTCGATTCCGGAATGCCAAACGTAAAAATGTTGACAACTTTGGAAAGACACTTCAGACAGCTGAGATTTGATGTGCAACTACTAGAGAGACCCTTTATGCTATAGTGGGAGGAGAAAATTTCATGTTCTGAAGCTTCCCTGCAAAGTTATGGCACAATGCAGAAAACGCGTTTTCAGCCTGAGATAAGGTTGATTCCGGAACGCCAAACATAAAAATGTTGATAACTTTGGAAAAACACTTCAAACAGCTCAGATTTGATGTGCAACTACTAGAAAGACCCTTTCTGCTATAGTGGGAGGTGAAAATTTCATATTCTGCAGCTTTCCTGCAAAGTTATGGCACAATGCAGAAAACTCGTTTTCAGCCTCACATAAGGTCAATTCCGGAACGCCAAACATAAAAATGTTAATAACTTCGGAAAAACACTTCAGACAGCTTAGATTTGATGTGCAACTACTAGAAAGACCCTTTCTGCTATAGTGGGAGGTGAAATTTTTTTGTTCTGAAGCTTCCCTGCAAAGTTATGGCACAATGCAGAAAACGCGTTTTCAGCCTCACATAAGGTCGATTCCTGAACGCCAAACATAAAAATGTTGATAACTTCCGAAAAACACTTCAGACAGCTTAGATTTGATGTGCAACTACAAGAAAGACCCTTTCTGCTATAGTGGGTAGTGAAAATTTCATGTTCTGAAGCTTCCCTGCAAAGTTATGGCACAATGCCTAAAACACGTTTTCAGCCTGAGATAAGGTCGATTTCAGAACGGCAAACATAAAAATGTTGCTAACTTTGGAAAAACACTTCAGACAGCTTAGATTTGATGTACAACTACTAGAAAGACCCTTTCTGCTATAGTGGGAGGTGAAAATTTCATGTTCTGAAGTTTCCCTGCAAAATTATGGCACAATGCAGAAAAGGCGTTTTCAATAAGGTGTGTTCCGGAACGCCAAACATAAAAATGTTGATAACTTTCGAAAAACACTTCAGACAGCTTAGATTTGTTGTGCAACTACTCGAAAGACCCTTTCTGCTATAGCGGGAGGTGAAAATTTCATATTCTGCAGCTTTCCTGCAAAGTGATGGCACAATGCAGAGAACGCGATTTGAGCCTGAGATAAGGTTGATTACGGAACGCCAAACATAAGACTGTTGATAACTTTGGAAAAACACTTCAGACAGCTTAGATTTGATGTGCAACTACTAGAAAGACCCTTTCTGCTATAGTGGGAGTTGAAAATTTCATGTTCTGAAGCTTTCCTGCAAAGTTATGGCACAATGCGTAAAACGCGTTTTCAGCCTGAGATGAGGTTGATTTCAGAACCCCAAACATAAAAATGTTGATAACTCAGGAAAACCTCTACAGACAGCTTAGATTTGATGTGCAACTACTAGAAAGACCCTTTCTGCTACAGTGGGAGGTGAAAATTTCATGTTCTGAAGCTTCACTGCAAAGTTATGCCACAATGCAGGAAACGCGTTTTCAGCCTGAGATAAGGTCGATTCCGGAACGCCAAACATAAAAATATTGATAACTTTGGAAAAACACTTCAGACAGCTTAGATTTGATGTGCAACTACTAGAAAGACCCTTTCTGCTACAGTGGGAGTTGAAAATTTCTTGTTCTGAAGCTTTCCTGCAAAGTTATGGCACAATGCGTAAAACGCGTTTTCAGCCTGAGATAAGGTTGATTCCGGAACGCCAAACATAAGAATGTTGATAACTTTGGAAAAACACTTCAGACAACTTAGATTTGATGTGCAACTACTTGAAATACCCTTTCTGCTATAGTGGGAGGAGAAAATTTCATGTTCTGAAGCTTCCCTGCAAAGTTATGGCACAATGCGTAAAACGCGTTTTCAGCCGGAGATGAGGTTGATTTCAGAACCCCAAACATAAAAATGTTGATAACTCAGGAAAAATTCTACAGACAGCTTAGATTTAATGTGCAACTACTAGAAAGTCCCTTTCTGCTAAAGCGGGAGGAGAAAATTTCATGTTCTGAAGTCTCCCTGCAAAGTAATGGCACTATCCAGAAAACGCGTTTTCAGCCTGAGATAAGGTGGGTTCCAGAACGCCAAACATAAAAATGTTGATAACTTTGGAAAAACACTTCAGACAGCTTCGATTTGATGTGCAACTACAAGACAGACCCTTTCTGCAACAGTGGGAGGTTAAAATTTCTTATTCTGAACCTTCCCTGCAAAGTTATGGCACAATGCAGAAAATGCGTTTTCAGCCTGAGATAAGGTCGATTCCGGAACGCCAAACATAAAAATGTTGATAACTTTGGAAAAACACTTCAGACAGCTTAGATTTGATGTGCAACTACTAGAAAGACCCTTTCTGCTATAGTGGGAGGTGAAAATTTCATGTTCTGACGCTATACTGCAACGTTATGGCACAATGCAGAAAATGCGATTTAAGCCTGAGATAAGGTCGATTCCGGAATGCCAAACGTAAAAATGTTGACAACTTTGGAAAGACACTTCAGACAGCTGAGATTTGATGTGCAACTACTAGAGAGACCCTTTATGCTATAGTGGGAGGAGAAAATTTCATGTTCTGAAGCTTCCCTGCAAAGTTATGGCACAATGCAGAAAACGCGTTTTCAGCCTGAGATAAGGTTGATTCCGGAACGCCAAACATAAAAATGTTGATAACTTTGGAAAAACACTTCAAACAGCTCAGATTTGATGTGCAACTACTAGAAAGACCCTTTCTGCTATAGTGGGAGGTGAAAATTTCATATTCTGCAGCTTTCCTGCAAAGTTATGGCACAATGCAGAAAACTCGTTTTCAGCCTCACATAAGGTCAATTCCGGAACGCCAAACATAAAAATGTTAATAACTTCGGAAAAACACTTCAGACAGCTTAGATTTGATGTGCAACTACTAGAAAGACCCTTTCTGCTATAGTGGGAGGTGAAATTTTTTTGTTCTGAAGCTTCCCTGCAAAGTTATGGCACAATGCAGAAAACGCGTTTTCAGCCTCACATAAGGTCGATTCCTGAACGCCAAACATAAAAATGTTGATAACTTCCGAAAAACACTTCAGACAGCTTAGATTTGATGTGCAACTACAAGAAAGACCCTTTCTGCTATAGTGGGTAGTGAAAATTTCATGTTCTGAAGCTTCCCTGCAAAGTTATGGCACAATGCCTAAAACACGTTTTCAGCCTGAGATAAGGTCGATTTCAGAACGGCAAACATAAAAATGTTGCTAACTTTGGAAAAACACTTCAGACAGCTTAGATTTGATGTACAACTACTAGAAAGACCCTTTCTGCTATAGTGGGAGGTGAAAATTTCATGTTCTGAAGTTTCCCTGCAAAATTATGGCACAATGCAGAAAAGGCGTTTTCAATAAGGTGTGTTCCGGAACGCCAAACATAAAAATGTTGATAACTTTCGAAAAACACTTCAGACAGCTTAGATTTGTTGTGCAACTACTCGAAAGACCCTTTCTGCTATAGCGGGAGGTGAAAATTTCATATTCTGCAGCTTTCCTGCAAAGTGATGGCACAATGCAGAGAACGCGATTTGAGCCTGAGATAAGGTTGATTACGGAACGCCAAACATAAGACTGTTGATAACTTTGGAAAAACACTTCAGACAGCTTAGATTTGATGTGCAACTACGAGAAAGACCCTTTCTGCTATAGTGGGAGGTGAAAATTTCATGTTCTGAAGCTTCCCTACAAAGTTATGCCACAATGCAGGAAACGCGTTTTCAGCCTGAAATAAGGTCGATTCCGGAACGCCAAACATAAAAATATTGATAACTTTGAAAAAACACTTCAGACAGCTTAGATTTGATGTGCAACTACTAGAAAGACCCTTTCTGCTATAGTGGGAGTTGAAAATTTCATGTTCTGAAGCTTTCCTGCAAAGTTATGGCACAATGCGTAAAAAGCGTTTTCAGCCTGAGATAAGGTTGATTCCAGAACGCCAAACATAAAAATGTTGATAACTTTGGAAAAACACTTCAGACAGCGTAGATTTGATGTGAGACTACTAGAAAGACCCTTTCTGCTATAGTGGGAGGTGAAATTTTCATGTTCTAAAGCTTCCCTGCAAAGTTATGGCACAATGCAGAAAACGCGTTTTCGGCCTGAGATAAGGTCGATTCAGGAACACCAAACATAAAAATGTTGAAAACTTTCGAAAAACACGTCAGTCAGCTTTGATTTGATGTGCACCTACTAGAAATACCGTTTCTGCTATAGTGGGAGTTGAAAATATCATGTTCTGAAGCTTCCCGGCAAAGTTATGGCACAATGCGTAAAACGCGTTTTCAGCCTGAGATGAGGTTGATTTCAGAACCCCAAACATAAAAATGTTGATAACTCAGGAAAACCTCTACAGACAGCTTAGATTTGATGTGCAACTACTAGAAAGACCCTTTCTGCTACAGTGGGAGGTGAAAATTTCATGTTCTGAAGCTTCACTGCAAAGTTATGCCACAATGCAGGAAACGCGTTTTCAGCCTGAGATAAGGTCGATTCCGGAACGCCAAACATAAAAATATTGATAACTTTGGAAAAACACTTCAGACAGCTTAGATTTGATGTGCAACTACTAGAAATACCCTTTCTGCTATAGTGGGAGGAGAAAATTTCATGTTCTGAAGCATCCCTGCAAAGTTATGGCACAATGCGTAAAACGCGTTTTCAGCCGGAGATGAGGTTGATTTCAGAACCCCAAACATAAAAATGTTGATAACTCAGGAAAAATTCTACAGACAGCTTAGATTTAATGTGCAACTACTAGAAAGTCCCTTTCTGCTAAAGCGGGAGGAGAAAATTTCATGTTCTGAAGTCTCCCTGCAAAGTAATGGCACTATCCAGAAAACGCGTTTTCAGCCTGAGATAAGGTGGGTTCCAGAACGCCAAACATAAAAATGTTGATAACTTTGGAAAAACACTTCAGACAGCTTCGATTTGATGTGCAACTACAAGACAGACCCTTTCTGCAACAGTGGGAGGTTAAAATTTCTTATTCTGAAGCTTCCCTGCAAAGTTATGGCACAATGCAGAAAATGCGTTTTCAGCCTGAGATAAGGTCGATTCCGGAACGCCAAACATAAAAATGTTGATAACTTTGGAAAAACACTTCAGACAGCTTAGATTTCACGTGAAACTACTAGAAAGACCCTTTCTGCTATAGTGGGAGGTGAAAATTTCATGTTCTTAAGCTTTATGCATAGTTGTGGCACAATGCTTAAAACACGTTTTCAGCCTGAGATAAGATGGGTTCCGGAACGCCAAACATAAAAATGTTGATAAGTTTGGAAAAACACTTCAGACAGCTTAGCTTGAATGTGCAACTACTTGAAAGACCCTTTCTGCCATAGAGGAAGTTTAAAATGTCATGTTCTGAAGCTCCCCTGAAAAGTTATGGCACAATGCAGCAGAAAAAGCGTTTTCAGCCTGAGATAAGGTGGGTTCCGGAACGCCAAACATAAAAATGTTGATAAGTTTGGAAAAATACTTCAGACAGCTTAGCTTTAATGTGCAACTACGAGAAAGACCCTTTCTGCTATTGTGGGATGTGAAAATTTCATGTTCTGAAGCTTCCCTGCAAAGTTACGACACAATGCAGAAAACACTTTTTCAGACTGAGATAAGCTGGGTTCCAGAACGCCAAACAAAAAAATGTTGATAACTTTGGAAAAACACTTCAGACTGCTTAGATTTGATGTGCAACTACTACAAAGACCCTTTCTGATATAGTGGGAGGTGAAAATTTCATGTTCTGAAGCTTCCCTGCAAAGTTATGGCACAATGCAGAAAATGCGTTTACAGCCTGAGATAAGGTGGGTTCCGGAACGCCAAACATAAGAATGTTGATAACTTTGGAAAAACACTTCAGACAGCTTAGCTTTGATGTGCAACTACTAGAAAGACCCTTTCTGCTATAGTGGGAGGTGAAAATTTCATGTTCTAACGCTATACTGCAAAGTTATGGCACAATGCAGAAAACGCGTTTTCAGCCTGAGATAAGGTGGGTTTCGGAACGCCAAACAAAAAAATGTTGATAACTTTCGAAAAACACTTCAGGCAGCTCAGATTTGATGTGCAACTACTAGAAAGACCCTTTCTGCTATAGTGGGAGGTGAAAATTTCATGTTCTGAAGATTCCCTGCAAAGTTATGGCACAATGCAGAAAACGCGTTTTCAGCCTGAGATAAGGTTGATTCCGGAACGCCAAACATAAGAATGTTGATAACTTTGGAAAAACACTCCAGACAGCTAAGATTTGAAGTGCAACTACTCGAAAGACCCTTTCTGCTATAGTGGGATGTGAAAATTTCATGTTCTGAAGCTTCCCTGCAAAGTTATATCACAATGCAGAAAACGCATTTTCAGCCAGAGATAAGGTCAATTCTGGAATGCCAAACATAAAAATGTCGATAACTTTGGAAAAACACTTCAAACAGCTTAGATTTGATGTGCAACTACTAGAAAGACCCTTTCTGCTATAGTGGGAGGTGAAAATTTCATGTTCTGAAGCTTTTCTGCAAAGTTATGGCACAATGCAGAAAACGCGTTTTCAGCCTGAGATAAGGTGGGTTTCGGAACGCCAAGCATAAAAATGTTGATAACTTTGGAAAAAGACTTCAAACAGCTTAGATTTGATGTGCAACTACTAAAAGACCCTTTCTGCTATAGTGGGTGGCGAACATTCGATGTTCTGAAGCTTAATGCAAAGTTATGGCACAATGCGTAAAACGCATTTTCAGCCTGACATAAGGTCGATTCCGGAACGCCAAACATTAAAATGTTGATAACTTTGGAAAAACACTTCAGACAGCTTAGCTTTGATGGTGCAACTACTAGAACGACCCTTTCAGCTATAGTGGGATGTGAAAATTTCATGTTCTGAAGCTTCCTTGCAAAGTTATGGCACAATGCAGAAAACACATTTTCAGCCTGATTTCAGTTGGGTTCAGGAATGAGAAACATAAAAAAGTTGATAACCTTGGAACAACACTTCAGACAGCTTAGATTTGATGTGCAACTCACAGAAAGACCCTTTCTGATATAGTGGGTGGTGAAAATTCGATGTTCTGAAGCTTCCCTCCAAAGTTATGGCACAATGCGTAAAACGCATTTTCAGCCTTAGATAAGGTCGATTCCGGAACGCCAAACATTAAAATGTTGATAACTTTGGAAAAACACTTCAGACAGCTTAGCTTTGATGGTGCAACTACTAGAACGACCCTTTCTGCTACAGTGGGATGTGAAAATTTCATGTTCCGAAGCTTCCCTGCAAAGTTATGGCACAATTCCGAAAACGCGTTTCCAGCCTGAGATAAGGTCGATTTCAGAACGGCAAACATAAAAATGTTGATAACTTTGGAAAAACACTTCAGACAGCTTAGATTTGATGTGCAACTACTAGAAAGACCCTTTCTGCTATAGTGGGAGGTGAAATTTTTTTGTTCTGAAGCTTCCCTGCAAAGTTATGGCACAATGCAGAAAACGCGTTTTCAGCCTCACATAAGGTCGATTCCGGAACGCCAAACATAAAAATGTTGATAACTTCCGAAAAACACTTCAGACAGCTTGGATTTGAAGTGCAACTACAAGAAAGACCCTTTCTGCTATAGTGGGTAGTGAAAATTTCATGTTCTGAAGCTTCCCTGCAAAGTTATGGCACAATGCCTAAAACACGTTTTCAGCCTGAGATAAGGTCGATTTCAGAACGGCAAACATAAAAATGTTGCTAACTTTGGAAAAACACTTCAGACAGCTTAGATTTGATGTACAACTACTAGAAAGACCCTTTCTGCTATAGTGGGAGGTGAAAATTTCATGTTCTGAAGTTTCCCTGCAAAATTATGGCACAATGCAGAAAAGGCGTTTTCAATAAGGTGTGTTCCGGAACGCCAAACATAAAAATGTTGATAACTTTCGAAAAACACTTCAGACAGCTTAGATTTGTTGTGCAACTACTCGAAAGACCCTTTCTGCTATAGCGGGAGGTGAAAATTTCATATTCTGCAGCTTTCCTGCAAAGTGATGGCACAATGCAGAGAACGCGATTTGAGCCTGAGATAAGGTTGATTACGGAACGCCAAACATAAGACTGTTGATAACTTTGGAAAAACACTTCAGACAGCTTAGATTTGATGTGCAACTACTAGAAAGACCCTTTCTGCTATAGTGGGAGTTGAAAATTTCATGATCTGAAGCTTTCCTGCAAAGTTATGGCACAATGCGTAAAACGCGTTTTCAGCCTGAGATGAGGTTGATTTCAGAACCCCAAACATAAAAATGTTGATAACTCAGGAAAACCTCTACAGACAGCTTAGATTTGATGTGCAACTACTAGAAAGACCCTTTCTGCTACAGTGGGAGGTGAAAATTTCATGTTCTGAAGCTTCACTGCAAAGTTATGCCACAATGCAGGAAACGCGTTTTCAGCCTGAGATAAGGTCGATTCCGGAACGCCAAACATAAAAATATTGATAACTTTGGAAAAACACTTCAGACAGCTTAGATTTGATGTGCAACTACTAGAAAGACCCTTTCTGCTACAGTGGGAGTTGAAAATTTCTTGTTCTGAAGCTTTCCTGCAAAGTTATGGCACAATGCGTAAAACGCGTTTTCAGCCTGAGATAAGGTTGATTCCGGAACGCCAAACATAAGAATGTTGATAACTTTGGAAAAACACTTCAGACAACTTAGATTTGATGTGCAACTACTTGAAATACCCTTTCTGCTATAGTGGGAGGAGAAAATTTCATGTTCTGAAGCTTCCCTGCAAAGTTATGGCACAATGCGTAAAACGCGTTTTCAGCCGGAGATGAGGTTGATTTCAGAACCCCAAACATAAAAATGTTGATAACTTTGGAAAAACACTTCAGACAGCTTAGATTTGATGTGCAACTACTAGAAAGACCCTTTCTGCTATAGTGGGAGGTGAAAATTTCATGTTCTGACGCTATACTGCAACGTTATGGCACAATGCAGAAAATGCGATTTAAGCCTGAGATAAGGTCGATTCCGGAATGCCAAACGTAAAAATGTTGACAACTTTGGAAAGACACTTCAGACAGCTGAGATTTGATGTGCAACTACTAGAGAGACCCTTTATGCTATAGTGGGAGGAGAAAATTTCATGTTCTGAAGCTTCCCTGCAAAGTTATGGCACAATGCAGAAAACGCGTTTTCAGCCTGAGATAAGGTTGATTCCGGAACGCCAAACATAAAAATGTTGATAACTTTGGAAAAACACTTCAAACAGCTCAGATTTGATGTGCAACTACTAGAAAGACCCTTTCTGCTATAGTGGGAGGTGAAAATTTCATATTCTGCAGCTTTCCTGCAAAGTTATGGCACAATGCAGAAAACTCGTTTTCAGCCTCACATAAGGTCAATTCCGGAACGCCAAACATAAAAATGTTAATAACTTCGGAAAAACACTTCAGACAGCTTAGATTTGATGTGCAACTACTAGAAAGACCCTTTCTGCTATAGTGGGAGGTGAAATTTTTTTGTTCTGAAGCTTCCCTGCAAAGTTATGGCACAATGCAGAAAACGCGTTTTCAGCCTCACATAAGGTCGATTCCTGAACGCCAAACATAAAAATGTTGATAACTTCCGAAAAACACTTCAGACAGCTTAGATTTGATGTGCAACTACAAGAAAGACCCTTTCTGCTATAGTGGGTAGTGAAAATTTCATGTTCTGAAGCTTCCCTGCAAAGTTATGGCACAATGCCTAAAACACGTTTTCAGCCTGAGATAAGGTCGATTTCAGAACGGCAAACATAAAAATGTTGCTAACTTTGGAAAAACACTTCAGACAGCTTAGATTTGATGTACAACTACTAGAAAGACCCTTTCTGCTATAGTGGGAGGTGAAAATTTCATGTTCTGAAGTTTCCCTGCAAAATTATGGCACAATGCAGAAAAGGCGTTTTCAATAAGGTGTGTTCCGGAACGCCAAACATAAAAATGTTGATAACTTTCGAAAAACACTTCAGACAGCTTAGATTTGTTGTGCAACTACTCGAAAGACCCTTTCTGCTATAGCGGGAGGTGAAAATTTCATATTCTGCAGCTTTCCTGCAAAGTGATGGCACAATGCAGAGAACGCGATTTGAGCCTGAGATAAGGTTGATTACGGAACGCCAAACATAAGACTGTTGATAACTTTGGAAAAACACTTCAGACAGCTTAGATTTGATGTGCAACTACGAGAAAGACCCTTTCTGCTATAGTGGGAGGTGAAAATTTCATGTTCTGAAGCTTCCCTACAAAGTTATGCCACAATGCAGGAAACGCGTTTTCAGCCTGAAATAAGGTCGATTCCGGAACGCCAAACATAAAAATATTGATAACTTTGGAAAAACACTTCAGACAGCTTAGATTTGATGTGCAACTACTAGAAAGACCCTTTCTGCTATAGTGGGAGTTGAAAATTTCATGTTCTGAAGCTTTCCTGCAAAGTTATGGCACAATGCGTAAAAAGCGTTTTCAGCCTGAGATAAGGTTGATTCCAGAACGCCAAACATAAAAATGTTGATAACTTTGGAAAAACACTTCAGACAGCGTAGATTTGATGTGAGACTACTAGAAAGACCCTTTCTGCTATAGTGGGAGGTGAAATTTTCATGTTCTAAAGCTTCCCTGCAAAGTTATGGCACAATGCAGAAAACGCGTTTTCGGCCTGAGATAAGGTCGATTCAGGAACACCAAACATAAAAATGTTGAAAACTTTCGAAAAACACGTCAGTCAGCTTTGATTTGATGTGCACCTACTAGAAATACCGTTTCTGCTATAGTGGGAGTTGAAAATATCATGTTCTGAAGCTTCCCGGCAAAGTTATGGCACAATGCGTAAAACGCGTTTTCAGCCTGAGATGAGGTTGATTTCAGAACCCCAAACATAAAAATGTTGATAACTCAGGAAAACCTCTACAGACAGCTTAGATTTGATGTGCAACTACTAGAAAGACCCTTTCTGCTACAGTGGGAGGTGAAAATTTCATGTTCTGAAGCTTCACTGCAAAGTTATGCCACAATGCAGGAAACGCGTTTTCAGCCTGAGATAAGGTCGATTCCGGAACGCCAAACATAAAAATATTGATAACTTTGGAAAAACACTTCAGACAGCTTAGATTTGATGTGCAACTACTAGAAAGACCCTTTCTGCTACAGTGGGAGTTGAAAATTTCATGTTCTGAAGCTTTCCTGCAATGTTATGGCACAATGCGTAAAACGCGTTTTCAGCCTGAGATAAGGTTGATTCCGGAACGCCAAACATAAGAATGTTGATAACTTTGGAAAAACACTTCAGACAACTTAGATTTGATGTGCAACTACTTGAAATACCCTTTCTGCTATAGTGGGAGGAGAAAATTTCATGTTCTGAAGCTTCCCTGCAAAGTTATGGCACAATGCGTAAAACGCGTTTTCAGCCGGAGATGAGGTTGATTTCAGAACCCCAAACATAAAAATGTTGATAACTCAGGAAAAATTCTACAGACAGCTTAGATTTAATGTGCAACTACTAGAAAGTCCCTTTCTGCTAAAGCGGGAGGAGAAAATTTCATGTTCTGAAGTCTCCCTGCAAAGTAATGGCACTATCCAGAAAACGCGTTTTCAGCCTGAGATAAGGTGGGTTCCAGAACGCCAAACATAAAAATGTTGATAACTTTGGAAAAACACTTCAGACAGCTTCGATTTGATGTGCAACTACAAGACAGACCCTTTCTGCAACAGTGGGAGGTTAAAATTTCTTATTCTGAAGCTTCCCTGCAAAGTTATGGCACAATGCAGAAAATGCGTTTTCAGCCTGAGATAAGGTCGATTCCGGAACGCCAAACATAAAAATGTTGATAACTTTGGAAAAACACTTCAGACAGCTTAGATTTCACGTGAAACTACTAGAAAGACCCTTTCTGCTATAGTGGGAGGTGAAAATTTCATGTTCTTAAGCTTCATGCATAGTTGTGGCACAATGCTTAAAACACGTTTTCAGCCTGAGATAAGATGGGTTCCGGAACGCCAAACATAAAAATGTTGATAAGTTTGGAAAAACACTTCAGACAGCTTAGCTTGAATGTGCAACTACTTGAAAGACCCTTTCTGCCATAGAGGAAGTTTAAAATGTCATGTTCTGAAGCTCCCCTGAAAAGTTATGGCACAATGCAGCAGAAAAAGCGTTTTCAGCCTGAGATAAGGTGGGTTCCGGAACGCCAAACATAAAAATGTTGATAAGTTTGGAAAAATACTTCAGACAGCTTAGCTTTAATGTGCAACTACGAGAAAGACCCTTTCTGCTATTTTGGGATGTGAAAATTTCATGTTCTGAAGCTTCCCTGCAAAGTTACGACACAATGCAGAAAACACTTTTTCAGACTGAGATAAGCTGGGTTCCAGAACGCCAAACAAAAAAATGTTGATAACTTTGGAAAAACATTTCAGATAGCTTCGATTTTATCTGCAACTACTAGAAAGACCCTTTCTGCTATAGTGGGAGGTGAAAATTTCTTGTTCTGAAGCTTTATGCGAAGTTATGGCACAATGCGTAAACCGCGTTTTTAGCCTGAGATAAGGTCGATTCCACAACGCCAAACATTAAAATGTGGATAACTTTGGAAAAACACTTCAGACTGCTTAGATTTGATGTGCAACTACTACAAAGACCCTTTCTGATATAGTGGGAGGTGAAAATTTCATGTTCTGAAGCTTCCCTGCAAAGTTATGGCACAATGCAGAAAATGCGTTTACAGCCTGAGATAAGGTGGGTTCCGGAACGCCAAACATAAGAATGTTGATAACTTTGGAAAAACACTTCAGACAGCTTAGCTTTGATGTGCAACTACTAGAAAGACCCTTTCTGCTATAGTGGGAGGTGAAAATTTCATGTTCTAACGCTATACTGCAAAGTTATGGCACAATGCAGAAAACGCGTTTTCAGCCTGAGATAAGGTGGGTTTCGGAACGCCAAACAAAAAAATGTTGATAACTTTCGAAAAACACTTCAGGCAGCTCAGATTTGATGTGCAACTACTAGAAAGACGATTTCTGCTATAGTGGGAGGTGTAAATTTCATGTTCTGAAACTTCCCTGCAAAGTTATGGCACATGCAGAAAACACGTTTTCAGCATGAGACAAGGTCAATTCTGGAACGCCAAACATAGAAATATGATAACTTCGGAAAAACACTTCAGACAGCTTAGATTTGATGTGCAACTACTCGAAAGTCCCTTTCTGCTATGGTGGGAGGTGAAAATTTTATGTTCTGAAGCTTCCCTGCAATGTTATGGCACAATGTAGGAAACGCGTTTTCAGCCTGAGATAAGGTGGGTTTCAGAACGCCAAGGATAAAAATCTTGATAACTTTGGAAAAACACTTCAGACAGCTTAGATTTGATGTGCAACTACTAGAAAGACCCTTTCTGCTATAGTGGGAGGTCAAAATTATATGTTCTGAAGCTTCCCTGCAAAGTTAAGGGACAATGCAGAAAACGATTTTTCATCCTGAGATAAGGTCGATTCCGGAACGCCAAACATAAAAATTTTGATAACTTTTGAAAAACACTTCAGACAGCTTAGATTTGATGTGCAACTATTAGAAAGACCCTTTCTGCTACAGTGGGAGGTGAAAATTTCATGTTCTGAAGCTTCCCTGCAAATGTTGTGGGTTAGAAAATGCCCAGAAAATTAGTAAGGAAAAAGAAGAAAAAACATTCACCCCCTATTTTTCAAAGTAACACCATTTGTTCATTTGAAAACGTTGGATTGTTATTTATCCAGGAGGTGGTGCACATGCGCCGTGAGGCACATGAGTGACGCATGCGCAGCTCAGTAAACAACTGAGCTGAACGAAACCGTGTCTGACTTCTCATGTGCTTCACAGGTAAGCAGTAAAAAGGAGGTATAAGTGCTCCTCAGCTCGTTAAAGTAAATGAAAAGTGTTTGTGAGTGATTGTATGTCTGTTTGAGGTGAGAGTTTTGCAATGAGAGTCTATCATTTAGTTTTCTAAAGCTAATACAGAGACGGTCGGTACCACGTGGGTTGCGTGTGTGAGGATATAGATTGTTGTATTTGGTGTTTGGGTCCTTTTGTTTCACACTGATGTTGTTTTTATGTGCAAATATGGCTGTATTGTTGCTTGTTTTTGTTGCTTCAAATGTATTTTGAAAATGTAGAATTAGAGTTTTTACAGTTGTTGAATTATGTTGAATTATATGTTTAAAATCAGTAAAACAACTGAGCTGAACGAAACCGTGTCTGACTTCTCATGTGCTTCACAGATTTTCTGCATCGTATATCGCGGAAATCTATTGTTGCCGACCAGATACCCCTAGATCTGAGGCCGGTAACATTTGGGGGCTCGTCCGGGATCGTGTTGCATCGTCGGTGTGGGGAAGAAGTAAGCATCGCCGAGATCTAGTGACTGACACTTCAGGGAAGGCTGCAAAGTCTGCGTCATCCAGAGAGTAGAGGACATAGATTCTACGCTAAGATGGCTACGACAACCCCACGGCGAATGCTGGTTTTCAAGATCCAAAAGAGACTCTCTGAATTGAGATTGAGCCAGCTTCAAGCTTTTGCAAGTGCAATGGATGATGGTGAAGAAAGGGAAACTCTGGCTAATCTGACTGAGCTAGAACTTTATGACATGATTGTTGATTACCTCAGAGGGGAAAGATTGAGAGACCTCGAAGATGAAGGCATGGCTCAACTCCTCTATCTCGAAGACCTACAGAATCACCTGCTGTTCGACAGAGATGAAGGATCCAGAATGACAGAAGAGGTGCCAACTCACCAGGTGGAAAAGACGACATCTACTGGCCAACCAGCCGCCTCGGCATCATCAGCCAAGAATAGAGACGTCCAGATATCAACACCTACAACGGACAACAACTCTCATTCACCGCCACATCGGAGCCACCTCATCACATCGCCAGTGCATCTGGACGGTAACGGTGCCCACGGTGTTCGGTTCGATAGTGCCAACCCTTCTCATGCTGGGGAACAGTTGGTGAGATTTACGGATGTGACAGCTCTGCTTCCACGCAGAGAGTTTAAAATTCATGGTGGTCAGATTTCTGACACAGGGTCTGAAGTGTCATTCAGTTGTCTTTGTAAACAGATGGACGAAGGATTGCAAGAAGGGTTTAGTGAGAGAGAGATACTACGCACTGTAATTAAGATCACAAAACCTGGTACCTTCAGAGAGATGTTGGCCAACAAAGATGACTTGACCCTGGACGAACTAAAACGGTTTCTTCGTTCACATATAGGAGACAAGAGCAGCACTGAGCTCTTTCAGGAACTTAGTACTGCAAGACAGCATGACAGAGAAAGCCCACAGCAGTTTCTGTACAGACTGGTGGGTCTAAAGCAGCGAGTTTTGTTCGAATCACAGCAACCTAGTGCAGAGTTTTGTTATGACCGAAAGCTTGTACAGGGAACTTTCCTTCATACTCTTTACCAAGGTTTGAATGAAAAAAACACCCATGTTCGTCGTGATATCAAACGTTTCCTGTCAGACCTGCCGGTCAGTGACGACTTCCTTTTGGAGCAGATCACCAAGTCCACCAATGAGGAAACTGAGAGATTACGACGCCTTACTACAGTAGTCAAAACCCGACCGATAACAGTAAGTACCATTCAACATGACACTGTTGAGCAGATTGATCAAACTAAGCAGCCCAAGGCTGATCAGAATAAGCACTCCAGAGTTGATTCTGAGCTTCAAGCTAATCGTGCTGCTATTCTGGAACTGACTGCCCAAGTGACATCATTGACTCAACATTTAGCTCAAGTAGTAAGACCAAGTGAACCAGTGAGTTCGATGAGACCTTGTCCTCCCCCAGGTAGGACCCAGACACCCACAAAGGAAACAAGGGGCAGGTGTCCTGACTGCATTCAAGCAAACAATTTAAATTGTCCTCACTGTTTCATTTGTGGCCAAGCTGGTCATAGAGCAGTTGGATGTTTGCAAAGAAACATTTCGGGAAACACGAAGAGGTCACTGGAGCGAGGCTGCCAGTGACCGACTCCCGTAAGAAGCCTCAGGAACAGGTTGACTCATTTAGGAACATTACACCTGTTAAATCCAACAAAGGATGTCAACCTATACAGAAGAAGCGTGTGGCACAGCTAATTGGTAAGCGATGCATGGTCTCATGTGCCATTAATGGGGTGCCAATACAGATGCTGTTAGACTCAGGGGCTCAGGTTACTATGGTGGGGAGGGAGTTTGTCAGGAACGCATTGCCCAACATTGAAATTCTGTCACTTGAATCTCTGCTTACAGAACAGCCACTGAAGATATCAGCCGCTAATGGCACAGAGGTTCCCTTTGACGGGTGGGCTATTGTCGAACTCCAAATACGCAGTGAGAACCATGGACATGCTGAAATTCAGGTGCCTCTTTTGATTAGTCGTAATGGTGTTAACTGTGCTATTCTTGGGAGCAACGTCATCCCTGAGATAGTCAAAGAAAACAAAGAGCATGGTGATAAAGTTGATGTTACTGCCATACTCAAGGAAGCAATGAGTGCCAGTGAGAGTACAGTTGAATCTTTAACTACTGCCCTTCAGATGCAAACTTCTGAGGAAACACCTCTTCAGTGTAGTGTGCGAGTTGGGAGGAAAGGAGTGAAAGTACCAGCTGGTCAAATCTTTGAGGTTCGTTGTAGAGTCAGAGAATGCCCAGAAGGGGGAACTGTGTTGTTTGAGCCTGCGATGGAGAACAGCTGTCCGGATGGGTTAGATTGTTTTCCTACTCTTGTAGATGTTGGCCGAGGTGCTTCCAAAATTGTCAGAATCCCTGTTCAGAATTTTACTCAACGTGACATTTACCTGGCACAGAGAACGATTCTGGGCACACTTATGGAAGTCACTCAAATCAAATCTCTCAGTCACACTGGTGAAAACCCAAAGTCCAAGCTGCGTCCTGTTGTGCAGACTTGTTCAGCTCAGTTTAGAAGTCAACAACCTGCGGATGTGACCAGAGAAAAGTGGCATCCACCTGTCGATTTGTCACACCTCAAAGAGGATGAGCAACAAATAGCAAGAGAAATGCTATATGATGAATCAGACGTATTTGCTCAAGATGATTCAGACATTGGTTGCATTCCAAACCTGCAACTCAAGATACAGCTCAGTGATGAGACGCCAGTCCAAAAGCGTTACAACTCAATACCGAAACCTTTGTATAAAGAGGTCAAAGACTATGTGCAGAACTTACTGGACCATGGTTGGATAAGAAAATCAACATCGTCATACTCATCCGCTGTTGTCTGTGTGAGAAAGAAAGACAAGAGCTTACGTTTGTGTGTAGATTATAGAGAGTTAAATCGCAAGACCAGACCTGACCGTCATCCACTTCCACGTATTCAGGAGCTGCTGGATAACCTGGGAGGCTATTCCTGGTTCTCGATACTTGACCAGGGAAGCGCTTACCACCAGGGTTTTGTTGATGAGGACTCCAGACATGTCACTGCATTTAGTACTCCGTGGGGGTTATACGAGTGGCTCCGTCTTCCGTTTGGTCTGAGCAATGCGCCGGCAGCTTTCCAAAGATGTATGGAAGGTGTCCTAGATGGCTTGCGTGATGAATGCTGTTCACCATATCTAGATGATGTGCTTTGTTTTTCCAAGACATTCCATGAACATGTAGAGGACCTGAGGCGGGTACTCAGCCGCTTAAGAGAGAATGGAATCAAGTTGCGTCCAAAGAAATGTGAGATGTTCAGAAGACAGGTGAGATATGTTGGTCGTCTTGTGACGAGTGAAGGTGTACAAATTGATCCCAAAGACATAGAAGCTGTTTTGCAACTCAAAAACAGGGAACCAAAGAATGTGGGGGATGTCAGAGCCCTGCTAGGCTTCCTTGGCTATTACAGATCTTTTGTGCAGGACTTTTCCAGAATTGCAAGGCCACTGTATAAGCTACAAGAGAGTTGCAGTGACACTAGTCAAAGGGTTGTTGGAGACAAGTCATTCAAATCCAGGAGACGAAGTAACAAATCTGGCCAACTTCCATCAAAGACACCTGTCAACTGGACATCTGAGCACAGTGCTGTTGTAGCTCGTCTGGTAGATGTGTTGACAAATCCTCCCATCTTGGCCTATCCAGATTTCAACTTACCTTTTATTCTGAATACAGATGCATGTAGTGAGGGCCTGGGAGCTGTGCTTTACCAAAATCAAGGGGGTAAGCTTCGAGTCATTGCTTATGGGTCCAGAGCGCTTACACCTGCTGAAAAGAATTACCACCTGCATTCTGGCAAGCTTGAGTTTCTGGCATTAAAGTGGGCCATCTGTGACAAGTTTAGAGATTATCTCTATTATGCTCCAACATTCACCGTTTACACCGACAATAACCCATTGACGTATGTGCTAAGCTCAGCTAAGTTGAATGCAGTTGGCTATCGTTGGGTGGGTGAGTTGGCGGACTTCCACTTCACTATCAAGTACAGACCAGGAAGAAACAACATTGATGCAGACACACTATCACGTTATCCTGTGAAACTTGAAGGACATTTCGGGGAGTATACTGAAATCCTACCCCCAGACTTGATCTCCACCATCTGGCAAGGAAATAAAGCCATTGAGGAAAATGAGGTACCATGGATGGCAGAACTGCACATATCATCTGGCTGTGATTATGATCCAGTTATCACAAGTCCAACTTTCACCTCTGAGGACATCCAAGTTGCCCAGATGGACGACGCAGCAATCAGTGAAGTGATAATGTTGAAAAAGAGTGGATGGAATCCTCAAGAGAAAAGACACCTGGGAGAAGAGACGAAAAGACTCGTACGTGAGTGGAAAAAGTTAAAACTTGATAAAGGCATGCTGTATAGGCTGGCAGGCAAATGGAAACAACTTGTCCTACCAAGCAAGTGGAAATCGTTGGTGCTAAAACATCTGCACGATGACATGGGTCATGTGGGTTCTGATAAAGTGATCCATCTGGCTAGACAAAGGTTTTATTGGCCATTCATGCAGCGTGACATAGAAAACTATGTGACTCGCCAATGCTCCTGTATCAAGCAGAAGAGACCCACCAGACCACAAAAGGCTCCCATGAGTTCAATAACAACCAGTAGTCCATTTGAACTAGTTTCAATTGACTATCTCCACCTCGAACCAAGCAAAGGAGGCTTTGAGTATATCTTGGTCATCGTTGATCATTTTACTCGCTTTGCGCAAGCCTATCCGACGAAGAATAAGTCTGGTAAGACAGCAGCTGAGAAAATATTCAGTGATTTCATCCCTCGCTTTGGATATCCCGAAAGGCTCCACCATGATCAAGGTCGAGAATTCGAGAACAGTTTATTCAAGCGACTCCAACAACTGTCTGGTATCTCTCATTCCCGAACTACTCCATACCACCCACAGGGTAACCCTGTTGAGCGTCTAAACAGAACACTTTTGCAAATGCTTCGCACTCTGCAAGAGGATCGAAAGATTGAATGGAAAGACCACTTGCCGCAGATCGTGCATGCATACAATTGTACGAGGCACGAAGCAACAGGTTATTCCCCGTTTTTTCTCCTGTATGGCAGAGCTCCACGATTGCCCATTGACTTGCTTTTTGGCTTGAACACCGAGGAGGAAATGTCAAATCAAAGGGAATATGCGCAAAAGTGGGCTTCTCGAATGCAGGCAGCTTACAAGATCGCCTCAGAGAACAGCAAGAAATGTTCGGCCCGAGGAAAAAGAAATTATGACCGTGGTGTTAATGGGATTCCACTGCAGCCAGGAGATAGGGTGCTTGTAAGAAACCTGTCAGAAAGAGGTGGACCAGGCAAACTCCGCTCTTATTGGGAGGAGATTGTTCACAGGGTTATTGAGAAGGTTGGGGATGGGCCGGTGTACAGGGTTCAGGCTGAAAAGGGAGACAAAACTGCTCGTGTGCTGCATCGTAACCTTCTGTTGCTTGTGAATGATTTGCCAGTTGAGCTGGAGATGCGCCCTCATGCAGGAAAGAATCTAAAACAAATGAGTAAGACCAAAGCGAACAGTAAGGAAGCAGAAGAACTAGATTCTGATGATTCTGTTGAAGAGGAAGAGTTGTCGTACAGCTTACGACTTGTACCATTGTATTCTAGAAGCACAGTTAGACGTCGGGTACCTCAACCCGAATCTCGCAGAGAGCTTAGAGCAATGGCACCTGAATTTCAGCCTCTTAGACAGATAACAGAATCAGGGGAGGACCAAAGAGAGAGTGTTCCACTGATTGCTTCGGAACCAGTACAAATATTGACCACACCGCCTGATGAAAGTGAAACACTTCATGAAAGGACAGACTTGACTGGAGTTGAGGAACCACATGAAAAAGCAGATGAGATGGTTGAACCTGATAGGGACACGCCACTGAGGGACAATCCGCCTGCTAGAAGGTCCAATCGAACCATAAGGCCGAGGGAGAGGTTTACGTATGATACTTTTGGTCAACCGTCATACCAGCCTTGGGGACTGACAGCAAATGCCATGTTATCATGTGGTCCTTACTCTGTTGTACCAGGAACACACTACAACTTTATTCAGGTACCAACAGTGTGGGGCTATTAAATGTATGGGATTTGATTAATTACAGTTGTTAACTATAACAACACTTAAAACATCCATTGGTGGTGCTCAAGATGTCCGGAGACATCTCTTAAAGCAGGGGAGAGTGTTGTGGGTTAGAAAATGCCCAGAAAATTAGTAAGGAAAAAGAAGAAAAAACATTCACCCCCTATTTTTCAAAGTAACACCATTTGTTCATTTGAAAACGTTGGATTGTTATTTATCCAGGAGGTGGTGCACATGCGCCGTGAGGCACATGAGTGACGCATGCGCAGCTCAGTAAACAACTGAGCTGAACGAAACCGTGTCTGACTTCTCATGTGCTTCACAGGTAAGCAGTAAAAAGGAGGTATAAGTGCTCCTCAGCTCGTTAAAGTAAATGTGATTGTGAAAAGTGATTGTATGTCTGTTTGAGGTGAGAGTTTTGCAATGAGAGTCTATCATTTAGTTTTCTAAAGCTAATACAGAGACGGTCGGTACCACGTGGGTTGCGTGTGTGAGGATATAGATTGTTGTATTTGGTGTTTGGGTCCTTTTGTTTCACACTGATGTTGTTTTTATGTGCAAATATGGCTGTATTGTTGCTTGTTTTTGTTGCTTCAAATGTATTTTGAAAATGTAGAATTAGAGTTTTTACAGTTGTTGAATTATGTTGAATTATATGTTTAAAATCAGTAAAACAACTGAGCTGAACGAAACCGTGTCTGACTTCTCATGTGCTTCACAGATTTTCTGCATCGTATATCGCGGAAATCTATTGTTGCCGACCAGATACCCCTAGATCTGAGGCCGGTAACACAAAGTTATGGCACAATGCAGAAAATGCGTTTACAGCCTGAGATAAGGTGGGTTCCGGAACGCCAAACATAAGAATGTTGATAACTTTGGAAAAACACTTCAGACAGCTTAGATTTGATGTGCAACTACTAGAAAGACCCTTTCTGCTATAGTGGGAGGTGAAAATTTCATGTTCTGACGCTATACTGCAACGTTATGGCACAATGCAGAAAATGCGATTTCAGCCTGAGATAAGGTCGATTCCGGAATGCCAAACGTAAAAATGTTGACAACTTTGGAAAGACACTTCAGACAGCTGAGATTTGATGTGCAACTACTAGAGAGACCCTTTATGCTATAGTGGGAGGAGAAAATTTCATGTTCTGAAGCTTCCCTGCAAAGTTATGGCACAATGCAGAAAACGCGTTTTCAGCCTGAGATAAGGTTGATTCCGGAACGCCAAACATAAAAATGTTGATAACTTTGGAAAAACACTTCAAACAGCTCAGATTTGATGTGCAACTACTAGAAAGACCCTTTCTGCTATAGTGGGAGGTGAAAATTTCATATTCTGCAGCTTTCCTGCAAAGTTATGGCACAATGCAGAAAACGCGTTTTCAGCCTGAGATAAGGTTGATTCCGGAACGCCAAACATAAAAATGTTGATAACTTTGGAAAAACACTTCAAACAGCTCAGATTTGATGTGCAACTACTAGAAAGACCCTTTCTGCTATAGTGGGAGGTGAAAATTTCATATTCTGCAGCTTTCCTGCAAAGTTATGGCACAATGCAGAAAACGCGTTTTCAGCCTGAGATAAGGTGGGTTTCGGAACGCCAAGCATAAAAATGTTGATAACTTTGGAAAAACACTTCACACAGCTTACATTTGATGTGCAACGTCTAGAAAGACCATTTCTGCTATACTGGGAGGTGTAAATTTCAAGTTCTGAAACTTCCCTGCAAAGTTATGGCATAATGCAGAAAACTTGTTTTCAGCATGAGACAAGGTCAATTCCGGAACGCCAAATATAAAAATATGATAACCTTTGAAAAACACTTCAGACAGCTTAGATTTGATGTGCAACTACTAGAAAGACCCTTTCTGCTACAGTGGGAGGTGAAAATTTCATGTTCTGAAGCTTCAGTGCAAAGTTATGGCACAATGCAGAAAAGGCGTTTTCAGCCTGAGATAAGGTTGATTCCGGAACGCCAAACATAATAATGTTGATAATGTCATGGCTCCGCTTCCAGGCTCCGAGTCCTGGTTTTGCTTCTCTCCCTCTGTTCCTTTGGCACACGGCTGGAGCCGATTACCCCCTGATTACGGTCTTCAAGAACACCTGGGCTCCAGCAACGTGTGCCAGATCGTTGTCTTTGTTTCCTGCCAGTTCTCCTAGTCCCTGTGTGTTTCCACGTCCCCTGTGATGTTTCCTCTTGTTCCTGTGCTTCTGGACTCCTCTCGTTCCCCCGTGGTAACTCCTGGTTCTCGTGTCTCTCCCTGTGTTCGGCTTCTTTTGTTCCATTTGCTAGCTCTCCTGGTTCTCGTGTCTCTCCCTGTGTTCGGCTTCTTTTGTTCCATTTGCTAGCTCTCCTGGTTCTCGTGTCTCTTCCTGTGTTCGGCTTTTAGTTCTGTTTGCTAACAAGTTAATTGAACTCGTGGCTCTCTTTGTTTTCGTTCTCTTGTTCTGTGCGCTTGCTAGTTCTTTTGTTACACTGTTTAACCCTGCTGCCTTGAGTTAGTGTTTTTGGTTTCTTGCTGTTTGCCGTGTTTATTGGTTTCTTTAGTAGTTTATTCTGGGTCTCATTTGTGATTTAAGTTCATTTAACTCCCGGTTCGGTGACGCTTTCTGTTTTGACTTTTTACTCATGTTTGTGCACTTCCGTTAGTATTGGTTACTCTGTTTTTACATTCTGTGTTCGCTCTGTTTCTCCCGGTTCGGTGACGCTTTCTGTTCTGTTTTAGTTTGTTTAATTATTAAATATTATTTATAATTCCCTCCTGCCTCCTGTGCCTATAACAACTTGCACTTGGGTTCTACACCACGTCCTCCTACGTGGCTTTAGCTCCCTCGTCCCTTCGTTCCCGTGACAGATAACTTTGGAAAAACACTTCAAACAGTTTAGATTTGAAGTGCAAGTACGAGAGACCCTTTCTGCTATAATGGGAGGTAAAAACTTCATGTTCTGAAGCTTCCCTGCAAAGCTATGGCACAATTCCGAAAACGCGTTTTCAGCCTGAGATAAGGTCGATTCCGGAACGAAAAACATAAAAATGTTGAAAACTTCGGAAAAACACATCAGACAGCTTAGATTTCATTTGCAACTACGAGAAAGACATTTTCTGCTATAGTGGTTCGTGAAAATTCGATGTTCGGAAGCTTCCCTGCAAAGTTATGGAACAGTGCGTTAAACGCGTTTTCAGCCTGAGATAAGGTCGATTCCGGAACGCCAAACATAAAAATGTTGATAACTTTGGAAAAACACGTCAGACAGCTTAGATGTGATGTGCTACTACTGGAAAGATCCTTTCTGATATAGTGGGAGCTGAAAATTTCATGTTCTGAAGCTTCCCTGCAAAGTTATGGCACAATGCAGAAAACGCGTTTTCAGCCTGAGATATGGTCGATTCCGGAACGCCAAACATAAAAATATTGATAACTTTGGAAAAACACTTTAGACAGCTTAGATTTGATGTGCAACTACTAGAAAGTGCATTTCTGCCATTGTGGGAGGTGAAAATTCGATGTTCTGAAGCTTCCCTGCAAAGTTATGCCACAATGCAGGAAACGCGTTTTCAGCCTGAGATAAGGTCGACTCCGGAACGCCAAACATAAAAATGTTGATAAGTTTGGAAAAACACTTCAGACAGCTTAGCTTTAATGTGCAACTACGAGAAAGACCCTTTCTGCTATTGTGGGATGTGAAAATTTCATGTTCTGAAGCTTCCCTGCAAAGTTATGGCACAATGCAGAAAAAAACGTTTTCAGCCTGAGATAAGGTCGATTCCGGAACGCCAAACATAAAAATATGATAACTTTGGAAAAACACTTCAGACAGCTTAGAATTGATGTGCAACTACTAGAAAGACCCTTTCTGATATAGTGGGAGCTGAAAATTTCATGTTCTGAAGCTTCCCTGCAAAGTTATGGCACAATGCAGAAAACGCGTTTTCAGCCTGAGATATGGTCTATTCCGGAACGCCAAACATAAAAATATTGATAACTTTGGAAAAACACTTTAGACAGCTTAGATTTGATGTGCAACTACTAGAAAGTGCATTTCTGCCATTGTGGGAGGTGAAAATTCGATGTTCTGAAGCTTCCCTGCAAAGTTATGCCACAATGCAGGAAACGCGTTTTCAGCCTGAGATAAGGTCGACTCCGGAACGCCAAACATAAAAATGTTGACAAGTTTGGAAAAACACTTCAGACAGCTTAGCTTTAATGTGCAACTACGAGAAAGACCCTTTCTGCTATTGTGGGATGTGAAAATTACATGTTCTGAAGCTTCCCTGCAAAGTTATGGCACAATGCAGAAAAAAACGTTTTCAGCCTGAGATAAGGTCGATTCCGGAACGCCAAACATAAAAATATGATAACTTTGGAAAAACACTTCAGACAGCTTAGAATTGATGTGCAACTACTAGAAAGACCCTTTCTGCTATAGTGGGAGGTGAAAATTTCATGTTCTGAAGCTTTCCTGCAAAGTTATGCCACAATGCGTAAAACGTGTTTTCAGCCTGAGATAAGGTTGATTCCGGAACGCCAAACATAAAAATGTTGATAACTTTGGAAAAACACTTTAGACAGCTTAGATTTGATGTGCAACTACTAGAAAGACCCTTTCTGCTATAGTGGGAGGTGAAAATTTCATGTTCTGAAGCTTCCCTGAAAAGTTATGGCACAAAGCAGAAAACACGTTTTCAGCCTGAGATAAGGTCGATTCCGGAACGCCAATCATAAAAGTGTTGATAACTTTGGACAAACACTTCAAACAGCTTCGATTTGATGTGCAATTACGAGAAAGACCCTTTCTGATATAGTTAGACGTGAAAATTTCATGTTCTGAAGCTTCCCTGCAAAGTTATGTCACAATGCAGAAAACGCGTTTTCAGCCTCACATAAGGTCAATTCCGATACGCCAAACATAAAAATGTTGATAACTTCGGAAAAACACTTCAGACAGCTTAGATTTGATGTGCAAGTACTAGAAAGACCCTTTCTGCTATAGTGGGAGGTTAAAATTTCATGTTCTGAAGCTTCCCTGCAAAGTTATGGCACAATGGAGAAAACGTGTTTTCAGCTTGAGGTAAGGTGGGTTCCGGAACGCCAAACATAAAAATGTTGACAACTTTCGAAAAACACTTCAGACAGCTTAGATTTGATGTGCAAATACTAGAAAGACCCTTTCTGCTATAGTGGGACGGGAAAATTTCATGTTCTGAATCTTCCCTGCAAAGTTTTGGGACAAAGCGTAAAAAGCGTTTTGTGCCTGAGATAAGGTCGATTCCGGAACGCCAAACATAAAAATGTTGATCACTTTCGAAAAACACTTCAGACAGCTTAGATTTGATGTGCAACTACTAGAAAGAGCCTTTCTGCTACAGTGGGACGTAAAAATTTCATGTTCTGAAGCTTCCCTGCAAAGTTATGGCACAATGCAGAAAACGCGTTTTCAGCCTGAGATAAGGTAGATTCCGGAACGCCATACATAAAAATGTTTATAACTTTGGAAAAACACATCAGACAGCTTAGATTTGTTGTGCAACTACGAGAAAGACCCTTTCTGCTATAGTGGGAGGTTAAAATTTCATGTTCGGAAGCTTCCATGCAAAGTTATGGCACAATGCAGACAACGCGATTTCAGCCTGAGATAAGGTCGATTCTGGAACGCCAAACATAAAAATGTTGATAACTTCCGAAAAACACTTCAGACAGCTTAGATTTGATGTGCAACTACTAGAAAGACCCTTTCTGCTATAGTGGGAGGTGAACATTTCATGTTCTGAAGCCTCCCTGCAAAGTTATGGCAAAATGCAGAAAACGCGTTTTCAGACTGAGATAAGGTGGGTTCCGGAACGCCAAACATAAAAATGTTGATAACTTTCGAAAAACACTTCAGACAGCTTAGATTTGATGTGCAAATACTAGAAAGACCTTTTCTGCTATAGTGGGAGGTTAAAATTTCATGTTCTGAAGCTTCCATGCAAAGTTATGGCACAATGCAGACAACGCGATTTCAGCATGAGATAAGGTCGATTCCGGAACGCCAAACATAAAAATGTTGATAACTTTCGAAAAACACTACAGACAGCTTAGATTTGATGTACAACTACTAGAAAGACCCTTTCTGCTATAGTGGGAGGTGAAAATTTCATGTTCTGAAGCTTTCCTGCAAAGTTATGGCACAATGCGTAAAACGCGTTTTCAGCCTGAGATAAGGTTGATTCCGGAACTCCAAACATAAAAATGTTGATAACTTTGGAAAAACACTTCAGACAGCTTAGATTTGATGTGCAACTACTAGAAAGACCTTTTCTGCTATAGTGGGAGGTGAAAATTTCATGTTCTGAAGGTTCCCTGAAAAGTTATAGCACAAAGCAGAAAACACGTTTTCATCCTGGGATAAGGTGGGTTTCGGAGCACCACTGATAAAAATGTTGATAACTTTCAAAAAACACTTCAGACAGCATAGATTTGATGTGCAACTGCTAGAAAGACCCTTTCTGCTATAGTGGTAGGTGAAAATTTCATGTTCTGAAGTTTCCCTGCAAAGTTATGGCACAATGCAGAAAACGCATTTTCAGCCTGAGATAAGGTTGATTCCGGAACGCCATACATAAAAAAGTTGATAACTTTGGAAAAACACTTCAAACAGCTTAGATTTGATGTGCAACTACTAGAAAGACCCTTTCTGCTATAGTGGGATGTTTAAATGTCATGTTCTGATGCTTCCCTGCAAAGTTATGGCACAATGCAGAAAACGCGTTTTCAGCCAGAGATAAGGTG
The DNA here is from genome assembly GCF_027744825.2 of Synchiropus splendidus. NCBI lineage: Eukaryota > Metazoa > Chordata > Actinopteri > Syngnathiformes > Callionymidae > Synchiropus > Synchiropus splendidus. Next base: position 40,523,051 of record NC_071335.1, read on the forward strand.
GGTTCCGGAACGTCAAACATAAAAATGTTGATAACTTTGGAAAAACACTTCAGACAGCTTAGATTTGATGTGCAATTACTAAAAAGACCCTTTCTGCTACAGTGGGATGTGAAAATTTCATGTTCTGAAGCTTCCCTGCAAAGTTATGGCACAATGCAGAAAACGCGTTTTCTGCCTGAGATAAGGTCGATTCAGGAACGCCAAATATAAAAATGTTGAAAACTTTGGAAAAACACTTCAGACAGCTTAGATTTGACGTGCAACTACTAGAAAGACCCTTTCTGCTTTAGTGGGAATAGAAAATCTCATGTTCTGAAGCTTTCCTGCAAAGTTATGGCACAATGCGTAAAACGCGTTTTCAGCCTGAGATAAGGTTGATTCCGGAACGCCAAACATGAAAATGTTGATAACTTCCGAAAAACACTTCAGACAGCTTAGATTTGATGTGCAAGTACTAGAAAGACCCTTTCTGCTATAGTGGGAGGTTAAAATTTCATGTTCTGAAGCTTCCCTGCAAAGTTATGGCACAATGCAGAAAACGCGTTTTCAGCCTGAGATAAGGTAGATTCCGGAACGCCATACATAAAAATGTTTATAACTTTGGAAAAACACATCAGACAGCTTAGATTTGATGTGCAACTACGAGAAAGACCCTTTCTGCTATAGTGGGAGGTTAAAATTTCATGTTCGGAAGCTTCCATGCAAAGTTATGGCACAATGCAGACAACGCGATTTCAGCCTGAGATAAGGTCGATTCTGGAACGCCAAACATAAAAATGTTGATAACTTCCGAAAAACACTTCAGACAGCTTAGATTTGATGTGCAACTACTAGAAAGACCCTTTCTGCTATAGTGGGAGGTGAACATTTCATGTTCTGAAGCCTCCCTGCAAAGTTATGGCAAAATGCAGAAAACGCGTTTTCAGCTTGAGATAAGGTGGGTTCCGAAACGCCAAACATAAAAATGTTGATAACTTTCGAAAAACACTTCAGACAGCTTAGATTTGATGTGCAACTACTAGAAAGACCCTTTCTGCTATAGTGGGACGTGAAAATTTCATGTTCTGAAGGTTCCCTGAAAAGTTATAGCACAAAGCAGAAAACACGTTTTCATCCTGGGATAAGGTGGGTTTCGGAGCACCACTGATAAAAATGTTGATAACTTTCAAAAAACACTTCAGACAGCATAGATTTGATGTGCAACTGCTAGAAAGACCCTTTCTGCTATAGTGGTAGGTGAAAATTTCATGTTCTGAAGTTTCCCTGCAAAGTTATGGCACAATGCAGAAAACGCATTTTCAGCCTGAGATAAGGTTGATTCCGGAACGCCATACATAAAAAAGTTGATAACTTTGGAAAAACACTTCAAACAGCTTAGATTTGATGTGCAACTACTAGAAAGACCCTTTCTGCTACAGTGGGAGGTGAAAATTTCATGTTCTGAAGCTTCAGTGCAAAGTTATGGCACAATGCAGAAAAGGCGTTTTCAGCCTGAGATAAGGTTGATTCCGGAACGCCAAACATAATAATGTTGATAATGTCATGGCTCCGCTTCCAGGCTCCGAGTCCTGGTTTTGCTTCTCTCCCTCTGTTCCTTTGGCACACGGCTGGAGCCGATTACCCCCTGATTACGGTCTTCAAGAACACCTGGGCTCCAGCAACGTGTGCCAGATCGTTGTCTTTGTTTCCTGCCAGTTCTCCTAGTCCCTGTGTGTTTCCACGTCCCCTGTGATGTTTCCTCTTGTTCCTGTGCTTCTGGACTCCTCTCGTTCCCCCGTGGTAACTCCTGGTTCTCGTGTCTCTCCCTGTGTTCGGCTTCTTTTGTTCCATTTGCTAGCTCTCCTGGTTCTCGTGTCTCTCCCTGTGTTCGGCTTCTTTTGTTCCATTTGCTAGCTCTCCTGGTTCTCGTGTCTCTTCCTGTGTTCGGCTTTTAGTTCTGTTTGCTAACAAGTTAATTGAACTCGTGGCTCTCTTTGTTTTCGTTCTCTTGTTCTGTGCGCTTGCTAGTTCTTTTGTTACACTGTTTAACCCTGCTGCCTTGAGTTAGTGTTTTTGGTTTCTTGCTGTTTGCCGTGTTTATTGGTTTCTTTAGTAGTTTATTCTGGGTCTCATTTGTGATTTAAGTTCATTTAACTCCCGGTTCGGTGACGCTTTCTGTTTTGACTTTTTACTCATGTTTGTGCACTTCCGTTAGTATTGGTTACTCTGTTTTTACATTCTGTGTTCGCTCTGTTTCTCCCGGTTCGGTGACGCTTTCTGTTCTGTTTTAGTTTGTTTAATTATTAAATATTATTTATAATTCCCTCCTGCCTCCTGTGCCTATAACAACTTGCACTTGGGTTCTACACCACGTCCTCCTACGTGGCTTTAGCTCCCTCGTCCCTTCGTTCCCGTGACAGATAACTTTGGAAAAACACTTCAAACAGTTTAGATTTGAAGTGCAAGTACGAGAGACCCTTTCTGCTATAATGGGAGGTAAAAACTTCATGTTCTGAAGCTTCCCTGCAAAGCTATGGCACAATTCCGAAAACGCGTTTTCAGCCTGAGATAAGGTCGATTCCGGAACGAAAAACATAAAAATGTTGAAAACTTCGGAAAAACACATCAGACAGCTTAGATTTCATTTGCAACTACGAGAAAGACATTTTCTGCTATAGTGGTTCGTGAAAATTCGATGTTCGGAAGCTTCCCTGCAAAGTTATGGAACAGTGCGTTAAACGCGTTTTCAGCCTGAGATAAGGTCGATTCCGGAACGCCAAACATAAAAATGTTGATAACTTTGGAAAAACACGTCAGACAGCTTAGATGTGATGTGCTACTACTGGAAAGATCCTTTCTGATATAGTGGGAGCTGAAAATTTCATGTTCTGAAGCTTCCCTGCAAAGTTATGGCACAATGCAGAAAACGCGTTTTCAGCCTGAGATATGGTCGATTCCGGAACGCCAAACATAAAAATATTGATAACTTTGGAAAAACACTTTAGACAGCTTAGATTTGATGTGCAACTACTAGAAAGTGCATTTCTGCCATTGTGGGAGGTGAAAATTCGATGTTCTGAAGCTTCCCTGCAAAGTTATGCCACAATGCAGGAAACGCGTTTTCAGCCTGAGATAAGGTCGACTCCGGAACGCCAAACATAAAAATGTTGATAAGTTTGGAAAAACACTTCAGACAGCTTAGCTTTAATGTGCAACTACGAGAAAGACCCTTTCTGCTATTGTGGGATGTGAAAATTTCATGTTCTGAAGCTTCCCTGCAAAGTTATGGCACAATGCAGAAAAAAACGTTTTCAGCCTGAGATAAGGTCGATTCCGGAACGCCAAACATAAAAATATGATAACTTTGGAAAAACACTTCAGACAGCTTAGAATTGATGTGCAACTACTAGAAAGACCCTTTCTGATATAGTGGGAGCTGAAAATTTCATGTTCTGAAGCTTCCCTGCAAAGTTATGGCACAATGCAGAAAACGCGTTTTCAGCCTGAGATATGGTCTATTCCGGAACGCCAAACATAAAAATATTGATAACTTTGGAAAAACACTTTAGACAGCTTAGATTTGATGTGCAACTACTAGAAAGTGCATTTCTGCCATTGTGGGAGGTGAAAATTCGATGTTCTGAAGCTTCCCTGCAAAGTTATGCCACAATGCAGGAAACGCGTTTTCAGCCTGAGATAAGGTCGACTCCGGAACGCCAAACATAAAAATGTTGACAAGTTTGGAAAAACACTTCAGACAGCTTAGCTTTAATGTGCAACTACGAGAAAGACCCTTTCTGCTATTGTGGGATGTGAAAATTACATGTTCTGAAGCTTCCCTGCAAAGTTATGGCACAATGCAGAAAAAAACGTTTTCAGCCTGAGATAAGGTCGATTCCGGAACGCCAAACATAAAAATATGATAACTTTGGAAAAACACTTCAGACAGCTTAGAATTGATGTGCAACTACTAGAAAGACCCTTTCTGCTATAGTGGGAGGTGAAAATTTCATGTTCTGAAGCTTTCCTGCAAAGTTATGCCACAATGCGTAAAACGTGTTTTCAGCCTGAGATAAGGTTGATTCCGGAACGCCAAACATAAAAATGTTGATAACTTTGGAAAAACACTTTAGACAGCTTAGATTTGATGTGCAACTACTAGAAAGACCCTTTCTGCTATAGTGGGAGGTGAAAATTTCATGTTCTGAAGCTTCCCTGAAAAGTTATGGCACAAAGCAGAAAACACGTTTTCAGCCTGAGATAAGGTCGATTCCGGAACGCCAATCATAAAAGTGTTGATAACTTTGGACAAACACTTCAAACAGCTTCGATTTGATGTGCAATTACGAGAAAGACCCTTTCTGATATAGTTAGACGTGAAAATTTCATGTTCTGAAGCTTCCCTGCAAAGTTATGTCACAATGCAGAAAACGCGTTTTCAGCCTCACATAAGGTCAATTCCGATACGCCAAACATAAAAATGTTGATAACTTCGGAAAAACACTTCAGACAGCTTAGATTTGATGTGCAAGTACTAGAAAGACCCTTTCTGCTATAGTGGGAGGTTAAAATTTCATGTTCTGAAGCTTCCCTGCAAAGTTATGGCACAATGGAGAAAACGTGTTTTCAGCTTGAGGTAAGGTGGGTTCCGGAACGCCAAACATAAAAATGTTGACAACTTTCGAAAAACACTTCAGACAGCTTAGATTTGATGTGCAAATACTAGAAAGACCCTTTCTGCTATAGTGGGACGGGAAAATTTCATGTTCTGAATCTTCCCTGCAAAGTTTTGGGACAAAGCGTAAAAAGCGTTTTGTGCCTGAGATAAGGTCGATTCCGGAACGCCAAACATAAAAATGTTGATCACTTTCGAAAAACACTTCAGACAGCTTAGATTTGATGTGCAACTACTAGAAAGAGCCTTTCTGCTACAGTGGGACGTAAAAATTTCATGTTCTGAAGCTTCCCTGCAAAGTTATGGCACAATGCAGAAAACGCGTTTTCAGCCTGAGATAAGGTAGATTCCGGAACGCCATACATAAAAATGTTTATAACTTTGGAAAAACACATCAGACAGCTTAGATTTGTTGTGCAACTACGAGAAAGACCCTTTCTGCTATAGTGGGAGGTTAAAATTTCATGTTCGGAAGCTTCCATGCAAAGTTATGGCACAATGCAGACAACGCGATTTCAGCCTGAGATAAGGTCGATTCTGGAACGCCAAACATAAAAATGTTGATAACTTCCGAAAAACACTTCAGACAGCTTAGATTTGATGTGCAACTACTAGAAAGACCCTTTCTGCTATAGTGGGAGGTGAACATTTCATGTTCTGAAGCCTCCCTGCAAAGTTATGGCAAAATGCAGAAAACGCGTTTTCAGACTGAGATAAGGTGGGTTCCGGAACGCCAAACATAAAAATGTTGATAACTTTCGAAAAACACTTCAGACAGCTTAGATTTGATGTGCAAATACTAGAAAGACCTTTTCTGCTATAGTGGGAGGTTAAAATTTCATGTTCTGAAGCTTCCATGCAAAGTTATGGCACAATGCAGACAACGCGATTTCAGCATGAGATAAGGTCGATTCCGGAACGCCAAACATAAAAATGTTGATAACTTTCGAAAAACACTACAGACAGCTTAGATTTGATGTACAACTACTAGAAAGACCCTTTCTGCTATAGTGGGAGGTGAAAATTTCATGTTCTGAAGCTTTCCTGCAAAGTTATGGCACAATGCGTAAAACGCGTTTTCAGCCTGAGATAAGGTTGATTCCGGAACTCCAAACATAAAAATGTTGATAACTTTGGAAAAACACTTCAGACAGCTTAGATTTGATGTGCAACTACTAGAAAGACCTTTTCTGCTATAGTGGGAGGTGAAAATTTCATGTTCTGAAGGTTCCCTGAAAAGTTATAGCACAAAGCAGAAAACACGTTTTCATCCTGGGATAAGGTGGGTTTCGGAGCACCACTGATAAAAATGTTGATAACTTTCAAAAAACACTTCAGACAGCATAGATTTGATGTGCAACTGCTAGAAAGACCCTTTCTGCTATAGTGGTAGGTGAAAATTTCATGTTCTGAAGTTTCCCTGCAAAGTTATGGCACAATGCAGAAAACGCATTTTCAGCCTGAGATAAGGTTGATTCCGGAACGCCATACATAAAAAAGTTGATAACTTTGGAAAAACACTTCAAACAGCTTAGATTTGATGTGCAACTACTAGAAAGACCCTTTCTGCTATAGTGGGATGTTTAAATGTCATGTTCTGATGCTTCCCTGCAAAGTTATGGCACAATGCAGAAAACGCGTTTTCAGCCAGAGATAAGGTGGGTTCCGGAACGTCAAACATAAAAATGTTGATAACTTTGGAAAAACACTTCAGACAGCTTAGATTTGATGTGCAATTACTAAAAAGACCCTTTCTGCTACAGTGGGATGTGAAAATTTCATGTTCTGAAGCTTCCCTGCAAAGTTATGGCACAATGCAGAAAACGCGTTTTCTGCCTGAGATAAGGTCGATTCAGGAACGCCAAATATAAAAATGTTGAAAACTTTGGAAAAACACTTCAGACAGCTTAGATTTGACGTGCAACTACTAGAAAGACCCTTTCTGCTTTAGTGGGAATAGAAAATCTCATGTTCTGAAGCTTTCCTGCAAAGTTATGGCACAATGCGTAAAACGCGTTTTCAGCCTGAGATAAGGTTGATTCCGGAACGCCAAACATGAAAATGTTGATAACTTCCGAAAAACACTTCAGACAGCTTAGATTTGATGTGCAAGTACTAGAAAGACCCTTTCTGCTATAGTGGGAGGTTAAAATTTCATGTTCTGAAGCTTCCCTGCAAAGTTATGGCACAATGCAGAAAACGCGTTTTCAGCCTGAGATAAGGTAGATTCCGGAACGCCATACATAAAAATGTTTATAACTTTGGAAAAACACATCAGACAGCTTAGATTTGATGTGCAACTACGAGAAAGACCCTTTCTGCTATAGTGGGAGGTTAAAATTTCATGTTCGGAAGCTTCCATGCAAAGTTATGGCACAATGCAGACAACGCGATTTCAGCCTGAGATAAGGTCGATTCTGGAACGCCAAACATAAAAATGTTGATAACTTCCGAAAAACACTTCAGACAGCTTAGATTTGATGTGCAACTACTAGAAAGACCCTTTCTGCTATAGTGGGAGGTGAACATTTCATGTTCTGAAGCCTCCCTGCAAAGTTATGGCAAAATGCAGAAAACGCGTTTTCAGCTTGAGATAAGGTGGGTTCCGAAACGCCAAACATAAAAATGTTGATAACTTTCGAAAAACACTTCAGACAGCTTAGATTTGATGTGCAACTACTAGAAAGACCCTTTCTGCTATAGTGGGACGTGAAAATTTCATGTTCTGAAGGTTCCCTGAAAAGTTATAGCACAAAGCAGAAAACACGTTTTCATCCTGGGATAAGGTGGGTTTCGGAGCACCACTGATAAAAATGTTGATAACTTTCAAAAAACACTTCAGACAGCATAGATTTGATGTGCAACTGCTAGAAAGACCCTTTCTGCTATAGTGGTAGGTGAAAATTTCATGTTCTGAAGTTTCCCTGCAAAGTTATGGCACAATGCAGAAAACGCATTTTCAGCCTGAGATAAGGTTGATTCCGGAACGCCATACATAAAAAAGTTGATAACTTTGGAAAAACACTTCAAACAGCATAGATTTGATGTGCAACTACTAGAAAGACCCTTTCTGCTATAGTGGGATGTTTAAATGTCATGTTCTGATGCTTCCCTGCAAAGTTATGGCACAATGCAGAAAACGCGTTTTCAGCCAGAGATAAGGTGGGTTCCGGAACGCCAAACATAAAAATGTTGATAACTTTGGAAAAACACTTCAGACAGCTTAGATTTGATGTGCAATTACTAAAAAGACCCTTTCTGCTATAGTGGGATGTGAAAATTTCATGTTCTGAAGCTTCCCTGCAAAGTTATGGCACAATGCAGAAAACGCGTTTTCTGCCTGAGATAAGGTCGATTCAGGAACGCCAAATATAAAAATGTTGAAAACTTTGGAAAAACACTTCAGACAGCTTAGATTTGACGTGCAACTACTAGAAAGACCCTTTCTGCTTTAGTGGGAATAGAAAATCTCATGTTCTGAAGCTTTCCTGCAAAGTTATGGCACAATGCGTAAAACGCGTTTTCAGCCTGAGATAAGGTTGATTCCGGAACGCCAAACATGAAAATGTTGATAACTTCGGAAAAACACTTCAGACAGCTTAGATTTGATGTGCAAGTACTAGAAAGACCCTTTCTGCTATAGTGGGAGGTTAAAATTTCATGTTCTGAAGCTTCCCTGCAAAGTTATGGCACAATGCAGAAAACGCGTTTTCAGCCTGAGATAAGGTAGATTCCGGAACGCCATACATAAAAATGTTTATAACTTTGGAAAAACACATCAGACAGCTTAGATTTGATGTGCAACTACGAGAAAGACCCTTTCTGCTATAGTGGGAGGTTAAAATTTCATGTTCGGAAGCTTCCATGCAAAGTTATGGCACAATGCAGACAACGCGATTTCAGCCTGAGATAAGGTCGATTCTGGAACGCCAAACATAAAAATGTTGATAACTTCCGAAAAACACTTCAGACAGCTTAGATTTGATGTGCAACTACTAGAAAGACCCTTTCTGCTATAGTGGGAGGTGAACATTTCATATTCTGAAGCCTCCCTGCAAAGTTATGGCAAAATGCAGAAAACGCGTTTTCAGCTTGAGATAAGGTGGGTTCCGAAACGCCAAACATAAAAATGTTGATAACTTTCGAAAAACACTTCAGACAGCTTAGATTTGATGTGCAACTACTAGAAAGACCCTTTCTGCTATAGTGGGACGTGAAAATTTCATGTTCTGAATCTTACGTGCAAAGTTATGGGACAATGTAGAAAACGATTTTTCATCCTGAAATAAGGTCGATTCCGGAACGCCAAACATAAAAATGTTGATAACTTTGGGAAAACACTTCAGACATCTTAGATTTGATGTGCAACTACTAGAAAGACCCTTTCTGGTACAGTGGGAGGTGAAAAATTCATTTTCTGAAGCTTCCCTGCAAAGTTATGGGACAAAGCGTAAAAAGCGTTTTGTGCCTGAGATAAGGTCGATTCCGGAACGCCAAACATAAAAATGTTGATAACTTTGGGAAAACACTTCAGACATCTTAGATTTGATGTGCAACTACAAGAAAGACCCTTTCTGCAATCGTGGGAGGTGAAAAATTCATTTTCTGAAGCTTCCCTGCAAAGTTATGGGACAAAGCGTAAAAAGCGTTTTGTGCCTGAGATAAGGTCGATTCCGGAACGCCAAACATAAAAATGTTGATAACTTTGGGAAAACACTACAGACAGCTTAGATTTGTAATGCAACTACTAGAAAGACCCTTTCTGCTATAGTGGGAGGTGAAAATTTCATATTCTGCAGCTTTCCTGCAAAGTGATGGCAAAATGTAGAAAACACGTTTTCAGCCTGAGAAAAGGTTGATTCCGGAACACCAAACATAAGAATGTTGATAACTTTGGAAAAACACATCAGACAGGTTAGATTTGATGTGCAACTACTAGAAAGACCCTTTCTGCTATAGTGGGAGGTTAAAATTTCGTGTTCTGAAGCTTCCCTCCAAAGTTATGGCACAATGCAAAAAAAGCGTTTAGAGCCTGAGATAAGGTCGATTCAGGAACGCCAAACATAAAAATGTTGAAAACTTTCAAAAAACACTTCAGACAGCTTAGATTTGATGTGCAAGTATGAGAAAGACCCTTTCTGCTATAATGGGAATTGAAAATTTCATGTTCTGAAGCTTCCCTCCAAAGTTATGGCACAATGCAAAAAAAGCGTTTACAGCGTGAGATAAGGTTGATTCCGGAATGCCAAACATAAATATGTTGATAACTTTGGAAAAACACTTCAGACAGCTTAGATTTGATGTGCAAGTACGAGAAAGACCCTTTCTGCTATAATGGGAATTGAAAATTTCATGTTCTGAAGCTTTCGTCCAAAGTTATGGCACAATGCAGAAAACGCGCTCACAGCCTAAGATAAGGTGGGTTCCGGAACACCAAACATAAAAATGTTGATAACTTTGGAAGAACTCTTCAGACAGCTTAGATTTGATGCGCAACTAATAGAAAGACCCTTTCTGCTATAGTGGGAGGTTAAAATTTCATGTTCTGAAGCTTCCCTGCAAAGTTATGGCACATTGTAGAAAACGCGTTTTCAGCCTGAGATAAGGTCGATTCAGGAACGCCAAACATAAAAATGTTGAAAACTTTCAAAAAACACTTCAGACAGCTTAGATTTGATATGCAAGTGCGAGAAAGACCCTTTCTGCCATAGTGGGAATTGAAAATTTCATGTTCTGAAGCTTTCCTCCAAAGTTATGGCACAATGCAGAAAACGCGTTTTCAGCCTGAGATAAGGTGGGTTCCGGAACGCCAAACATAAAAATGTTGATAACTTTGGAAAAACACTTCAGACAGCTTAGATTTGATGCGCAACTAATAGAAAGACCCTTTCTGCTACAGTGGGATTTGAAAATTTCATGTTCTGAAGCTTCCCTGCAAAGTTATGGCACAATGCGTAAAACGCGTTTTCAGCCTGAGATAAGGTGGGTTCCGTAACGCCAAACAAAAAAATGTTGATAACTTTCGAAAAACACTTCAGACAGCTTAGATTTGATGTGCAACTAATAGAAAGACCCTTTCTGCTATAGTGGGAGGTTAAAATTTCAAGTTCTGCAGCTTTCCTGCAAAGTTATGGCAAAATGCAGAAAACGCGTTTTTAGCCTGAGAAAAGGTTGATTCCGGAACACCAAACATAAGAATGTTGATAACTTCGGAAAAACACTTCAGACAGGTTAGATTTGATGTGCAACTACTAGAAAGACCCTTTCTGCTATAATGGGAATTGAAAATTTCGTGTTCTGAAGCTTTCCTCCAAAGTTATGGCACAATTCAGAAAACGCGCTCACAGCCTGAGATAAGGTGTGTTCCGGAACGCCAAACAAAAAAATGTTGATAACTTTCGAAAAACACTTCTGACAGCTTAGATTTGATGTGCAAGTACGAGAAAGACCTTTTCTGCTATAGTGGGAGGTGAAAATTTCAAGTTCTGAAGCTTTATGCAAAGTTATGGCACAATGCGTCAAACCCGTTTTCAGCCTGAGATAAGGTCGATTCCGGAACGCCAAACACAAAAATGTTGATAACTTTGGAAAAACACTTCAGACACCTTAGATTTCACGTGAAACTACTAGAAATACCCTCTCTGCAATAGTGGGAGGTTAAAATATCATATTCTGAAGCTTCCCTGCAAAATTATGGCACAATGCAGAAAACGCATTTTCAGCCTGAGATAAGGTGGTTTCCAAAATGCCAAACGTAAAAATGTTGATTACTTTGGAACAACACTTCTGACAGCTTAGATTTAATGTGCAACTACTAGAAAGACCCTTTCTGGTATAGTGGGAGGTGAAAATTTCATGTTCTGAAGCTTGATGCAAAGTTGTGGCACAATGCGTAAAACGCGTTTTCAGCCTGAGATAAGGTCGATTCCGGAACGCCAAACATAAAAATGTAGATAACTTTGGAAAAACACTTCAGACAGCTTAGATTTGATGTGCAACTACTAGAAAGACCCTATCTGCTATAGTGGGAGGTGAAAATTTTATGTTCTGAAGCTCCCCTGCAAAGTTATGGCACAATGCGTAAAACATGTTTTCAGCCTGAGATAAGGTCGATTCCGGAACGCCAAACATAAAAAAGTTGATAACTTTTGAAATACACTTCAGACCGCTTACATTTGATGTGCAACTACTAGAAAGACCCTTTCTGCTATAGTGGGAGGTGAAAATTTTATGTTCTGAAGCTCCCCTGCAAAGTTATGGCACAATGCGTAAAACGCGTTTTCAGCCTGAGATAAGGTGGGTTCCCGAACGCCAAACATAAAAAATGTTGAAAACTTTGGAAAAACACTTCAGACAGCTTAGATTTGATGTACAACTACTAGAAAGACCCTTTCTGCTATAGTGGGAGGAGAAAATTTCATGTTCTGAGGCATCACTGCAAAGTTATGGCACAATGCAGAAAACGCGTTTTCAGCCTGAGATAAGGTCGATTCCGGAACGCCAAACATAAAAATGTAGATAACTTTGGAAAAACACTTCAGACAGCTTAGATTTGATGTGCAACTACTAGAAAGACCCTTTCTGCTATAGTGGGATGTGAAAATTTCATTTTCTGAAGTTTCCCTGCAAAGTAATGGCACAATGCGTAAAACGCGTTTTCAGCCTGACACAAGGTCGATTCCGGAACGCCAAACATAAAAAAGTTGAAAGCTTTTGAAATACACTTCAGACCGCTTACATTTGATGTGCAACTACTAGAAAGACCCTTTCTGCTATAGTGGGAGGAGAAAATTTTATGTTCTGAAGCTCCCCTGCAAAGTTATGGCACAATGCGTAAAACGCGTTTTCAGCCTGAGATAAGGTGGGTTCCCGAACGCCAAACATAAAAAATGTTGAAAACTTTGGAAAAACACTTCAGACAGCTTAGATTTGATGTACAACTACTAGAAAGACCCTTTCTGCTATAGCGCAAGTTTAAAATTTCATCTTCTGAAGCTTCCCTGCAAAGTTATGGCACAATGCAGAAAACGCGTTTTCAGCCTGAGATAAGGTTGATTCCGGTACGCCAAACATAAAAATGTGGACAACTTTGGAAAAACACTTCAGACAGCTTAGATTTGAAGTGCAACTACGAGAAAGACCTTTTCTGCTATAGTGGGAGGTGAAAATTTCATGTTCTGAAGCTTCCCTGCAAAGTTATGGCACAATGCAGAAAACGCGTTTTCAGCCTGAGATAAGGTGGGTTCCGAAACGCCAAACATAAAAATGTTGATAACTTTGGAACAACACTTCAGACAGCTTAGATTTGACGTTCAACTACTAGAAAGACCCTTTCTGTTATAGTGGGAGGTGAACATTTCATTTTCTGAAGCTTCCCTGCAAAGTTATGGCACAATGCAGACAACGCGTTTTCAGCCTGAGATAAGGTCGATTCTGGAACGCCAAACATAAAAATGTTGATAACTTTCGAAAACCACTTCAAACAGCTTAAATTTGATGTGCAACTATTAGAAAGACCCTTTCTGCTATAGTGGGAGTTGAAAATTTCATGTTCTGAAGCTTCCTTACAAAGTTATGGCACAATGCAGAAAACACGTTTTCAGCCTGAGATACGATGGGTTCCGGAATGCCAAACATAAAAATGTTGATAAGTTTGGAAAAACACTTCAGACAGCTTAGCTTTGATGTGCAACTACTAGAAAGACCCTTTCTGCTATATTGGGATGTGAAAATTTCATTTTCTGAAGTTTCCCTGCAAAGTAATGGCACAATGCGTAAAACGCGTTTTCAGCCTGAGATAAGGTGGGTTCCCGAACGCCAAACATAAAAATGTAGATAACTTTGGAAAAACACTTCAGACAGCTCAGATTTGATGTGCAACTACTAGAAAGACCCTTTCTGCTATAGTGGGATGTGAAAATTTCATTTTCTGAAGTTTCCCTGCAAAGTAATGGCACAATGCGTAAAACGCGTTTTCAGCCTGACACAAGGTCGATTCCGGAACGCCAAACATAAAAAAGTTGATAACTTTTGAAATACACTTCAGACCGCTTACATTTGATGTGCAACTACTAGAAAGACCCTTTCTGCTATAGTGGGAGGAGAAAATTTTATGTTCTGAAGCTCCCCTGCAAAGTTATGGCAGAATGCGTAAAACGCGTTTTCAGCCTGAGATAAGGTGGGTTCCCGAACGCCAAACATAAAAAATGTTGAAAACTTTGGAAAAACACTTCAGACAGCTTAGATTTGATGTACAACTACTAGAAAGACCCTTTCTGCTATAGCGCAAGTTTAAAATTTCATGTTCTGAAGCTTCCCTGCAAAGTTATGGCACAATGCAGAAAACGCGTTTTCAGCCTGAGATAAGGTGGGTTCCGAAACGCCAAACGTAAAAATGTTGATCACTTTGGAAAAACACTTCAGACAGCTTAGATTTGATGTGCAACTACTAGAAAGACCCTTTCTGCTATAGTGGGACGTCAAATTTTCATGTTCTGAAGCTTGCCTGGTAAGTTATGGGACAATGCAGAAAATGATTTTTCATCCTGAGATAAGTTCGATTCCGGAACGCCAAACATAAAAATGTTGATAACTTTGGAACAACACTTCAGACAGCTTAGATTTGACGTTCAACTACTAGAAAGACCCTTTCTGTTATAGTGGGAGGTGAACATTTCATTTTCTGAAGCTTCCCTGCAAAGTTATGGCACAATGCAGACAACGCGTTTTCAGCCTGAGATAAGGTCGATTCTGGAACGCCAAACATAAAAATGTTGATAACTTTCGAAAACCACTTCAAACAGCTTAAATTTGATGTGCAACTATTAGAAAGACCCTTTCTGCTATAGTGGGAGTTGAAAATTTCATGTTCTGAAGCTTCCTTACAAAGTTATGGCACAATGCAGAAAATGCGTTTTCAGCCTGAGATAAGGTTGATTCCGGAACGCCAATCATAAAAATGTTGATAACTTTGGAAAAACACTTCAGACAGCTTAGATTTGATGTGCAACTACTAGAAAGACCCTTTCTGCTATAGTGGGAGGTGAACATTTCATGTTCTGAAGCTTCCCTGAGAAGTTATGGCACAATGCAGAAAACGCGTTTTCATCCTGAGATAAGGTGGGTTCCGGAACGCCAAGCATAAAAATGTTGATAACTTTGGAACAACACTTCAGACAGCTTAAATTTGATGTGCAACTACTAGAAAGACCCTTTCTGCTATAGTGGGAGGTGAAATTTTCATTTTCTGAAGCCTCCCTGCAAAGTTATGGCACAAAGCGTAAAAAGCGTCTTCAGCCTGTGATAAGGTCGATTCCGGTACGCCAAACATAAAAATGTTGATAACTTTGGAAAAACACTTCAGACAGCTTCGATTTGATGTGCAACTACTAGAAAGACCCTTTCTGCTATAGTGGTAGGTTAAAATTTCATGTTCGGAGGCTTCCATGCAAAGTTATGCCACAATGCAGACAACGCGTTTTTCAGCCTGAGATAAGGTCGATTCTGGAACGCCAAACATAAAAATATTGATAACTTTCGAAAAACACTTCAGACAGCTTAGATTTGATGTACAACTACTAGAAAGACCCTTTCTGCTATAGTGGGAGGTGAACATTTCATGTTCTGAAGCTTCCCTGAGAAGTTATGGCACAATGCAGAAAACGCGTTTTCAGCCTGAGATAAGGTGGGTTCCGGAACGCCAAGCGTAAAAATGTTGATAACTTTCGAACAACACTTCAGACAGCTTAGATTTGATGTGCAACTACTAGAAAGACCCTTTCTGCTATAGTGGGAGGTGAAAATTTCATTTTCTGAAGCTTCCCTGCAAAGTTATGGCACAATGCAGACAACGCGTTTTCAGCCTGAGATAAGGTCGATTCTGGAACGCCAAACATAAAAATGTTGATAACTTTCGAAAAACACTTCAGACAGCTTAGATTTGATGTGCAACTACTAGAAAGACCCTTTCTGCTATAGTGGGAGGTGAAATTTTCATTTTCTGAAGCTTCCCCGCAAAGTTATGGCTCAAAGCGTAAAAAGCGTCTTCAGCCTGTGACAAGATCGATTCCGGTATGCCAAACATAAAAATGTTGATAACTTTGGAAAAACACTTCAGAAAGCTTAGATTTGATGTGTAACTACTAGAAGGACCCTTTCTGCTATAGTGGGAGGTTAGAATTTCATGTTCTGAAGCTTCCCTGCAAAGATATGGCACAATGCAGAAAATGCGTTTTCAGCCTGAGATAAGGTGGGTTCCGGAACGCCAAACATAAAAATGTTGATAACTTTGGAAAAACACTTCAGACAGCTTAGATTTGATGTGCAACTACGAGAAAGACCCTTTCTGCTATAGTGGGAGGTTAACATTTCATGTTCTGAAGCTTCCCTGCAAAGTTATGGCACAATGCGTTAAACGCGTTTTCAGCCTGAGATAAGGTCGATTCCGGAACGCCATACATAAAAATGTTGATAACTTTCGAAAAACACTTCAGACAGCTTCGATTTGATGTGCAACTACTAGAAAGACCCTTTCTGCTGTAGTGGTAGGTTAAAATTTCATTTTCGGAAGCTTCCATGCAAAGTTATGGCACATTGCAGACAACGCGTTTTCAGCCTGAGATAAGGTCGATTCTGGAACGCCAAACATAAAAATGTTGATAACTTTCGAAAAACACTTCAGACAGCTTAGATTTGATGTGCAACTACTAGAAAGACCCTTTCTGCTATAGTGGGAGGTAAACATTTCATTTTCTGAAGCTTCCCTACAAAGTTATGGCACAATGCAGAAAACACGTTTTCAGCTTGAGATAAGGTGGGTTCCGGAACGCCAAACATAAAAATGTTGATAACTTTCGAAAAACACTTCAGACAGCTTAGATTTGATGTGCAACTACTAGAAAGACCCTTTCTGCTATAGGGGGATGTGAAAAATTTCATTTTCTGAAGCTTCCCTGAAAAGTTATGGCACAATGCGTAAAATGCGTTTTCAGCCTGAGATTAGGTCGATTCCAGAACGCCAAACATAAAAATTTTGATAACTATGGAAAAACACTTCAGACAGCTTAGATTTGATGTGCAACTACTAGACAGACCCTTTCTGCTATAGTGTTAGGTCAAAATTTCAAGTTCTGAAGCTTCCCTGGAAAGTTATGGGACAATGCAAAAAACAAATTTTCATCCTGAGATACGGTCGATTCTGTAACGCCAAACATTAAAATGTTGATAACTTTGGAAAAACACTTCAGACAGCTTAGATTTGAAGTGCAACTACTAGAAAGACCCTTTCTGCTATAGTGGGATGTGAACATTTCACGTTCTGAAGCTTCCCTGAGAAGTTATGGCACAATGCAGAAAAAGCGTTTTCAGCCTGAGATAAGGTCGATTCCGGAACGCCAAACATTAAAATGTTGATAACTTTGGAAAAACACTTCAGACAGCTTACATTTGATGTGCAACTACTAGAAAGACCCTTTCTGCTATAGTGGGAGGTGACAATTTCATGTTCTCAAGGTTCCCTGCAAAGTTATGGCACAATGCGTAAAACGCGTTTTCAGCCAGATAAAAGGTCGATTCCGGAACACCAAACATTAAAATGTTGATAACTTTCGAAAAACACTTCAGACAGATTAGATTTGATGTGCAACTACTAGAAAGAGCCTTTCTGCTACAGTGGGTGGTTAAAATTCCATGTTCTGAAGCTTCACTGCAAAGTTATGGCACAATGCAGAAAACGCGTTTTCAGCCTGAGATAAGGTGGGTTCCGGAACGCCAAAGTTGATAACTTTGGAAAAAACATTTCAGACAGCTTAGATTTGATGTGCAACTACTAAAAAGACCCTTTCTGCTATAGTGGGAGGTGAAACTTTCATGTTCTGAAGCTTTCCTTCAAAGTTATGGCACAATGCAGAAAACGCGTTTTCAGCCTGAGACAAGATGGGTTCCAGAACGGCAAACATAAAAATGTTGATAACTTTCGAAAAACACTTCAGACAGATTAGATTTGATGTGCAACTATTAGAAAGACCCTGTTTGTCATAGTGGGAGCTGAAAATTTCATGTTCTGATGCTTCCCTGCAAAGTTAAGGAACAATGCAGAAAAAGCGTTTTCAGCCTGAGATAAGGTGGGTTCCGGAACGCCAAACTTAAAAATGTTGATAACTTTGGAAAAACACTTCAGACAGCTTAGATTTGATGTGCAACTACTAGAAAGGCCCTGTCTGCTATAGTGGGAGGTGAAAATTTCATTTTCTGAAGCTTCCCTGAGAATTTATGGCACAATGCACAAAACGCGTTTTCAGCCTGAGATAAGGTGGGTTCCGGAACGCCAAACACAAAAATGTTGATATCTTTGAATAAACTCTTCAGACAGCTTAGATTTGATGTGCAACTACTAGAAAGACCCTTTCTGCGATAGTGGGAGGTGAACATTTCATGTTCTGAAGCTTCCCTGAGAAGTTATGGCACAATGCAGAAAACACGTTTTCAGCCTGAGATAAGGTGGGTTCCGGAACGCCGAACGTAAAAATGTTGATAACTTTGGAAAAACACTTCAGACAGCTTAGATTTGATGTGTATCTAGTAGAAAGACCCTTTCTGCTATAGTGGGAGGGGAAACTTTCATGTTCTGAAGCTTTCCTTCAAAGTTATGGCACAATGCAGAAAACGCGTTTTCAGCCTGAGACAAGGTGGGTTCCAGAACGGCAAACATAAAAATGTTGATAACTTTCGAAAAACACTTCAGACAGATTAGATTTGATGTGCAACTATTAGAAAGACCCTGTTTGTCATAGTGGGAGCTGAAAATGTCATGTTCTGATGCTTCCCTGCAAAGTTAGGGAACAATGCAGAAAAAGCGTTTTCAGCCTGAGATAAGGTCGATTCCGGAACGCCAAACTTAAAAATGTTGATAACTTTGGAAAAACACTTCAGACAGATTAGATTTGATGTGCAACTATTAGAAAGACCCTTTCTGCTATAGTGGTAGGTTAAAATTTCATGTTCGGAAGCTTCCATGCAAAGTTATGGCACAATGCAGACAGCGCGTTTTCAGCCTGAGATAAGGTCGATTCCGGAACGCCAAACTTAAAAATGTTGATAACTTTGGAAAAACACTTCAGACAGCTTATATTTGATGCGCAACTACTAGAAAGACCCTTTCTGCTATTGTGGGAGGTGAACATTTCATGTTCTGAAGCTTCCCTGAGAAGTTATGGCACAATGCAGAAAACGCGTTTTCAGCCTGAGATAAGGTGGGTTCCGAAACGCCAAACGTAAAAATGTTTATCACTATGGAACAACACTTCAGACAGCTTAGATTTGATGTGCAACTACTAGAAAGACCCTTTCTGCTATAGTGGGAGGTCGAAATTTCATGTTCTGAAGCTTCCCTGGAAAGTTATGGGACAATGCAGAAAACGATTTTTCATCCTGAGATAAGGTCGATTCCGGAACACCAAACATAAAAATGTTGATAACTTTCGAAAAACACATCGGACATCATAGATCTGATGTGCAACTACTAGAAAGATCCTTTCTGCTATCGTGGGAGGTGAACATTTCATGTTCTGAAGCTTTCCTTCAAAGTTATGGCACAATGCAGAAAACGCGTTTTCAGCCTGAGACAAGGTGGGTTCCGGAACGCCAAACATAAAAATGTTGATAACTTTCCAAAAACACTTCAGACAGCTTAGATTTGTGTGCAACGACTACAAAGACCCTGTCTGTTATGGTGGGAGTTGAAAATTTCATGTTCTGAAGCTTCCCTGCAAAGTTAAGGAACAATGCAGAAAACGCGATTTTAGCCTGACATAAGGTGGGTTCCGGAACGCCATACATAAAAATGTTGATAACTTTGGAAAAACCATATCAGACAGCTTAGATTTGATGTGCAACTACTAGAAAGACCCTTTCTGCTATAGTGGGAGCTGAAAATTTGATGTTCTGAAGCTTCCCTGCAAAGTTATGGCACAATGCAGAAAACGCGTTTTCAGCCTGAGATAAGTTGGGTTCCGGAACGCCAAACATAAAAATGTTGATAACTTTGGAAAAACACTTCAGACAGCTTATATTTGATGTGCAACTACTAGAAAGACCCTTTCTGCTATAGTGGGAGGTGAAACTTTCATGTTCTGAAGCTTTCCTTCAAAGTTATGGCACAATGCAGAAAACGCATTTTCAGCCTGAGATAAGGTGGGTTCCGGAACGCCAAACATAAAAATGTTGATAACTTTGGAAACACACTTCAGACAGCGTAGATTTGATGTGCAACTACTAGAAAGACCCTTTCTGCTATAGTGGGAGGTGAAAATTTCATTTTCTGAATCTTCCCTGAGAATTTATGGCACAATCCACAAAACGCGTTTTCAGCCTGAGATAAGGTGGTTTCCGGAACGCCAAACGTAAAAATGTTGATAACTTTGGAACAACACTTCAGACAGCTTAGATTTGATGTGCAACTACTAGAAAGACCCTGTCTGCCATAGTGGGAGGTCCAAATTTCATGTTCTGAAGCTTCCCTGAAAAGTTTCGGCACAATGCGTAAAACGCGTTTTCAGCCTGAGATAAGGTCGATTCCGGAACACCAAACATAAAAATGTTGATAATTTTGCAAAAACACATCAGACAGATTAGATTTGATGTGCAACTATTAGAAAGACCCTTTCTGCTATAGTGGGAGGTGAAATTTTCATGTTCTGAAGCTTCCCTGCAAAGTTATTGCACAATGCGTAAAACGCGTTTTCAGCCTGAGATAAGGTCGATTCCGGAACGCCAAACATAAAAATGTTGATAACTTTGGAAAAACACATCAGACAGCTTAGATTTGATGTGCAACTACTAGAAAGACCCTTTCTGCTATAGTGGGAGGCGAAAATTTCATGTTCGGAAGCTTCCCTGCAAAGTTATGGGACAATGCAGAAAACAATTTTTCATCCTGAGATAAGGTCGATTCCGGAACGCCAAACATAAAAATGTTGATAACTTTAGAAAAACGCTTCAGACAGCTTAGATTTGATGTGCAACTACTAGAAAAACCCTTTCTGCTATAGAGGGACGTGAAAATTTCATGTTCTGAAGCTTCCCTGCAAAGTTATGGCACAATGCAGAAAACCTGTTTTCAGCCTGAGATAAGGTGGGTTCCGGAACGCCAAACATAAAAATGTTGATAACTCAGGAAAAACACTTCAGACAGCTTAGATTTGATGTGCAACTACTACAAAAACCCTTTCTGCTATAGTGGGAGGTGAAATTTTCATTTTCTGAAGCTTCCCTGCAAAGTTATGGTACAAAGCGTAAAAAGCGTTTTCTGCCTGTGATAAGGTCGATTCCGGGACGCCAAACATAAAAATGTTGATAACTTTGGAAAAACACTTCAGACAGCTTAGATTTGATGTGCAAGTACTAGAAAGACCCTTTCTGCTACACTGGGAGGTGAAAATTTCATGTACGGAAGCTTCCCTGCAAAGTTATTGCACAATGCGTAAAACGCGTTTTCAGCCTGAGATAAGGTCGATTCCGGAACACCAAACATAAAAATGTTGATAATTTTGCAAAAACACATCAGACAGCTTAGATTTGATGTGCAACTACTAGAAAGACCCTTTCTGCTATAGTGGGAGGTTAAAATTTCATGTTCGGAAGCTTCCATGCAAAGTTATGGCACAATGCAGACAACTCGTTTTCAGCATGAGATAAGATCGATTCTGGAATGCCAAACATAAAAATGTTGATAACTTTCGAAAAACACTTCAGACACCGTAGATTTGATGTGCACCTACTAGAAAGACCCTTTCTGCTATTGTGGGAGGTGAAAATGTCATGTTCTGAACCTTCCCTGCAAAGTTATGGCACAATGCGTAAAACGCGTTTTCAGCCTGAGATAAGGTCGATTCCGGAACGCCAAACAAAAAAATGTTGATAACTTTGGAAAAACACTTCAGACAGCTTAGATTTAATGGGAAACTACTAGAAATACCCTTTTTGCTGTAGTGGGAGGTGAAAATTTCATGTTCTGAATATTCCCTGCAAAGTTATGGCACAATGCAGAAAACGCGTTTTCAGCCTGAGATAAGGTCGATTCAGGAACACTAAACATAAAAATGTTGATAACTTTGGAAAAACATTTCAGACAGCTTAGATTTCATGTGCAACTACTAGAAAGACCCTTTCTGCTATAGTGGGAGGTGAAAATGTCATGTTCTGAAGCTTCCCTGCAAAGTTATGGCACAATGTAGAAAACGCGTTTTCAGCTTGAGATAAGGTGGGTTCCGGAACGCCAAACATAAAAATGGTGATAACTTTGGAAAAACACTTCAGACAGCTTAGATTTCATGTGCAACTACTCGAAAGACCCTTTCTGCTATAGTGGAAGGCGAACATTTCATGTTCTGAAGCTTCCCTGAAAAGTTTCGGCACAATGCGTAAAACGCGTTTTCAGCCTGAGATAAGGTCGATTCCGGAACACCAAACATAAAAATGTTGATAATTTTGCAAAAACACATCAGACAGCTTAGATTTGATGTGCAACTACTAGATAGACCCTTTCTGCTATAGTGGGAGGTTAAAATTTCATGTTCGGAAGCTTCCATGCAAAGTTATGGCACAATGCAGACAACTCGTTTTCAGCATGAGATAAGATCGATTCTGGAATGCCAAACATAAAAATGTTGATAACTTTCGAAAAACACTTCAGACAGCTTAAATTTGATGTGCAACTACTAGAAAGACCCTTTCTGCTATAGTGGGAGGAGAACATTTCATGTTCTGAAGCTTCCCTGCAAAGTTATGGCACGATGTAGAAAACGCGTTTTCAACCTGAGATAAGGTGGGTTCCGGAACGCCAAACATAAAAATGTTGATAACTTTGGAAAAACATTCCAGACAGCTTAGATTTGATGTACAACTAATAGAAAGACCCTTTCTGCTATAGTGGGAGGTCAAAATTTCATGTTCTGAAGCTTCCCTGCAAAGTTATGGGACAATGCAGAAAACGATTTTTCATCCTGAGATAAGGTCGATTCCGGAACGCCAAACATAAAAATGTTGATAACTTTCGAAAAACACTTCAGACAACTTAGATTTGATGTGCAACTACTAGAAAGACCCTTTCTGCTGTAGTTGGAGGTGAAAATTTCATGTTCAGAAGATTCCCTGCAAAGTTATGGCACGATGTAGAAAACTCGTTTTCAACCTGAGATTAGGTTGATTCCGGAACGCCAAACATAAAAATGTTGAAAACTTTCGAAAAACACTTCAGACAGCTTAGATTTGATGTGCAACTACTAGAAAGACCCTTTCTGCTATAGTGGGAGGTGAAAATTTCATGTTCTGAAGTTTCCCTGCAAAGTTATGGCACAATGCAGAAAATGCGTTTTCAATAAGGTGCGATCCGGAACGCCAAACATAAAAATGTTGATAACTTTCGAAAAACACTTCAGACAGTTTAGATTTGTTGTGCAACTATTAGAAAGACCCTTTCTGCTATAGTGGGTGCTGAAAATTTCATATTCTGCAGCTTTTGTGCAAAGTGATGACACAATGCAGAAAACGCGTTTTCAGCCTGAGATAAGGTTGATTCCGGAACGCCAAACATAAGAATGTTGATAACTTTGGAAAAACACTTCAGCCAGGTTAGACTTGATGTGCAACTACTTGAAGGACCCTTTCTGCAACAGTGCCAGGTTAAAATTTCATGTTCTGAAGCTTCCCTCCAAAGTTATGGCACAATGCAGAAAGCGCGTTTAAAGCCTGAGATAAGGTGGGTTCCGGAACGCCAAACATAAAAATGTTGATAACTTTGGAAAAACACATCAGACAGCTTAGATTTGATGTGCAACTACTAGAAAGACCCTTTCTGCTGAAGTGGGAGGTGAAAATTTCATGTTCTGAAGCTTCCCTGCAAAGTTATGGCACAATGCAGAAAACGCGTTTTCGGCCTGAGATAAGGTCGATTCCGGAACGCCAAACATAAAAATGTTGATGACTTTGGAAAAACACTTCAGACAGCTTAGATTTGATGTGCAACTACTAGAAAGACCCTTTCTGCTATCGTGGGAGGTTAAAATTTCATATTCTGCAGCTTTCCTGCAAAGTGATGGCACAATGCAGAAAACGCGTTTTCAGCCTGAGATAAGGTTGATTCCGGAACGCCAAACATAAGGATGTTGATAACTTTGGAAAAACACTTCAGACAGGTTAGATTTGATGTGCAACTACTAGAAGGACCCTTTCTGCTATAGTGGCAGATTAAAATTTCATGTTCTGAAGCTTCCCTCCAAAGTTATGGCACAAAGCAGAAAACGCGGTTACAGCCTGAGATAAGGAGGGTTCCGGAACGCCAAACATAAAAATGTTGATAACTTTGGAAAAAAACTTCAGACAGCTTAGATTTGACGAGCAACTACTAGAAAGACCCATTCTGCTTTAGTGGCAGGTGAAAACTTCATGTTCTGAAGCTTCCCTGCAAAGTTATGGCACAATGCAGAAAACGCGTTTTCAGCCTGAGATTAGGTCGATTCCGAAACACCATACAGAAAAATGTTGATAACTTCGGGAAAACACTTCAGACAGCTTAGATTTGATGTGCAAGTAGGAGAAAAACCCTTTCTGCTTTAGTGGGAATTGAAAATTTCGTGTTCTGAAGCTTTCCTGCAAAGTTATGGCGCAATGCGTAAAACGCGTTTTCAGCCTGAGATAAGGTTGATTCCGGAACGCCAAACATAAAAATGTTGATAACTATTGAAAAACACTTCAGACAGCTTAGGTTTGATGTGCAAGTACGAGAAAGACCCTTTCTGCTATAGTGGGAGGTGAAAATTTCATGTTCTGAAGCTTCCCTGCAAAGTTATGACACAATGGAGAAAACGCGTGTTCAACCTGAGATAAGGTGGTTTCCGAAACGCCAAACGTAAAAATGTTGATAACTTTGGAACAACACTTCAGACAGCTTAGATTTAATGAGCAACTACTAGAAAGACCCTTTCTGTTATAGTGGGAGGTGAAAATTTCATGTTCGAAAGCTTCGATGCAAAGTTATGGCAAAATGCAGAAAACGCGTTTTCAGCTTAAGATAAGATGGGTTCCGGAACGCCAAACATAAAAATGTTGATAACTTTGGAAAAACACTTCAGACAGCTTAGATTTGATGTGCAACTACTCGAAAGACCCTTTCTGCTATAGTGGGACGTGAAAATTTCATGTTCGGAAGCTTCCCTGCAAAGTTATGGGACAATGCATAAAACGATTTTTCATCCTGAGATAAGGACGATTCCGGAACGCCAAACATAAAAATGTTCATAACTTTGGAAAAACACATCAGACAGCTTAGATTTGATGTGCAACTACTAGAAAGACCGTTTCTGCTATAGTGGGACGTGAAAATTTCATGTTCTGAAGCTTCCCTGCAAAGTTATGGCACAATGCCGAAAACGCGTTTTCAGCCTGAGATAAGGTCGATTCCGGAACGCCAAATATCAAAAAGTTGATAACTTTCGAAAAACACTTCAGAAAGCTTAGAATTGATGTGCAACTACTAGAAAGAACCTTTCTGCCGTAGTGGGAGATCAAAATTTCATGTTCTGAAGCCTCCCTGGAAAGTCATGGGACAATGCAGCAAAAAGCATTTTCATCCTGAGATAAGGTCGATTCCGGAACGCCACACATAAAAATTTTGATAACTTTCGAAAAACACTTCAGACAGCTTAGATTTGATGTGCAACTACTAGAAAGACCCTTTCTGCTATAGTGGGACGTGAAAATTTCATGTTCTGAAGCTTCCCTGCAAAGTTATTGCACAATGCGTAAAACGCGTTTTCAGCCTGAGATAAGGTCGATTCCGGAACACCAAATATAAAAATGTCGATAACTTTCGACAAACACTTCAGACAGCTTAGATTTGATGTGCAAGTACGAGAAAGACCCTTTCTGCTATAATGGGAATTGAAAATTTCATGTTCTGAAGCTTTCCTCCAAAGTTATGGCACAATGCAGAAAACGCGCTCACAGCCTGAGATAAGGTGGGTTCCGGAACGCCAAACATAAAAATGTTGATAACTTTGGAAAAACACTTCAGACAGCTAAGATTTGATGTGTAACTACTAGAAAGACCCTTTCTGCTATAGTGGGAGGTGAAAACTTCATGTTCTGAAGTTTCCCAGCAAAGCTATGGCACAATTCCGAAAACGCGTTTTCAGCCTGAGATAAGGTCGATTCCGGAACGAAAAACATAAAAATGTTGAAAACTTCGGAAAAACACATCAGACAGCTTAGATTTCATTTGCAACTACGAGAAAGACCTTTTCTGCCATTGTGGGAGGTGAAAATTCGATGTTCTGAAGCTTCCCTGCAAAGTTATGGAACAGTGCGTTAAACGCGTTTTCAGCCTGAGATAAGGTCGATTCCGGAACGCCAAACATAAAAATGTTGATAACTTTGGAAAAACACGTCAGACAGCTTAGATGTGATGTGCTACTACTGGAAAGATCCTTTCTGATATAGTGGGAGCTGAAAATTTCATGTTCTGAAGCTTCCCTGCAAAGTTATGGCACAATGCAGAAAACGCGTTTTCAGCCTGAGATATGGTCGATTCCGGAACGCCAAACATAAAAATGTTGATAACTTTGGAAAAACACTTCAGACAGATTAGATTTGATGTGCAACTACTAGAAAGACCCCTTCTGCTATAGTCTCATGTGAATATTTCATGTTCTGAAGCTTGCCTGCAAAGTTATGGCACAATGCAGAAAATGCGTTTTCAGCCTCAGATAAGGTGGGTTCCAGAACGCCAAACATAAAAATGTTGATAAGTTTGGAAAAACACTTCAGACAGCTAAGATTTGATGTGTAACTACTAGAAAGACCCTTTCTGCTATAGTAGGAGGTGAAAACTTCATGTTCTGAAGCTTCCCAGCAAAGCTATGGCACAATTCCGAAAACGCGTTTTCAGCCTGAGATAAGGTCGATTCCGGAACGAAAAACATAAAAAGGTTGAAAACTTCGGAAAAACACGTCAGACAGCTTAGATGTGATGTGCTACTACTGGAAAGATCCTTTCTGATATAGTGGGAGCTGAAAATTTCATGTTCTGAAGCTTCCCTGCAAAGTTATGGCACAATGCAGAAAACGCGTTTTCAGCCTGAGATAAGGTCGATTCCGGAACGCCAAACATAAAAATGTTGATAACTTTGGAAAAACACTTCAGACAGCTTAGATTTGATGTGCAACTACTAGAAAGACCCTTTCTGCTATAGTGGGAGGTGAAAATTTCATGTTCTGAAGCTTCCCTGCAAAGTTATACCACAATGCGTAAAACCCATTTTCACCCTGATATAAGGTGGGTTCCAGAATGCCAAACATAAAAATGTTGATGACTTTGCAAAAACACTTCAGACAGGTTAGATTTGATGTGCAACTACTAGAAAGACCTTTTCTGCTATAGTGGAAGTTTAAAATGTAATGTTCTGAAGCTCCCCTGAAAAGTTATGGCACAATGCAGAAAATGCGTGTTCAGCCTGAGATAAGGTCGATTCCGGAACGCCAAACATAAAAATGTTGATAACTTTAGAAAAACACTTCAGACAGCTTAGATTTGATCTGCAACTACTAGAAAGACCCTTTCTGCCATTATGGGAGGTGAAAATTTCATGTTCTGAAGCTTCCCTGCAAAGTTATGGAACTATGCGTGAAACGCGTTTTCAGCCTGAGAAAAGGTCCATTTAGGAACGCAAAACATAAAAAAGTTGATAACTTTGGAAAAACACTTCAGACAGCTTAGATTTGATGTGCAACTACTACAAAGACCCTTTCTGCTATAGTGGGAGGTAAAAATTTCATGTTCTGAAGCTTCCCTACAAAGATATGGCACAATGCAGAAAACGCCTTTTCAGCCTGAGATAAGGTCGATTCCGGAACGCCAAACATAAAAATGTTGAAAACTTTGGAAAAACACTTCAGACAGCTTAGATTTGATGAGCAACTACTAGAAAGACCCTTTCTGCTACAGTGGGAAATGAAAATTTCATGTTCTGAAGCTTCCCTGCAAAGTTATGGCACAATGCAGAAAACACGTTTTCAGCCTGAGATATGGTTGATTCCGGAACGCCAAACATAAAAATGTTGATAACTTTGGAAAAACACTTCAAACAGCTTCGATCTGATGTGCAACTACTAGAAAGACCCTTTTTGCTATAGTGGGAGGTGAAAATTTCATGCTCTGAAGCTTCCCTGCAAAGTTATGGCACAATGCAGAAAACGCGTTTTCAGCCTCACATAAGGTCAATTCCGGAATACCAAACATAAAAATGTTGATAACTTCGGAAAAACACTTCAGACAGCTTAGATTTGATGTGTAAGTACTAGAAAGACCCTTTCAGCTATAGTGGGAGGTGAACATTTCATGTTCTGAGGCTTCCCTGCAAAGTTATGGCACAATGCAGAAAACGCGTTTTCAGCCTGAGATAAGGTTGATTCAGGAACGCCAAACATAAAAATGTTGATAACTTTGGAAAAACACTTCAAACAGCTTAGATTTGATGTGCAACTACTAGAAAGACCCTTTCTGCTATAGTGGGAGGTGAAAATTTCACATTCTGCAGCTTTCCTGCAAAGTTATGGCACAATGAAGAAAACGCGTATTCAGCCGGAGATAAGATCGATTCCGGAACGCCAAACATAAAAATGTTGATAACTTTGGAAAAACACTTCAGACAGCTTAGATTTGACGTGCAACTACTAGAAAGACCCTTTCTGCTATAGTGGGAGGTGAACATTTCATGTTCGGAAGCTTCCCTGCAAAGTTAAGGCACAATGCAGAATACGCGTTTTCAGCCTGAGATATGGTCGATTCCGGAACGCCAAACATAAACATTTTGATAACTTTGGAAAAACACTTCAGACATCTTAGATTTCACGTGAAACTACTAGAAAGACCCTTTCTGCTATAGTGGGAGGTGAAAATTTCATGTTCTGAAGCTTTCCTGCAAAGTTATGGCACAATGCGTAAAATGCGTTTTCAGCCTGAGATAAGGTTGATTCCGGAACACCAAACTTAAAAATGTTGATTACTTTGGAAAAACACTTCAAACAGCATAGATTTGATGTGCAACTACTAGAAAGACCCTTTCTGCTATAGTGGGATGTAGAAATTTCATGTTCTGAAGCTTCCCTGCAAAGTTATGGCACAATGCAGAAAACGCGTTTTCAGCCTGAGATAAGGTTGATTCAGGAACGTCAAACATAAAAAAGTTGATAACTTTTGAAATACACTTCAGACCGCTTACAATTGATGTGCAACTACAAGAAAGATCCTTTCTGCTATAGTGGGAGGTGAAAATTTCATGTTCTGAAGCTTCCCTGCAAAGTTATGGCACAATGCGTAAAACGCGTTTTCAGCCTGAGATGAGGTTGATTTCAGAACACCAAACATAAAAATGTTGAGAACTTTGGAAAAACATATCAGACAGCTTAGATTTGATGTGCAACTACTAGAAAGACCCTTTCTGCTATAATGGGAGTTGACAATTCGATGTTCTGAAGCTTCCCTGCAAAGTTATGGCACAATGCGCAAAACGCATTTTCAGCCTGAGATAAGGTCGATTCCGGATCGCCAAACATAAAAATGTTGATAATTTTGGAAAAACACTTCAGACAGCTTAGATTTGATGTGCAACTACTAGAAAGACCCTTTATGCTATTGTGGGAGGTTAAAATTTCATGTTCTGAAGATTCCCAGCAAAGTTATGGCATAAAGCAGAAAACGCGTTTTCAGCCAGAGATAAGGTGGGTTACGGAACGCCAAACATAAAAATGTTTATAACTTTGGAAAAACACTTCAAACAGCTGAGATTTGTTGTGTAACTACTAGAAAGAGCCTTTCTGCTATTGTGGGAGGTGAAACTTTCATGATCTGAAGCTTCCCTGCAAAGTTATGGCACAATGCAGAAAACGCGTTTTCAGCCTGAGATAAGGTTGATTCCGGAACGCCAAACATAAAAATGTTGATAACTTTCGAAAAACACTTCAGACAGCTTAGATTTGATGCGCAACTACTAGAATGAACGTTTCTGCGACAGTGGCAGGTGAAAATTTCATGTTCTGAAACTTCCCTGCAAAGTTATGGAACAATGCGTTAAACGCGTTTTCAGCCTGAGATAAGGTCGATTCAGGAACGCCAAACATAAAAAATATGATAACTTTTGAAATACTCTTCAGACAGCTTAGATTTGATGTGCAAGTACTAGAAAGACCCTTTTCTGCTATAGTGGGAAGTGAAAATGTCATGTTCTGAAGCTTCCCTGCAAAGTTGTGGCACAATGCAGAAAACGCGTTTTCAGCCTGAGATAAGGTCGATTCCGGAACGGCAAACATAAAAATGTTGATAACTTTGGAAAGCCTCTTCAGACAGCTTAGATTTGATGTGCAACTACTAGAAAGACCCTTTCTGCTATAGTGGCAGGTTAAAATTTCATGTTCTGAAGCTTCCCTGCAAAGTTATGGCACAATTCCGAAAACGCGTTTTCAGCCTGAGATTAGGTCGATTCCGAAACACCAAACAGAAAAATGTTGATAACTTCGGGAAAACACTTCAGACAGCTTAGATTTGATGTGCAACTACTAGAAAGACCCTTTCTGCTATAGTGGGATGTGAAAATGTCATGTTCTGAAGATTTATGCAAAGTTATGGCACAATGCGTAAAACGCGTTTTCAGCCTGAGATAAGGTCGATTCCGGAACGCCAAACATGAAAATGTTGATAACTTTGGAAAAACACTTCTGACAGCTTAGATTTGATGTGCAACTACCAGAAAGACCTTTTCTGCTATAGTGGAAGTTTAAAATTTCATGTTCTGAAGCTCCCTTTCAAAGTTATGGCACAATGCGGAAAACTCGTTTTCAGCCTGAGATAAAGTCGATTCCGGAACGCCAAACATAACAATTTTGATAACTTTGGAAAAACACTTCAGACATCTTAGATTTCACGTGAAACTACTAGAAAGACCCTTTCTGCTATAGTGGGAGGTGAAAATTTCATGTTCTGAAGCTTTCCTGCAAAGTTATGGCACAATGCGTAAAATGCGTTTTCAGCCTGAGATAAGGTTGATTCCGGAATGCCAAACTTAAAAATGTTGATTACTTTGGAAAAACACTTCAAATAGCTTAGATTTGATGTGCAACTACTAGAAAGACCCTTTCTGCTATAGTGGGAGGTGAAAATCTCATGTTCTGAAGCTTCCCTGCAAAGTTATGGCACAATGCGTAAAACGCGTTTTCAGACTGAGATAAGGTGGGTTCCAGAACGCCAAACAGAAAAAAGTAGATAACTTTGGAAAAACATATCAGACAGCTTAGATTTGATGTGCAACTACTAGAAAGACCCTTTCTGCTATAGTGGGAGTTGACAATTCGATGTTCTGAAGCTTCCCTGCAAAGTTATGGCACAATGCGTAAAACGCATTTTCAGCCTGAGATAAGGTCGATTCCGGATCGCCAAACATAAAAATGTTGATAATTTTGGAAAAACACTTCAGACAGCTTAGATTTGATGTGCAAGTACTAGAAAGACCCTTTCTGCTATAGTGGGAGGTGAAAATTTCATGTTCTGAAGCTTCCCTGCAAAGTTGTGGCACAATGCAGAAAACGCGTTTTCAGCCTGAGATAAGGTCGATTCCGGAACGGCAAACATAAAAATGTTGATAACTTTGGAAAGCCTCTTCAGACAGCTTAGATTTGATGTGTAACTACTACAATGACCTTTTCTGCTATAGTGGTAGGTTAAAATTTCATGCTCTGAAACTTCCCTGCAAAGTTAATATACAATGCAGAAAACGCGTTTTCAGCATGAGATGAGGTTGATTTCAGAACACCAAACATAAAAATGTTGATAACTTCGGAAAAACACTTCAAACATCTTCGATCTGATGTGCAACTACTAGAAAGACCCTTTTTGCTATAGTGTTAGGTGAAAATTTCATGTTCTGAAGCTTCCCTGCAAAGTTATGGAACAATGCAGAAAACGCGTTTTCAGCCTGAGATAACATGGGTTCCAGAACGCCAAACATAAAAATGTTGATAACTTCGGAAAAACACTTCAGACAGGTTAGATTTGATGTGCAAATACTAGAAGCACCCTTTCTGCTATAGTGGCAGGTAAAAATTTCATGTTCTGAAGCTTCCCTGCAAAGTTATGGCACAATTCCGAAAACGCGTTTTCAGCCTGAGATTAGGTCGATTCCGAAACACCAAACAGAAAAATGTTGATAACTTCGGGAAAACACTTCAGACAGCTTAGATTTGATGTGCAACTACTAGAAAGACCCTTTCTGCGATAGTGGGACGTGAAAATTTCATGTTCGGAAGCATCCATGTAAAGTTATGGCACAATGAAGAAAACGCGTTTTCAGCTTGAGATAAGGTCGATTCCGGAACCCCAATCATAAAAATGTTGATAACTTTCGAAAAACACTTCAGACAGCTTAGATTTGATGTACAACGACTAGAAAGACCCTTTATGTTATGGTGGGAGGTGAAAATTCCATGTTCTGAAGCTCCGCAGAAAAGTAAAGGCACAATGCAGAAAACGCGTTTTCAGCCAGAGATAAGGTGGGTTCCGGAACGCCAAACATGAAAATGTTGATAACTTTGGAAAAACACTTCAGACAGCTTAGATTTGATGTGCACCGACTAGAAAGACCCTTTCTGCTATAGTGGGAGGTGAAAATTTCGTTTTCTGAAGCTTCCCTGCAAAGTTATGGCACTATGCGGAAAACCCGTTTTCAGCCTGAGATAAGGTCGATTCCGGAACTCCAAACATAAAAGTGTTGATAACTTTAGAAAAACACTTCAGACAGCTTAGATTTGATGTTCAACTACTAGAAAAACCCTTTCTGCTATATTGGGAGGTGAAAATGTCATGTTCTGAAACTTCCCTGCAAAGTTATGGCACAATGCAGAAAACGCGTTTTCAGCCAAAGATAAGGTGAGTTCCCGAACGGCAAAGACAAAAATGTTGATAACTTTCGAAAAACAGTTCATACAGGTTCGTTTTGATGTGCAACTGCTGGAAAGACCCTTTCTGCTATAGCGGGAGGTGAACATTTCATATTCTGAAGCTTCCCTCCAAAGTTATGGCACAATGCGTAAAACGTGTTTTCAGCCTGAGATCAGGTCAATTCCGGAACGCCAAACATAAAAATGTTGATAACTTTGGAAAAACACATCAGACTGCTTAGATTTGATGTGCAACTACTAGAAAGACCCTATCTGCTATAGTGGGAGGTGAAATTTACATGTTCTGAAGCTTCCCTCCAAATTTATGGCACAATGCAGAAACCGCCTTTTCAGCCTGAGATAAGGTCGATTCCGGAACGGCAAACATAAAAATGTTGATACCTTTGGAAAAACACTTCAGACCGCTTAGATTTGATGTGCAACTACTAGAAAGATCCTTTCTGCTATAGTGTGAGGTGAAAATTTCATGTTCTGAAGCTTCCCTGCAAAGTTATGGCACAATGCAGAAAACACGTTTTCAGCCTGAGATAAGGTGGGTTCCGGAACGCCAAACATAAAAATGTTGATAACTTTGGCAAAACACTTCAGACAGCTTACATTTGATGTGCAACTACTAGGAAGACCGTTTCTGCTAGAGTGGGAGGTTAAAATTTCATGTTCTGAAGCTTCCCTGCCAAGTTATGGCACAAAGCAGGAAACGCGTTTTCAGCCTGAGATAAGGTGGGTTCCGGAACGCCAAACATAAAAATGTTGTTAACATTGGAAAAACACTTCAGACAGCTTAGATTTGATATGCAACTACAAGAAAGACCCTTTCTGCTATAGTCGGAGGTGAAAATTTCATGTCCTGAAGCTTCCCTCAGAAGTTATGGCACAAAGAAAGAAACACGTTTTCAGCCTGAGATAAGGTGGGTTCTGGAATGCCAAAAATAAAAATGTTGATAACTTTGGAAAAACACTTCAGACAGCTTAGATTTGATGTGCAACTACTAGAAAGACACATTGTCCTATAGTGGGAGGTTAAAATTTAATGTTCAGAAGCTTCTCTACAAAGTTAATGCACAATGCAGAAAACGCATTTTGAGCCTGAGAAAAGGTCGATTCCGGAACGCCAAACATAAAAGTGTTGATAACTTTGGAAAAACACTTCAGACAGCTTAGATTTGATGTGCAACTACTAGAAAGACCCTTTCTGCTATAGTGGGAGGTGAAAATTTCATGGTCTTAAGCTTCTCTGCAAAGTTATGGCACAATGCAGAAAACGCATTTTCAGCCTGAGACCAGGTAGATTCCGGAACACCAAACATAAAAATGTTGATCACTTTGGGAAAACACTTCAGACAGCTTAGATTTGATATGCAACTACAAGAAAGACCCTTTCTGCTATAGTCGGAGGTGAAAATTTCATGTCCTGAAGCTTCCCTCAGAAGTTATGGCACAAAGAAAGAAACACGTTTTCAGCCTGAGATAAGGTGGGTTCTGGAATGCCAAAAATAAAAATGTTGATAACTTTGGAAAAACACTTCAGACAGCTTAGATTTGATGTGCAACTACTAGAAAGACACATTGTCCTATAGTGGGAGGTTAAAATTTAATGTTCAGAAGCTTCTCTACAAAGTTAAGGCACAATGCAGAAAACGCATTTTGAGCCTGAGAAAAGGTCGATTCCGGAACGCCAAACATAAAAGTGTTGATAACTTTGGAAAAACACTTCAGACAGCTTAGATTTGATGTGCAACTACTAGAAAGACCCTTTCTGCTATAGTGGGAGGTGAAAATTTCATGGTCTTAAGCTTCTCTGCAAAGTTATGGCACAATGCAGAAAACGCATTTTCAGCCTGAGACCAGGTAGATTCCGGAACACCAAACATAAAAATGTTGATCACTTTGGGAAAACACTTCAGACAGCTTAGATTTGATGTGCAACTACTAGAAAGACGCTTTGTGCTATAGTGGGAGGTTAAAATTTAATGTTCAGAAGCTTCTCTGCAAAGTTATGGCAAAATACAGAAAACGCATTTTGAGCCTGAGATAAGGTCGATTCCCGAACGCCAAACGTAAAAATGTTGATAGCTTTCGAGAAACACTTCAGACAACTTATATTTGATGTGCAACTACTAGAAAGACCCTTTTTGCTACAGTGGGAGGCTAAAATTTCATGTTCTGAAGCTTCCCTGCAAAGTTATGGCACAATGCAGAAAAGGCGTTTTCAATAAGGTGCGATCCGGAACGCCAAACATAAAAATGTTGATTACTTTCGAAAAACACTTCAGAGAGCTTAGATGTGTTGTGCAACGACTAGAAAGACCCTTTCTGCTATAGTGGGAGGTTAAAATTTCATGTTCTGAAGCTTCCCTGCAAAGTTATGCCACAATGCAGGAAACGCGTTTTCAGCCTGAGATAAGGTGGGTTCCGGAACGCCAAACATAAAAATGTTGATAACTGTAGAAAAACACTTCAGACAGCTTAGATTTGATGTGCAACTACTAGAAAGATCCTTTCCGATATAGTGGGAGGTGAAAATTTCATGTTCTGAAGCTTCCCTGCAAAGTTATGGGACAATGCAGAAAACACGTTTTCAGCCTGAGATGAGGTCGATTCCGGAACGCCAAACATAAAAGTGTTGATAACTTTGGAAAAACATTTCAGACAGCTTAGATTTGATGTGCAACTACTAGAAAGACCCTTTCTGCTATAGTGGGAGGTGAAAATTTCATGGTCTTAAGCTTCTCTGCAAAGTTATGGCACAATGCAGAAAACGCATTTTCAGCCTGAGACCAGGTAGGTTCCGGAACACCAAACATAAAAATGTTGATCACTTTGGGAAAACACTTCAGACAGCTTAGATTTGATGTGCAACTACTAGAAAGACGCTTTGTGCTATAGTGGGAGGTTAAAATTTAATGTTCAGAAGCTTCTCTGCAAAGTTATGGCACAATACAGAAAACGCATTTTGAGCCTGAGATAAGGTCGATTCCCGAACGCCAAACGTAAAAATGTTGATCACTTTGGAAAAACACTTCAGACAGCTAAGATTTGATGTGCAACTACTAAAAAGACCCTTTCTGCTATAGTGGGAGGTTAAAATTTCTTGTTCGGAAGCTTCCATGCAAAGTTATGGCACAATGCAGACAAAGCGTTTTCAGCCTGAGAAAAGGTCGATTCCGGAAAGCCAAACATAAAAATGTTGATAACTTTGGAAAAACACTTCAGACAGCTTAGATTTGATATGCAACTACTAGAAAAACCCTTTCTGTTATAGTCGGAGGTGAAAATTTCATGTCCTGAAGCTTCCCTGAGAAGTTATGGCACAAAGAAAGAAACACGATTTCAGCCTGAGATAAGGTGGGTTCTGGAATGCCAAACATAAAAATGTTGATAACTTTGGAAAAACACTTCAGACAGCTTAGGTTTGATGTGCACCTCCTAGAAAGACCCTTTCTGCTATAGTGGAATGTGAAAATTTCATGTTCTGATGCTTCCCAGAAAAGTTTTGGCACAAAGCAGAAAACTCGTTTTCAGTCTGAGATAAGGTGGGTTCCGGAACGCCAAACATAAAAATGTTGATAACTTTGAAAAAACACTTCAGACAGCTTAGATTTGATGTGCAACTACGAGAAAGTCCCCTTCTGCTGTAGTGGAATGTGAAAATTTCATGTTCTGAGGCTTCACTGCAAAGTTATGGCACAATGCAGAAAAAACGTTTTCAGCCAGAGATAAGGTGGGTTCCGGACGCCAAACATCAAAATGTTGATAAGTTTGGAAAAACATTTCAGACAGCTTAGATTTGATGAGCAACTACTCGAAAAACCCTTTCTGCTACATTGGGAGGTGAAAATGTAATGTTCTGAAACGTCCCTGCAAAGTTATGGCACAATGCAGAAAACTATTTTTGGAAAAACACCTCAGACAGCTTATATTTGATGTGTAACTACTAGAAAGACTATTTCTGCTATAGTGGTAGCTGAAACTTTCATGTTCTGATGCTTTCCTTTGAAGTTATGGCACAATGCAGAAAACGCGTTTTCAGCCAGAGATAAGGTGGGTTCCGGAACGCCAAACATAAAAATGTTGATAACTTTCGAAAAACACTTCAGAGAGCTTAGATTTGACGTGCAACTACGAGAAAGACCCTTTCTGCTATAGTGTGAGGTTAAAATTTCATGTTCGGAAGCTTTCATGCAAAGGTATGGCACAATGCATAAAACGCGTTTTCAGCCTGAGATAAGGTCAATTCCGGAACGCCAAAAATAAAAATGTTGATAACTTTGGAAAAACACTTCAGACAGCTTAGATGTGATGTGCAACTACTAGAAAGATCCTTTCCGATATAGTGGGAGGTGAAAATTTCATGTTCTGAAGCTTCCCTGCAAAGTTATGGGACAATGCAGAAAACACGTTTTCAGTCTGAGATGAGGTCGATTCCGGAACGCCAAACATAAAAATGTTGATAACTTTCGAAAAACACTTCAGACAGCTTAGATTTGACGTGCAACTACTAGAAAGACCCATTCTGCTATAGTGGGAGGTGAAATTTTTATGTTCTGAAGCTTCCCTGCAAAGTTATGGCACAATTTCGAAAACGCGTTTTCAGCCTGAGATAAGGTCGATTCCGGACCTCCAAGCATAAAAATGTTGATAACTTTGCAAAAACACTTCAGACAACTTAGATTTGATGTGCAACTACTAGAAAGACCCTTTCTACTATAGTGGGAGGTGAAAATTTCATGTTCTGAAGCTTCCCTGCAAAGTTATGCCACAATTCCGAAAACGCGTTTTCAGCCTTAGATAAGGTCGATTCCGGAACGCCAAACATAAAAATGTTGATAACTTTGGAAAAACACTTCAGACAGCTTAGATGTGATGTGCAACTACTAGAAAGATCCTTTCCGATATAGTGGGAGGTGAAAATTTCATGTTCTGAAGCTTCCCTGCAAAGTTATGGCACAATGCAGAAAACGCGTTTTCAGCCTGAGATGAGGTCGATTCCGGAACGCCAAACATAAAAATGTTGATAACTTTCGAAAAACACTTCAGACAGCTTAGATTTGACGTGCAACTACGAGAAAGACCCTTTCTGCTGTAGTGGGAGGTGAAATTTTCATGTTCTGAAGCTTCGCTTCAAAGTTATGGCACAATGCGTAAAACGCGTTTTCAGCCTGAGAAAAGTTCGATTCCGCAACGCCAAACATAAAAATGTTGATAACTTTGGAAAAACACTTCAGACAGCTTAGATTTGATGTGCAACTACGAGAAAGTCCCCTTCTGCTGTAGTGGAATGTGAAAATTTCATGTTCTGAGGCTTCACTGCAAAGTTATGGCACAATGCAGAAAAAACGTTTTCAGCCAGAGATAAGGTGGGTTCCGGACGCCAAACATAAAAATGTTGATAACTTTGGAAAAACACTTCAGACAGCTTAGATTTGATGTGCAACTACTAGAAAGACCCTTTCTACTACAGTGGGAGGTGAAAATTTGATGTTCTGAAGCTTCCCTGCAAAGTTATGCCACAATGCGTAAAAAGCGTTTTCAGCCTGAGATATAGTCGATTCCGGAACGCCAAAATAAAAATGTTGATAACTTTGGAAAAACACTTCAGACAGCTTAGATTTGACGTGCAACTACGAGAAAGACCCTTTATGCTCTAGTGGGACGTTAAAAATTTCAAGTTCTGCAGCTTAATGCAAAGTTATGGCACATTGCGCAAAACGCATTTTCAACCTGAGATAAGGTCGATTCCGGAATGCCAAACATAAAAATGTTGATAACTTTGGTATAACACTTCAGACAGCTTAAATTTGATGTGCAACTACTAGAAAGACCCTTTCTGCTATAGTGGGATTTGAAAATTTCATGTTTTGAAGTTTCCCTGCAAACTTGTGGCACAATGCGTGAAACGCGTTTTCAGCCTGAGATAAGGTCGATTCCGGAACGCCAAACATAAAAATGTTGATAACTTCGGAAAAACACATCAGACAAAATAGATTTGACGTGCAACTACGAGAAAGACCCTTTCTGCTATAGTGGGAGGTGAAAATTTGATGTTCTGAGGCTTCCCTGCAAAGTTATGCCACAATGCGTAAAAAGCGTTTTCAGCCTGAGATAAAGTCGATTCCGGAACGCCAAAATAAAAATGTTGATAACTTGGGAAAAACACATCAGACAGCTTAGATTTGACGTGCAACTACGAGAAAGACCCTTTCTACTATAGTGGGAGGTGAAATTTTCATGTTCTGAAGCTTCCCTGCAAAGTTATGGCACAATGCGTAAAACACGT
Source organism: Synchiropus splendidus (assembly GCF_027744825.2). Taxonomy (NCBI): domain Eukaryota; kingdom Metazoa; phylum Chordata; class Actinopteri; order Syngnathiformes; family Callionymidae; genus Synchiropus; species Synchiropus splendidus. The sequence goes on from NC_071335.1 coordinate 40,561,981, forward strand.
TTTCAGCCTGAGAAAAGTTCGATTCCGCAACGCCAAACATAAAAATGTTGATAACTTTCGAAAAACACTTCAGACAGCTTAGATTTGATGAGCAACTACTAGAAAGATCCTTTCCGATATAGTGGGAGGTGAAAATTTCATGTTCTGAAGCTTCCCTGCAAAGTTATGGCACAATTCCGAAAACGCATTTCAGCCTGAGATAAGGTCGATTCCGGAACGCCAAACATAAAAATGTTGATAACTTTGGAAAAACACTTCAGACAGCTTAGATTTGATGTGCAACTACTAGAAAGACCCTTTCTGCTATAGTGGGAGGTGAACATTTCATATTCTGAAGCTTCCCTGCAAAGTTATGGCACAATGCGTAAAACGTGTTTTCAGCCTGAGATCAGGTCGATTCCGGAACGCCAAAAATAAAAATGTTGATAACTTTGGTAAAACACTTCAGACAGCTTAAATTTGATGTCCAACTACTAGAAGACCCTTTCTGCTATAGTGGGATTTCAAAACTTCATGTTCTGAAGTTTCCCTTCAAAGTTGTGGCACAATGCGTAAAACGCGTTTTCAGCCTGAGATAAGGTCGATTCCGGAACGCCAAAATAAAAATGTTGATAACTTCGGAAAAACACATCAGACAGCTTAGATTTGACGTGCAACTACGAGAAAGACCCTTTCTACTATAGTGGGAGGTGAAAATTTGATGTTCTGAGGCTTCCCTACAAAGTTATGGCACAATGCGTAAAACACGTTTTCAGCCTGAGAAAAGTTCGATTCCGCAACGCCAAACATAAAAATGTTGATAACTTTGGAAAAACACTTCAGACAGCTTAGATTTGATGTGCAACAACTAGAAAGACCCTTTCTGCTATAGTGGGATTTGAAAATTTCATGTTCTGAAGCTTCCCTGCAAAGTTATGGCACAATTCCGAAAACGCATTTCAGCCTGAGATAAGGTCGATTCCGGAACGCCAAACATAAAAATGTTGATAACTTTGGAAAAACACTTCAGACAGCTTAGATGTGATGTGCAACTACTCGAAAGATCCTTTCCGATATAGTGGGAGGTGAAAATTTGATGTTCTGAGGCTTCCCTACAAAGTTATGGCACAATGCGTAAAACACGTTTTCAGCCTGAGAAAAGTTCGATTCCGCAACGCCAAACATAAAAATGTTGATAACTTTGGAAAAACACTTCAGACAGCTTAGATTTGATGTGCAACAACTAGAAAGACCCTTTCTGCTATAGTGGGATTTGAAAATTTCATGTTCTGAAGCTTCCCTGCAAAGTTATGGCACAATTCCGAAAACGCATTTCAGCCCGAGATAAGGTCGATTCCGGAACGCCAAACATAAAAATGTTGATAACTTTGGAAAAACACTTCAGACAGCTTAGATTTGATGTGCAACTACTAGAAACACCCTTTCTACTATAGTGGGAGGTGAAAATTTGATGTTCTGAAGCTTCCCTGCAAAGTTATGCCACAATGCGTAAAAAGCGTTTTCAGCCTGAGATAAAGTCGATTCCGGAACGCCAAAATAAAAATGTTGATAACTTCGGAAAAACACATCTGACAGCTTAGATTTGACGTGCAACTACAAGAAAGACCCTTTCTACTATAGTGGGAGGTGAAAATTTGATGTTCTGAAGCTTCCCTGCAAAGTTATGCCACAATGCGTAAAAAGCGTTTTCAGCCTGAGATAAGGTCGATTCCAGAACGCCAAACATAAAAATGTTGATAACTTCGGAAAAACACATCAGACAACTTAGATTTGATGTGCAACTACTAGAAAGACCCTTTCTACTATAGTGGGAGGTGAAAATTTGATGTTCTGAAGCTTCCTTGCAAAGTTATGCCACAATGCGTAAAAAGCGTTTTCAGCCTGAGATAAAGTCGATTCCGGAACGCCAAAATAAAAATGTTGATAACTTTGGAAAAACACTTCAGACAGCTTAGATTTGATGAGCAACTTCTAGAAAGACCCTTTATGCTCTAGTGGGACGTTAAAAATTTCATGTTCTGCAGCTTAATGCAAAGTTATGGCACATTGCGCAAAACGCGTTTTCAACCTGAGATAAGGTCGATTCCGGAATGCCAAACATAAAAATGTTGATAACTTTGGTAAAACACTTCAGACAGCTTAAATTTGATGTGCAACTACTAGAAGACCCTTTCTGCTATAGTGGGATTTGAAAATTTCATGTTTTGAAGTTTCCCTGCAAACTTGTGGCACAATGCGTAAAACGCGTTTTCAGCCTGAGATAAGGTCGATTCCGGAACGCCAAACATATAAATGTTGATAACTTTCGAAAAACACTTCAGACATCTTAGATTTGACGTGCAACTACTAGATAGACCCTTTCTACTATAGTGGGAGGTGAAAATTTGATGTTCTGAAGCTTCCCTGCAAAGTTATGCCACAATGCGTGAAAAACGTTTTCAGCCTGAGATAAAGTCGATTCCGCAACCCCAAACATAAAAATGTTTAACACTTTGGAACAACACTTCAGACAGCTTAGATTTGATGTGCAACAACTAGAAAGACCCTTTCTGCTATAGTGGGATTTGAAAATTTCATGTTCTGAAGCTTCCCTGCAAAGTTATGGCACAATTCCGAAAACGCATTTCAGTCTGAGATAAGGTCGATTCCGGAACGCCAAACATAAAAATGTTGATAACTTTGGAAAAACACTTCAGACAGCTTAGATGTGATGTGCAACTACTAGAAAGACCCTTTCTACTATAGTCGGAGGTGAAAATTTGATGTTCTGAAGCTTCCCTGCAAATTACGCCACAATGCGTAAAAAACGTTTTCAGCCTGAGATAAAGTCGATTCCGGAACGCCAAACATAAAAATGTTGATAACTTCGAAAGAACACATCAGACAGCTTCGATTTGACGTGCAACTACGAGAAAGACCCTTTCTGCTATAGTGGGAGGTGAAAATTTCATGTTCTGAAGCTTCCCTACAAAGTTATGGCACAATGCGTAAAACACGTTTTCAGCCTGAGAAAAGTTCGGTTCCGCAACGCCAAACATAAAAATGTTGATAACTTTGGAAAAACACTTCAGACAGCTTAGATGTGATGTGCAACTACTAGAAAGATCCTTTCCGATATAGTGGGAGGTGAAAATTTCATGTTCTGAAGCTTCCCTACAAAGTTATGGCACAATGCATAAAACACGTTTTCAGCCTGAGAAAAGTTCGGTTCCGCAACGCCAAACATAAAAATGTTGATAACTTTGGAAAAACACTTCAGACAGCTTAGATGTGATGTGCAACTACTAGAAAGATCCTTTCCGATATAGTGGGAGGTGAAAATTTCATGTTCTGAAGCTTCCCTGCAAAGTTGTGGCACAATGCGTAAAACGCGTTTTCAGCCTGAGTAAAGGTCGATTCCGGAACGCCAAACATAAAAATGTTGATAACTTTGGAAAAACACTTCAGACAGCTTAGATTTGATGTGCAACTACTAGAAACACCCTTTCTACTATAGTGGGAGGTGAAAATTTGATGTTCTGAAGCATCACTGCAAAGTTATACCACAATGCGTAAAACGCGTTTTCAGCCTGAGATAAGGTCGATTCCGGAACGCCAAACATAAAAATGTTGATAACTTTCGAAAAACACTTCAGACATCTTAGATTTGACGTGCAACTACTAGAAAGACCCTTTCTGCTATAGTGGGAGGTGAAATTTTCATGTTCTGAAGCTTCCCTGCAAAGTTATGGCACAATGCGTAAAACACGTTTTCAGCCTGAGAAAAGTTCGATTCCGCAACACCAAACATAAAAATGTTGATAACTTTCGAAAAACACTTCAGACAGCTTAGATTTGATGAGCAACTACTAGAAAGATCCTTTCCGATATAGTGGGAGGTGAAAATTTCATGTTCTGAAGCTTCCCTGCAAAGTTATGGCACAATTCCGAAAACACGTTTTCAGCCTGAGATAAGGTCGATTCCGGAACGCCAAACATAAAAATGTTGATAACTTTGGAAAAACACTTCAGACAGCTTAGATTTGATGTGCAACTACTAGAAAGACCCTTTCTGCTATAGTGGGAGGTGAACATTTCATATTCTGAAGCTTCCCTGCAAAGTTATGGCACAATGCGTAAAACGTGTTTTCAGCCTGAGATAAGGTCGATTCCGGAACGCCAAACATAAAAATGTTGATAACTTCGGAAAAACACATCAGACAACTTAGATTTGACGTGCAACTACGAGAAAGACCCTTTCTGCTATAGTAGGAGGTGAAAATTTCATGTTCTGAAGCTTCCCTGCAAAGTTATGGCACAATTCCGAAAACGCATTTCAGCCTGAGATAAGGTCGATTCCGGAACGCCAAAATAAAAATGTTGATAACTTCGGAAAAACACATCAGACAGCTTAGATTTGACGTGCAACTACGAGAAAGACCCTTTCTACTATAGTGGGAGGTGAAAATTTGATGTTCTGAAGCTTCCCTGCAAAGTTATGCCACGATGCGTAAAAAGCGTTTTCAGCCTGAGATAAAGTCGATTCCGGAACGCCAAAATAAAAATGTTGATTACTTCGGAAAAACACATCAGACAACTTAGATTTGACGTGCAACTACGAGAAAGACCCTTTCTGCTATAGTAGGAGGTGAAAATTTCATGTTCTGAAGCTTCCATGCAAAGTTATGGCACAATTCCGAAAACGCGTTTCCAGCCTGAGATAAGGTCGATTCCGGAACGCCAACTATAAAAATGTTGATAACTTTGGAAAAACACTTCAGACAGCTTAGATGTGATGTGCAACTACTAGAAAGACCCTTTCTACTATAGTCGGAGGTGAAAATTTGATGTTCTGAAGCTTCCCTGCAAATTACGCCACAATGCGTAAAAAACGTTTTCAGCCTGAGATAAAGTCGATTCCGGAACGCCAAACATAAAAATGTTGATAACTTCGAAAGAACACATCAGACAGCTTCGATTTGACGTGCAACTACGAGAAAGACCCTTTCCGATATAGTGGGAGGTGAAAATTTGATGTTCTGAGGCTTCCCTACAAAGTTATGGCACAATGCGTAAAACACGTTTTCAGCCTGAGAAAAGTTCGATTCCGCAACGCCAAACATAAAAATGTTGATAACTTTGGAAAAACACTTCAGACAGCTTAGATTTGATGTGCAACAACTAGAAAGACCCTTTCTGCTATAGTGGGATTTGAAAATTTCATGTTCTGAAGCTTCCCTGCAAAGTTATGGCACAATTCCGAAAACGCATTTCAGCCCGAGATAAGGTCGATTCCGGAACGCCAAACATAAAAATGTTGATAACTTTGGAAAAACACTTCAGACAGCTTAGATTTGATGTGCAACTACTAGAAACACCCTTTCTACTATAGTGGGAGGTGAAAATTTGATGTTCTGAAGCTTCCCTGCAAAGTTATGCCACAATGCGTAAAAAGCGTTTTCAGCCTGAGATAAAGTCGATTCCGGAACGCCAAAATAAAAATGTTGATAACTTCGGAAAAACACATCTGACAGCTTAGATTTGACGTGCAACTACAAGAAAGACCCTTTCTACTATAGTGGGAGGTGAAAATTTGATGTTCTGAAGCTTCCCTGCAAAGTTATGCCACAATGCGTAAAAAGCGTTTTCAGCCTGAGATAAGGTCGATTCCAGAACGCCAAACATAAAAATGTTGATAACTTCGGAAAAACACATCAGACAACTTAGATTTGATGTGCAACTACTAGAAAGACCCTTTCTACTATAGTGGGAGGTGAAAATTTGATGTTCTGAAGCTTCCTTGCAAAGTTATGCCACAATGCGTAAAAAGCGTTTTCAGCCTGAGATAAAGTCGATTCCGGAACGCCAAAATAAAAATGTTGATAACTTTGGAAAAACACTTCAGACAGCTTAGATTTGATGAGCAACTTCTAGAAAGACCCTTTATGCTCTAGTGGGACGTTAAAAATTTCATGTTCTGCAGCTTAATGCAAAGTTATGGCACATTGCGCAAAACGCGTTTTCAACCTGAGATAAGGTCGATTCCGGAATGCCAAACATAAAAATGTTGATAACTTTGGTAAAACACTTCAGACAGCTTAAATTTGATGTGCAACTACTAGAAGACCCTTTCTGCTATAGTGGGATTTGAAAATTTCATGTTTTGAAGTTTCCCTGCAAACTTGTGGCACAATGCGTAAAACGCGTTTTCAGCCTGAGATAAGGTCGATTCCGGAACGCCAAACATATAAATGTTGATAACTTTCGAAAAACACTTCAGACATCTTAGATTTGACGTGCAACTACTAGATAGACCCTTTCTACTATAGTGGGAGGTGAAAATTTGATGTTCTGAAGCTTCCCTGCAAAGTTATGCCACAATGCGTGAAAAACGTTTTCAGCCTGAGATAAAGTCGATTCCGCAACCCCAAACATAAAAATGTTTAACACTTTGGAACAACACTTCAGACAGCTTAGATTTGATGTGCAACAACTAGAAAGACCCTTTCTGCTATAGTGGGATTTGAAAATTTCATGTTCTGAAGCTTCCCTGCAAAGTTATGGCACAATTCCGAAAACGCATTTCAGTCTGAGATAAGGTCGATTCCGGAACGCCAAACATAAAAATGTTGATAACTTTGGAAAAACACTTCAGACAGCTTAGATGTGATGTGCAACTACTAGAAAGACCCTTTCTACTATAGTCGGAGGTGAAAATTTGATGTTCTGAAGCTTCCCTGCAAATTACGCCACAATGCGTAAAAAACGTTTTCAGCCTGAGATAAAGTCGATTCCGGAACGCCAAACATAAAAATGTTGATAACTTCGAAAGAACACATCAGACAGCTTCGATTTGACGTGCAACTACGAGAAAGACCCTTTCTGCTATAGTGGGAGGTGAAAATTTCATGTTCTGAAGCTTCCCTACAAAGTTATGGCACAATGCGTAAAACACGTTTTCAGCCTGAGAAAAGTTCGGTTCCGCAACGCCAAACATAAAAATGTTGATAACTTTGGAAAAACACTTCAGACAGCTTAGATGTGATGTGCAACTACTAGAAAGATCCTTTCCGATATAGTGGGAGGTGAAAATTTCATGTTCTGAAGCTTCCCTACAAAGTTATGGCACAATGCATAAAACACGTTTTCAGCCTGAGAAAAGTTCGGTTCCGCAACGCCAAACATAAAAATGTTGATAACTTTGGAAAAACACTTCAGACAGCTTAGATGTGATGTGCAACTACTAGAAAGATCCTTTCCGATATAGTGGGAGGTGAAAATTTCATGTTCTGAAGCTTCCCTGCAAAGTTGTGGCACAATGCGTAAAACGCGTTTTCAGCCTGAGTAAAGGTCGATTCCGGAACGCCAAACATAAAAATGTTGATAACTTTGGAAAAACACTTCAGACAGCTTAGATTTGATGTGCAACTACTAGAAACACCCTTTCTACTATAGTGGGAGGTGAAAATTTGATGTTCTGAAGCATCACTGCAAAGTTATACCACAATGCGTAAAACGCGTTTTCAGCCTGAGATAAGGTCGATTCCGGAACGCCAAACATAAAAATGTTGATAACTTTCGAAAAACACTTCAGACATCTTAGATTTGACGTGCAACTACTAGAAAGACCCTTTCTGCTATAGTGGGAGGTGAAATTTTCATGTTCTGAAGCTTCCCTGCAAAGTTATGGCACAATGCGTAAAACACGTTTTCAGCCTGAGAAAAGTTCGATTCCGCAACACCAAACATAAAAATGTTGATAACTTTCGAAAAACACTTCAGACAGCTTAGATTTGATGAGCAACTACTAGAAAGATCCTTTCCGATATAGTGGGAGGTGAAAATTTCATGTTCTGAAGCTTCCCTGCAAAGTTATGGCACAATTCCGAAAACACGTTTTCAGCCTGAGATAAGGTCGATTCCGGAACGCCAAACATAAAAATGTTGATAACTTTGGAAAAACACTTCAGACAGCTTAGATTTGATGTGCAACTACTAGAAAGACCCTTTCTGCTATAGTGGGAGGTGAACATTTCATATTCTGAAGCTTCCCTGCAAAGTTATGGCACAATGCGTAAAACGTGTTTTCAGCCTGAGATAAGGTCGATTCCGGAACGCCAAACATAAAAATGTTGATAACTTCGGAAAAACACATCAGACAACTTAGATTTGACGTGCAACTACGAGAAAGACCCTTTCTGCTATAGTAGGAGGTGAAAATTTCATGTTCTGAAGCTTCCCTGCAAAGTTATGGCACAATTCCGAAAACGCATTTCAGCCTGAGATAAGGTCGATTCCGGAACGCCAAAATAAAAATGTTGATAACTTCGGAAAAACACATCAGACAGCTTAGATTTGACGTGCAACTACGAGAAAGACCCTTTCTACTATAGTGGGAGGTGAAAATTTGATGTTCTGAAGCTTCCCTGCAAAGTTATGCCACGATGCGTAAAAAGCGTTTTCAGCCTGAGATAAAGTCGATTCCGGAACGCCAAAATAAAAATGTTGATTACTTCGGAAAAACACATCAGACAACTTAGATTTGACGTGCAACTACGAGAAAGACCCTTTCTGCTATAGTAGGAGGTGAAAATTTCATGTTCTGAAGCTTCCATGCAAAGTTATGGCACAATTCCGAAAACGCGTTTCCAGCCTGAGATAAGGTCGATTCCGGAACGCCAACTATAAAAATGTTGATAACTTTGGAAAAATACTTGAGACAGCTTAGATTTGATTTGCAACTACTAGAAAGACCCTTTCTACTATAGTGGGAGGTGAAAATTTGATGTTCTGAAGCTTCCCTGCAAAGTTATGCCACAATGCGTAAAAAGCGTTTTCAGCCTGAGATATAGTCGATTCCGGAACGCCAAAATAAAAATGTTGATAACTTTGGAAAAACACTTCAGACAGCTTAGATTTGACGTGCAACTACGAGAAAGACCCTTTATGCTCTAGTGGGACGTTAAAAATTTCAAGTTCTGCAGCTTAATGCAAAGTTATGGCACATTGCGCAAAACGCATTTTCAACCTGAGATAAGGTCGATTCCGGAATGCCAAACATAAAAATGTTGATAACTTTGGTAACACACTTCAGACAGCTTAAATTTGATGTGCAACTACTAGAAAGACCCTTTCTGCTATAGTGGGATTTGAAAATTTCATGTTTTGAAGTTTCCCTGCAAACTTGTGGCACAATGCGTGAAACGCGTTTTCAGCCTGAGATAAGGTCGATTCCGGAACGCCAAACATAAAAATGTTGATAACTTCGGAAAAACACATCAGACAAAATAGATTTGACGTGCAACTACGAGAAAGACCCTTTCTGCTATAGTGGGAGGTGAAAATTTGATGTTCTGAGGCTTCCCTGCAAAGTTATGCCACAATGCGTAAAAAGCGTTTTCAGCCTGAGATAAAGTCGATTCCGGAACGCCAAAATAAAAATGTTGATAACTTGGGAAAAACACATCAGACAGCTTAGATTTGACGTGCAACTACGAGAAAGACCCTTTCTACTATAGTGGGAGGTGAAATTTTCATGTTCTGAAGCTTCCCTGCAAAGTTATGGCACAATGCGTAAAACACGTTTTCAGCCTGAGAAAAGTTCGATTCCGCAACGCCAAACATAAAAATGTTGATAACTTTCGAAAAACACTTCAGACAGCTTAGATTTGATGAGCAACTACTAGAAAGATCCTTTCCGATATAGTGGGAGGTGAAAATTTCATGTTCTGAAGCTTCCCTGCAAAGTTATGGCACAATTCCGAAAACACGTTTTCAGCCTGAGATAAGGTCGATTCCGGAACGCCAAACATAAAAATGTTGATAACTTTGGAAAAACACTTCAGACAGCTTAGATTTGATGTGCAACTACTAGAAAGACCCTTTCTGCTATAGTGGGAGGTGAACATTTCATATTCTGAAGCTTCCCTGCAAAGTTATGGCACAATGCGTAAAACGTGTTTTCAGCCTGAGATCAGGTCGATTCCGGAACGCCAAAAATAAAAATGTTGATAACTTTGGTAAAACACTTCAGACAGCTTAAATTTGATGTCCAACTACTAGAAGACCCTTTCTGCTATAGTGGGATTTCAAAACTTCATGTTCTGAAGTTTCCCTTCAAAGTTGTGGCACAATGCGTAAAACGCGTTTTCAGCCTGAGATAAGGTCGATTCCGGAACGCCAAAATAAAAATGTTGATAACTTCGGAAAAACACATCAGACAGCTTAGATTTGACGTGCAACTACGAGAAAGACCCTTTCTACTATAGTGGGAGGTGAAAATTTGATGTTCTGAGGCTTCCCTACAAAGTTATGGCACAATGCGTAAAACACGTTTTCAGCCTGAGAAAAGTTCGATTCCGCAACGCCAAACATAAAAATGTTGATAACTTTGGAAAAACACTTCAGACAGCTTAGATTTGATGTGCAACAACTAGAAAGACCCTTTCTGCTATAGTGGGATTTGAAAATTTCATGTTCTGAAGCTTCCCTGCAAAGTTATGGCACAATTCCGAAAACGCATTTCAGCCTGAGATAAGGTCGATTCCGGAACGCCAAACATAAAAATGTTGATAACTTTGGAAAAACACTTCAGACAGCTTAGATGTGATGTGCAACTACTCGAAAGATCCTTTCCGATATAGTGGGAGGTGAAAATTTGATGTTCTGAGGCTTCCCTACAAAGTTATGGCACAATGCGTAAAACACGTTTTCAGCCTGAGAAAAGTTCGATTCCGCAACGCCAAACATAAAAATGTTGATAACTTTGGAAAAACACTTCAGACAGCTTAGATTTGATGTGCAACAACTAGAAAGACCCTTTCTGCTATAGTGGGATTTGAAAATTTCATGTTCTGAAGCTTCCCTGCAAAGTTATGGCACAATTCCGAAAACGCATTTCAGCCCGAGATAAGGTCGATTCCGGAACGCCAAACATAAAAATGTTGATAACTTTGGAAAAACACTTCAGACAGCTTAGATTTGATGTGCAACTACTAGAAACACCCTTTCTACTATAGTGGGAGGTGAAAATTTGATGTTCTGAAGCTTCCCTGCAAAGTTATGCCACAATGCGTAAAAAGCGTTTTCAGCCTGAGATAAAGTCGATTCCGGAACGCCAAAATAAAAATGTTGATAACTTCGGAAAAACACATCAGACAGCTTAGATTTGACGTGCAACTACAAGAAAGACCCTTTCTACTATAGTGGGAGGTGAAAATTTGATGTTCTGAAGCTTCCCTGCAAAGTTATGCCACAATGCATAAAAAGCGTTTTCAGCCTGAGATAAGGTCGATTCCAGAACGCCAAACATAAAAATGTTGATAACTTCGGAAAAACACATCAGACAACTTAGATTTGATGTGCAACTACTAGAAAGACCCTTTCTACTATAGTGGGAGGTGAAAATTTGATGTTCTGAAGCTTCCCTGCAAAGTTATGCCACAATGCGTAAAAAGCGTTTTCAGCCTGAGATAAAGTCGATTCCGGAACGCCAAAATAAAAATGTTGATAACTTTGGAAAAACACTTCAGACAGCTTAGATTTGATGAGCAACTTCTAGAAAGACCCTTTATGCTCTAGTGGGACGTTAAAAATTTCAAGTTCTGCAGCTTAATGCAAAGTTATGGCACATTGCGCAAAACGCGTTTTCAACCTGAGATAAGGTCGATTCCGGAATGCCAAACATAAAATATAGTCGGAGGTGAAAATTTCATGTTCTGAAGTTTCCCTGCAAAGTTATGGCACAATGCAGAAAACGCGTTTTAAGCGTGAGATAAGGTGGGTTCCAGAACGCCAAACATAAAAATGTTGATAACTTTGGTAAAACACTTCAGACAGCTTAAATTTGATGTGCAACTACTAGAAGACCCTTTCTGCTATAGTGGGATTTGAAAATTTCATGTTTTGAAGTTTCCCTGCAAACTTGTGGCACAATGCGTAAAACGCGTTTTCAGCCTGAGATAAGGTCGATTCCGGAATGCCAAACATAAAAATGTTGATAACTTTCGAAAAACACTTCAGACATCTTAGATTTGATGAGCAACTACTAGAAAGACCCTTTATGCTCTAGTGGGACGTTAAAAATTTCATGTTCTGCAGCTTAATGCAAAGTTATGGCACATTGCGCAAAACGCGTTTTCAACCTGAGATAAGGTCGATTCCGGAATGCCAAACATAAAAATGTTGATAACTTTGGTAAAACACATCAGACAGCTTAAATTTGATGTGCAACTACTAGAAGACCCTTTCTGCTATAGTGGGATTTGAAAATTTCATGTTTTGAAGTTTCCCTGCAAACTTGTGGCACAATGCGTAAAACGCGTTTTCAGCCTGAGATAAGGTCGATTCCGGAACGCCAAACATAAAAATGTTGATAACTTCGGAAAAACACATCAGACAACTTAGATTTGACGTGCAACTACGAGAAAGACCCTTTCTGCTATAGTGGGAGGTGAAAATTTCATGTTCTGAAGCTTCCCTGCAAAGTCATGGCACAATTCCGAAAACGCGTTTTCAGCCTGAGATGAGGTCGATTCCGGAACGCCAAAATAAAAATGTTGATAACTTCGGAAAAACACATCAGACAGCTTAGATTTGACGTGCAACTACGAGAAAGACCCTTTCTACTATAGTGGGAGGTGAAAATTTGATGTTCTGAAGCTTCCCTGCAAAGTCATGGCACAATTCCGAAAACGCGTTTTCGGCCTGAGATAAGGTCGATTCAGGAACACCAAACATAAAAATGTTGAAAACTTTTGAAAAATACTTCAGACAGCTTAGATTTGATGTGCAACTACGAGAAAGACCCTTTCTGCTATAGTGGGAGGTGAAAATATCATGTTCTGAAGCTTCCCTGCAAAGTTATGGCACAATGCGTGAAACGCGTTTTCAGCCTGAGATGAGGTTGATTTCAGAACGCCAAACATAAAAATGTTGATAACTCAGGAAAAACTCTACAGACAGCTTAGATTTGATGTGCAACTACTAGAAAGACCCTTTCTGCTATAGTGGGACGTGAAAATTTCATTTTCTGAAGCTTGCCTGAAAAGTTATGGCACAATGCAGAATACGCGTTTTCATCCTCAGATAAGGTCGATTCTGGAACGCCAAACAAAAAAATGTTGATAACTTTCGAAAAACACTTCAGACAGCTTAGATTTGTTGTGCAACTACTAGAAATACCCTTTCTGCTCTAGTGGGAGGTGAAAATTTCATGTTCTAAAGCTTCCCTGCAAAGTTATGGCACATTGCGCAAAACGCGTTTTCAACCTGAGATAAGGTCGATTCCGGAACGCCAAACATAAAAATGTTGATAACTCAGGAAAAACTCTACAGACAGCTTAGATTTGATGTGCAACTACTAGAAGACCCTTTCTGCTATAGTGGGATTTGAAAATTTCATGTTTTGAAGTTTCCCTGCAAACTTGTGGCACAATGCGTAAAACGCGTTTTCAGCCTGAGATAAGGTCGATTCCGGAACGCCAAACATAAAAATGTTGATAACTTCGGAAAAACACATCAGACAACTTAGATTTGACGTGCAACTACGAGAAAGACCCTTTCTGCTATAGTGGGAGGTGAAAATTTCATGTTCTGAAGCTTCCCTGCAAAGTCATGGCACAATTCCGAAAACGCGTTTTCAGCCTGAGATGAGGTCGATTCCGGAACGCCAAAATAAAAATGTTGATAACTTCGGAAAAACACATCAGACAGCTTAGATTTGACGTGCAACTACGAGAAAGACCCTTTCTACTATAGTGGGAGGTGAAAATTTGATGTTCTGAAGCTTCCCTGCAAAGTCATGGCACAATTCCGAAAACGCGTTTTCGGCCTGAGATAAGGTCGATTCAGGAACACCAAACATAAAAATGTTGAAAACTTTTGAAAAATACTTCAGACAGCTTAGATTTGATGTGCAACTACGAGAAAGACCCTTTCTGCTATAGTGGGAGGTGAAATTTTCATGTTCTGAAGCTTCCCTGCAAAGTTATGGCACAATGCGTAAAACACGTTTTCAGCCTGAGAAAAGTTCGATTCCGCAACGCCAAACATAAAAATGTTGATAACTTTCGAAAAACACTTCAGACAGCTTAGATTTGATGAGCAACTACTAGAAAGATCCTTTCCGATATAGTGGGAGGTGAAAATTTCATGTTCTGAAGCTTCCCTGCAAAGTTATGGCACAATTCCGAAAACACGTTTTCAGCCTGAGATAAGGTCGATTCCGGAACGCCAAACATAAAAATGTTGATAACTTTGGAAAAACACTTCAGACAGCTTAGATTTGATGTGCAACTACTAGAAAGACCCTTTCTGCTATAGTGGGAGGTGAACATTTCATATTCTGAAGCTTCCCTGCAAAGTTATGGCACAATGCGTAAAACGTGTTTTCAGCCTGAGATCAGGTCGATTCCGGAACGCCAAAAATAAAAATGTTGATAACTTTGGTAAAACACTTCAGACAGCTTAAATTTGATGTCCAACTACTAGAAGACCCTTTCTGCTATAGTGGGATTTCAAAACTTCATGTTCTGAAGTTTCCCTTCAAAGTTGTGGCACAATGCGTAAAACGCGTTTTCAGCCTGAGATAAGGTCGATTCCGGAACGCCAAAATAAAAATGTTGATAACTTCGGAAAAACACATCAGACAGCTTAGATTTGACGTGCAACTACGAGAAAGACCCTTTCTACTATAGTGGGAGGTGAAAATTTGATGTTCTGAGGCTTCCCTACAAAGTTATGGCACAATGCGTAAAACACGTTTTCAGCCTGAGAAAAGTTCGATTCCGCAACGCCAAACATAAAAATGTTGATAACTTTGGAAAAACACTTCAGACAGCTTAGATTTGATGTGCAACAACTAGAAAGACCCTTTCTGCTATAGTGGGATTTGAAAATTTCATGTTCTGAAGCTTCCCTGCAAAGTTATGGCACAATTCCGAAAACGCATTTCAGCCTGAGATAAGGTCGATTCCGGAACGCCAAACATAAAAATGTTGATAACTTTGGAAAAACACTTCAGACAGCTTAGATGTGATGTGCAACTACTCGAAAGATCCTTTCCGATATAGTGGGAGGTGAAAATTTGATGTTCTGAGGCTTCCCTACAAAGTTATGGCACAATGCGTAAAACACGTTTTCAGCCTGAGAAAAGTTCGATTCCGCAACGCCAAACATAAAAATGTTGATAACTTTGGAAAAACACTTCAGACAGCTTAGATTTGATGTGCAACAACTAGAAAGACCCTTTCTGCTATAGTGGGATTTGAAAATTTCATGTTCTGAAGCTTCCCTGCAAAGTTATGGCACAATTCCGAAAACGCATTTCAGCCCGAGATAAGGTCGATTCCGGAACGCCAAACATAAAAATGTTGATAACTTTGGAAAAACACTTCAGACAGCTTAGATTTGATGTGCAACTACTAGAAACACCCTTTCTACTATAGTGGGAGGTGAAAATTTGATGTTCTGAAGCTTCCCTGCAAAGTTATGCCACAATGCGTAAAAAGCGTTTTCAGCCTGAGATAAAGTCGATTCCGGAACGCCAAAATAAAAATGTTGATAACTTCGGAAAAACACATCAGACAGCTTAGATTTGACGTGCAACTACAAGAAAGACCCTTTCTACTATAGTGGGAGGTGAAAATTTGATGTTCTGAAGCTTCCCTGCAAAGTTATGCCACAATGCATAAAAAGCGTTTTCAGCCTGAGATAAGGTCGATTCCAGAACGCCAAACATAAAAATGTTGATAACTTCGGAAAAACACATCAGACAACTTAGATTTGATGTGCAACTACTAGAAAGACCCTTTCTACTATAGTGGGAGGTGAAAATTTGATGTTCTGAAGCTTCCCTGCAAAGTTATGCCACAATGCGTAAAAAGCGTTTTCAGCCTGAGATAAAGTCGATTCCGGAACGCCAAAATAAAAATGTTGATAACTTTGGAAAAACACTTCAGACAGCTTAGATTTGATGAGCAACTTCTAGAAAGACCCTTTATGCTCTAGTGGGACGTTAAAAATTTCAAGTTCTGCAGCTTAATGCAAAGTTATGGCACATTGCGCAAAACGCGTTTTCAACCTGAGATAAGGTCGATTCCGGAATGCCAAACATAAAATATAGTCGGAGGTGAAAATTTCATGTTCTGAAGTTTCCCTGCAAAGTTATGGCACAATGCAGAAAACGCGTTTTAAGCGTGAGATAAGGTGGGTTCCAGAACGCCAAACATAAAAATGTTGATAACTTTGGTAAAACACTTCAGACAGCTTAAATTTGATGTGCAACTACTAGAAGACCCTTTCTGCTATAGTGGGATTTGAAAATTTCATGTTTTGAAGTTTCCCTGCAAACTTGTGGCACAATGCGTAAAACGCGTTTTCAGCCTGAGATAAGGTCGATTCCGGAATGCCAAACATAAAAATGTTGATAACTTTCGAAAAACACTTCAGACATCTTAGATTTGATGAGCAACTACTAGAAAGACCCTTTATGCTCTAGTGGGACGTTAAAAATTTCATGTTCTGCAGCTTAATGCAAAGTTATGGCACATTGCGCAAAACGCGTTTTCAACCTGAGATAAGGTCGATTCCGGAATGCCAAACATAAAAATGTTGATAACTTTGGTAAAACACATCAGACAGCTTAAATTTGATGTGCAACTACTAGAAGACCCTTTCTGCTATAGTGGGATTTGAAAATTTCATGTTTTGAAGTTTCCCTGCAAACTTGTGGCACAATGCGTAAAACGCGTTTTCAGCCTGAGATAAGGTCGATTCCGGAACGCCAAACATAAAAATGTTGATAACTTCGGAAAAACACATCAGACAACTTAGATTTGACGTGCAACTACGAGAAAGACCCTTTCTGCTATAGTGGGAGGTGAAAATTTCATGTTCTGAAGCTTCCCTGCAAAGTCATGGCACAATTCCGAAAACGCGTTTTCAGCCTGAGATGAGGTCGATTCCGGAACGCCAAAATAAAAATGTTGATAACTTCGGAAAAACACATCAGACAGCTTAGATTTGACGTGCAACTACGAGAAAGACCCTTTCTACTATAGTGGGAGGTGAAAATTTGATGTTCTGAAGCTTCCCTGCAAAGTCATGGCACAATTCCGAAAACGCGTTTTCGGCCTGAGATAAGGTCGATTCAGGAACACCAAACATAAAAATGTTGAAAACTTTTGAAAAATACTTCAGACAGCTTAGATTTGATGTGCAACTACGAGAAAGACCCTTTCTGCTATAGTGGGAGGTGAAAATATCATGTTCTGAAGCTTCCCTACAAAGTTATGGCACAATGCGTGAAACGCGTTTTCAGCCTGAGATGAGGTTGATTTCAGAACGCCAAACATAAAAATGTTGATAACTCAGGAAAAACTCTACAGACAGCTTAGATTTGATGTGCAACTACTAGAAAGACCCTTTCTGCTATAGTGGGACGTGAAAATTTCATTTTCTGAAGCTTGCCTGAAAAGTTATGGCACAATGCAGAATACGCGTTTTCATCCTCAGATAAGGTCGATTCTGGAACGCCAAACAAAAAAATGTTGATAACTTTCGAAAAACACTTCAGACAGCTTAGATTTGTTGTGCAACTACTAGAAATACCCTTTCTGCTCTAGTGGGAGGTGAAAATTTCATGTTCTAAAGCTTCCCTGCAAAGTTATGGCACATTGCGCAAAACGCGTTTTCAACCTGAGATAAGGTCGATTCCGGAACGCCAAACATAAAAATGTTGATAACTCAGGAAAAACTCTACAGACAGCTTAGATTTGATGTGCAACTACTAGAAGACCCTTTCTGCTATAGTGGGATTTGAAAATTTCATGTTTTGAAGTTTCCCTGCAAACTTGTGGCACAATGCGTAAAACGCGTTTTCAGCCTGAGATAAGGTCGATTCCGGAACGCCAAACATAAAAATGTTGATAACTTCGGAAAAACACATCAGACAACTTAGATTTGACGTGCAACTACGAGAAAGACCCTTTCTGCTATAGTGGGAGGTGAAAATTTCATGTTCTGAAGCTTCCCTGCAAAGTCATGGCACAATTCCGAAAACGCGTTTTCAGCCTGAGATGAGGTCGATTCCGGAACGCCAAAATAAAAATGTTGATAACTTCGGAAAAACACATCAGACAGCTTAGATTTGACGTGCAACTACGAGAAAGACCCTTTCTACTATAGTGGGAGGTGAAAATTTGATGTTCTGAAGCTTCCCTGCAAAGTCATGGCACAATTCCGAAAACGCGTTTTCGGCCTGAGATAAGGTCGATTCAGGAACACCAAACATAAAAATGTTGAAAACTTTTGAAAAATACTTCAGACAGCTTAGATTTGATGTGCAACTACGAGAAAGACCCTTTCTGCTATAGTGGGAGGTGAAAATATCATGTTCTGAAGCTTCCCTGCAAAGTTATGGCACAATGCGTGAAACGCGTTTTCAGCCTGAGATGAGGTTGATTTCAGAACGCCAAACATAAAAATGTTGATAACTCAGGAAAAACTCTACAGACAGCTTAGATTTGATGTGCAACTACTAGAAAGACCCTTTCTGCTATAGTGGGACGTGAAAATTTCATTTTCTGAAGCTTGCCTGAAAAGTTATGGCACAATGCAGAATACGCGTTTTCATCCTCAGATAAGGTCGATTCTGGAACGCCAAACAAAAAAATGTTGATAACTTTCGAAAAACACTTCAGACAGCTTAGATTTGTTGTGCAACTACTAGAAATACCCTTTCTGCTCTAGTGGGAGGTGAAAATTTCATGTTCTAAAGCTTCCCTGCAAAGTTATGGCACAATGCAGAAAACACGTTTTCTGCCTGAGATAAGGTCGATTCCGGAACGCCAAACATAAAAATGTTGATAACTCAGGAAAAACTCTACAGACAGCTTAGATTTGATGTGCAACTACTAGAAAGACCATTTCTGCTATAGTGGGATGTGAAAATTTCATGTTCTGAAGCTTCCCTGCAAAGTTAAGGCACAATGCAGAATACGCGTTTTCAGCCTGAGATATGGTCGATTCCGGAACGCCAAACATAAAAATTTTGAAAACTTTGGAAAAACACTTCAGACTGCTTAGATTTGATGTGCAACTACTAGAAAGACCCTTTTTGCCATTGTGGGAGGTGAAAAATTCATGTTCTGAAGCTTCCTTGCAAAGTTATGGCACCATGCGTAAAACGCGTTTTCAGCCTGAGATAAGGTCGACTCCGGAACGCCAAACATAAAACTGTTGATAATTTTGGAAAAACACTTCAGACAGCTTAGATTTGATGTGCAACTACTAGAAAGACCCTTTTTGCCATTGTGGGAGGTGAAAAATTCATGTTCTGAAGCTTCCTTGCAAAGTTATGGCACCATGCGTAAAACGCGTTTTCAGCCTGAGATAAGGTCGATTCCGGAACGCCAAACATAAACATGTTCATAATTCTGGAAAAACACTTCAGACAGCTTAGATTTGATGTGCAACTACAAGAAAGTCCATTTCTGCCATTGTGGGAGGTGAAAATTCGTTGTTCGGAAGCTTCCCTGCAAAGTTATGGCACAATGCAGAAAACGCGTTTTCAGCCTGAGATAAGGTGGGTTCCAGAACGCCAAACATAAAAATGTTCATAACTTTGGAAAAACACTTCAGACAGCTTAGATTTGATGTGCAACTACTAGAAAGACCCTTTCTGCTATAGTGGGACGTGAAAATGTCATGTTCTGAAGCTTCCCTGCAAAGTTATGGCACAATGCAGAAAACGCGTTTTCAGCCTGAGATAAGGTTGATTCCGGAACGCCAAACATAAAAATGTTGATAACTTTGGAAAAACACTTCAAACAGCTTAGATTTGATGTGCAACTACTAGAAAGACCCTTTCTGCTATAGTGGGAGGTGGAAAATTTTTGTTCTGAAGCTTCCCTGCAAAGTTTTGGCACAATGCAGAAAACGCGTTTTCAGCCTGAGATAAGGTTGATTCCGGAACGCCAAACAAAAAAATGTTGATAACTTTGGACAAACACTTCTGACAGCTTCGATTTGATGTGCAACTACGAGAAAGACCCTTTCTGCTATAGTGGGAAATGAACATTTCATGATCTGAAGCTTCCCTGCAAAGTTATGGCACAATGCAGAAAACGCGTTTTCAGCCTGAGATAAGGTTGATTCAGGAACACCAAACATAAAAATGTTGAAAACTTTCGAAAAACACTTCAGACAGCTTAGATTTGATGTGCAACTACGAGAAAGACCCATTCTGCTATTGTGGGATGTGAAAATTTCATGTTCTGAAGCTTCCCTGCAAAGTTATGGCACAATGCAGAAAAAACGTTTTCAGCCTGAGA
Organism: Synchiropus splendidus; assembly: GCF_027744825.2. Taxonomy (NCBI): domain Eukaryota; kingdom Metazoa; phylum Chordata; class Actinopteri; order Syngnathiformes; family Callionymidae; genus Synchiropus; species Synchiropus splendidus. The sequence continues at coordinate 40,582,293 of NC_071335.1, forward strand.
TAAGGTCGATTCCGGAACGCCAAACATAAAAATGTTGATAACTTTGGAAAAACACTTCAGACAGCTTAGATGTGATGTGCAACTACGAGAAAGACTGTTTCTGCAATTGTGGGAGATGAAAATTCGAAGTTCTGAAGCTTCCCTGCAAAGTTATGGCACCATGCGTAAAACGCGTTTACAGCCTGAGATAAGGTCGATTCCGGAACGCCAAACATAAAACTGTTGATAACTTTAGAAAAACACTTCAAGACAGCTTAGATTTGATGTGGAACTACTAGAAAGACCCTTTCTGCTACAGTGGGAGTTGAAAATGTCATGTTCTGAAGCTTCCCTGCAAAGTTATGGCAAAATATGTAAAACGCGTTTTCAGACTGAGATAAGGTGGGTTCCGGAACGCCAAACATAAAAATGTTGATAACTTTAGAAAAACACTTCAAGACAGCTTAGATTTGATGTGCAACTACTAGAATGACCTTTTCTGCCATAGTGGGAGGTTAAAATTTCATGTTCTGAAGCTTCCCTGCAAAGTTATGGCACAATGCAGAAAACGCGTTTTCAACCGGAGATAAGGTCGATTCCGAAACGCCAAACATAAAAATGTTGATATGTTTGGAAAAACACTTTCGACAGCTCAGATTTGATGTGCAACTACTAGAAAGACCCTTTCTGCTATAGTGGGAGGTTAAAATTTCATTTTCTGAAGCTTCCCTGCAAAGTTATGGCACAATGCGTTAAACGCGTTTTCAGCCTGAGATGAGGTTGATTTCAGAATGCCAAACATAAAAATGTTGAGAACTTTGAAAAAACACTTCAGACAGCTAAGATTTGATGTGCAACTACTAGACAGACCCTTTCTGCTGTAGTGGGAGGTGAAAATTTCATTTTCTGAAGCTTCCCTGCAAAGTTATGGCACAATGCAGAAAACGTGTTTTCAGTCTGAGATAAGGTGGGTTCCAGAACGCCAAACATAAAAATGTTGATAACTTTGGAAAAACACTTCAGACAGCTTAGATTTGATTTGCAACTACCAGAAAGACCCTATCTGCTATAGTGGGATGTTAAAATTTCATGTTCTTAAGCTTCCCTGCAAAGTTATGGCAAAATATGTAAAACGCGTTTTCAGACTGAGATAAGGTGGGTTCCGGAACGCCAAACATAAAAATGTTGATAACTTTGGAAAAACACTTCAGACAGCTTATATTTGATGTGCAACTACTAGAAAGACCCTCTCTACTATAGTGGGAGGTGAACATTTCATGTTCTGAAGCTTCCCTGAGAAGTTATGGCACAATGCAGAAAACGCGTTTTCAGCCTGAGATAAGGTGGGTTCCGGAACACCAAACGTAAAAATGTTGATAACTTTGGAAAAACATTTCAGACAGCTTAGATTTGATGTGCAACTACTAGAAAGACCCTTTCTGCTATAGTGGGAGGTGAATATTTCATGTTCTGAAGCTTCCCTGCAAAGTTATGGCACAATGCCGAAAACGCGTTTTCAGCCTGAGATAAGGTCGATTCCGGAACGCCAAACATAAAAATGTTGATAACTTTCGAAAAGCACTTCAGACTGCTTAGATTTGATGTGCAACTACTAGAAAGACCCTTTCTGCTATAGTGGGACGTGAAAATTTCATGTTCTGAAGCTTCCCTGCAAAATTATGGCACAATGCAGAAAACCTGTTTTCAGCCTGAGATATGGTGGGTTCCGGAAAGCCAAACAAAAAAATGTTGATAACCTTGGAAAAACACTTCAGACAGCTTAGATTTGATGTGAAACTACTAGAAAGACCCTTTCTGCTATAGTGGGAGGTGAAAATTTCATGTTCTGAAGCTTCCATGCAAAGTTATGGCACAATGCAGACAACTCGTTTTCAGCCTGAGATAAGATCGATTCTGGAATGCCAAACATAAAAATGTTGATATCTTTCGAAAAACACTTCAGACAGCTTAGATTTGATGTGCAACTGCTAGAAAGACCCTTTCTGCTATAGTGGGAGGTGAACATTTCATGTTCTGAAGCTTCCCTGCAAAGTTATCGCACAATGCAGAAAACACCTTTTCAGCCTGAGATTAGGTTGATTCCCGAACGATAAATAAAAAAATGTTCATAACTTTGGAAAAACATTTCAGACAGCTCACATTTGATGTGCAATTTCTAGAAAGACCTTTTCTGCTATAGTGGGAGGTGAACATTTCATGTTCTGAAGCTTCCCTGAAAAGTTATGGCACAATGCGAAAAACGCGTTTTCAGCCTGAGATAACGTCGATTCCGGAACGCCAAACATAAAAATGTTGATAACTTTGGAAAAACACTTCAGATAGCTTAGATTTGATGTGCAACTACTAGAAAGAACCTTTCTGCTATAGTGGGATGTGAACATTTCATGTTCTGAAGCTTCCCTGCAAAGTTATTGCACAATGTGTATAACGCGTTTTCAGCCTAAGATAAGGTCGATTCCGGATCGCCAAACATAAAAATGTTGATAACTTTGGAAAAACACATCAGACAGCTTAGATTTGATCTGCAACTACTAAAAAGACCCTTTCTGCTATAGTGGGAGGTGAACATTTCATGTTCTGAAGCTTCCCTGCAAAGTTATGGCACAATGCAGACAACTCGTTTTCAGCCTGAGATAAGGTCGATTCTGGAACGCCAAACATAAAAATGTTGATAACTTTCGAAAAACACTTCAGACAGCTTAGATTTGATGTGCAACTACTAGAAAGACCCTTTCTGCTATAGTGGGAGGTGAACATTTCATGTTCTGAAGCTTCCCTGCAAAGTTATGGCACAATGCAGACAACTCGTTTTCAGCCTGAGATAAGATCGATTCTGGAATGCCAAACATAAAAATGTTGATAACTTTCGAAAAACACTTCAGACAGCTTAGATTTGATGTGCAACTGCTAGAAAGACCCTTTCTGCTATAGTGGGAGGTGAACATTTCATGTTCTGAAGCTTCCCTGCAAAGTTATGGGACAATGCAGAAAACGCGTTTTCAGCCTGAGATAACGTCGATTCAGGAACACCAAACATAAAAATGTTGAAAACTTTCGAAAAACACTTCACACAGCTTAGATTTGATGTGCAACTACTTGAAAGACCCTTTTTGCTACAGTGGGAGGTTAAAATTTCATGTTCTGAAGCTTCCCTGCAAAGTTATGGCACAATGCAGAAAACGCCTTTTCGGCCTGAGATAAGGGGGGTTCCGGAACGCCAAACATAAAAATGTTGATAACTTTCGAAAAACACTACAGACAGCTTAGATTTGATGTGCAACTACTAGAAAGACCCTTTCTGCTATAGTGGGAGGTGAACATTTCATGTTCTGAAGCTTCCCTGCAAAGTTATGGCACAATGCAGACAACTCGTTTTCAGCCTGAGATAAGGTCGATTCTGGAACGCCAAACATAAAAATGTTGATAACTTTCGAAAAACACTTCAGACAGCTTAGATTTGATGTGCAACTACTAGAAAGACCCTTTCTGCAATAGTGGGAGGTGAACATTTCATGTTCTGAAGCTTCCCTGCAAAGTTATGGCACAATGCAGACAACTCGTTTTCAGCCTGAGATAAGATCGATTCTGGAATGCCAAACATAAAAATGTTGATAACTTTCGAAAAACACTTCAGACAGCTTAGATTTGATGTGCAACTGCTAGAAAGACCCTTTCTGCTATAGTGGGAGGTGAACATTTCATGTTCTGAAGCTTCCCTGCAAAGTTATGGGACAATGCAGAAAACGCGTTTTCAGCCTGAGATAACGTCGATTCAGGAACACCAAACATAAAAATGTTGAAAACTTTCGAAAAACACTTCACACAGCTTAGATTTGATGTGCAACTACTTGAAAGACCCTTTCTGCTACAGTGGGAGGTTAAAATTTCATGTTCTGAAGCTTCCCTGCAAAGTTATGGCACAATCCAGAAAACGCCTTTTCGGCCTGAGATAAGGGGGGTTCCGGAACGCCAAACATAAAAATGTTGATAACTTTCGAAAAACACTACAGACAGCTTAGATTTGATGTGCAACTACTAGAAAGACCCTTTCTGCTATAGTGGGAGGTGAACATTTCATGTTCTGAAGCTTCCCTGCAAAGTTAAGGGACAATGCTGAAAACGATTTTTCATCCTGAGATAAGGTCGATTCCGAAACGCCAAACATAAAAATGTTGATAACTTTCGAAAAACGCTTCAGACAGCTTAGATTTGATATGCAACTACGAGAAAGACCCTTTCTGCTATAGTGGGACGTGAAAATTTCATGTTCTGAAGCTTCCCTGCAAAGTTATGGCAAAATATGTAAAACGCGTTTTCAGACTGAGATAAGGTGGGTTCCGGAACGCCAAACATAAAAATGTTGATAACTTTAGAAAAACACTTCAAGACAGCTTAGATTTGATGTGCAACTACTAGAATGACCTTTTCTGCCATAGTGGGAGGTTAAAATTTCATTTTCTGAAGATTCCCTGCAAAGTTATGGCACAATGCGTTAAACGCGTTTTCAGCCTGAGATGAGGTTGATTTCAGAATGCCAAACATAAAAATGTTGAGAACTTTGAAAAAACACTTCAGACAGCTAAGATTTGATGTGCAACTGCTAGATAGACCCATTCTGCTATAGTGGGATGTTAAAATTTCATGTTCTGAAGCTTCCCTGCAAAGTTATGGCACAATGCAGAAAACGCGTTTTCAGCCGGAGATAAGGTCGATTCCGAAACGCCAAACATAAAAATGTTGATATGTTTGGAAAAACACTTTCGACAACTTAGATTTGATGTGCAACTACTAGAAATACCCTTTCTGCTGTAGTGGGAGGAGAAAATTTCATGTTCTGAAGTCTCCCTGCAAAGATATGGCACAATGCAGAAAACGCGTTTTCAGCTTGAGATAAGGTGGGTTCCAGAACGCCAAACATAAAAATGTTGATAACTTTGGAAAAACACTTCAGACAGCTTAGATTTGATGTGCTAATACTAGAAAGACCCTATCTGCTATAGTGGGAGGCGAACATTTCATGTTCTGAAGCTTCCCTGAAAAGTTATGGCACAATGCAGAAAACGCGTTTTCAGCTTGAGATAAGGTGGGTTCCAGAACGCCAAACATAAAAATGTTGATAACTTTGGAAAAACACTTCAGACAACTTAGATTTGATGTGCAAATACTAGAAAGACCCTATCTGCTATAGTGGGAGGCGAACATTTCAAATTCAGAACCTTCCCTGAAAAGTCGTGGCACAATGCAGAAAACGCGTTTTCAGCCTGAGATTAGGTGGGTTCCAGAACGCCAAACATAAAAATGTTGATAACTTTGGAAAAACACTTCAGACAGCTTAGATTTGATGTGGAACTACTAGAAAGACCCTTTCTGCTACAGTGGGAGTTGAAAATTTCATGTTCTGAAGCTTCCCTGCAAAGTTATGCCACAATGCAGGAAACGCGTTTTCAGCCTGAGATAAGGTCGATTCCGGAACACCAAACATAAGAAAGTTGATAACTTTGGAAAAACACTTCAGACAACTTAGATTTGATGTGCAACTACTAGAAATACCCTTTCTGCTATAGTGGGAGGAGAAAATTTCATGTTCTGAAGTCTCCCTGCAAAGTTATGGCACAATGCAGAAAACGCGTTTTCAGCCTGAGATAAGGTGGGTTCCAGAACGCCAAACATAAAAATGTTGATAACTTTGGAAAAACACTTCAGACAGCTTAGATTTGCTCTGCAACTACTAGACAGACCCTTTCTGCTGTAGTGGAATGTTAAAATTTCATGTTCTTAAGCTTCCCTGCAAAGTTATGGCAAAATATGTAAAACGCGTTTTCAGCCTGAGATAAGGTGGGTTCCGGAACGCCAAACATAAAAATGTTGATAACTTTCGAAAAGCACTTCAGACAGCTTAGATTTGATGTGCAACTACTAGAAAGACCCTTTCTGCTATAGTGGGACGTGAAAATTTCATGTTCTGAAGCTTCCCTGCAAAGTTATGGCACAATGCAGAAAACGTGTTTTCAGCCTGAGATAAGGTGGGTTCCAGAACGCCAAACATAAAAATGTTGATAACTTTGGAAAAACACTTCAGACAGCTTAGATTTGATGTGCAACTACCAGATAGACCCTATCTTCTATAGTGGGAGGCGAACATTTCATGTTCTGAAGCTTCCCTGCAAAGTTATGGCACAATGCGTAAAACGCGTTTTCAGCCTGACATAAGGTTGATTCCGGAACGCCAAACATAAGAATGTTGATAACTTTGGAAAAACACTTCAGACAGCTTAGATTTGATGTGCAACTACTAGAAAGACCATTTCTGCTATAGTGGAATGTTAAAATTTCATGTTCTTAAGCTTCCCTGCAAAGTTATGGCAAAATATGTAAAACGCGTTTTCAGCCTGAGATAAGGTGGGTTCCGGAACGCCAAACATAAAAATGTTGATAACTTTCGAAAAGCACTTCAGACAGCTTAGATTTGATGTGCAACTACTAGAAAGACCCTTTCTGCTATAGTGGGACGTGAAAATTTCATGTTCTGAAGCTTCCCTGCAAAGTTATGGCACAATGCAGAAAACCTGTTTTCAGCCTGAGATATGGTGGGTTCCGGAACGCCAAACAAAAAAATGTTGATAACTTTGGAAAAACACTTCAGAGAGCTTAGATTTGATGTGCAACTACTGGAAAGACGCTTTCTGCTATAGTGGGAGGTGAAAATTTCATGTTCTGAAGCTTCCATGCAAAGTTATGGCACAATGCAGACAACTCGTTTTCAGCCTGAGATAAGATCGATTCTGGAATGCCAAACATAAAAATGTTGATAACTTTCGAAAAACACTTCAGACAGCTTAGATTTGATGTGCAACTGCTAGAAAGACCCTTTCTGCTATAGTGGGAGGTGAACATTTCATGTTCTGAAGCTTCCCTGCAAAGTTATGGGACAATGCAGAAAACGCGTTTTCAGCCTGAGATAACGTCGATTCAGGAACTCCAAACATAAAAATGTTGAAAACTTTCGAAAAACACTTCACACAGCTTAGATTTGATATGCAACTACTAGAAAGACCCTTTCTGCTGTAGTGGGACGTGAAAATTTCATGTTCTGAAGCTTCCCTGCAAAGTTATGGCAAAATATGTAAAATGCGTTTTCAGACTGAGATAAGGTGGATTCCGAAACGCCAAACATAAAAATGTTGATATGTTTGGAAAAACACTTTCGACAGCTTAGATTTGATGTGCAACTACTAGAAAGACCCTTTCTGCTATAGTGGGAAGTTAAAATTTCATTTTCTGAAGCTTCCCTGCAAAGTTATGGCACAATGTGTTAAACGCGTTTTCAGCCTGAGATGAGGTTGATTTCAGAATGCCAAACATAAAAATGTTGAGAACTTTGGAAAAACACTTCAGACAGCTAAGATTTGATGTGCAACTACTAGAAAGACCCATTCTGCTATAGTGGGAGGTTAAAATTTCATGTTCTGAAGCTTCCCTGCACAGTTATGGCACAATGCAGAAAACGCGTTTTCAGCCTGAGATAAGGTCGATTCCGGAACGCCAAACATAAAAATGTTGATAACTTTGGAAAAACACTTCAGACAGCTTAGATTTGATGTGCATCTACTAGAAAGACCCTTTCTGCTATAGTCGGAGGTGAAATTTTCATGTTCTGAAGCCTCCCTGCAAAGTTATGGCACAATGCATAAAACGCGTTTTCGGCCTGAGATAAGGTCGATTCAGGAACACCAAACATCAAAATGTTGAAAACTTTCGAAAAACACTTCAGACAGCTTAGATTTGATGTGCATCTACTAGAAAGACCCTTTCTGCTCTAGTGGGAGGTGAAAATTTCATGTTCTGAAGCTTCCCTGAGAAGTTTTGGCACAATGAAGAAAACGCGTTTTCAGCCTGAGATAAGGTGGGTACCAGAACGCCAAACATAAAAATGTTGATAACTTTGGAAATACACTTCAGACAGCTTAGATTTGATGTGCAACTACTAGAAATACCCTTTCTGCTGTAGTGGGAGGAGAAAAATTCATGTTCTGAAGTCTCCCTGCAAAGTTATGGCACAATGCAGAAAACGCGTTTTCAGCTTGAGATAAGGTGGGTTCCAGAACGCCAAACATATAAATGTTGATAACTTTGGAAAAACACTTCAGACAGCTTAGATTTGATGTGCAAATACTAGAAAGACCCTATCTGCTGTAGTGGGAGGCGAACATTTCATGTTCTGAAGCTTCCCTGAAAAGTTATGGCACAATGCAGAAAACACGTTTTCAGCTTGAGATAAGGTGGGTTCCAGAACGCCAAACATAAAAATGTTGATAAGTTTGGAAAAACACTTCAGACAGCTTAGATTTGATGTGCAAATACTAGAAAGACCCTATCTGCTATAGTGGGAGGCGAACATTTCATGTTCTGAACCTTCCCTGAAAAGTTGTGGCACAATGCAGAAAACGCGTTTTCAGCCTGAGATTAGGTGGGTTCCAGAACGCCAAACATAAAAATGTTGAGAACCTTGGAAAAAAACTTCAGACAGCTTAGATTTGATGTGCAACTACTAGAAAGACCCTTTCGGCTATTGTGGGAGGTGAAAATTTTATGTCCTGAAGATTCCCTGCAAAGTTGTAGCACAATGCAGAAAACGCGTGTTCAGCCTGAGATAAGGTGGGTTCCGGAACGCCAAACATAAGAATGTTGATAACTTTGGAAAAACACTTCAGACAACTTAGATTTGATGTGCAACTACTAGAAATACCCTTTCTGCTGTAGTGGGAGGTGAAAATTTCATGTTCTGAAGCTTCCCTGCAAAGTTATGGCACAATGCAGAAAACGTGTTTTCAGCCTGAGATAAGGTGGGTTCCAGAACGCCAAACATAAAAATGTTGATTACTTTGGAAAAACACTTCAGACAGCTTAGATTTGCTCTGCAACTACTAGAAAGACCCTATCTGCTGTAGTGGGAGGCGAACATTTAATGTTCTGAAGCTTCCCTGCAAAGTTATGGCACAATGCGTAAAACGCGTTTTCAGCCTGAGATAAGGTTGATTCCGGAACGCCAAACATAAGAATGTTGATAACTTTGGAAAAACACTTCAGACAGCTTAGATTTGATGTGCAACTACGAGAAAGACCATTTCTGCTATAGTGGGATGTTAAAATTTCATGTTCTTAAGCTTCCCTGCAAAGTTATGGCAAAATATGTAAAACGCGTTTTCAGACTGAGATAAGGTGGGTTCCGGAACGCCAAACATAAAAATGTTGATAACTTTAGAAAAACACTTCAAGACAGCTTAGATTTGATGTGCAACTACTAGAATGACCTTTTCTGCTATAATGGGAGGTTAAAATTTCATGTTCTGAAGCTTCCCTGCAAAGTTATGGCACAATGCAGAAAACACGTTTTCAGCCGGAGATAAGGTCGATTCCGAAACGCCAAACATAAAAATGTTGATAACTTTGGAAAAACACTTTCGACAGCTTAGATTTGATGTGCAACTACTAGAAAGACCCTTTCTGCTATAATGGGAGGTTAAAATTTCATTTTCTGAAGCTTCCCTGCAAAGTTATGGCACAATGCGTTAAACGCGTTTTCAGCCTGAGATGAGGTTGATTTCAGAACGCCAAACATAAAAATGTTGAGAACTTTAGAAAAACACTTCAGACAGCTAAGATTTGATGTGCAACTACTAGAAAGACCCATTCTGCTATTGTGGGAGGTTAAAATTTCATGTTCTGAAGCTTCCCTGCAAAGTTATGGCACAATGCAGAAAACGCGTTTTCAGCCTGAGATAAGGTCGATTCCGGAACGCCAAACATAAAAATGTTGATAACTTTGGAAAAACACTTCAGACAGCTTAGATTTGATGTGCATCTACTAGAAAGACCCTTTCGGCTATTGTGGGAGGTGAAAATTTTATGTCCTGAAGATTCCCTGCAAAGTTGTAGCACAATGCAGAAAACGCGTGTTCAGCCTGAGATAAGGTGGGTTCCGGAACGCCAAACATAAGAATGTTGATAACTTTGGAAAAACACTTCAGACAACTTAGATTTGATGTGCAACTACTAGAAATACCCTTTCTGCTGTAGTGGGAGGTGAAAATTTCATGTTCTGAAGCTTCCCTGCAAAGTTATGGCACAATGCAGAAAACGTGTTTTCAGCCTGAGATAAGGTGGGTTCCAGAACGCCAAACATAAAAATGTTGATTACTTTGGAAAAACACTTCAGACAGCTTAGATTTGCTCTGCAACTACTAGAAAGACCCTATCTGCTGTAGTGGGAGGCGAACATTTAATGTTCTGAAGCTTCCCTGCAAAGTTATGGCACAATGCGTAAAACGCGTTTTCAGCCTGAGATAAGGTTGATTCCGGAACGCCAAACATAAGAATGTTGATAACTTTGGAAAAACACTTCAGACAGCTTAGATTTGATGTGCAACTACGAGAAAGACCATTTCTGCTATAGTGGGATGTTAAAATTTCATGTTCTTAAGCTTCCCTGCAAAGTTATGGCAAAATATGTAAAACGCGTTTTCAGACTGAGATAAGGTGGGTTCCGGAACGCCAAACATAAAAATGTTGATAACTTTAGAAAAACACTTCAAGACAGCTTAGATTTGATGTGCAACTACTAGAATGACCTTTTCTGCTATAATGGGAGGTTAAAATTTCATGTTCTGAAGCTTCCCTGCAAAGTTATGGCACAATGCAGAAAACACGTTTTCAGCCGGAGATAAGGTCGATTCCGAAACGCCAAACATAAAAATGTTGATAACTTTGGAAAAACACTTTCGACAGCTTAGATTTGATGTGCAACTACTAGAAAGACCCTTTCTGCTATAATGGGAGGTTAAAATTTCATTTTCTGAAGCTTCCCTGCAAAGTTATGGCACAATGCGTTAAACGCGTTTTCAGCCTGAGATGAGGTTGATTTCAGAACGCCAAACATAAAAATGTTGAGAACTTTAGAAAAACACTTCAGACAGCTAAGATTTGATGTGCAACTACTAGAAAGACCCATTCTGCTATTGTGGGAGGTTAAAATTTCATGTTCTGAAGCTTCCCTGCAAAGTTATGGCACAATGCAGAAAACGCGTTTTCAGCCTGAGATAAGGTCGATTCCGGAACGCCAAACATAAAAATGTTGATAACTTTGGAAAAACACTTCAGACAGCTTAGATTTGATGTGCATCTACTAGAAAGACCCTTTCTGCTATAGTGGGAGGTGAAATTTTCATGTTCTGAAGCTTCCCTGCAAAGTTATGGCACAATGCAGAAAACGCGTTTTCAGCCTGAGATAAGGTCGATTCAGAAACACCAAACATAAAAATGTTGAAAACTTTCGAAAAACACTTCAGACAGCTTAGATTTGATGTGCATCTACGAGAAAGACCCTTTCTGCTCTAGTGGGAGGTGAAAATTTCATGTTCTGAAGCTTCCCTTCAAAGTTATGGCACAATGTAGAAAACGCGTTTTCAGCTTGAGATAAGGTGGGTTCCAGAACGCCAAACATAAAAATGTTGATAACTTTGGAAAAACACTTCAGACAGCTTAGATTTGATGTGCAAATACTAGAAAGACCCTATCTGCTATAGTGGGAGGCGAACATTTCATGTTCTGAAGCTTCCCTGAATAGTTATGGCACAATGCAGAAAACGCGTTTTCAGCTTGAGCTAAGGTGGCTTCCAGAACGCCAAACATAAAAATGTTGATAACTTTGGAAAAACACTTCAGACAGCTTAGATTTGATGTGCAAATACTAGAAAGACCCTGTCTGCTATAGTGGGAGGCGAACATTTCACGTTCTGAACCTTCCCTGAAAAGTTATGGCACAATGCAGAAAACGCGTTTTCAGCCTGAGATTAGGTGGGTTCCAGAACGCCAAACATAAAAATGTTGATAACTTTGGAAAAACACTTCAGACAGCTTAGATTTGATGTGCAACTACTAGAAAGACCATTTCTGCTATAGTGGGATGTTAAAATTTCATGTTCTTAAGCTTCCCTGCAAAGTTATGGCAAAATATGTAAAACGCGTTTTCAGACTGAGATAAGGTGGGTTCCGGAACGCCAAACATAAAAATGTTGATATCTTTAGAAAAACACTTCAAGACAGCTTAGATTTTATGTGCAACTACTAGAATGACCTTTTCTGCTATAATGGGAGGTTAAAATTTCATGTTCTGAAGCTTCCCTGCAAAGTTATGGCACAATGCAGAAAACACGTTTTCAGCCGGAGATATGGTCGATTCCGAAACGCCAAACATAAAAATGTTGATAACTTTGGAAAAACACTTTCGACAGCTTAGATTTGATGTGCAACTACTAGAAAGACCCTTTCTACTATAGTGGGAGGTTAAAATTTCATTTTCTGAAGCTTCCCTGCAAAGTTTTGGCACAATGCAGAAAACGCGTTTTCAGCCTGAGATAAGGTCGATTCCGGAACGCCAAACATAAAAATGTTGATAACTTTGGAAAAACACTTCAGACAGCTTAGATTTGATGTGCATCTACTAGAAATACCCTTTCTGCTATAGTGGGAGGTGAAATTTTCATGTTCTGGAGCTTCCCTGCAAAGTTATGGTACAATGCAGAAAACGCGTTTTCGGCCTGAGATAAGGTCGATTCAGGAACACCAAACATAAAAATGTTGAAAACTTTCGAAAAACACTTCAGACAGCTTAGATTTGATGTGCATCTACTCGAAAGACCCTTTCTGCTATAGTGGGAGGTGAAATTTTCATGTTCTGAAGCTTCCCTGCAAAGTTATGGCACAATGCAGAAAACGCGTTTTCGGCCTGAGATAAGGTCGATTCAGGAACACCAAACATAAAAATGTTGAAAACTTTCGAAAAACACTTCAGACAGCTTAGATTTGATGTGCAACTACTAGAAAGACCATTTCTGCTATAGTGGGATGTTAAAATTTCATGTTCTTAAGCTTCCCTGCAAAGTTATGGCAAAATATGTAAAACGCGTTTTCGGCCTGAGATAAGGTCGATTCAGGAACACCAAACATAAAAATGTTGAAAACTTTCGAAAAACACTTCAGACAGCTTAGATTTGATGTGCATCTATGAGAAAGACCCTTTCTGCTCTAGTGGGAGGTGAAAATTTCATGTTCTGAAGCTTCCCTGCAAAGTTATGGCACAATGAAGAAAACGCGTTTTCAGCTTGAGATAAGGTGGGTTCCAGAACGCCAAACATAAAAATGTTGATAACTTTGGAAAAACACTTCAGACAGCTTAGATTTGATGTGCAAATACTAGAAAGACCCTATCTGCTATAGTGGGAGGCGAACATTTCATGTTCTGAAGCTTCCCTGAATAGTTATGGCACAATGCAGAAAACGCCTTTTCAGCTTGAGCTAAGGTGGGTTCCAGAACGCCAAACATAAAAATGTTGATAACTTTGGAAAAACACTTCAGACAGCTTAGATTTGATGTGCAAATACTAGAAAGACCCTATCTGCTATAGTGGGAGGCGAACATTTCACATTCTGAACCTTCCCTGAAAAGTTATGGCACAATGCAGAAAACGCGTTTTCAGCCTGAGATTAGGTGGGTTCCAGAACGCCAAACATAAAAATGTTGATAACTTTGGAAAAACACTTCAGACAGCTTAGATTTGATGTGCAACTACTAGAAAGACCCTTTCTGCTACAGTGGGAGTTGAAAATTTCATGTTCTGAAGCTTCCCTGCAAAGTTATGCCACAATGCAGGAAACGCGTTTTCAGCCTGAGATAAGGTCGATTCCGAAACGCCAAACATAAGAATGTTGATAACTTTGGAAAAACACTTCAGACAACTTAGATTTGATGTGCAACTACTAGAAATACCCTTTCTGCTATAGTGGGATGTTAAAATTTCATGTTCTGAAGCTTCCCTCAAAGTTATGGCAAAATATGTAAAACGCGTTTTCAGTCAGAAATATGGTGGGTTCCGGAACGCCAAACATAAGAATGTTGATAACTTTGGAAAAACACTTCAGACAACTTAGATTTGATGTGCAACTACTAGAAATACCCTTTCTGCTATAGTGGGAGGAGAAAATTTCATGTTCTGAAGTCTCCCTGCAAAGTTATAGCACAATGCAGAAAACGCGTTTTCAGCCTGAGATAAGGTGGGTTCCAGAACGCCAAACATAAAAATGTTGATAACTTTGGAAAAACACTTCAGACAGCTTAGATTTGATGTGCAACTACTAGAAAGACCCTATCTGCTATAGTGGGAGGCGAACATTTCATGTTCTGAAGCTTCCCTGCAAAGTTATGGCACAATGCAGAAAACACGTTTTCAGCCGGAGATAAGGTCGATTCCGAAACGCCAAACATAAAAATGTTGATAACTTTGGAAAAACACTTTCGACAGCTTAGATTTGATGTGCAACTACTAGAAAGACCCTTTCTGCTATAGTGGGAGGTTAAAATTTCATTTTCTGAAGCTTCCCTGCAAAGTTATGGCACAATGCGTGAAACGCGTTTTCAGCCTGAGATGAGGTTGATTTCAGAACGCCAAACATAAAAATGTTGAGAACTTTAGAAAAACACTTCAGACAGCTAAGATTTGATGTGCAACTACTAGAAAGACCCATTCTGCTAGAGTGGGAGGTTAAAATTTCATGTTCTGAAGCTTCCCTGCAAAGTTATGGCACAATGCAGAAAACGCGTTTTCAGCCTGAAATAAGGTCGATTCAGGAACACCAAACATAAAAATGTTGAAAACTTTCGAAAAACACTTCAGACAGCGTAGATTTGATGTGCAACTACGAGAAAGACCCTTTCTGCTATAGTGGGATGTGAAAATTTCATGTTCTGAAGCTTCCCTGCAGAGTTATGGCACAATGCAGAAAACCTGTTTTCAGCCTGAGATAAGGTGGGTTCCGGAACACCAAACATAAAAATGTTGATAACTTTGGAAAAACACTTCAGACAGCTTAGATATGATGTGCAACTACTAGAAAGACCCTTTCGGCTATTGTGGGAGGTGAAAATGTCATGTTCTGAAGCTTCCCTGCAAAGTTATGGCACAATGCGTAAAACGCGTTTTCAGCCTGACATAAGGTCGATTCCGGAATGCCAAACAAAAAAATGTTGATAACTTTGGAAAAACACTTCAGACAGCTTAGATTTGATGTGCAACTACTGGAAAGACCCTTTCTGCTACAGTGGGAGATGAACATTTCATGTTCTGAAGCTTCCCTGCAAAGTTATGGGACAATGCAGAAAACGATTTTTCATCCTGTTATAAGGTCGATTCCGGAACGCCAAACATAAAAATGTTGATAACTTTCGAAAAACGCTTCAGACAGCTTAGATTTGACATGCAACTACTAGAACGACCCTTTCTGCTATAGTGGGACGTGAAAATTTCATGTTCTGAAGCTTCCCTGCAAAGTTATGGCACAATGAAGAAAACGCGTTTTCAGCCTGAGATAAGGTGGGTACCAGAACGCCAAACATAAAAATGTTGATAACTTTGGAAATACACTTCAGAAAGCTTAGATTTGATGATCAACTACTAGAAATACCCTTTCTGCTATAGTGGGATGTTAAAATTTCATGTTCTGAAGCTTCCCTCAAAGTTATGGCAAAATATGTAAAACGCGTTTTCAGGCTGAAATAAGGTGGGTTCCGGAACGCCAAACATAAGAATGTTGATAACTTTGGAAAAACACTTCAGACAACTTAGATTTGTTCTGCAACTACTAGAAAGACCCTTTCTGCTGTAGTGGGAGGTGAAAATTTCATGTTCTGAAGCTTCCCTGCAAATTGATGGCACAATGCAGAAAACGTGTTTTCAGCCTGAGATAAGGTGGGTTCCAGAACGCCAAACATAAAAATGTTGATAACTTTGGGAAAACACTTCAGACAGCTTAGATTTGATGTGCAACTACTAGAAAGACCCTGTCTGCTATAGTGGGAGGCGAACATTTTATGTTCTGAAGCTTCCCTGCACAGTTATGGCACAATGCGTAAAACGCGTTTTCAGCCTGAGATAAGGTTGATTCCGGAACGCCAAACATAAGAATGTCGATAACTTTGGAAAAACACTTCAGACAGCTTAGATTTGATGTGCAACTACTAGAAAGACCCTGTCTGCTATAGTGGGAGGCGAACATTTTATGTTCTGAAGCTTCCCTGCACAGTTATGGCACAATGCGTAAAACGCGTTTTCAGCCTGAGATAAGGTGGGTTCCGCAACGCCAAACATAAAAATGTTGATAACTTTAGAAAAACACTTCAAGACAGCTTAGATTTGATGTGCAACTGCTAGAATGACCTTTTCTGCTATAATGGGAGTTTAAAATTTCATGTTCTGAAGCTTCCCTGCAAAGTTATGGCACAATGCAGAAAACGCGTTTTCAGTCTGAGATAAGGTGGGTTCCGGAACGCCAAACATAAAAATGTTGATAACTTTGGAAAAACACTTTCGACAGCTTAGATTTGATGTGCAACTACTAGAAAGACCCTTTCTGCTATAGTGGGAGGTTAAAATTTCATTTTCTGAAGCTTCCCTGCAAAGTTATGGCACAATGCGTTAAACGCGTTTTCAGCCTGAGATGAGGTTGATTTCAGAACGCCAAACATAAAAATGTTGATAACTTTGGAAAAACACTTCAGACAGCTTAGATTTGATGTGCAACTACTAGAAAGACCATTTCTGCTATAGTGGGATGTTAAAATTTCATGTTCTTAAGCTTCCCTGCAAAGTTATGGCAAAATATGTAAAACGCGTTTTCAGACTGAGATAAGGTGGGTTCCGGAACGCCAAACATAAAAATGTTGATAACTTTAGAAAAACACTTCAAGACAGCTTAGATTTGATGTGCAACTACTAGAATGACCTTTTCTGCTATAATGGGAGGTTAAAATTTCATGATCTGAAGCTTCCCTGCAAAGTTATGGCACAATGCAGAAAACGCGTTTTCAGCCGGAGATAAGGTCGATTCCGAAACGCCAAACATAAAAATGTTGATAACTTTGCAAAAACACTTCAGACAGCTTAGATTTGTTCTGCAACTACTAGAAAGACCCTTTCTGCTGTAGTGGGAGGTGAAAATTTCATGTTCTGAAGCTTTCCTGCAAAGTTATGGCACAATGCGTAAAACGCGTTTTCAGCTTGAGATAAGGTTGATTCCGGATCGCCAAACATAAGAATGTTGATAACTTTGGAAAAACACTTCAGACAGCTTAGATTTGATGTGCAATTACTAGAAAGACCCTTTCTGCTATAGTGGGATGTCAAAATTTCATGTTCTGAAGCTTCCCTGCAAAGTTATGGCAAAATATGTAAAAGGCATTTTCAGCCTGAGATAAGGTTGTTTCTGGAACGCCAAACATAAGCTTCCCTGCAAAGTTATGGCACAATGCAGAAAACGCGTTTTCAGCCTGAGATTAGGTGGGTTCCAGAACGCCAAACATAAAAATGTTGATAACTTTGGAAAAACACTTCAGACAGCTTAGATTTGATGTGCAACTCCTCGAAAGACCCTTTCTGCTATTGTGGGAGTTGAAAATTTCATGTTCTGAAGCTTTCCTGCAAAAGTATGGCACAATGCGTAAAACGCGTTTTCAGCCTCAGATAAGGTTGATTCCGGAACGCCAAACATAAGAATGTTGATAACTTTGGAAAAACACTTCAGACAGCTTAGATTTGATGTGCAACTACTAGAAAGACCCTTTCTGCTATAGTTGGAGGTGAAAATTTCATGTTCTGAAGTTTCCCTGCAAAGTTATGGCACAATGCAGAAAACACGTTTTCAGTCTGAGATAAGGTTGATTCCGGAACGCCAAACATAAGAATGTTGATAACTTTGGAAAAACACTTCAGACAACTTAGATTTTATGTGCAACTACTAGAAAGACCCTTTCTGCTATAGTGGGATGTTAAAAATTCATCTTCTGAAGCTTCCCTGCAAAGTTACGGCAACATATGTAAAACGCGTTTTCAGGCTGAGATAAGGTGGGTTCCTGAACGCCACACATAAAAATGTTGATAACTTTGGAAAAACACTTCAGACAGGTTAGATTTGATGTGCAACTACTAGAAAGACACTTTCTGCTATAGTGGGAGGTGAAAATTTCATGTTCTGAAGCTTCCCTGCAAAGTTATGGCACAATGCAGAAAACGCGTTTTCAGCCTGAGATAAGGTGGGTTCCAGAACGCCAAACATAAAAATGTTGATAACTTAGGAAAAACACTTCAGACAGCTTAGATTTGATGTGCAACTCCTCGAAAGACCCTATCTGCTAAAATGGGAGGCGAACATTTCATGTTCTGAAGCATCCCTGCAAAGTTATGCAACAATGCAGGAAACGCGTTTTCAGCCAGAGATTAGGTGGGTTCCAGAACGCCTATCATAAAAATGTTGATAACTTTGGAAAATCACTTCAGACAACTTAGATTTGATGTGCAACTACTAGAAAGACCCGTTTAGCTACAGTGGGAGGTGAAAATTTCATGTTCTGAAGCTTCCCTGCAAAGTTATGCCACAATGCAGGAAATGTGTTTTCAGCCTGAGATAAGGTCGATTCCGAAACGCCAAACGTAAAAATATTGATAACTTTGGAAAAACACTTCAGACAGCTTAGATTTGATGTGCAACTACTAGAAAGACCCTTTCTGCTATAGTGGGAGGTGAAAATGTCATGTTCTGAAGCTTCCCTGCAAAGTTATGGCACAATGCAGAAAACGCGTTTTCAGCCTGAGATAAGGTCGATTCCGGAATGCCAAACATAAAAATTTTGATAAGTTTGGAAAAACACTTCAGACAGCTTAGATTTGATGTGCAACTACTAGAAAGACCCATTCTGCTATAGTGGGAGTTGAAAATTTCATGTTCTGAAACTTCCCTGCAAAGTTATGGCACATTGCAGAAAACGCATTTTCAGCCTGAGATAAGGTCGATTCAGGAACGCCAAACTTAAAAATGTTGAAAACTTTCAAAAAACACTTCAGACAGCTAAGATTTGATGTGCAAGTACGAGAAAGACCCTTTGTGCTATAATGGGAATTGAAAATTTCATGTTCTGAAGCTTTCCTCCAAAGTTATGCCACAATGCAGAAAACGCGCTCACAGCCTGAGATAAGGTGGGGTCCGGAACGCCAAACATAAAAATGTTGATAACTTTGGAAAAACACTTCAGACAGCTTAGATTTGATGTGCAACTACTAGAAAAACCCTTTCTGCTGTAGTGGGAGGTGAAAATTTGATGTTCTCAACCTTCCCGGCAAAGTTATGAAACAATGTGTAGAAGGCGTTTTCAGCCTGAGATAAGGTCGATTCCGGAACGCCAAACATAAAAATGTTAAAAACTTCGGAAAAACACATCAGTCAGCTTAGATTTGATGTGCAACTACTCGAAAGACCCTTTCTGCTACAGTGGGAGGTGAAAATTTCATGGTCTGAAGCATCCCTGCAAAGTTATGCCACAATGCAGGAAACGCGTTTTCAGCCTGAGATAAGGTCGATTCCGGAAAGCCAAACATAAAAATATTGATAACTTTGGAAAAACACTTCAGACAGCTTAGATTTGATGTGCAACTATTAGAAAAACCCTTTCAGCTATAGTGGGAGGTGAACATTTCATGATCTGAAGCTTCCCTGCAAAGTTATGACACAATGCGTCAAACGCGTTTTCAGCCTGAGACAAGGTTGATTCCGGAACGCCAAACATTAAAATGTTTATAACATTGGAAATACACTTCAGACAGCTTAGATTTGATGTGCAACTACTAGAAAGACCCTTTCTGCTATAGTGGGATGTGAAAATGTCATGTTCCGAAGCTTCCCTGCAAAGTTATGGCACAATGCAGAAAAGGCGTTTTCAATAAGGTGCGATCCGGAACGCCAAACATAAAAATGTTGATAACTTTGGAAAAACACTTCAGACAGCTTAGATTTGATGTGCAAATACTAGAGAGACCCTTTCTGCTATAGTGGGAGGTGAACATTTCATGTTCTGAACCTTCCCTGCAAAGTTATGGCACAATGCAGAAAACGCGTTTTCAGCCTGAGATAAGGTTGATTCCGGAACACCAAACATAAAAATGTTGATAACCTTGGAAAAACACTTCAAACAGCTTAGATTTGATGTGCAACTACTAGAAAGACCCTTTCTGCTATACTGGGAGGTGAAAATTTTATATTCTGCAGCTTTCCTGCAAAGTGATGGCACAATGCTGAAAACGCGTTTTCAGCGAGAGATAAGGTTGATTCCGAAACGCCAAACATAAGAATGTTGAAAACTTTGGAAAAACACTTCAGACAACTTAGATTTGATGTGCAACTACTGGAAAAAGCCTTTCTGCTATAGTGGGAGTTGAAAATTTCATGTTTTGAAGCTTCCCTGCAAAGTTATGGCACATTGCAGAAAACACGTTTTCAGCCTGAGATAAGGTCGATTCCGGAACGCCAAACATAAAAATATGATAACTTTGAAAAAACACTTCAGACAGCTTAGATTTGATGTGCAAGTATGAGAAAGACCCTTTCTGTTATAATGGGAATTGAAAATTTCATGTTCTGAAGCTTCCCTCCAAAGTTATGGCACAATGCAAAAAAAGCGTTTACAGCCTGAGATAAGGTCGATTCCGGAATGCCAAACATAAAAATGTTGATAACTTTGGAAGAACACTTCAGACAGCTTAGATTTGATGTGCAACTACTAGAAAGACCCATTCTGCTATAGTGGGAGTTGAAAATTTCATGTTCTGAAACTTCCCGGCAAAGTTATGAAACAATGTGTAAAAGGCGTTTTCAGCCTCAGATAAGGTTGATTCCGGAACGCCAAACATAAAAATGTTCAAAACTTTCAAAAAACACTTCAGACAGGTAAGATTTGATGTGCAAGTACGAGAAAGACCCTTTCTGCTATAATTTGAATTGAAAATTTCATGTTCTGAAGCTTTCCTCCAAAGTTATGCCACAATGCAGAAAACGCGCTCACAGCCTGAGATAAGGTGGGTTCCGGAACGCCAAACATAAAAATGTTGATAACTTTGGAAAAACACTTCAGACAGCTTAGATTTGATGTGCAACTACTAGAAAGACCCTTTCTGCTATAGTGGGAGGTGAAAATTTTATGTTCTCAACCTTCCCGGCAAAGTTATGAAACAATGTGTAAAAGGCGTTTTCAGCCTGAGATAAGGTTGATTCCGGAACGCCAAACATAAAAATGTTAATAACTTCGGAAAAACACATCAGTCAGCTTAGATTTGATGTGCAACTACTCGAAAGACCCTTTCTGCTACAGTGGGAGGTGAAAATTTCATGTTCTGAAGCATCCCTGCAAAGTTATGCCACAATGCAGGACACGCGTTTTCAGCCTGAGATAAGGTCGATTCCGGAAAGCCAAACATAAAAATATTGATAACTTTGGAAAAACACTTCAGACAGCTTAGATTTGATGTGCAACTACTAGAAAGACCCTTTCTGCTATAGTGGGAGTTGAAAATTTCATGTTCTGAAGCTTTCCTGCAAAGTTATGGCACAATGCGTAAAACGCGTTTTCAGCCTGAGATAAGGTGGGTTCCGGAACGCCAAACATAAAAATGTTGATAACTTTCGAAAAACACTTCAGACAGCTTAGATTTGATGTGCAACTACTAGAAAGACCCTTTCTGCTATAGTGGGAGGTAAAAATTTCATGTTCTGAAGCTTCCCTGCAAAGTTATGGCAAAATATGTAAAACGCATTTTCAGCCTGAGATAAGGTTGATTCCGGAACGCCAAACATAAGAATGTTGATAACTTTGGAAAAACACTTCAGACAGCTTAGATTTGATGTGCAACTTCTAGAAAAACCCTTTCTGCTATAGTTGGAGGTGAAATTTTCATGTTCTGAAGTTTCCCTGCAAAGTTATGGCACAATGCAGAAAACACGTTTTCAGTCTGAGATAAGCTTGATTCCGGAACGCCAAACATAAGAATGTTGATAACTTTGGAAAAACACTTCAGACAACTTAGATTTTATGTGCAACTACTAGAAAGACCCTTTCTGCTATAGTGGGATGTTAAAATTTCATCTTCTGAAGCTTCCCTGCGAAGTTATGGCAAAATATCTAAAACGCGTTTTCAGGCTGAGATAAGGTGGGTTCCGGAACGCCACACATAAAAATGTTGATCACTTTGGAAAAACACCTCAGACAGCTTAGATTTGATGTGCAACTACTAGAAAGACACTGTCTGCTATAGTGGGAGGCGAACATTTCATGTTCTGAAGCTTCCCTGCAAAGTTATGGCACAATGCAGAAAACGCGTTTTCAGCCTGAGATAAGGTGGGTTCCAGAACGCCAAACATAAAAATGTTGAAAACTTTCAAAAAACACTTCAGACAGCTAAGATTTGATGTGCAAGTACGAGAAAGACCCTTTCTGCTATAATGGGAATTGAAAATTTCATGTTCTGAAGCTTTCCTCCAAAGTTATGCCACAATGCAGAAAACGCGCTCACAGCCTGAGATAAGGTGGGTTCCGGAACGCCAAACATAAAAATGTTGATAACTTTGGAAAAACACTTCAGACAGCTTAGATTTGATGTGCAACTATTAGAAATACCCTTTCTGATATAGTGGGAGGTGAAAATTTCATGTTCTGAAGCTTCCCTGCAAAGTTATGGCACAATGCGTAAAACGCGTTTTCAGCCTGAGATAAGGTTGATTCCGGATCGCCAAACATAAAAATATTGATAACTTTGGAAAAACACTTCAGACAGCTTAGATTTGATGTGCAACTACTAGAAAGACCCTTTCTGCTATAGTGGGAGTTGAAAATTTCATGTTCTGAAGCTTTCCTGCAAAGTTATGGCACAATGCGTAAAACGCGTTTTCAGCCTGAGATAAGGTTGATTCCGGATCGCCAAACATAAGAATGTTGATAACTTTGGAAAAACACTTCAGACAGCTTAGATTTGATGTGCAACTACTAGAAAGACCCTATCTGCTATAGTGGGATGTCAAAATTTCATGTTCTGAAGCTTCCCTGCAAAGTTATGGCAAAATATGTAAAAAGCATTTTCAGCCTGAGATAAGGTTGTTTCTGGAACGCCAAACATAAGCTTCCCTACAAAGTTATGGCACAATGCAGAAAACGCGTTTTCAGCCTGAGATAAGGTGGATTCCAAAACGCCAAACATAAAAATGTTGATAACTTTGGAAAAACACTTCAGACAGCTTTGATTTGATGTGCAACTCCTCGAAAGACCCTTTCTGCTATAGTGGGAGTTGAAAATTTCATGTTCTGAAGCTTTCCTGCAAAGTTATGGCACAATGCGTAAAACGCGTTTTCAGCCTCAGATAAGGTTGATTCCGGAACGCCAAACATAAGAATGTTGATAACTTTGGAAAAACACTTCAGACAGCTTAGATTTGATGTGAAACTACTAGAAAGACCCTTTCTGCTATAGTTGGAGGTGAAAATTTCATGTTCTGAAGTTTCCCTGCAAAGTTATGGCACAATGCAGAAAACACGTTTTCAGTCTGAGATAAGGTTGATTCCCGAACGCCACACATAAAAATGTTGATAACTTTGGAAAAACACTTCAGACAGCTTAGATTTGATGTGCAACTACTAGAAAGACACTTTCTGCTATAGTGGGAGATGAAAATTTCATGTTCTGAAGCTTCCCTGCAAAGTTATGGCACAATGCAGAAAACGCGTTTTCAACCTGAGATAAGGTGGGTTCCAGAACGCCAAACATAAAAATGTTGATAACTTTGGAAAAACACTTCAGACAGCTTAGATTTGATGTGCAACTCCTCGAAAGACCCTATCTGCTATAGTGGGAGGCGAACATTTCATGTTCTGAAGCATCCCTGCAAAGTTATGCAACAATGCAGGAAACGCGTTTTCAGCCAGAGATTAGGTGGGTTCCAGCACGCCAAACTTAAAAATGTTGATAACTTTGGAAAATCACTTCAGACAGCTTAGATTTGATGTGCAACTACTAGAAAGACCCTTTTAGCTACAGTGGGAGGTGAAAATTTCATGTTCTGAAGCTTCCCTGCAAAGTTATGGCACAATGCAGAAAACGCGTTTTCAGCCTGAGATAAGGTCGATTCCGGAATGCCAAACATAAAAATTTTGATAAATTTGGAAAAACACTTCAGACAGCTTAGATTTGATGTGCAACTACTAGAAAGACCCATTCTGCTATAGTGGGAGTTGAAAATTTCATGTTCTGAAACTTCCCTGCAAAGTTATGGCACATTGCAGAAAACGCATTTTAAGCCTGAGATAAGGTTGATTCCGGATCGCCAAACATAAGAATGTTGATAACTTTGGAAAAACACTTCAGACAGCTTAGATTTGATGTGCAACTACTAGAAAAATCCTTTCTGTTATAGTGGGAGGTGAAAATTTGATGTTCTCAACCTTCCCGGCAAAGTTATGAAACAATGTGTAAAAGGCGTTTTCAGCCTGAGATAAGGTCGATTCCGGAAAGCCAAACATAAAAATATTGATAACTTTGGAAAAACACTTCAGACAGCTTAGATTTGATGTGCAACTACTAGATAGACCCTTTCTGCTATAGTGGGAGTTGAAAATTTCATGTTCTGAAGCTTTCCTGCAAAGTTATGGCACAATGCGTAAAGCGCGTTTTCAGCCTGAGATAAGGAGGGTTCCGGAACGCCAAACATAAAAATGTTGATAACTTTCGAAAAACACTTCAGACAGCTTAGATTTGATGTGCAACTACTAGAAAGAACCTTTCTTCTTTAGTTGGACGTGAAAATTTCATGTTCTGAAGTTTCCCTGCAAAGTTATGGCACAATGCAGAAAACACGTTTTCAGTCTGCGATAAGGTTGATTCCGGAACGCCAAACATAAGAATGTTGATAACTTTGGAAAAACACTTCAGACAACTTAGATTTGATGTGCAACTATTAGAAATACCCTTTCTGATATAGTGGGAGGTGAAAATTTCATGTTCTGAAGCTTCCCTGCAAAGTTATGGCACAGTGCAGAAAACGCGTTTTCAGCCCGAGATTAGGTGGGTTCCAGAACGCCAAACATAAAAATGTTGATAACTTTGGAAAAACACTTCAGACAGCTTAGATTTGATGTGCAACTACTAGAAAGACCCTTTCTGCTACAGTGGGAGGTGAAAATTTCATGTTCTGAAGCATCCCTGCAAAGTTATGCCACAATGCAGGAAACGCGTTTTCAGCCTTAGATAAGGTCGATTCCGGAAAGCCAAACATAAAAATATTGATAACTTTGGAAAAACACTTCAGACAGCTTAGATTTGATGTGCAACTACTAGAAAGACCCTTTCTGCTATAGTGGGAGTTGAAAATTTCATGTTCTGAAGCTTTCCTGCAAAGTTATGGCACAATGCGTAAAACGCGTTTTCAGCCTGAGATAAGGTTGATTCCGGATCGCCAAACATAAGAATGTTGATAACTTTGGAAAAACACTTCAGACAGCTTAGATTTGATGTGCAACTACTAGAAAGACCCTTTCTGCTATAGTGGGATGTCAAAATTTCATGTTCTGAAGTTTCCCTGCAAAGTTATGGCAAAATATGTAAAACGCATTTTCAGCCTGAGATAAGGTTATTTCTGGAACGCCAAACATAAGCTTCCCTGCAAAGTTATGGCTCAATGCAGAAAACGCGTTTTCAGCCTGAGATAAGGTGGGTTCCAGAACGCCAAACATAAAAATGTTGATAACTTTGGAAAAACACTTCAGACAGCTTAGATTTGATGTGCAACTACTAGAAAGACCCTTTCTGCTACAGTGGGAGGCGAACATTTCATGTTCTGAAGCATCCCTGCAAAGTTATGCTACAATGCAGGAAACGCGTTTTCAGCCTGAGATTAGGTCGATTCCGGAACGCCAAACATAAAAATATTGATAACTTTGGAAAAACACTTCAGGCAGCTTAGATTTGATGTGAAACTACTAGAAAGACCCTTTCTGCTATAGTTGGAGGTGACAATTTCATGTTCTGAAGTTTCCCTGCAAAGTTATGGCACAATGCAGAAAACACGTTTTCAGTCTGAGATAAGGTTGATTCCGGAACGCCAAACATAAGAATGTTGATAACTTTGGAAAAACACTTCAGACAACTTAGATTTTATGTGCAACTACTAGAAAGACCATTTCTGCTATAGTGGGATGTTAAAATTTCATCTTCTGAAGCATCCCTGCAAAGTTATGGCAAAATATGTAAAACGCGTTTTCAGGCTGAGATAAGGTGGGTTCCAGAACGCCACACATAAAAATGTTGATAACTTTGGAAAAACACTTCAGACAGCTTAGATTTGATGTGCAACTACTAGAAAGGCACTTTCTGCTATAGTGGGAGGTGAAAATTTCATGTTCTGAAGCTTCCCTGCAAAGTTATGGCACAATGCAGAAAACGTGTTTTCAGCCTGAGATAAGGTTGATTCCGGAACGCCAAACATAAAAATGTTGATAACTTTGGAAAAACACTTCAGACAGCTTAGATTTGATGTGCAACTCCTCGAAAGACCCTATCTGCTATAGTGGGAGGCGAACATTTCATGTTGTGAAGCATCCCTGCAAAGTTATGCAACAATGCAGGAAACACGTTTTCAGCCCGAGATTAGGTGGGTTCCAGAACGCCAAACATAAAAATGTTGATAACTCTGGAAAAACACTTCAGACAGCTTAGATTTGATGTGCAACTACTAGAAAGACCCTTTTAGCTACAGTGGGAGGTGAAAATTTCATGTTCTAAAGCTTCCCTGCAAAGTTATGCCACAATGCAGGAAATGCGTTTTCAGCCTGAGATAAGGTCGATTCCGAAACGCCAAACATAAAAATATTGATAACTTCAGAAAAACACTTCAGACAGCTTAGATTTGATGTGCAACTACTAGAAAGACCCTTTCTGCAATAGTGGGAGGTTAAAATTTCATATTCTGAAGTTTCCTGCAAAGTTATGGCACAATGCGTAAAACGGGTTTTCAGCCTGAGATAAGGTCGATTCCGGAACGCCAAACATGAAAATGTTGATAACTTTGGAAAAACACATCAGACAGCTTAGATTTGATGTGCAACAACAAGACAGACCCTTTCTGCAATAGTGGGAGGTTAAAATTTCATATTCTGAAGTTTCCTGCAAAGTTATGGCACAATGCAGAAAACGCGTTTTCAGCTTGAGATAAGGTGGGTTTCCGAACGCCAAACATAAAAATGTTGAAAAGTTTGGAAA
This sequence comes from Synchiropus splendidus, assembly GCF_027744825.2. NCBI lineage: Eukaryota > Metazoa > Chordata > Actinopteri > Syngnathiformes > Callionymidae > Synchiropus > Synchiropus splendidus. Next base: position 40,609,466 of record NC_071335.1, read on the forward strand.
AACACTTCAGACAGCTTAGATTTGATGTGCAACTACCAGAAAGACCTTTTCTGCAATGGTGGAAGTTTAAAATTTCATGTTCTGAAGCTTCCTTGCAAAGTTATGGCACAATGCGGAAAACACGTTTTCAGCCTGAGATAAAGTCGATTCCGGAACGCCAAACATAAAAATGTTGATAACTTTGGAAAAACACTTCAGACAGCTTAGATTTGAAGTGCAACTACTAGAAAGACCGTTTCTGCTATTGTGGGAGGTGAAAATTTGATGTTCTGAATCTTCCCAGCAAAGTTATGGCACCATGCGTAAAACGCGTTTACAGCCTGAGATAAGGTTGATTCCGGAATGCCAAGCATAAAACTGTTGATAACTTTGGAAAAACACTTCAGACAGCTTAGATTTGATGTGCAACTACTAGAAAGACCCTTTCTGCTAAAGTTGGAGGTGACAATTTCATGTTCTGAAGTTTCCCTGCAAAGTTATGGCACAATGCAGAAAACACGTTTTCAGTCTGAGATAAGGTTGATTCCGGAACGCCAAACATAAGAATGTTGATAACTTTGGAAAAACACTTCAGACAACTTAGATTTTATGTGCAACTACTAGAAAGACCATTTCTGCTATAGTGGGATGTTAAAATTTCATCTTCTGAAGCATCCCTGCAAAGTTATGGCAAAATATGTAAAACGCGTTTTCAGGCTGAGATAAGGTGGGTTCCAGAACGCCACACATAAAAATGTTGATAACTTTGGAAAAACACTTCAGACAGCTTAGATTTGATGTGCAACTACTAGAAAGGCACTTTCTGCTATAGTGGGAGGTGAAAATTTCATGTTCTGAAGCTTCCCTGCAAAGTTATGGCACAATGCAGAAAACGTGTTTTCAGCCTGAGATAAGGTTGATTCCGGAACGCCAAACATAAAAATGTTGATAACTTTGGAAAAACACTTCAGACAGCTTAGATTTGATGTGCAACTCCTCGAAAGACCCTATCTGCTATAGTGGGAGGCGAACATTTCATGTTGTGAAGCATCCCTGCAAAGTTATGCAACAATGCAGGAAACGCGTTTTCAGCCCGAGATTAGGTGGGTTCCAGAACGCCAAACATAAAAATGTTGATAACTCTGGAAAAACACTTCAGACAGCTTAGATTTGATGTGCAACTACTAGAAAGACCCTTTTAGCTACAGTGGGAGGTGAAAATTTCATGTTCTAAAGCTTCCCTGCAAAGTTATGCCACAATGCAGGAAATGCGTTTTCAGCCTGAGATAAGGTCGATTCCGAAACGCCAAACATAAAAATATTGATAACTTCAGAAAAACACTTCAGACAGCTTAGATTTGATGTGCAACTACTAGAAAGACCCTTTCTGCAATAGTGGGAGGTTAAAATTTCATATTCTGAAGTTTCCTGCAAAGTTATGGCACAATGCGTAAAACGGGTTTTCAGCCTGAGATAAGGTCGATTCCGGAACGCCAAACATGAAAATGTTGATAACTTTGGAAAAACACATCAGACAGCTTAGATTTGATGTGCAACAACAAGACAGACCCTTTCTGCAATAGTGGGAGGTTAAAATTTCATATTCTGAAGTTTCCTGCAAAGTTATGGCACAATGCAGAAAACGCGTTTTCAGCTTGAGATAAGGTGGGTTTCCGAACGCCAAACATAAAAATGTTGAAAAGTTTGGAAAAACACTTCAGACAGCTTAGATTTGATGTGCAACTACCAGAAAGACCTTTTCTGCAATGGTGGAAGTTTAAAATTTCATGTTCTGAAGCTTCCTTGCAAAGTTATGGCACAATGCGGAAAACACGTTTTCAGCCTGAGATAAAGTCGATTCCGGAACGCCAAACATAAAAATGTTGATAACTTTGGAAAAACACTTCAGACAGCTTAGATTTGAAGTGCAACTACTAGAAAGACCGTTTCTGCTATTGTGGGAGGTGAAAATTTGATGTTCTGAATCTTCCCAGCAAAGTTATGGCACCATGCGTAAAACGCGTTTACAGCCTGAGATAAGGTTGATTCCGGAATGCCAAGCATAAAACTGTTGATAACTTTGGAAAAACACTTCAGACAGCTTAGATTTGATGTGCAACTACAAGACAGACCCTTTCTGCAATAGCGGGAGGTTAAAATATCATATTCTGAAGCTTCCCTGCAAAGTTATGGCACAATGCAGAAAACGCGTTTTCAGCCTGAGATAAGGTGGGTTCCAGAACGCCAAACATAAAAATGTTGATAACTTTGGAAAAACATTTCAGACAGCTTAGATTTGATGTGCAACTACTAGAAAGACCCTTTCTGCCATTGTGGGAGGTGAAAATTTGATGTTCTGAAGCTTCCCGGCAAAGTTATGGCACAATGCGTAAAACGCGTTTTCAGGCTGAGATAAGGTCGATTCTGGAACGCCAAACATAAAAGTGTTGATAACTTCGAAAAGACACTTAAGACAGCTTAGATTCGATGAGCAACTACTAGAAAGACCCTTTCTACTATAGCGGCAGGTGGAAATTTCATGTTCTGAGGCTTCCCTGCAAAGATATGGCACAATGCAGAAAACACGTTTTCAGCCTGAAATAAGGTCGATTCAGGAACGCCAAACATAAAAAATACGATAACTTTTGAAATACACTTCAGACAGCTTAGATTTGATGTGCAACTACTAGAAAGACCCTTTCTGCTTTAGTGGGATGTGAAAATGTAATGTTCTGAAGCTTTATGCAAAGTTATGGCACAATGCGTAAAACGCGTTTTCAGCCAGAGATAAGGTCGATTCTGGAATGTCAAACATAAAAATGTTGATAACTTATTAAAGACACTTCAGACAGCTTAGATTAGATGTGCAACTACTAGAAAGGCCGTTTCTACTATAGCGGTAGGTGAAAATTTCTTGTTCTGAGGCTTCCCTGCAAAGTTATGGCACAATGCAGAAAACACGTTTTCAGACTGAGATAAGGTGGGTTCCAGAACGGCAAACATAAAAATGTTGATAACTTTGGAAAAACATTTCAGACAGCTTAGATTTGATCTGCAACTACTCGAAAGACCCTTTCTGCTATAGTGGGAGGTGAAAATTTCATGTTCTGAAGCTTTATGCAAAGTTATGGCACAATGCGTAAAACGCGTTTTCAGCCTGAGATAAGGTCGATTCCGGAACGCCAAACATGAAAATGTTGATAACTTTGGAAAAACACATCAGACAGCTTAGATTTGATGTGCAACAACAAGACAGACCCTTTCTGCAATAGTGGGAGGTTAAAATTTCATATTCTGAAGTTTCCTGCAAAGTTATGGCACAATGCGTAAAACGCGTTTTCAGCCTGAGATAAGGTCGATTCCGGAACGCGAAACATGAAAATGTTGATAACTTTGGAAAAACACATCAGACAGCTAAGATTTGATGTGCAACAACAAGACAGACCCTTTCTGCAATAGTGGGAGGTTAAAATTTCATATTCTGAAGTTTCCTGCAAAGTTATGGCACAATGCAGAAAACGCGTTTTCAGCTTGAGATAAGGTGGGTTCCCGAACGCCAAACATAAAAATGTTGAAAAGTTTGGAAAAACACTTCAGACAGCTTAGATTTGATGTGCAACTACCAGAAAGACCTTTTCTGCAATGGTGGAAGTTTAAAATTTCATGTTCTGAAGCTTCCTTGAAAAGTTATGGCACAATGCGGAAAACACGTTTTCAGCCTGAGATAAAGTCGATTCCGGAACGCCAAACATAAAAATGTTGATAACTTAGGAAAAACACTTCAGACAGCTTAGAATTCACGTGAAACTACTAGAAAGACCCTTTCTGCTATAGAGGGAGGTGAAAATTTCATGTTCTGAAGCTTTATGGAAAGTTGTGGCACAATGCGTAAAACGCGTTTTCAGCCTGAGATAAGGTCGATTCCGGGACGCCAAACATAAAAGTGTTGATAACTTTGGAAAAACACTTCAGACAGCTTACATTTGATTTGCAACTACTAGAAAGACCGTTTCTGCTATTGTGGGAGGTGAAAATTTGATGTTCTGAATCTTCCCAGCAAAGTTATGGCACCATGCGTAAAACGCGTTTACAGCCTGAGATAAGGTCGATTCCAGAATGCCAAGCATTAAACTGTTGATAACTTTGGAAAAAAATTTCAGACAGATTAGTTTTGATCTGCAACTACTAGAAAGACCCTTTCTGCTATCGTGGGAGGTGAAAATTTCATGTTCTGAAGCTTGATGCAAAGTTATGGGACAATGCGTAAAACGCGTTTTCAGCCTGAGATAAGGTCGATTCCGGAACGCCAAACATTAAAATGTGGATATCTTTGGAAAAACACTTCAGACAGCTTAGATTTGATGTACAACTACTAGAAAGACCTTTTCTGCTATGGCGCAAGTTTAAAATTTCATGTTCTGAAGCTTCCTTGCAAAGTTATGGCACAATGCAGAAAACGCGTTTTCAGCCTGAGATAAGGTCGATTCCGGTACACCAAACATAAAAATATTGATAACTTTGGAAAAACACTTCAGACAGCTTAGCTTTGATGTGCAACTATTAGAAAGACCCTTTCTGCCATTGTGGGAGTTGAAAATTCGATGTTCTGAAGCTTCCCTGCAAATTTATGGAACAATGCGTTAAACGCGTTTTCAGCCTGAGATAAGGTTGATTCAGGAACGCCAAACATAAAAAAGTTGATAACTTTTGAAATACACTTCAGACAGCTTAGATTTGATGTGCAAGTACTAGAAAGACCCTTTCTGCTATAGTGGGAGGTGAAAATTTCATGTTCTGAAGCTTCCCTGCAAAGTTATGGCACAATGGAGAAAACGCGTTTTCAGCCTGAGATAAGGTGGGTTCCGGAACGCCAAACATAAAAATGTTGATAACTTTGGAAAAACACTTCAGACAGCTTAGATTTGATGTGCAACTACAAGAAAGACCCTTTCTGCAATAGCGGGAGGTTAAAATATCATATTCTGAAGCTTCCCTGCAAAGTTATGGCACAATGCAGAAAACGCGTTTTCAGCCTGAGATAAGGTGGGTTCCAGAACGCCAAACATAAAAATGTTGATAACTTTGGAAAAACATTTAAGACAGCTTAGATTTGATGTGCAACTTCTAGAAAGACCATTTCTGCTATAGTGGGAGGTTAAAATTTCATGTTCGGAAGCTTCCATGCAAAGTTATGGCACCATGTAGACAACGCGTTTTCAGCCTGAGATAAGGTCGATTCTGGAACGCCAAACATAAAAATGTTGATAACTTTCGAAAAACACTTCAGACAGCTTAGATTTGATGTGCAACTACTAGAAAGACCCTTTCTGCCATTGTGGGAGGTGAAAATTTGATGTTCTGAAGCTTCCCTGCAAAGTTATGGCACCATGCGTAAAACGCGTTTTCAGGCTGAGATAAGGTCGATTCTGGAACGCCAAACATAAAAGTGTTGATAACTTCGAAACGACACTTAAGACAGCTTAGATTCGAAGAGCAACTACTAGAAAGACCCTTTCTACTATGGTGGGATGTGAAAATGTAATGTTCTGAAGCTTTATGCAAAGTTATGGCACAATGCGTAAAACACGTTTTCAGCCTGAGATAAAGTCGATTCCGGAACTTCAAACATAAAAATGTTGATAACTTTGGAAAAACACTTCAGACAGCTTAGATTTGATTTGCAATTACTAGAAAGACCCTTTCTGCCATTGTGGGAGGTGAAAATTTCATGTTCTGAAGCTTCACGGCAAAGTTATGGAACAATGCGTAAAACGCGTTTTCTGCCTGTGATAAGGTCGATTCAGGAACGTCAAACATAAAAAAGTTGATAACTTTTGAAATACACTTCAGACCGCTTACATTTGATGTGCAACTACTAGAAAGACCCTTTCTGCTATAGTGGGAGGTGAAAATTTCATGTTCTGAAGCTTCCCTGCAAAGGTATCGCACAATGCAGAAAACGCGTTTTCAGCCTGAGATAAGATGGGTTCCGGAACGCCAAACATAAAAATGTTGATAGGTTTGGAAAAGCACTTCAGACTCTTAGCTTTAATGTGCAACTACTAGAAAGACCCTTTCTGCTATAGTGGGATGTGGAAATTTCATGTTCTGAAGCTTCCCTGCAAAGCTATGGCACAATGCAGAAAATACGTTTTCAGCCTGAGATAAGTTCGATTCCGGAACGCGAAACATAAAAATGTAGATAACTTTGGAAAAACACTTCAGACAGCTTAGATTTGATGAGCAACTACTAGAAAGACCGTTTCTGCTATTGTGGGAGGTGAAAATTTGATGTTCTGAAGCTTCCCAGCAAAGTTATGGCACCATGCGTAAAACGCGTTAACAGCCTGAGATAAGGTCGTTTCCGGAATGCCAAACATAAAACTGTTGATAACTTTGGAAAAACATTTCAGACAGCTTAGTTTTGATCTGCAACTACTAGAAAGACCCTTTCTGCTATCGTGGGAGGTGAAAATTTCATGTTCTGAAGCTTTATGCAAAGTTATGGCACAATGCGTAAAACGCGTTTTCAGCCTTAGATAAGGTCGATTCCGGAACGCCAAACATTAAAATGTGGATAACTTTGGAAAACCACTTCAGAGAGCTTAGATTTGATGTACACCTACTAGAAAGACCTTTTCTGCTATAGCGAAATTATAAAATTTCATGTTCTGAAGCTTCCTTGCAAACTTGTGGCACAATGCGTAAAACGCGTTTTCAGCCTGAGATAAGGTCGATTCCGGAACGCCAAACATAAAAATGTTGATAACTTTGGAAAAACATTTCAGACAGCTTAGATTCGATGTGCAACTACTAGAAAGACCCTCTCTATTATAGCGGGAGGTGAAAATTTCATGTTCTGAAACTTCCCTGCAAAGTTAGGGCACAATGCAGAAAACACATTTTCAGACTGAGATAAGGTCAATTCCGGAACGCCAAACATAAACATGTTCATAATTCTGGAAAAACACTTCAGACAGCTTAGATTTGATGTGCAACTACTAGAAAGACCATTTCTGCCATTGTGGGAGGTGAAAATTCGATGTTCTGAAGCTTTCCTGCAAAGTTATGGCACAATGCGTAAAACGCGTTTTCAGCCTGAGATAAGGTTGATTCCAGAACGCCAAACATAAAAATGTTGATAACTTTGGAAAAACAATTCAAACAGCTTCGATTTGATGTGCAACTACTTGAAAGACCCTTTCTGCTATCGTGGGTCGTGGAAATTTCATGTTCTGAAGCTTCCCTGCAAAGTTATGTCACAATGCAGAAAACGCGTTTTCAGCCTCACATAAGGTCAATTCCGGAACGCCAAACATAAAAATGTTAATAACTTCCGAAAAACACTTCAGACTGCTTAGATTTGATGTGCAAGTACTAGAAAGACCATTTCTGCTGTACTGGGAGGTGAAAATTCGATGTTTTGAAGCTTCCCTGCAAAGTTATGCCACAATGCAGGAAACGCGTTTTCAGCATGAGATAAGGTCGATTCCGGAACGCCAAACATAAAAATATTGATAACTTTTGAAAAACTCTTTAGACAGCTTAGATTTGATGTGCAACTACTAGAAAGACCCTTTCTGATATAGTGGGTGGTGAATATTCGATGATATGAAGCTTCCCACCAAAGTTATGGCACAATGCGTAAAACGCGTTTTCAGCCTGAGATAAGGTCGATTCCGGAACGCCAAACATAAACATGTTCATAATTCTGGAAAAACACTTCAGACAGCTTAGATTTGATGTGCAACTACTAGAAAGACCATTTCTGCTATAGCGCAATTATAAAATTTCATGTTCTGAAGCTTCCTTGCAAAGTTATGGCACAATGCGTAAAACGCGTTTTCAGCCTGAGATAAGGTCGATTTCGGAACGCCAAACATTAAAATGTGGATAACTTTGGAAAAACACTTCAGAGAGCTTAGATTTGATGTACACCTACTAGAAAGACCTTTTCTGCTATAGCGCAATTATAAAATTTCATGTTCTGAAGCTTCCCTGCAAAGTTATGGCACAATCCAGAAAACGCGTTTTCAGCCGGAGATAAGGTGGGTTCCAGAACGCCAAACATAAAAATGTTGATAACTTTGGAAAAACACTTCAGACAGATTAGAATTTTTTTGTGCAACTACTAGAAAGACCTTTTCTGCTATAGTGGAAGTTTAAAATGTCATGTTCTGATGCATCCCTGCAAAGTTATGGCACAATGAAGAAAACGGGTGTTCAGCCTGAGATAAGGTTGATTCCGGAACTCCAAACATAAAAATGTTGATAACTTTGGAAAGCCACTTCAGACAGCTTGGATTGGATGTGCAACTACTAGAACGACCCTTTCTACTACAGCGGCAGGTGAAAATTTCATGTTCTGATGCATCCCTGCAAAGTTATGGCACAATGCAAAAAACACGTTTTCAGACTGAGATAAGGTGGGTTCCAGAACGCCAAACATAAAAATGTTGATAACTTTGGAAAAACATTTCAGACAGCTTAGATTCGATGTGCAACTACTAGAAAGACCCTCTCTATTATAGCGGGAGGTGAAAATTTCATGTTCTGAAACTTCCCTGCAAAGTTAGGGCACAATGCAGAAAACACATTTTCAGACTGAGATAACGTCAATTCCGGAACGCCAAACATAAACATGTTCATAATTCTGGAAAAACACTTCAGACAGCTTAGATTTGATGTGCAACTACTAGAAAGACCATTTCTGCCATTGTGGGAGGTGAAAATTCGATGTTCTGAAGCTTTCCTGCAAAGTTATGGCACAATGCGTAAAACGCGTTTTCAGCCTGAGATAAGGTTGATTCCGGAACACCAAACATAAAAGTGTTGATAACTTTGGAAAAACAATTCAAACAGCTTCGATTTGATGTGCAATTACTAGAAAGACCCTTTATGCTATAGTGGGATGTAGAAATTTCATGTTCTGAAGCTTCCCTGCAAAGTTATGGCAAAATGCAGAAAACGCGTTGTCAGCCTGAGATAAGGTGGGTTCCAGAACGCCAAACATAAAAATGTTGATAACTTTGGAAAAACAATTCAAACAGCTTCGATTTGATGTGCAACTACTAGAAAGACCCTTTCTGCTATCGTGGGTCGTGGAAATTTCATGTTCCGAAGCTTCCCTGCAAAGTTATGTCACAATGCAGAAAACGCGTTTTCAGCCTCACATAAGGTCAATTCCGGAACGCCAAACATAAAAATGTTAATAACTTCCGAAAAACACTTCAGACAGCTTAGATTTGATGTGCAAGTACTAGAAAGACCATTTCTGCTGTAGTGGGAGGTGAAAATTCGATGTTTTGAAGCTTCCCTGCAAAGTTATGCCACAATGCAGGAAACGCGTTTTCAGCTTGAGATAAGGTCGATTCCGGAACGCCAAACATAAAAATATTGATAACTTTTGAAAAACTCTTTAGACAGCTTAGATTTGATGTGCAACTACTAGAAAGACCCTTTCTGATATAGTGGGTGGTGAATATTCGATGATATGAAGCTTCCCACCAAAGTTATGGCACAATGCGTAAAACGCGTTTTCAGCCTGAGATAAGGTCGATTCCGGAACGCCAAACATAAACATGTTCATAATTCTGGAAAAACACTTCAGACAGCTTAGATTTGATGTGCAACTACTAGAAAGACCATTTCTGCTATAGTGGGAAGTGTAAATTTCATGTTCTGAAACTTCCCTGCATAGTTATGGCACAATGCAGAAAACGTGTATTCAGCCTGAGATAAGGTCGATTCCGGAACGCCAAACATAAAAATGTTGATAACTTTGGAAAAACACGTCAAACAGCTTAGATTTGATGTGCAACTACTAGAAAGACCCTTTCTGCTATAGTGGGATGTGAAAATGTCATGTTCTGAAGCTTCCCTGTAAAGTTATGGCACAAGGCAGAAAAGTCATTTTCTGCCTGAGATAAGGTGGGTTCCGGAACGCCAAACAAAAAAATGTTGATAACTTTCGAAAAACACTTCAGGCAGCTTAGATTTGATGTGCAACTACTAGAAAGACCCTTTCTGCTATAGTGGGAGGTGAAAATTTCATGTTCTGAAACTTCCCTGCAATGTTATGGCACAATGCAGGAAACGCGTTTTCAGCCTGAGATAAGGTGGGTTTCAGAACGCCAAGCATAAAAATATTGATAACTTTGGAAAAACACTTCAGACAGCTTAGATTTGATTTGCAACTACTAGAAAGACCCTTTCTGCTATAGTGGGAGGTGAAAATTTCTTATTCTGCAGATTTCCAGCAAAGTGATGGCATAATGCAGAAAACGCGTTTTCAGCCTGAGATAAGGTTGATTCCGGAACGTCAAACATAAAAATGTTGATTACTTTGGAAAAACACTTCAAACAGCTTAGATTTGATGTGCAACTACTAGAAAGACCCTTTCTGCTATAGTGGGATTTAGAAATTTCATGTTCTGAAGCTTTCCTGCAAAGTTATGGCACAATGCAGAAAACGAGTTTTCAGCATCACATAAGGTCGATTCCGGAATGTCAAACATAAAAATGTTCATAATTCTGGAAAAACACTTCAGACAGCTTAGATTTGATGTACAAGTACTAGAAAGACCCTTTCTGCTATAGTGGGAGGTGAAAATTTAATGTTCTGAAGGTTTCCTGCAAAGTTATGGCACAATGCGTAAAATGCGTTTTCAGCCTGATATTAGGTTGATACCGGAACGCCAAACATAAAAATGTTGATAACTTTGGAAAAACACTTCAGACAGCTTAGATTTGATGTGCAACTACTAGAAAGACCCTTTCTGCTATAGTGGGAGGTGAAAATTTCATATTTTGCAGCTTTCCTGCAAAGTTATGGCACAATGCAGAAAACGCGTTTTCAGCCTGAGATAAGGTGGGTTCCAGAACGCCAAACATAAAAATGTTGATAACTTTGGAAAAACACTTCAGACAGCTTAGATTTGATGTGCAACAACTAGAAAGACCCTTTCTGCTATAGTGGGAGTTGAACATTTCATGTTCTGAAGCTTCCCTGAGAAGTTATGGCACAATGCACAAAACGCGTTTTCAGCCTGAGATAAGGTGAGTTCCGGAACGCCAAACATAAAAATATTGATAACTTTGGAAAAACACTTCAGACAGCTTAGATTTGATGTGCAACTACTAGAAAGACCCTTTCTGCTATAGTGGGATGTAAAAATTTCATGTTCTGAAGCTTCCCTGCAAAGTTATGGCAAAATATGTAAAACGCGTTTTCAGGCTGAGATAAGGTGGGTTCCGGAACGCTAAACATAAAAATGTTGATAACTTCAGAAAAACACTTCAAGACAGCTTAGATTTGATGTGCAACTACTAGAATGACCTTTTCTGCTATAGTGGGAGGTTAAAACTTCATGTTCTCAAGCTTCCCTGCAAAGTTATGGCACAATGCAGAAAACGCATTTTCAGCCGGACATAAGGTCGATTCCGAAACGCCAAACATAAAAATGTTGATAACTTTGGGAAAACACTTCAAACAGCTTAGATTTGATGTGCAACTACTAGAATGACCCTTTCTGCTATAGTGGGAGGTTAAAACTTCATGTTCTGAAGCTGCCCTGCAAAGTTATGGCACATTGCAGAAAACGCGTTTTCAGCCTGAGATAAGGTGGGTTCCAGAACGCCAAACATAAAAATGTTGATAACTTTGGAAAAACACTTCAGACAGCTTAGATTTGATGTGCAACTCCTCGAAAGACCCTGTCTGCTACAGTGGGAGGCGAACATTTCATGTTCTGATGCATCCCTGCAAAGTTATGCAACAATGCAGGAAACGCGTTTTCAGCCTGGAATTAGGTGGGTTCCAGAACGCCAAACATAAAAATATTGATAACTTTGGAAAAACACTTCAGACAGCTTAGATTTGATGTGCAACTACTAGAAAGACCCTTTTAGCTACAGTGGGAGGTGAAAATTTCATGTTCTGAAGCTTCCCTGCAAAGTTATGCCACAATGCAGGAAACGCGTTTTCAGCCTGAGATAAGGTCGATTCCGGAACGCCAAACATAAAAATATTGATAACTTTGGAAAAACACTTCAGACAGCTTAGATTTGATGTGCAACTACTAGAAAGACCCTATCTGCTATAGTGGGAGGCGAACATTTCATGTTCTGAAGCTTCCCTGAAAAGTTATGGCACAATGCAGAAAACGCGTTTTCAGCCTGAGATTAGGTGGGTTCCAAAAAGCCAAACATAAAAATGTTGATAACTTCAGAAAAACACTTCAAGACAGCTTAGATTCGATGTGCAACTACTAGAATGACCTTTTCTGCTATAGTGGGAGGTTAAAACTTCATGTTCTGAAGCTTCCCTGCAAAGTTATGGCACATTGCAGAAAACGCGTTTTCAGCCTGAGATAAGGTGGGTTCCAGAACGCCAAACATAAAAATGTTGATAACTTTGGAAAAACACTTCAGACAGCTTAGATTTGATGTGCAACTCCTCGAAATACCCTATCTGCTATAGTGGGAGGCGAACATTGCATGTTCTGATGCATCCCTGCAAAGTTATGCAACAATGCAGGAAACGCGTTTTCAGCCTGAGATTAGGTGGGTTCCAGAACGCCAAACATAAAAATGTTGATAACTTTGGAAAAACACTTCACACAGCTTAGATTTGATGTGCAACTAATAGAAAGACCCTTTCTGCCATAGTGGGATGTTAAAATTTCATGTTCTGAAGCTTCCCTGCAAAGTTATGGCAAAATATGTAAAACGCGTTTTCAGGGTGAGATGAGGTGGGTTCCGGAACGCCAAACATAAAAATGTTGATAACTTCAGAAAAACACTTCAGACAGCTTACATTTGATGTGCAACTACTAGAAAGACCCTATCTGCTATAATGGGAGGCGAACATTTCATGTTCTGAAGCTTCCCTGAAAAGTTATGGCACAATGCAGAAAACGCGTTTTCAGCCTGAGATTAGATGGGTTCCAGAACGCCAAACATAAAAATGTTGATAACTTTGGAAAAACACTTCAGACAGCTTAGATTTGATGTGCAACTGCTAGAATGACCTTTTCTGCTATAGTGGGAGGTTAAAACTTCATGTTCTCAAGCTTCCCTGCAAAGTTATGGCACAATGCAGAAAACGCATTTTCAGCCGGAGATAAGGTCGATTCCGAAACGCCAAACATAAAAATGTTGATAACTTCGGAAAAACACTTCAAACAGCTTAGATTGGATGTGCAACTACTAGAAAGACCCTTTCTGCTATAGTGGGAGGTGAAAATTTCATGTTCTGGAGCTTACCTACAAAGTTTTGGCACAATGCAGGAAACGCGTTTCCATCATTAGATAAGGTCGATTCCGAAACGCCAAACATAAAAATGTTGATAACTTTGGAAAAACACTTCAAACTGCTTAGATTTGATGTGCAACTACTAGAAAGACCCTTTCTGCTATAGTGGGAGGTGAAAATTTCATGTTCTGAAGCTTCCCAGCAAAGTTGTGGCACAATGCAGAAAACGCATTTTCAGCCTGAGAAAAGGTGGGTTCCGGAACGCCAAACATAAAAATGTTGACAACTTTGGAAAAACACTTCAGACAGCTTAGATTTGATGTCCAACTACTAGAGAGACCCTTTCTGCTATAGTGGGAGGTGAACATTTCATGTTCTAAAGCTTCCCTGCAAAGTTATGGCACAATGCAGAAAACGCGTTTTCAGCATGAGACAAGGTCAATTACGGAACGCCAAACATAAAAATATGATAACTTTGAAAAAACACTTCAGACAGCTTAGATTTGATGTGCAACTACTAGAAAGACCCTTTCTGCTATAGTGGGAGGTGAACATTTCATGTTCTGAAGTTTCCCTGCAAAGTTATGGCACAATGCAGAAAACGCGTTTTCAGCCAGAGATAAGGTCGATTCTGGAATGCCAAACATAAAAATGTTGATAACTTTGGAAAAACACTTCAGACAGCTTAGATTTGACGTGCAACTACTAGAAAGACCCTTTCTGCTGTAGAGGGAGTTGAAAATTTCTTGTTCTGAAGCTTCCCTGCAAAGTTATGGCACAATGCAGAAAACGTGTTTTCAGCCTGAGATAAGGTCGATTCTGGAACGCCAAATATAAAAATGTTGAAAACTATCGAAAAACACTTCAGACAGCTTACATTTGATGTGCAAGTAGGAGAAAAACCCTTTTTGCTTTAGTGGTGGGAATTGAAAATTTCATGTTCTGAAGCTTTCCTGCAAAGTTATGGCGCAATGCGTAAAACGCGTTTTCAGCCTGAGATAAGGTTGATTCCGGAACGCCAAACATAAAAATGTTGATAACTTTGGAAAAACACTTCAAACTGCTTAGATTTGACGTGCAACTAATAGAAAGACCCTTTCTGCTATAGTGGGAGGTGAAAATTTCATGTTCTGAAGCTTCCCTGCAAAGTTATGGCACAATGCAGAAAACGCGTTTTCAGCCCAAGATAAGGCCGTGTCCGGAACGGCAACCTAAAAAATGTTGATAGCTTTCGAAAAACACTTCAGACAACTTAGATTTGATGTGCAACTACTAGAGAGACCCTTTCTGCCATAGTGGGAGGTCAAAATTTCATGTTCTGAAGCTTCCCTGGAAAGTGATGGGACAATGCATGAAACGCGCTTTCAGCCTGAGATAAGGTTGATTCCGCAACGCCAAACATAAAAATGTTGATAACTTTGGAAAAACACTTCATACAGCTTAGATTTGATGTGTAACTACTAAAAAGACTCTTTCTGCTATAGTGGGAGGTGAAACTTTCATGTTCTGAAGCTTTCCGTCAAAGTTATGGCACAATGCATAAAACGCGTTTTCAACCTGAGACAAGGTGGGTTCCGGAACGCCAAACAGAAAAATGTTGATAACTTTCGAAAAACACTTCAGACAGATTAGATTTGATGTGCAACTATTAGAAATACCCTGTTTGTCATAGTGGGAGCTGAAAATTTCATGTTCTGATGCTTCCCTGCACAGTTAAGGAACAATGCAGAAAACGCGTTTTCAGCCTGCGATAAGGTGGGTTCCGGAACGCCAAACTTAAAAATGTTGATAACTTAGGAAAAACACTTCAGACAGCTTAGATTTGATGTGCAACTACTAGAAAGACCCTGTCTGTTGTAGTGGGAGTTGAAAATTTCATGTTCTGATGCTTCCCTGCAAAGTTATGGCACAATGCAGAAACCGCGTTTTCAGCCTGAGATAAGGTGGGTTTCGGAACGCCACGCATAAAAATGTTTATAACTTTGGAAAAACGCTTCAGACAGCTTAGATTTGATGTGCAACTACTAGAAAGACCCTTTCTGCTATAGTGGCAGCTGAAAATTTCATGTTCTGAAGCTTCCCTGCAAAGTTATGGCACAATGCAGAAAACGCCTTTTCAGCCTGAAAAAAGGTGGGTTCCGGAACGCCAAACATAAAAATGTTGATAACTTTGGAAAAAACATTTCAGACAGCGTAGATTTGATGTGCAACTACTAGAAAGACCCTTTCTGCTATAGTGGGAGGTGAAAATTTCATGTTCTGAAGCTTCCCTGCAAAGTTATGGCACAATGCAGAAAACGCGTTTTCAGCCCAAGATAAGGCCGTGTCCGGAACGGCAACCTAAAAAATGTTGATAGCTTTCGAAAAACACTTCAGACAACTTAGATTTGATGTGCAACTACTAGAGAGACCCTTTCTGCCATAGTGGGAGGTCAAAATTTCATGTTCTGAAGCTTCCCTGGAAAGTGATGGGACAATGCATGAAACGCGCTTTCAGCCTGAGATAAGGTTGATTCCGCAACGCCAAACATAAAAATGTTGATAACTTTGGAAAAACACTTCATACAGCTTAGATTTGATGTGTAACTACTAAAAAGACTCTTTCTGCTATAGTGGGAGGTGAAACTTTCATGTTCTGAAGCTTTCCGTCAAAGTTATGGCACAATGCATAAAACGCGTTTTCAACCTGAGACAAGGTGGGTTCCGGAACGCCAAACAGAAAAATGTTGATAACTTTCGAAAAACACTTCAGACAGATTAGATTTGATGTGCAACTATTAGAAAGACCCTGTTTGTCATAGTGGGAGCTGAAAATTTCATGTTCTGATGCTTCCCTGCACAGTTAAGGAACAATGCAGAAAACGCGTTTTCAGCCTGCGATAAGGTGGGTTCCGGAACGCCAAACTTAAAAATGTTGATAACTTAGGAAAAACACTTCAGACAGCTTAGATTTGATGTGCAACTACTAGAAAGACCCTGTCTGTTGTAGTGGGAGTTGAAAATTTCATGTTCTGATGCTTCCCTGCAAAGTTATGGCACAATGCAGAAACCGCGTTTTCAGCCTGAGATAAGGTGGGTTTCGGAACGCCACGCATAAAAATGTTTATAACTTTGGAAAAACGCTTCAGACAGCTTAGATTTGATGTGCAACTACTAGAAAGACCCTTTCTGCTATAGTGGCAGCTGAAAATTTCATGTTCTGAAGCTTCCCTGCAAAGTTATGGCACAATGCAGAAAACGCCTTTTCAGCCTGAAAAAAGGTGGGTTCCGGAACGCCAAACATAAAAATGTTGATAACTTTGGAAAAAACATTTCAGACAGCGTAGATTTGATGTGCAACTACTAGAAAGACCCTTTCTGCTATAGTGGGAGGTGAAAATTTCATGTTCTGAAGCTTCCCTGCAAAGTTAAGGAACAATGCAGAAAACGCGTTTTCAGCCTGAGATAAGGTGGGTTCCGGAACACCAAACTTAAAAATGTTGATAACTTTGGAAAAACACTTCAGACAGCTTAGATCTGATGTGCAACTAATAGAAAGACCCTTTCTGCTACAGTGGGAGGTTAAAATTTCATGTTCTGAAGCTTCCCTGCAAAGTTATGGCACAATACAGAAAACGCCTTTTCAGCCTGAAAAAAGGTGGGTTCCGGAACGCCAAACATAAAAATGTTGATCACTTTGGGAAACCACTTCAGACAGCTTAGATTTGATGTGCAACTACAAGAAAGACCCTTTATGCTATTGTGGGAGGTTAAAATTTCATGTTCTAAAGATTCCCAGCAAAGTTATGGCTCAATGCAGAAAACACGTTTTCAGCCTGAGATAAGGTGGGTTCCGGAACGCCAAACATAAAAATGTTGATAACTTTCGAAAAACACTTCAGACAGATTAGATTTGATGAGCAACTATTAGAAAGACCCTGTTTGTCATAGTGGGAGTTGAAAATTTCATGTTCTGATGCTTCCCTGCAAAGTTAAGGAACAATGCAGAAAACGCGTTTTCAGCCTGAGATAAGGTGGGTTCCTGAACGCCAAACATAAAAATGTTGATAACTTTAGGAAACCACTTCAGACAGCTTAGATTTGATGTGCAACTACAAGAAAGACCCTTTATGCTATTGTGGGAGGTTAAAATTCCATGTTCTAAAGATTCCCAGCAAAGTTATGGCACAAAGCAGAAAATGCGTTTTCAGCCAGAGATAAGGTGGGTTCCGGAACGCCAAACATAAAAATGTTGATAACTTTGGAAAAAACATTTCAGACAGCTTAGATTTGATGTGCAACTACTAGAAAGACCCTTTCTGCTACAGTGGGAGGTTAAAATTTCATGTTCTGAAGCTTCCCTGCAAAGTTATGGCACAATGCAGAAAACGCGTTTTCAGCCCGAGATAATGTGGGTTCCAGAGCGGCAAACGTAAAAATGTTGATAACTTTGGAAAAACATATCAGAAAGCTTAGATTTAATGTGCAACGACTAGAAAGACCCTTTCTGCTATAGTGGGAGGTGAAAATTTCATGTTCTGAAGCTTCTCTGCAAAGTTAAGGAACAATGCAGAAACCGCGTTTTCTGCCTGAGATAAGGTGGGTTCCAGAACGCCAAACATAAAAATGTTTATAACTTTGGAAAAACACTTCAGACAGCTTAGATTTGATGTGCAACTACTAGAAAGACCCTTTCTGCTACAGTGGGAGGTTAAAATTTCATGTTCTGAAGCTTCCCTGCAAAGTTATGGCACAATGCAGAAAACGCTTTTTCAGCCTGAGATAAGGAGGGTTCCGGAACGCCAAACATGAAAATGTTGATAACTTTGGAAAAAACATTTCAGACAGCTTAGATTTGATGTGCAACTACGAGAAAGACCCTTTCTGCTATAGTGGGAGGTGAAAATTTCATGTTCGGAAGCTTCCTGCAAAGTTATGGCACAATGCAGAAAACGCGTTTTCAGCCTGAGATAAGGTGGGTTCCGGAACGCCAAACATAAAAATGTTGATAACTTTCGAAAAACACTTCAGATAGCTTATATTTCATGTGCAACTACGAGAAATACCCTTTCTGCTATAGTGGGAGGTGAAAATTTCATGTTCGGAAGCTTCCCTGCAAAGTTATGGCACAATGCAGAAAATGCGTTTTCAGCCTGAGATAAGGTGGGTTCCGGAAAGCCAAACATAAAATTGTTGATAACTTTCGAAAAACACTTCAGACAGATTAGATTTGATGTGCAACTATTAGAAAGACCCTGTTTGTCATAGTGGGAGTTGAAAATTTCATGTTCTGATGCTTCCCTGCAAAGTTAAGGAACAATGCAGAAAACGCGTTTTCAGCCTGAGATAAGGTGGGTTCCGGAACACCAAACATAAAAATGTTGATCACTTTGGGAAACCACTTCAGACAGCTTAGATTTGATGTGCAACTACAAGAAAGACCCTTTATGCTATTGTGGGAGGTTAAAATTTCATGTTCTAAAGATTCCCAGCAAAGTTATGGCTCAATGCAGAAAACACGTTTTCAGCCTGAGATAAGGTGGGTTCCGGAACGCCAAACATAAAAATGTTGATAACTTTCGAAAAACACTTCAGACAGATTAGATTTGATGAGCAACTATTAGAAAGACCCTGTTTGTCATAGTGGGAGTTGAAAATTTCATGTTCTGATGCTTCCCTGCAAAGTTAAGGAACAATGCAGAAAACGCGTTTTCAGCCTGAGATAAGGTGGGTTCCTGAACGCCAAACATAAAAATGTTGATAACTTTAGGAAACCACTTCAGACAGCTTAGATTTGATGTGCAACTACAAGAAAGACCCTTTATGCTATTGTGGGAGGTTAAAATTCCATGTTCTAAAGATTCCCAGCAAAGTTATGGCACAAAGCAGAAAATGCGTTTTCAGCCAGAGATAAGGTGGGTTCCGGAACGCCAAACATAAAAATGTTGATAACTTTGGAAAAAACATTTCAGACAGCTTAGATTTGATGTGCAACTACTAGAAAGACCCTTTCTGCTACAGTGGGAGGTTAAAATTTCATGTTCTGAAGCTTCCCTGCAAAGTTATGGCACAATGCAGAAAACGCGTTTTCAGCCCGAGATAATGTGGGTTCCAGAGCGGCAAACGTAAAAATGTTGATAACTTTGGAAAAACATATCAGAAAGCTTAGATTTAATGTGCAACGACTAGAAAGACCCTTTCTGCTATAGTGGGAGGTGAAAATTTCATGTTCTGAAGCTTCTCTGCAAAGTTAAGGAACAATGCAGAAACCGCGTTTTCTGCCTGAGATAAGGTGGGTTCCAGAACGCCAAACATAAAAATGTTTATAACTTTGGAAAAACACTTCAGACAGCTTAGATTTGATGTGCAACTACTAGAAAGACCCTTTCTGCTACAGTGGGAGGTTAAAATTTCATGTTCTGAAGCTTCCCTGCAAAGTTATGGCACAATGCAGAAAACGCTTTTTCAGCCTGAGATAAGGAGGGTTCCGGAACGCCAAACATGAAAATGTTGATAACTTTGGAAAAAACATTTCAGACAGCTTAGATTTGATGTGCAACTACGAGAAAGACCCTTTCTGCTATAGTGGGAGGTGAAAATTTCATGTTCGGAAGCTTCCTGCAAAGTTATGGCACAATGCAGAAAACGCGTTTTCAGCCTGAGATAAGGTGGGTTCCGGAACGCCAAACATAAAAATGTTGATAACTTTCGAAAAACACTTCAGATAGCTTATATTTCATGTGCAACTACGAGAAATACCCTTTCTGCTATAGTGGGAGGTGAAAATTTCATGTTCGGAAGCTTCCCTGCAAAGTTATGGCACAATGCAGAAAATGCGTTTTCAGCCTGAGATAAGGTGGGTTCCGGAAAGCCAAACATAAAATTGTTGATAACTTTCGAAAAACACTTCAGACAGATTAGATTTGATGTGCAACTATTAGAAAGACCCTGTTTGTCATAGTGGGAGTTGAAAATTTCATGTTCTGATGCTTCCCTGCAAAGTTAAGGAACAATGCAGAAAACGCGTTTTCAGCCTGAGATAAGGTGGGTTCCGGAACACCAAACTTAAAAATGTTGATAACTTTGGAAAAACACTTCAGACAGCTTAGATTTGATGTGCAACTAATAGAAAGACCCTTTCTGCTACAGTGGGAGGTTAAAATTTCATGTTCTGAAGCTTCCCTGCAAAGTTATGGCACAATGCAGAAAACGCCTTTTCAGCCTGAAAAAAGGTGGGTTCCGGAACGCCAAACATAAAAATGTTGATAACTTTGGGAAACCACTTCAGACAGCTTAGATTTGATGTGCAACTACAAGAAAGACCCTTTATGCTATTGGGGGAGGTTAAAATTTCATGTTCTAAATATTCCCAGCAAAGTTATGGCACAAAGCAGAAAATGCGTTTTCAGCCTGAGATAAGGTGGGGCCCGGAAAGCCAAACATAAAAATGTTGATAACTTTGGAAAAAACATTTCAGACAGCTTAGATTTGATGTGCAACTACGAGAAAGACCCTTTCGGCTATAGTGGGAAGTGAAAATTTCATGTTCTGAAGCTTCCTGCAAAGTTATGGCACAATGCAGAAAACGCGTTTTCAGCCTGAGATAAGGTGGGTTCCGGAACGCCAAACATAAAAATGTTGATAACTTTGGAAAAAACATTTCAGACAGCTTATATTTCATGTGCAACTACGAGAAAGACCCTTTCTGCTATAGTGGGAGGTGAAAATTTCATGTTCTGAAGCTTCGCTGCAAAGTTATGGCACAATGCAGAAAACGAGTTTTCAGCCTGAGATAAGGTGGGTTCCGGAACGCCAAACATAAAAATGTTGATAACTTTCGAAAAACACTTCAGACAGCTTAGATTTGATGTGCAACTACAAGAAAGACCCTTTATGCTATAGTGGGAAGTGAAAATTTCATGTTCTGAAGTTTCCCTGCAAAGTTATGGGACAATGCAGAAAACGCGTTTTCAGCCTGAGATAAGGTGGGTTCCGGAACGCCAAACGTGAAAACGTTGATAACTTTGGAAAAACACTCCAGACAGCTTAGATTTGATGTGCAACTGCAAGAAAGACCCTTTATGCTATTGTGGGAGGTTAAAATTTCATGTTCTAAAGATTCCCAGCAAAGTTATGGGACAAAGCAGAAAACGCTTTTTCAGCCAGAGATGAGGCGGGTTCCGGAACGCCAAACATAAAAATGTTGATAACTTTGGAAAAACACTTTAGATAGCTTAGATTTGATGTGTAACTACTAGAAAGACCCTTTCTGCTATAGTGGGAGGTGAAACTTTCATGTTCTGAAGCTTTCCTTCAAAGTTATGGCACAATGCAGAAAACGCGTTTTCAGCCTGAGACAAGGTGGGTTCCGGAACTTCAAACATAAAAATGTTGATAACTTTGGAAAAACACTTCAGACAGCTTAGATTTGATTTCCAACTACTAGTAAGACCCTTTCTGTTATAGTGGGAGGTTAAAATTTCATGTTCTGAAGCTTCCCTGCAAAGTTATGGCACAATGCAGAAAAAGCGTTTTCAGCCCGAGATAAGGTGGGTTCCGGAACGCCAAACATAAAAATGTTGATAACTTTGGAAAAACACTTCAAACAGCTTAGATTTGATGTACAACGACTAGAAAGACCCTTTCTGCTATAGTGGGAGGTGAAAATTCGATGTTCTGAAGCTTCCCTGCAAAGTTATGGCACAATGCAGAAAAAGCGTTTTCAGCCCGAGATAAGGTCGTTTCTGGAACGCCAACCTAAAAAATGTTGATAGCTTTTAAAAAACACTTCAGACAACTTAGATTTGATGTGCAACTACTAGAAAGACCCTGTCTGTTATAGTGGGAGGTGAAAATTTCATGTTCTGAAGCTTCCCTGCAAAGTTATGGCACAATGCAGAAAACGCGTTTTCAGCCCGAGATATGGTCGTTTCCGTAACGCCAAACATAAAAATGTTGACAGCTTTCGAGAAACACTTCAGACAACTTATATTTGATGTGCAACTAGTCGAAAGACCCAGTCTGTTATAGTGGGAGTTGAAAATTTCATGTTCTGAAGCTTCTCTGCAAAGTTAAGGAACAATGCAGAAAACGCGTGTTCAGCCTGAGATAAGGTGAGTTCCGGAACGCCAAACATAAAAATGTTGATAACTTTGGAAAAACACTTCAGACAGCTTAGATTTGATTTCCAACTACTAGTAAGACCCTTTCTGCTACAGTGGGAGGTTAAAATTTCATGTTCTGAAGCTTCCCTGCAAAGTTATGGCACAATGCAGAAAACGCGTTTTCAGCCTGACATAAGGTGGGTTCCGGAACGCCAAACATAAAAATGTTGATAACTTTGGAAAAACACTTTAGACAGCTTATATTTCATGTGCAACTACGAGAAAGACCCTTTCTGCTACAGTGGGAGATGAAAATTTCATGTTCTGAAGCTTCCCTGCAAAGTTATGGCACAATGCAGAAAACGCGTTTTCAGCCTGAGATAAGGTGGGTTCCGGAACGCCAAACATAAAAATGTAGATAACTTTCGAAAAACACTTCAGACAGATTAGATTTGATGTGCAACTATTAGAAAGACCCTGTTTGTCATAGTGGGAGTTGAAAATTTCATGTTCTGATGCTTCCCTGCAAAGTTAAGGAACAATGCAGAAAATGCGTTTTCAGCCTGAGATAACGAGGGTTCCGGAACACCAAACTTAAAAATGTTGATAACTTTGGAAAAACACTTCAGACAGCTTAGATTTGATGTGCAACTACTAGAAAGACCCTGTCTGTTATAGTGGGAGGTTAAAATTTCATGTTCTGAAGCTTCCCTGCAAAGTTATGGCACAATGCAGAAAAAGCGTTTTAAGCCCGAGATAAGGTGGGTTCCGGAACGCCAAACATAAAAATGTTGATAACTTTGGAAAAACACTTCAAACAGCTTAGATTTGATGTACAACGACTAGAAAGACCCTTTCTGCTATAGTGGGAGGTGAAAATTCGATGTTCTGAAGCTTCCCTGCAAAGTTATGGCACAATGCAGAAAAAGCGTTTTCAGCCCGAGATAAGGTCGTTTCTGGAACGCCAACCTAAAAAATGTTGATAGCTTTTAAAAAACACTTCAGACAACTTAGATTTGATGTGCAACTACTAGAAAGACCCTGTCTGTTATAGTGGGAGGTGAAAATTTCATGTTCTGAAGCTTCCCTGCAAAGTTATGGCACAATGCAGAAAACGCGTTTTCAGCCCGAGATATGGTCGTTTCCGTAACGCCAAACATAAAAATGTTGACAGCTTTCGAGAAACACTTCAGACAACTTATATTTGATGTGCAACTAGTCGAAAGACCCAGTCTGTTATAGTGGGAGTTGAAAATTTCATGTTCTGAAGCTTCTCTGCAAAGTTAAGGAACAATGCAGAAAACGCGTTTTCAGCCTGAGATAAGGTGAGTTCCGGAACGCCAAACATAAAAATGTTGATAACTTTGGAAAAACACTTCAGACAGCTTAGATTTGATGTGCAACTACTAGAAAGACCCTTTCTGCGATAGTGGGAGGTGAACATTTCATGTTCTGAAGCTTCCCTGCAAAGTTATGGCACAATGCAGAAAATACGTTTTCAGCCTGAGATAAGGTGGGTTCCGGAACGCCAAACGTAAAAATGTTGGTAACTTTGGAACAACACTTCAGACAGCTTAGATTTGATGTGCAACTACTAGAAAGACCCTTTCTGCTACAGTGGGAGGTGAAAATTTCAAGTTCTGAAGCTTCCCTGCAAAGTTATGGCACACAACAGAAAACGCGTTTTCAGCCTGAGATAAGGTGGGTTCCGGAACGCCAAACATAAAAATGTTGATAATTTTGGAAAAAGTATTCAGACAGCTTAGATTTGATGAGCAAATACTAGAAAAACCCTTTCTGCTATAGTGGGAGGTGAAAATTTCGTGATCTGAAGCTTCCCTGAGAAGTTATGGCACAATGCAGAAAATACGTTTTCAGCCAGAGATAAGGTCGATTCTGGAACGCCAAACATAAAAATGTTGATATCTTTGGAAAAACACTTCAGACAGCTTAGATTTGATGTGCAACTACTAGAAAGACCCTTTCTGCTATAGTGGGAGGTGAAAATTTCATGTTCGAAAGGTTCCCTGCAAAGTTATGGCACAATGCGTAAAACGTGTTTTAAGCCTGAGATAAGGTCGATTCCGGTACGCCAAACATAAAAATGTTGATAACTTTGGAAAAACACTTCAGACAGCTTAGATTTGATGTGCAACTACTGGAAAGACCCTTTCTGCTATAGTGTGAGGTGAACATTTCATGTTCTGAAGCTACCCTGAGAAGTTATGGCACAATGCACAAAACGAGTTTTCAGCCTGAGATAAGGTGGGTTCCGGAACGCCAAACGTAAAAATGTTGATAACTTTGGAACAACACTTCAAAAAGCTTAGATTTGATGTACAACGACTAGAAAGACCCTTTCTGCTATAGTGGGAGGTGAAACTTTCATGTTCTGAAGCTTTCCTTCAAAGTTATGGCACAATGCAAAAAACGCGTTTTCAGCATGAGACAAGGTGGGTTCCGCAACGCCAAACATAAAAATGTTGATAACTTCCGAAAATCACTTCAGACAGCTTAGATTTGATGTGCAACTACTAGAAAGACCCTTTCTGCTACAGTGGGAGGTTAAAATTTCATGTTCTGAAGCTTCCCTGCAAAGTTATGACACAATGCAGAAAACGCGTATTCAGCCTGAGGTAATGTGGGTTCCGGAGCGCCAAACGTAAAAATGTTGATAACTTTGGAAAAACACTTCAGACAGCTTAGATTTGATGTGCAACTACTGGAAAGACCCTTTCTGCTATAGTGTGAGGTGAACATTTCATGTTCTGAAGCTACCCTGAGAAGTTATGGCACAATGCACAAAACGAGTTTTCAGCCTGAGATAAGGTGGGTTCCGGAACGCCAAACGTAAAAATGTTGATAACTTTGGAACAACACTTCAAAAAGCTTAGATTTGATGTACAACGACTAGAAAGACCCTTTCTGCTATAGTGGGAGGTGAAAATTTCATGTTCTAAAGATTCCCAGCAAAGTTATGGCACAAAGCAGAAAACACGTTTTCAGCCAGAGATAAGGTGGGTTCCGGAACGCCAAACATAAAAATGTTGATAACTTTGGAAAAACACTTCAAATAGCTTAGATTTGATGTGTAACTACGAGAAAGACCCTTTCTGCTATAGTGGGAGGTGAAACTTTCATGTTCTGAAGCTTTCCTTCAAAGTTATGGCACAATGCAAAAAACGCGTTTTCAGCATGAGACAAGGTGGGTTCCGTAACGCCAAACATAAAAATGTTGATAACTTCCGAAAATCACTTCAGACAGCTTAGATTTGATGTGCAACTAATAGAAAGACCCTTTCTGCTACAGTGGGAGGTTAAAATTTCATGTTCTGAAGCTTCCCTGCAAAGTTATGACACAATGCAGAAAACGCGTATTCAGCCTGAGGTAATGTGGGTTCTGGAGCGCCAAACGTAAAAATGTTGATAACTTTGGAAAAACACTTCAGACAGCTTAGATTTGATGTGCAACGACTAGAAAGACCCTTTCTGCTATAGTGGGAGGTGAAAATTTGATGTTCTGAAGCTTCCCTGCAAAGTTATGGCACAATGCAGAAAAAGCGTTTTCAGCCCGAGATAAGGTGGGTTCCGGAACGCCAAACATAAAAATGTTGATAACTTTGGAAAAACACTTCACACAGCTTAGATTTGATGTACAACGACTAGAAAGACCCTTTCTGCTATAGTGGGAGGTGAAAATTTGATGTTCTGAAGCTTCCCTGCAAAGTTATGGCACAACGCAGAAAAAGCGTTTTCAGCCCGAGATAAGGTCGTTTCTGGAACGCCAACCTAAAAAATGTTGATAGCTTTTAAAAAACACTTCAGACAACTTAGATTTGATGTGCAACTACTAGAAAGACCCTGTCTGTTATAGTGGGACGTGAAAATTTCATGTTCTGAAGCTTCCCTGCAAAGTTAAGGCACAATGCAGAAAACGCGTTTTCAGCCAGAGATATGGTCGTTTCCGTAACGCCAAACATAAAAATGTTGATAGCTTTCGAGAAACACTTCAGACAACTTATATTTGATGTCCAACTACTAGAAAGACCCTTTCTGCGATAGTGGGAGGTGAATATTTCATGTTCTGAAGCTTCCCTGCAAAATTATGGCACTATGCAGAAAATACGTTTTCAGCCTGAGATAAGCCGAGTTCCGGAACGCCAAACATAAAAATGTTGATAACTTTGGAACAACACTTCAGACAGCTTAGATTTGATGTGCAACTACTAGAAAGACCCTTTTTGCTACAGTGGGAGGTTAAAATTTCATGTTCTGAAGCTTCCCTGCAAAGTTATGGCACAATGCAGAAAACGCGTTTTCAGCCTGAGATAAGCCGAGTTCCGGAACGCCAAACATAAAAATGTTGATAACTTTGGAAAAACACTTCAGACAACTTAGATTTGATGTGCAACTACGAGAAAGACCATTTCTGATATAGTGGGAGGTGAAAATTTCAAGTTCTGAAGCTTCCCTGCAAAGTTATGGCACACAACAGAAAACGCGTTTTCAGCCTGAGATAAGGTGGGTTCCGGAACGCCAAACATAAAAATGTTGATAATTTTGGAAAAAGTATTCAGACAGCTTAGATTTGATGAGCACATACTAGAAAAACCCTTTCTGCTATAGTGGGAGGTGAAAATTTCGTGATCTGAAGCTTCCCTGAGAAGTTGTGGCACAATGCAGAAAATACGTTTTCAGCCTGAGATAAGGTGGGTTCCGGAACGCCAAACGTAAAAATGTTGATAACTTTGGAACAACACTTCAGACAGCTTAGATTTGATGTGCAACTACTAGAAGGACCCTTTCTGTTATCGTGGGATGTGAAAATTCCATGTTCTGAAGCTCCCCAGAAAAGTAAAGGCACAATGCAGAAAACGCGTTTTCAGGCAGAGATAAGGTGGGTTCCGGAACGCCAAACATAAAAATGTTGATCACTTTGGAAAAACACTTCAGACAGCTTAGATTTGATGTGCAACTACAAGAAAGACCCTTTATGCTATTGTGGGAGGTTAAAATTTCATGTTCTAAAGATTCCCAGCAAAGTTATGGCACACAGCGTAAAACGCGTTTTAAGCCTGAGATAAGGTCGATTCCGGAACGCCAAACATAAAAATGTTGATAACTTTGGAAAAACACTTCAGACAGCTTAGATTTGATGTGCAACTACTAGAAAGACCCTTTCTGCTATAGTGGGAAGTGAACATTTCATGTTCTGAAGCTTCCCTGAGAAGTTAAGGCACAATGCAGAAAACGCGTTTTCAGCCTGAGATAAGGTGGGTTCCGAAACGCCAAACTTAAAAATGTTGATAACTTTGGAACAACATTTCAGACAGATTAGATTTGATGTGCAACTACTAGAAAGTCCCTTTCTGCTATAGTGGGAGGTGAAAATTTAATATTCTAAAGGTTCCCTGCAAAGTTATGCCACAATGCATAAAACGCGTTTTAAGCCTGAGAAAAGGTCGATTCCGGAACGCAAAACATAAAAATGTTGATAACTTTGGAAAAACACTTCAGACAGCTTAGATTTGATGTGCAACTACTAGAAAGACCCTTTCTGCTATAGTGGGATGTCAAAATTTCATGTTATGAAGCTTCCCTCGAAAGTTATGGGACAATGCAGAAAACGCATTTTCATGCTGAGATTAGGTCGATTCCGGAACGCCAAACATAAAAATGTTGATAACTTTGGAAAAAACATTTCAGACAGCTTAGATTTGATGTGCAACTACTAGAAAGACCCTTTCTGCTATAGTGGGAGGTGAAAATTTCATGTTCGGAAGCTTCCTGCAAAGTTATGGCACAATGCAGAAAACGCGTTTTCAGCCTGAGATAAGGTGGGTTCCGGAACGCCAAACATAAAAATGTTGATAACTTTCGAAAAACACTTCAGACAGCTTATATTTCATGTGCAACTACGAGAAATACCCTTTCTGCTATAGTGGGAGGTGAAAATTTCATGTTCTGAAGCTTCCCTGCAAAGTTATGGCACAATGCAGAAAAGGCGTTTTCAGCCTGAGATAAGGTGGGTTCCGAAACGCCAAACTTAAAAATGTTGATAACTTTGGAACAACATTTCAGACAGATTAGATTTGATGTGCAACTACTAGAAAGTCCCTTTCTGCTATAGTGGGAGGTGAAAATTTAATATTCTAAAGGTTCCCTGCAAAGTTATGCCACAATGCATAAAACGCGTTTTAAGCCTGAGAAAAGGTCGATTCCGGAACGCAAAACATAAAAATGTTGATAACTTTGGAAAAACACTTCAGACAGCTTAGATTTGATGTGCAACTACTAGAAAGACCCTTTCTGCTATAGTGGGATGTCAAAATTTCATGTTATGAAGCTTCCCTCGAAAGTTATGGGACAATGCAGAAAACGCATTTTCATGCTAAGATTAGGTCGATTCTGGAACGCCAAACATAAAAATGTTGATAACTTTGGAAAAAACATTTCAGACAGCTTAGATTTGATGTGCAACTACTAGAAAGACCCTTTCTGCTATAGTGGGAGGTGAAAATTTCATGTTCGGAAGCTTCCTGCAAAGTTATGGCACAATGCAGAAAACGCGTTTTCAGCCTGAGATAAGGTGGGTTCCGGAACGCCAAACATAAAAATGTTGATAACTTTCGAAAAACACTTCAGACAGCTTATATTTCATGTGCAACTACGAGAAATACCCTTTCTGCTATAGTGGGAGGTGAAAATTTCATGTTCTGAAGCTTCCCTGCAAAGTTGTGGCACAATGCAGAAAAGGCGTTTTCAGCCTGAGATAAGGTGGGTTCCGGAACACCAAACTTAAAAATGTTGATAACTTTCGAAAAACACTTCAGACAGATTAGATTTGATGTGCAACTATTAGAAAGACCCTGTTTGTCATAGTGGGAGTTGAAAATTTCATGTTCTGATGCTTCCCTGCAAAGTTAAGGAACAATGCAGAAAACGCGTTTTCAGCCTGAGATAAGGTGGGTTCCGGAACACCAAACTTAAAAATGTTGATAACTTTGGAAAAACACTTCAGACAGCTTAGATTTGATGTGCCACTAATAGAAAGACCCTTTTTGCAACAGTGGGAGGTTAAAATTTCATGTTCTGAAGCTTCCCTGCAAAGTTATGGCACAATGCAGAAAACGCCTTTTCAGCCTGAAAAAAGGTGGGTTCCGGAACGCCAAACATAAAAATGTTGATAACTTTGGGAAACCACTTCAGACAGCTTAGATTTGATGTGCAACTACTAGAAAGACCCTTTCTGCTATAGTGGGAGGTGAAAATTTCATGTTCTGAAGCTTCCTGCAAAGTTATGGCACAATGCAGAAAACGCGTTTTCAGCCTGAGATAAGGTGGGTTCCGGAACGCCAAACATAAAAATGTTGATAACTTTCGAAAAACACTTCAGACAGCTTATATTTCATGTGCAACTACGAGAAATACCCTTTCTGCTATAGTGGGAGGTGAAAATTTCATGTTCTGAAGCTTCACTGCAAAGTTATGGCACAATGCAGAAAAGGCGTTTTCAGCCTGAGATAAGGTGGGTTCCGGAACGCCAAACATAAAATTGTTGATAACTTTCGAAAAACACTTCAGACAGATTAGATTTGATGTGCAACTATTAGAAAGACCCTGTTTGTCATAGTGGGAGTTGAAAATTTCATGTTCTGAAGCTTCCCTGCAAAGTTATGGCACAATGCAGAAAACGCGTTTTCAGCCTGAGATAAGCCGAGTTCCGGAACGCCAAACATAAAAATGTTGATAACTTTGGGAAACCACTTCAGACAGCTTAGATTTGATGTGCAACTACAAGAAAGACCCTTTATGCTATTGTGGGAGGTTAAAATTTCATGTTCTAAAGATTCCCAGCAAAGTTATGGCACAAAGCAGAAAATGCGTTTTCAGCCAGAGATAAGGTGGGTACCGGAACGCCAAACATAAAAATGTTGATAACTTTGGAAAAAACATTTCAGACAGCTTAGATTTGATGTGCAACTACTCGAAAGACCCTTTCTGCTGTAGTGGGAGGTGAAAATTTCATGTTCTGAAGCTTCCTGCAAAGTTATGGCACAATGCAAAAAACGCGTTTTCAGCCTGAGATAAGGTGGGTTCCGGAACGCCAAACATAAAAATGTTGATAACTTTGGAAAAAACATTTCAGACAGCTTAGATTTAATGTGCAACTACTAGAAAGACCCTTTCTGCTATAGTGGGAAGTGAAAATTTCATGTTCTGAAGTTTCCCTGCAAAGTTATGGGACAATGCAGAAAACGCGTTTTCAGCCTGAGATAAGGTGGGTTCTGGAACGCCAAACATAAAAATGTTGATAACTTTGGAAAAAACATTTCAGAAAGCTTAGATTTGATGTACAACTACTAGAAAGACCCTTTCATCTATAGTGGGAGGTGAAAATTTCATGTTGTGAAGCTTCCTGCAAAGTTATGGCAAAATGCAGAAAACGCGTTTTCAGCCTGAGATAAGGTGGGTTCCGGAACTTCAAACATAAAAATGTTGATAACTTTGGAAAAACACTTCAGACAGCTTAGATTTAATTTCCAACTACTAGTAAGACCCTTTCTGCTACAGTGGGAGGTGAAAATTTCATGTTCTGAAGCTTCCCTGCAAAGTTATGGCACAATGCAGAAAACGCGTTTTCAGCCTGAGATAAGGTGGGTTCCGGAACGCCAAACATAAAAATGTTGATAACTTTGGAAAAACACTTCAGACAGATTAGATTTGATGTGCAACTATTAGAAAGACCCTGTTTGTCATAGTGGGAGTTGAAAATTTCATGTTCTGATGCTTCCCTGCAAAGTTAAGGAACAATGCAGAAAATGCGTTTTCAGCCTGAGATAAGGAGGGTTCCGGAACACCAAACTTAAAAATGTTGATAACTTTGGAAAAACACTTCAGACAGCTTAGATTTGATGTGCAACTACTAGAAAGACCCATTCTGCTACAGGTGGAGGTTAAAATTTCATGTTCTGATGCTTCCCTGCAAAGTTAAGGAACAATGCAGAAAATGCGTTTTCAGCCTGAGATAAGGAGGGTTCCGGAACACCAAACTTCAAAATGTTGATAACTTTCGAAAAACACTTCAGACAGCTTAGATTTGATGTGCAACTACAAGAAAGACCCTTTATGCTATTGTGGGAGGTTAAAATTTCATGTTCTAAAGATTCCCAGCAAAGTTATGGCACAAAGCAGAAAACACGTTTTCAGCCAGAGATAAGGTGGGTTCCGGAACGCCAAACATAAAAATGTTGATAACTTTGGAAAAACACTTCAAACAGCTTAGATTTGATGTACAACGACTAG
This sequence comes from Synchiropus splendidus, assembly GCF_027744825.2. Lineage (NCBI taxonomy): Eukaryota > Metazoa > Chordata > Actinopteri > Syngnathiformes > Callionymidae > Synchiropus > Synchiropus splendidus. Next base: position 40,641,089 of record NC_071335.1, read on the forward strand.
AAAGACCCTTTCTGCTATAGTGGGAGGTGAAAATTTCATGTTCTGAAGCTTCCCTCCAAAGTTATGGCACAATGCAGAAAACGCGTTTTCAGCCCGAGATATGGTCGTTTCCGTAACGCCAAACATAAAAATGTTGATAGCTTTCGAGAAACACTTCAAACAACTTATATTTGATGTGCAACTACTCAAAAGACCCAGTCTGTTATAGTGGGAGTTGAAAATTTCATGTTCTGAAGCTTCTCTGCAAAGTTAAGGAACAATGCAGAAAACGCGTTTTCAGCCTGAGATAAGGTGAGTTCCGGAACGCCAAACATAAAAATGTTGATAACTTTGGAACAACACTTCAGACAGCTTAGATTTGATGTGCAACTACTAGAAAGACCCTTTCTGCTACAGTGGGAGGTGAAAATTTCAAGTTCTGAAGCTTCCCTGCAAAGTTATGGCACACAACAGAAAACGCGTTTTCAGCCTGAGATAAGGTGGGTTCCGGAACGCCAAACATAAAAATGTTGATAATTTTGGAAAAAGTATTCAGACAGCTTAGATTTGATGAGCAAATACTAGAAAAACCCTTTCTGCTATAGTGGGAGGTGAAAATTTCGTGATCTTAAGCTTCCCTGAGAAGTTATGGCACAATGCAGAAAATACGTTTTCAGCCTGAGATAAGGTGGGTTCCGGAATGCCAAACGTAAAAATGTTGATAACTTTGGAACAACACTTCAGACAGCTTAGATTTGATGTGCAACTACTAGAAGGACCCTTTCTGTTATCGTGGGATGTGAAAATTCCATGTTCTGAAGCTCCCCAGAAAAGTAAAGGCACAATGCAGAAAACGCGTTTTCAGCCAGAGATAAGGTGGGTTCCGGAACGCCAAACATTAACATGTTGATAACTTTGGAAAAACACTTCAGACAACTTAGATGTGATGAGCAACTACGAGAAAGACCCTTTCTGCTATAGTGGGAGGTGAAAATTTCAAGTTCTGAAGCTTCCCTGCAAAGTTATGGCACACAACAGAAAACGCGTTTTCAGCCTCAGATAAGGTGGGTTCCGGAACGCCAAACATAAAAATGTTGATAACTTTGGAAAAACTATTCAGACAGCTTAGATTTGATGTGCAACTACTAGAAAGACCCTTTCTGCTATAGTGGGAGGTGAAAATTTCATGATCTGAAGCTTCCCTGAGAAGTTATGGCACAATGCACAAAACGGGTTTTCAGCCTGAGATAAGGTGGGTTCCGGAACGCCAAACGTAAAAATGTTGATAACTTTGGAACAACACTTCAGACAGCTTCGATTTGATGTGCAACTACTAGAAAGACCCTTTCTGCTATAGTGGGAGGTGAAAATTTCATGTTCTGAAGCTTCCCTGAGAAGTTATGGCACAATGCAGAAAACGCGTTTTCAGCCTGAGATAAGGTGGGTTCCGAAACGCCAAACGTAAAAATGTTGATAACTTTGGGACAACATTTCAGACAGCTTAGATTTGATGTGCAACTACTAGAAACACCCTTTCTGCTATAGTGGGAGGTGAACATTTCATGTTCTAAATGTTCCCTGCAAAGTTATGGCACAATGCGTAAAACGCGTTTTCAGCCTGAGATAAGGTGGGTTCCGGATCGCCAAACGTAAAAATGTTGATAACTTTGGAACAACACTTCAGAGAGCTTAGATTTGATGTGCAACTACTATAAAGACCCTTTCTGCAATAGTGGGAGGTCAAAATTTCATGTTCTGAAGCTTCCCTCCAAAGTTATGGCAAAATGCGTAAAACGCGTTTTCAGCCTCAGATAAGGTCGATTCTGGAACGCCAAACATGAAAATGTTGATAACTTTGGAAAAACACTTCAGACAGCTTAGATTTGACGTGCAACTACTAGAAAGACCCTTTCTGCTATAGTGTGAGGTGAAAATTTCATGTTCTGAAGCTACCCTGAGAAGTTATGGCACAATGCACAAAACGAGTTTTCAGCCTGAGATAAGGTGGGTTCCGGAACGCCAAACGTAAAAATGTTGATAACTTTGGAACAACACTTCAGACAGCTTAGATTTGATGTGCAACTACTAGAAAGACCCTTTCTGCTATAGTGGGAGGTGAAAATTTCATGTTCGAAAGGTTCCCTGCAAAGTTATGGCACAATGCGTAAAACGCGTTTTAAGCCTGAGATAAGGTCGATTCCGGTACGCCAAACATAAAAATGTTGATAACTTTGGAAAAACACTTCAGACAGCTTAGATTTGATGTGCAACTACTGGAAAGACCCTTTCTGCTATAGTGTGAGGTGAACATTTCATGTTCTGAAGCTACCCAGAGAAGTTATGGCACAATGCAAAAAACGCGTTTTCAGCATGAGACAAGGTGGGTTCCGGAACGCCAAACATAAAAATGTTGATAACTTCCGAAAAACACTTCAGACAGCTTAGATTTGATGTGCAACTACTAGAAAGACCCTTTCTGCTACAGTGGGACGTGAAAATTTCATGTTCTGAAGCTTCCCTGCAAAGTCATGACACAATGCAGAAAACGCGGATTCAGCCTGAGATAAGGTGGGTTCCGGAACGCCAAACATAAAAATGTTGATAACTTTGGAAAAACACTTCAAACAGCTTAGATTTGATGTACAACGACTAGAAAGACCCTTTCTGCTATAGTGGGAGGTGAAAATTTGATGTTCTGAAGCTTCCCTGCAAAGTTGAAAACGCGTTTTCAGCCCGAGATATGGTCGTTTCCGTAACGCCAAACATAAAAATGTTGATAGCTTTCGAGAAACACTTCAGACAACTTATATTTGATGTGCAACTACTCGAAAGACCCAGTCTGTTATAGTGGGAGTTGAAAATTTCATGTTCTGAAGCTTCTCTGCAAAGTTAAGGAACAATGCGGAAAACGCGTTTTCAGCCTGAGATAAGGTGAGTTCCGGAACGCCAAACATAAAAATGTTGATAACTTTGGAAAAACACTTCAGACAGCTTAGATTTGATGTGCAACTACTAGAAAGACCCTTTCTGCGATAGTGGGAGGTGAACATTTCATGTTCTGAAGCTTCCCTGCAAAGTTATGGCACAATGCAGAAAATACGTTTTCAGCCTGAGATAAGGTGGGTTCCGGAACGCCAAACGTAAAAATGTTGTTAACTTTGGAACAACACTTCAGACAGCTTAGATTTGATGTGCAACTACTAGAAAGACCATTTCTGCTACAGTGGGAGGTTAAAATTTCATGTTCTGAAGCTTCCCTGCAAAGTTATGGCACAATGCAGAAATCGCGTTTTCAGCCTGAGATAAGCCGAGTTCCGGAACGCCAAACATAAAAATGTTGATAACTTTGGAAAAACACTTCAGACAACTTAGATTTGATGTGCAACTACGAGAAAGACCCTTTCTGATATAGTGGGAGGTGAAAATTTCAAGTTCTGAAGCTTCCCTGCAAAGTTATGGCACACAACAGAAAACGCGTTTTCAGCCTGAGATAAGGTGGGTTCCGGAACGCCAAACACAAAAATGTTGATAATTTTGGAAAAAGTATTCAGACAGCTTAGATTTGATGAGCAAATACTAGAAAAACCCTTTCTGCTGTAGTGGGAGGTGAAAATTTCGTGATCTGAAGCTTCCCTGAGAAGTTATGGCACAATGCAGAAAATACGTTTTCAGCCTGAGATAAGGTGGGTTCCGGAACGCCAAACGTAAAAATGTTGATAACTTTGGAACAACACTTCAGACAGCTTAGATTTGATGTGCAACTACTAGAAGGACCCTTTCTGTTATCGTGGGATGTGAAAATTCCATGTTCTGAAGCTCCCCAGAAAAGTAAAGGCACAATGCAGAAAACGCGTTTTCAGCCAGAGATAAGGTGGGTTCCGGAACGCCAAACATAAACATGTTGATAACTTTGGAAAAACACTTCAGACAACTTAGATTTGATGAGCAACTACGAGAAAGACCCTTTCTGCTATAGTGGGAGGTGAAAATTTCAAGTTCTGAAGCTTCCCTGCAAAGTTATGGCACACAACAGAGAACGCGTTTTCAGCCTCAGATAAGGTGGGTTCCGGAACGCCAAGCATAAAAATGTTGATAACTTTGGAAAAACTATTCAGACAGCTTAGATTTGATGTGCAACTACTAGAAAGACCCTTTCTGCTAAGTGGGAGGTGAACATATCATGTTCTGAAGCTTCCCTGAGAAGTTATGGCACAATGCAGAAAACGCGATTTCAGCCTGAGATAAGGTGGGTTCCGAAACGCCAAACGTAAAAATGTTGATAACTTTGGGACAACATTTCAGACAGCTTAGATTTGATGTGCAACTACTAGAAAGACCCTTTCTGCTATAGTGGGAGGTGAACATTTCATGTTCTGAAGCTTCCCTGCAAAGTTATGGCGCAATGCAGAAAACGCGTTTTCAGCCTGAGATAAGGTGGGTTCCGGAACGCCAAACGTAAAAATGTTGATAACTTTGGAACAACACTTCAGAGAGCTTAGATTTGATGTGCAACTACTAGAAAGACCCTTTCTGCAATAGTGGGAGGTCAAAATTTCATGTTCTGAAGCTTCCCTGCAAAGTTATTGCAAAATGCGTAAAACGCGTTTTCAGCCTCAGATAAGGTCGATTCTGGAACGCCAAACATAAAAATGTTGATAACTCTGGAAAAACACTTCAGACAGCTTAGATTTGATGTGCAACTACTGGAAAGACCCTTTCTGCTATAGTGTGAGGTGAACATTTCATGTTCTGAAGCTACCCTGAGAAGTTATGGCACAATGCACAAAACGAGTTTTCAGCCTGAGATAAGGTGGGTTCCGGAACGCCAAACGTAAAAATGTTGATAACTTTGGAACAACACTTCAAAAAGCTTAGATTTGATGTACAACGACTAGAAAGACCCTTTCTGCTATAGTGGGAGGTGAAAATTTGATGTTCTGAAGCTTCCCTGCAAAGTTATGGCACAATGCAGAAAAAGCGTTTTCAGCCCGAGATAAGGTCGTTTCTGGAATGCCAACCTAAAAAATGTTGATAGCTTTTAAATAACACTTCAGACAACTTATATTTGATGTGCAACTACTCGAAAGACCCAGTCTGTTATAGTGGGAGTTGATAATTTCATGTTCGGAAGATTCTCTGCAAAGTTAAGGAACAATGCAGAAAACGCGTTTTCAGCCTGAGATAAGGTTGTTTCTGGAACGCCAAACATAAGAATGGTGTTAACTTTGGAAAAACACTTCAAACAGCTTAGATTTGATGTGCAACTACTAGAAATACCCTTTCTGATATAGTGGGAGGAGAAAATTTCATGTTCTGAAGTCGCCCTGCAAAGTTATGGCACAATGCAGAAAATGCGTTTTCAGCCTGAGATAAGGTGGGTTCCAGAACGCCAAAAATCAAAATGTTGATAACTTTGGAAAAACACTTCAGACATCTTAGATTTGATGTGCAACTACGAGAAAGACCCTTTCTGCTACAGTGGGAGGTGAAAATTTCATGTTCTGAAGCATCCCTGCAAAGTTATGCCACAATGCAGGAAACGCGTTTTCAGCCTGAGATAAGGTCGATTCCGGATCGCCAAAAATAAAAATGTTGATAACTTTGGAAAAACACTTCAGACAGCTTAGATTTGATGTGCAACTACTAGAAATACCCTTTCTGCTATAGTGGGAGGTGAAAATTTCATGTTCTAAGGCTTTCCTGCAAAGTTATGGCAAATTGCGCAAAACGCATATTCAGCCTGAGATAAGGTTGTTTCTGGAACGCCAAACATAAAAATGGTGTTTACTTTGGAAAAACACTTCAGACTACTTAGATTTGATGTGCAACTACTAGAAAGACCCTTTCTGCTATAGTGGGAGCTGAAAATTTCATGTTCTGAAGCTTCCCTGCAAAGTTATGGCACAATGCAGAAAACGCGTTTTCAGCCTCAGATAAGGTCGATTCCGGAACGCCAAACATCAAAATGTAGATAACTTTGGAAAAACACTTCAGACAGCTTAGATTTGATGTGCAAGTAGGAGAAAAACCCTTTCTGCTTTACTGGGCATTGAAAATTTCATGTTCTGAAGCTTTCCTGCAAATTTATGGCGCAATGCGTAAAACGCGTTTTCAGCCTGAGATAAGGTTGATTCAGGAACGCCAAACATAAAAATGTTTATAACTTTGGAAAAACACTTCAGACAGCTTAGATTTTATGTGCAACTACTAGAAAGACCCTTTCTGCTATAGTGGGATGTTGAAATGTCATGTTCTGAAGCTTCCCTGCAAAGTTATGGCACAATGCAGAAAACGCGTTTTCAGCATGAGACAAGGTCAATTACGGAACGCCAAACATAAAAATATGATAACTTTCAAAAAACACTTCAGACAGCTTAGATTTGATGTGCAACTACTAGAAAGACCCTTTCTGCTGTAGAGGGAGTTGAAAATTTCATGTTCTGAAGCTTCCCTGCAAAGTTATGGCACAATGCAGAAAACGTGTTTTCAGCCTGAGATAAGGTCGATTCAGGAACGCCAAATATAAAAATGTTGAAAACTATCGAAAAACACTTCAGACAGCTTAGATTTGATGTGCAAGTAGGAGAAAAACCCTTTCTGCTTTACTGGGCATTGAAAATTTCATGTTCTGAAGCTTTCCTGCAAATTTATGGCGCAATGCGTAAAACGCGTTTTCAGCCTGAGATAAGGTTGATTCAGGAACGCCAAACATAAAAATGTTTATAACTTTGGAAAAACACTTCAGACAGCTTAGATTTTATGTGCAACTACTAGAAAGACCGTTTCTGCTATTGTGGGAGGTGAAAATTTGATGTTCTGAAGCTTCCCTGCAAAGTTATATCACAATGCAGAAAACGCGTTTTCAGCCAGAGATAAGGTCGATTCTGGAATGCCAAACATAAAAAATGTTGATAACTTTGGAAAAACACATCAGACAGCTTAGATTTGACGTGCAACTACTCGAAAAACCCTTTCTGCTATAGTCGGAGTTGAAAATTTCATGTTCTGAAGCTTCCCTGCAAAGTTATGGCACAATGCAGAAAACGCGTTTTCAGCCTGAGATAAGGTGGGTTCCAGAACGCCAAACAAAAAAATATGATAACTTTGGAAAAACACTTCAGACAGCTTAGATTTGATGTGCAACTACGAGAAAGACCCTTTCTGCTATAGTGGGAGGTGAAAATGTAATGTTCTGAAGCTTTATGCAAAGTTATGGCACAATGCGTAAAACGCGTTTTCAGATTGAGATAAAGTCGATTCCGGAACGCCAAACATAAAAATGTTGATAACTTTGGAAAAACACTTCAGACAGCTTAGATTTGATTTGCAATTTCTAGATAGACCCTTTCTGCCATTGTGGGAGGTGAAAATTTCATGTTCTGAAGCTTCACGGCAAAGTTATTGAAAAATGCGTAAAACGCGTATTCAGCCTGAGATAAGGTCGATTCAGGAACGTCAAACATAAAAAAGTTGATAACTTTTGAAATACACTTCAGACCGCTTACATTTGATGTGCAACTACTAGAAAGACCCTTTCTGCTATAGTGGGAGGTGAAAATTTCATGTTCTGAAGCTTCCCTGCAAAGGTATCGCACAATGCAGAAAACGCGTTTTCAGCCTGAGATAAGATGGGTTCCGGAACGCCAAACATAAAAATGTTGATAAGTTTGGAAAAACACTTCAGACCTCTTAGCTTTAATGTGCAACTACTAGAAAGACCCTTTCTGCTATAGTGGGATGTGGAAATTTCATGTTCTGAAGCTTCCCTGCAAAGCTATGGCACAATGCAGAAAACACGTTTTCAGCCTGAGATAAGTTCGATTCCGGAACGCCAAACATAAAAATGTAGATAACTTTGGAAAAACACTTCAGACAGCTTAGATTTGATGTACACCTACTAGAAAGACCTTTTCTGCTATAGCGCAATTTTAAAATTTCATGTTCTGAAGCTTCCTTGCAAAGTTATGGCACAATGCAGAAAACGCGTTTTCAGCCTGAGATAACGTGGGTTCCGGAACGCCAAACATAAAAATGTTGATAACTTTGGAAAAACACTTCCGACAGCTTAGATTTTTTTGTGCAACTACTAGAAAGACCTTTTCTGCTATAGTGGAAGTTTAAAATGTCATGTTCTGATGCATCCCTGCAAAGTTATGGCACAATGAAGAAAACGGGTGTTCAGCCTGAGATAAGGTTGATTCCGGAACCCCAAACATAAAAATGTTGATAACTTTGGAAAGCCACTTCAGACAGCTTGGATTTGATGTGCAACTACTAGAACGACCCTTTCTACTACAGCGGCAGGTGAAAATTTCATGTTCTTTGGCATCCCTGCAAAGTTATGGCACAATGCAAAAAACACGTTTTCAGACTGAGATAAGGTGGGTTCCAGAACGCCAAACATAAAAATGTTGATAACTTTGGAAAAACATTTCAGACAGCTTAGATTCGATGTGCAACTACTAGAAAGACCCTTTCTATTATAGCGGGAGGTGAAAATTTCATGTTCTGAAACTTCCCTGCAAAGTTAGGGCACAAAGCAGAAAACACATTTTCAGACTGAGATAAGGTGGGTTCCAGATCGCCAAACATAAAAATGTTGAAAACTTTGGAAAAAACATTTCAGACAGCTTTATATTTGATGTGCAACTACTTGAAAGACCCTTTCTGCTATAGTGGGAGGTGAACATTTCATGTTCTGAAGCTTTATGCAAAGTTATGGCACAATGCGTAAAACGCGATTTCAGCCTGAGATAAGGTCAATTCCGGAACGCCAAACATTAAAATGTTGATAACTTTGGAAAAACACTTCAGACAGCTTAGATTTGATGTACAACTACTAGAAAGGCCTTTTCTGCTATCGCGCAAGTTTAAAATTTCATGTTCTGAAGCTTCCCTGCAAAGTTATGGCACAATGCAGAAAACGCGTTTTCAGCCTGAGATGAGGTCGATTCCGGTACGCCAAACATAAAAATGTTGATAACTTTGGGAAAACACCTCAGACTGCTTAGATTTGATGTGCAACTACTAGAAAGACCCTTTCTGATAAAGAGGGTGGTGAAAATTCGATGTTCTGAAGCTTCCCTCCAAAGTTATGGCACAATGCGTAAAACGCATTTTCAGCCTGAGAAAAGGTCGATTCCGGAACGCCAAACATAAAAATGTTGATAACTTTGGATAAACACTTCAGACAGAGTAGCTTTGATGTGCAACTACGAGAAAGACCCTTTCTGCTATAGTAGGAGGTGAAAATTTCATGTTCCGAAGCTTCCCTGCAAAGTCATGGCACAATTCCGAAAACGCGTTTTCAGCCTGAGATAAGGTCGATTCAGGAACGCCAAACATAAAAAATATGATAACTTTTGAAATACACTTCAGACAGCTTAGATTTGATGTGCAAGTACTAGAAAGACCATTTCTGCTATAATGGGAGGTGAAAATTTCATGTTCTGAAGCATCGCTGCAAAGTTATGCCACAATGCAGGAAACGCGTTTTCAGCCTGAGATAAGGTCGATTCCGGAAAGCCAAACATAAAAATATTGATAACTTTGGAAAAACACTTCAGACAGCTTAGATTTGATGTGCAACTACTAGAAAGACCCTTTCTGCTATAGTGGGATTTGAAAATTTCATGTTCAGAAGCTTCCCTGCAAAGTTATGGCAGAATGCGTAAATCGCGTTATCAGCCTGAGATAAGGTCGATTCCGGAACGCCAAACATAAAAATGTTGATAACTTTCGAACAACACTTCAAACAGCTTAGATTTGATGTGCAACTACTAGAAAGACCCTTTCTGCTATAGTGGGATGTTGAAATGTCATGTTCTGAAGCTTCCCTGCAAAGTTATGGCACAATGCAGAAAACGCGTTTTCAGCCTGAAATTAGGTGGGTTCCAGAACGCCAAACATAAAAATGTTGATAACTTTGGAAAAACACTTCAGACAGCTTAGATTTGATGTGCAACTACTAGAAAGACCCTTTCTGCTATAGTGGGAGTTGAAAATTTCATGTTCTGAAGCTTTCCTGCAAAGTTATGGCAAAATATGTAAAACGCATTTTCAGCCTGAGATAAGGTTGTTTCTGGAACGCCAAACATAAGCTTCCCTGCAAAGTTATGGCACAATGCAGAAAAAGCGTTTTCAGCCTGAGATAAGGTGGGTTCCAGAACGCCAAACATAAAAATGTTGATAACTTTGGAAAAACACTACAGACAGCTTAGATTTGATGTGCAACTACTAGAAAGACCCTTTCTGCTATAGTTGGAGGTGAAAATTTCATGTTCTGAAGTTTCCCTGCAAAGTTATGGCACAATGCAGAAAACACGTTTTCAGTCTGAGATAAGGTTGATTCCGAAACTCAAACATAAGAATGTTGATAACTTTGGAAAAACACTTCAGACAACTTAGATTTTATGTGCAACTACTAGAAAGACCCTTTCTGCTATAGTGGGATGTTAAAATTTCATCTTCTGAAGCTTCCCTGCAAAGTTATGGCAAAATATGTAAAACGCGTTTTCAGGCTGAGATAAGGTGGGTTCCGGAACGCCACACATAAAAATGTTGATAACTTTGGAAAAACACATCAGACAGCTTAGATTTGATGTGCAACTCCTCGAAAGACACTTTCTGCTATAGTGGGAGGCGAACATTTCATGTTCTGAAGCATCCCTGCAAAGTTATGCAACAATGCAGGAAACGCGTTTTCAGCCTGAGATTAGGTGGGTTCCAGAACGCCAAAATTAAAAATGTTGATAACTTTGGAAAAACACTTCAGACAGCTTAGATTTGATGTGCAACTACTAGAAAGACCCTTTTAGCTACAGTGGGAGGTGAAAATTTCATGTTCTGAAGCTTCCCTGCAAAGTTATGCCACAATGCAGGAAATGCGTTTTCAGCCTGAGATAAGGTCGATTCCGAAACGCCAAACATAAAAATATTGATAACTTTGGAAAAACACTTCAGACAGCTTAGATTTGATGTGCAACTACTAGAAAGACCCTTTCTGCTATAGTGGGAGGTGAAAATGTCATGTTCTGAAGCTTCCCTGCAAAGTTACGGCACAATGCAGAAAACGCGTTTTCATCCTGAGATAAGGTCGATTCCGGAATGCCAAACATAAAAATTTTGATAAATTTGGAAAAACACTTCAGACAGCTTAGATTTGATGTGCAACTACTAGAAAGACCCATTCTGCTATAGTGGGAGTTGAAAATGTCATGTTCTGAAACTTCCCTGCAAAGTTATGGCACATTGCAGAAAACGCATTTTCAGCATGAGATAAGGTCGATTCAGGAACGCCAAATATAAAAATGTTGAAAACTTTCAAAAAACACTTCAGACAGCTAAGATTTGATGTGCAAGTACGAGAAAGACCCTTTCTGCTATAATGGGAATTGAAAATTTCATGTTCTGAAGCTTTCCTCCAAAGTTATGCCACATTGCAGAAAACGCGCTCACAGCCTGAGATAAGGTGGGTTCCGGAACGCCAAACATAAAAATGTTGATAACTTTGGAAAAACACTTCAGACAGCTTAGATTTGATATGCAACTACTAGAAAAACCCTTTCTGCTATAGTGGGAGGTGAAAATTTGATGTTCTCAACCTTCCCGGCAAAGTTATGAAACAATGTGTAAAAGGCGTTTTCAGCCTGAGATAAGGTCGATTCCGGAACGCCAAACATAAAAATGTTAATAACTTCGGAAAAACACGTCAGTCAGCTTAGATTTGATGTGTAACTATTAGAAATACCCTTTCTGATATAGTGGGAGGTGAAAATTTCATGTTCTGAAGATTCCCTGCAAAGTTATGGCACAGTGCAGAAAACGCGTTTTCAGCCTGAGATTAGGTGGGTTCCAGAACGCCAAACATAAAAATGTTGATAACTTTGGAAAAACACTTCAGACAGCTTAGATTTGATGTGCAACTACTAGAAAGACCCTTTCTGCTACAGTGGGAGGTGAAAATTTCATGTTCTGAAGCATCCCTGCAAAGTTATGCCACAATGCAGGAAACGCGTTTTCAGCCTGAGATAAGGTCGATTCCGGAAAGCCAAACATAAAAATATTGATAACTTTGGAAAAACACTTCAGACAAGCTTAGATTTGATGTGCAACTACTAGAAAGACCCTTTCTGCTATAGTGGGAGTTGAAAATTTCATGTTCTGAAGCTTTCCTCCAAAGTTATGCCACATTGCAGAAAACGCGCTCACAGCCTGAGATAAGGTGGGTTCCGGAACGCCAAACATAAAAATGTTGATAACTTTGGAAAAACACTTCAGACAGCTTAGATTTGATATGCAACTACTAGAAAAACCCTTTCTGCTATAGTGGGAGTTGAAAATTTCATGTTCTGAAGCTTTCCTGCAAAGTTATGGCACAATGCGTAAAACGCGTTTTCAGCCTGAGATAAGGTTGATTCCGGATCGCCAAACATAAGAATGTTGATAACTTTGGAAAAACACTTCAGACAGCTTAGATTTGATGTGCAACTACTAGAAAGACCCTTTCTGCTATAGTGGGATGTCAAAATTTCATGTTGTGAAGCTTCCCTGCAAAGTTATGGCAAAATATGTAAAACGCATTTTCAGCCTGAGAAAAGGTTGTTTCTGGAACGCCAAACATAAGCTTCCCTGCAAAGTTATGGCACAATGCAGAAAACGCGTTTTCAGCCTGAAAAAAGGTGGGTTCCAGAACGCCAAACATAAAAATGTTGATAACTTTGGAAAAACACTTCAGACAGCTTAGATTTGATGTGCAACTCCTCGAAAGACCCTATCTGCTATAGTGGGAGGCGAACATGTCATGTTCTGAAGCATCCCTGCAAAGTTATGCAACAATGCAGGAAACGCGTTTTCAGCCTGAGATTAGGTCGATTCCGGAACGCCAAACATAAAAACATTGATAACTTTGGAAAAACACTACAGACAGCTTAGATTTGATGTGAAACTACTAGAAAGACCCTTTCTGCTATAGTTGGAGGTGAAAATTTCATGTTCTGAAGTTTCCCTGCAAAGTTATGGCACAATGCAGAAAACACGTTTTCAGTCTGAGATAAGGTTGATTCCGGAACGCCAAACATAAGAATGTTGATAACTTTGGAAAAACACTTCAGACAACTTAGATTTTATGTGCAACTACTAGAAAGACCCTTTCTGCTATAGCGGGATGTTAAAATTTCATCTTCTGAAGCTTCCCTGCAAAGTTATGGCAAAATATATAAAACGCGTTTTCAGGCTGAGATAAGGTGGGTTCCGGAACGCCACACATAAAAATGTTGATAACTTTGGAAAAATACTTCAGACAGCTTAGATTTGATGTGCAACTACTAGAAAGACACTTTCTGCTATAGTGGGAGGTGAAAATTTCATGTTCTGAAGCTTCCCTGCAAAGTTATGGCACAATGCAGAAAACGCGTTTTCAGCCTGAGATAAGGTGGGTTCCAGAACGCCAAACATAAAAATGTTGATAACTTTGGAAAAACACTTCAGACAGCTTAGATTTGATGTGCAACTCCTCGAAAGACCCTATCTGCTATAGTGGGAGGTGAACATTTCATGTTGTGAAGCATCCCTGCAAAGTTATGCAACAATGCAGGAAACGCGTTTTCAGCCCGAGATTAGGTGGGTTCCAGAACGCCAAACATAAAAATGTTGATAACTTTGGAAAAACACTTCAGACAGCTTAGATTTGATGTGCAACTACTAGAAAGACCCTTTTAGCTACAGTGGGAGGTGAAAATTTCATGTTCTGAAGCTTCCCTGCAAAGTTATGCCACAATGTAGGAAATGCGTTTTCAGCCTGAGATAAGGTCGATTCCGAAACGCCAAACATAAAAATATTGATAACTTTGGAAAAACACTTCAGACAGCTTAGATTTGATGTGCAACTACTAGAAAGACCCTTTCTGCCATGGTGGGATGTTAAAATTTCATGTTCTGAAGCTTCCCTGCAAAGTTATGGCAAAATATGTAAAACACGTTTTCAGGCTGAGATAAGGTGGGTTCCGGAACGCCAAACATAAAAATGTTGATAACTTCAGAAAAACACTTCAAGACAGCTTAGATTTTATGTGCAACTTCTCGAATGACCTTTTCTGCTATAGTGGGAAGTTAAAATTTCATGTTCTGAAGCTTCCCTGCAAAGTTATGGCACAATGCAGAAAATGCGTTTTCATCCGGAGATAAGTTCGCTTCCGAAACGCCAAAAATAAAAATGTTGATAACTTTGGAAAAACACTTTCGACAGTTTAGATTTGATGTGCCACTACTAGAAGGACCCTTTCTGCTATAGTGGGAGGTTAAAATTTCATCTTCTGAAGCTTCCCTGCAAAGTTATGGCACAGTACGTAAAACGCGTTTTCAGCCTGAGATAAGATTGATTTCAGAACGCCAAACATAAAAATGTTCAGAACTTTGGAAAAACACTTCAGACTGCTAAGATTTGATGTGCAACTACTAGAAATACCCTTTCTGCTATAGTGGGAAGAGAAAATTTCATGTTCTGAAGTCTCCCGGCAAAGTTACGGCACAATGCAGAAAACGCGTTTTCAGCCTGAGATAAGGTGGGTTACAGAACGCCAAACATAAAAATGTTGATAACTTTGGAAAAACACTTCAGACAGCTTAGATTTGATGTGCAACTACTAGAAAGACCCTTTCTGCTATAGTCGGAGGTGAAAATTTCATGTTCTGAAGCTTCCCTGCAAAGTTATGGCACAGTACGTAAAACGCGTTTTCAGCCTGAGATAAGATTGATTTCAGAACGCCAAACATAAAAAGGTTCAGAACTTTGGAAAAACACTTCAGACTGCTAAGATTTGATGTGCAACTACTAGAAATACCCTTTCTGCTATAGTGGGAAGAGAAAATTTCATGTTCTGAAGTCTCCCTGCAAAGTTACGGCACAATGCAGAAAACGCGTTTTCAGCCTGAGATAAGGTGGGTTACAGAACGCCAAACATGAAAATGTTGATAACTTTGGAAAAACACATCAGACAGCTTAGATTTGATGTGCAACAACAAGACAGACCCTTTCTGCAATAGTGGGAGGTTAAAATTTCATATTCTGAAGTTTCCTGCAAAGTTATGGCACAATGCGTAAAACGCGTTTTCAGCCTGAGATAAGGTCGATTCCGGAACGCCAAACATGAAAATGTTGATAACTTTGGAAAAACACATCAGACAGCTTAGATTTGATGTGCAACAACAAGACAGACCCTTTCTGCAATAGTGGGAGGTTAAAATTTCATATTCTGAAGTTTCCTGCAAAGTTATGGCACAATGCAGAAAACGCGTTTTCAGCTTGAGATAAGGTGGGTTCCCGAACGCCAAACATAAAAATGTTGAAAAGTTTGGAAAAACACTTCAGACAGCTTAGATTTGATGTGCAACTACCAGAAAGACCTTTTCTGCAATGGTGGAAGTTTAAAATTTCATGTTCTGAAGCTTCCTTGCAAAGTTATGGCACAATGCGGAAAACACGTTTTCAGCCTGAGATAAAGTCGATTCCGGAACGCCAAACATAAAAATGTTGATAACTTTGGAAAAACACTTCAGACAGCTTAGAATTCACGTGAAACTACTAGAAAGACCCTTTCTGCTATAGAGGGAGGTGAAAATTTCATGTTCTGAAGCTTTATGCAAAGTTGTGGCACAATGCGTAAAACGCGTTTTCAGCCTGAGATAAGGTCGATTCCGGAACGCCAAACATAAAAGTTTTGATAACTTTGGAAAAACACTTCAGACAGCTTACATTTGATTTGCAACTACTAGAAAGACCCTTTCTGCCATTGTGGGAGGTGAAAATTTCATGTTCTGAAGCTTCACGGCAAAGTTATGGAACAATGCGTGAAACACGTTTTCAGCCTGAGATAAGATGGGTTTCGGAACGCCAAGCATAAAAATGTTGATAAGTTTGGAAAAACACTTCAGACAGCTTAGCTTTAATGTGCAACTACTAGAAAGACCCTTTCTGCTATAGTGGGATGTGAAAATTTCATGTTCTGAAGCTTCCCTGCAAAGTTATGGCACAATGCAGAAAACACGTTTTCAGCCTGAGATAAGTTCGATTCCGAAACGCCAAACATAAAAATGTAGATAACTTTGGAAAAACACTTCAGACAGCTTAGATTTGTTGTGCAACTACTAGAAAGACCCTTTCTGCTATAGTGGGAGGTGAAAATTTTATGTTCTGAAGCTTCCCTGCAAAGTTATAGCACAATTCAGAAAACGCGTTTTCAGCCGGAGATAAGGTCGATTCCGGAACGCCAAACATAAAAATGTTGATAACTTTGGAAAAACACTTCAGACAGCTTAGATTTGATGTGCAACTACTAGAAAGACCCTTTCTGCTATAGTGGGAGGTGAAAATTTCATGTTCTGAAGCTTCCCTGCAAAGTTATGGCACAATGCAGAAAACACGTTTTCAGCCTGAGATAAGGTCGATTCTGCAACGCCAAACATAAAAATGGTGATAACTTTGGAAAAACACTTCATACAGTTTAAATTTGATGTGCAACTACCAGAAAGATCCTTTCTGCCATAGTGGGAGGTGAAAATTCCATGTTCTGAAGCTTCCCTGCAAAGTTATGGCACAATGCAGAAAACGCGTTTTCAGCCTAAGATAAGGTCGATTCCGGAACGCTTAACATAGAAATGTTGATAACTTCTGATAAACACTTCAGACCGCTTAGATTTGATGTGCAACTACTAGAAAGACCCTTTCTGATATACTGGGAGGTGAAAATTTCATGTTCTGAAGCTTCCCTGCAAAGTTATGGCACAATGCGTAAAACGCGTTTTCAGCCTGAGATAAGGTCGATTCCGGAACGCCAAACATAAAAATGTTGATAACGATGGAAAAACAACTCAGACAGCTTACATTTGATGTGCAACTACTAGAAATATCCTTTCTGCCATAGTGGGAGGTGAAAATTTCATGTTCTCAAGCTTCCCTGCAAAGTTATGGCACAATGTAGAAAACACGTTTTCAGCCTGAGATCAGGTGGGTTCCGGAACGCCACACATAAAAATGTTGCTAACTTTGGAAAAACACTTCAGACAGCTGAGATTTGATGAACAACTACTAGTAAGACCCATTCTGCTATAGTGGGAGGTGAAAATTTCATGTTCTGAAGCTTCCCTGCAAAGTTATGGTTCAATGCAGAAAACGCGTTTTCAGCCTGAGATAAGGTGGGCTCCGGAATGCCAAACATAAAAATGTTGATAACTTAGAAAAAACACTTCAGACAGCTTAGATTTGATGTGCAACTACGAGAAAGACCCTTTCTGCTATAGAGGAGGTGAACATTTCATGTTCTGAAGCTTCCCAGCAAAGTTATGGCACAATGCAGAAAACGCGTTTTCAGCCTGAGATAAGGTGGGTTCCAAAACTCCAAACGTAAAAATGTTGATAACTTTCGAAAAACACTTCAGACAGCTTAGATTTGATGTGCAACTACTAGAAAGACCCTTTCTGCTATAGTGGGATGTGAAAATTTCATGTTCTGAAGCTTCCCTGCAAAGTTATGGCTCAATGCAGAAAACGCGTTTTCAGCCTGAGATAAGGTGGGTTCCGGAATGCCAAACATAAAAATGTTAATAACTTTGAAAAAACACTTCAGACAGCTGAGATTTGATGTGCAACTACTAGAAAGACCCTTTCTGCTATAGCGGGAGGTTAAAATTTCATGTTCTGAATCTTCCCCGCAAAGTTATGGCACAATGCAGAAAACACGTTTTCAGCCTGAGATAAGGTGGGTTCCGGAATGCCAAACATAAAAATGTTGATAACCTTGGAAAAACACTACAGACAGCTTAGATTTGATGTGCAACTACTAGAAAGACCCTTTCTGCTATAGTGGGAGGTTAAAATTTCATGTTCTGAAGCTTCCCTGCAAAGTTATGGCACAATGCAGAAAACGCGTTTTCAGCCTGAGATAATGTCGATTCCGGAACGCCAAACAAAAATAAGTTGATAACTTTGGAAAAACACTTCAGTACGTTTAGATTTGATGTGCATCGACTAGAAAGACCCTTCCTGCTATAGTGGGTGCTGAAAAGTTCATGTTCTGAAGCTTTATGCAAAGTCATGGCACAATGCGTAAAACGCGTTTTCAGCCTGAGATAAGGTCGATTCCGGAACGCCAAACATAAAAATGTTGATAACTTTGAAAAAACACTTCAGACAGCTGAGATTTGATGTGCAACTACTAGAAAGACCCTTTCTGCTATAGCGGGAGGTTAAAATTTCATGTTCTGAATCTTCCCCGCAAAGTTATGGCACAATGCAGAAAACACGTTTTCAGCCTGAGATAAGGTGGGTTCCGGAATGCCAAACATAAAAATGTTGATAACCTTGGAAAAACACTACAGACAGCTTAGATTTGATGTGCAACTACTAGAAAGACCCTTTCTGCTATAGTGGGAGGTTAAAATTTCATGTTCTGAAGCTTCCCTGCAAAGTTATGGCACAATGCAGAAAACGCGTTTTCAGCCTGAGATAATGTCGATTCCGGAACGCCAAACATAAATAAGTTGATAACTTTGGAAAAACACTTCAGTACGTTTAGATTTGATGTGCATCTACTAGAAAGACCCTTTCTGCTAGAGTGGGTGCTGATAATTTCATGTTCTGAAGCTTTATGCAAAGTCATGGCACAATGCGTAAAACGCGTTTTCAGCCTGAGATAAGGTCGATTCCGGAACGCCAAACATAAAAATGTTGATAACTTTGGAAAAACACTTCAGACAGCTAAGATTTGATGGGAAACTACTAGAAAGACCCTTTCTGCTATAGAGTGAGGTGAAATTTTCATGTTCCAAAGCTTCCCTGCAAAGTTATGGCACAATGCAGAAAACGCGTTTTCAGCCTGAGATAAGGTCGATTCCGGAAAGCCAAACATAAAAATGTTGATAACTTTGGAAAAACACTTCAGAAAGCTTAGATTAGATGTGCAACTACTAGAAAGTACTTTTCTGGTATAGTGGTAGGTCAAAATTTCTTGTTCTGAAGCTTCCCAGCAAAGCTGTGGCACAATGCAGAAAACGCGTTTTCAGCCTGAGATAAGGTCGATTCCGGAACGCCAAACGTAAAAATGTTGACAACTTTGGAAAAGTACTTCAGACAGCTTAGATTTGATGTGCAACTACTAGAAAGGCCCTTTCTGCTATAGTGGGAAGTGAAAATTTCATGTTCTGATGCTCGCCTGCAAAGTTATGGCACATTGGGTCAAACGCGTTTTCAGCCTGAGATAAGGTCGATTCCGGAACGCCAAACATAAAAATGTTGGTAACTTTGGAAAATCACTTCTGACAGCTTAGATTTAATCTCCAACTACGAGAAAGACCCTTTCTGATATAGTGGGAGGTGAAAATGTCATGTTCTGAAGCTTCCCTGCAAAGTTATGGGACAATGCGAAAAATGCGTTTTCAGCCTGAGATAAGGTCGATTCCGGAACGCCAAACATAAAAATGTTGATAACTTAGCAAAAACACATCAGACAGCATAGATTTGATATGCAACTGCTTGAAAGACCCTTTCTGCTATAGTGGGACGTGAAATTTTCATGTTCTGAAGCTTCCCTGCGAAGTTATTGCTCAATGCAGAAAACGCATTTTCAAACTGAGATAAGGTCGATTCCAGAACGCCAAACATAAAAATGTTGATAACTTTGGAAAAACACTTCAGACAGCTTAGATTTGAAGTGCATCTACTAGAAAGACCCGTTCTGCTATCGTGGGAGGTGAAAATTTCATGTTCTGAAGCTTCCCTGCAAAGGTATTGCACAACGCAGAAAACCCGATTCCAAACTGAGATTAGGTCGATTCAGGAACGCCAAACATAAAAATGTTGATAACTTAGGAAAAACACTTCAGACAGCTTTTATTTGATGTGCAACGACTAGAAAGACCCTTTCTCCTGATGTGGGAGGTGAAAATTTTATGTTCTGAAGCTTCCCTGCAAAGTTATGGCACAATGCAGAAAATACGTTTTCAGAATGAGATAAGGTGATTTCCGGAACGCCAAAAGTAAAAATGTTGATAACTTTGGAAAAACACTTCAGACAGCTTAGATTTGATGTGCAACTACTAGAAAGACCCTTTCTGCTTTAGTGGGATGTGAAAATTTCATGTTCTGAAGCTTTATGCAAAGTTATGGCACAATGTGTAAAACACGTTTTCAGCCTGAGATACGGTCGATTCCGGAACGGCAAACATAAAAATCTAGATAACTTAGGAAAAACACTTCAGACAGCTGAGATTTGATGTGTTACTACTAGAAAAATCCTTTCTGATATAGTGGGAGGTGAAAAGTCAATGTTCTGAAGCTTCCCTGCAAAGTTATGGCACAATGTAGGAAACGCGTTTTCAGCCTGAGATAAGGTGGATTCCGAAAAGGCAAACATAAAAATGTTGATAACTTGGGAAAAACACTTCAGACAGCTTAGATTTGATGTGCAACTACTAGAAAGACCATTTCTGCTATAGTGGGAGGTGAAATTTTCATGTTCTGAAGCTTCCCTGCAAGGTTATGGCACAATGCGTAAAACGCGTTTTAAGCCTGAGACAAGGTCGATTCCGGAACGCCAAACATGAAAATTTTGATAACTTTGGAAAAACAATTCAGACAGCTTAAATTTGATGTGCAACTACCAAAAAGACCCTTTCTGATATAGTGGGAGGTGAAAATTCCATGTTCTGAAGCTTCCCTGCAAAGTTATGGCACAATGTAGGAAACGCGTTTTCAGCCTGAGATAAGGTGGATTCCGAAAAGGCAAACATAAAAATGTTGATAACTTTGGAAAAACACTTCAGACAGCTTAGATTTGATGTGCAACTACTAGAAAGACCATTTCTGCTTTAGTGGGAGGTGAAATTTTCATGTTCTGAAGCTTCCCTGCAAAGTCATGGCAAAATGCGTAAAACGCGTTTTCAGCCTGAGATAAGGTCGATTCCGGAACGCCAAACATAAAAATGTTGATAACTTTTGAAAAACACTTCAGACAGCTTAGATTTGATGTGCATCGACTAGAAAGACCTTTTCTGCTATGGTGGGAGGTGAAAGTTTTATGTTCTGAAGCTTTCCTGCTAAGTTATAGCACAATGCAGAAAACGCGTTTTCAAACTGAGATTAGGTCGATTCCGGAACGCCAAACATAAAAATGTTGATAACTTTGGAAAAACACTTCAGACAGCTTAGATCTGATGTGCAACTACTAGAAAGATCCTTTCTGCTATAGTGGGAGGTGAAATTTTCATGTTCTGAAGCTTCCCTGCAAAGTTATGGTAAAATGCGTAAAACGCGATTTCAGCCTGAGATAAGGTCGATTCCGGAACGCCAAACATAAAAATGTTGATAACGTAGGAAAAACACTTCAGACAGCTTTTATTTAATGTGCAACGACTAGAAAGACCCTTTCTCCTGATGTGGTAGGTGAACATTTTATGTTCTGAAGCTTCCCTGCAAAGTTATGGCACAATGCAGAAAATACGTTTTCAGAATGAGATAAGGTGATTTCCGGAACGCCAAAAGTTAAAATGTTGATAACTATGGAAAAACACTTCAGACAGCTTTGATTTGATGTGCAACTACTAGAAAGACCCTTTCTGCTTTAGTGGGATGTGAAAATTTCATGTTCTGAAGCTTGATGCAAAGTTATGGCACAATGTGTAAAACACGTTTTCAGCCTGAGATACGGTCGATTCCGGAACGGCAAACATAAAAATGTAGATAACTTAGGAAAAACACTTCAGACAGCTGAGATTTGATGTGCAACTACTAGAAAAATCCTTTCTGATATAGTGGGAGGTGAAAAGTCAATGTTCTGAAGCTTCCCTGCAAAGTTATGGCACAATGCGAAAAACGCGATTTCAGCCTGAGATAAGGTCAATTCCGGAACGCCAAACATAAAAATTGTGATAACTTTGATAAAACACTTCAGATAGCTTAGATTTGAAGTGCAAGTACTAGACAGACCCTTTCTGCTATAGTGGGAGGTGAAAGTTTTATGTTCTGAAGCGTCCCTGCAAAGTTATAGCACAATGCAGAAAACGCGTTTTCAAACTGAGATTAGGTCGATTTCGGAACGCCAAACATAAAAATGTTGATAACTTTGGAAAAACACTTCAGACAGCTTAGATTTGATGTGCATCTACTAGAAAGACCCTTTCTGCTATAGTGGGAGGTGAAAATTTCATGTTCTGAAGCTTCCCTGCAAAGTTATTGCACAATGCAGAAAACGCGATTTCAAACTGAGATAAGTTCGATTCCGGAACGCCAAACATAAAAATGTTGATAACTTTGGAAAAACACTTCAGACAGCTTAGATTTGATGAGCATCTACGAGAAAGACCCTTTTTGCTATTGTAGGAGGTGAAAATTTCATGATCTGAAGCTTCCTTGCACAGTTATTGCACAATGCAGAAAACGCGTTTTCAAACTGAGATTAGGTCGATTCCGGAACGCCAAACATAAAAATGTTGGTAACTTTGGAAAATCACTTCTGACAGCTTAGATTTAATCTCCAACTACGGGAAAGACCCTTTCTGATATAGTGGGAGGTGAAAATGTCATGTTCTGAAGCTTCCCTGCAAAGTTATGGGACAATGCGAAAAATGCGTTTTCAGCCTGAGATAAGGTCGATTCCGGAACGCCAAACATAAAAATGTTGATAACTTAGCAAAAACACATCAGACAGCATAGATTTGATATGCAACTGCTTGAAAGACCCTTTCTGCTATAGTGGGAGGTGAAATTTTCATGTTCTGAAGCTTCCCTGCGAAGTTATTGCTCAATGCAGAAAACGCATTTTCAAACTGAGATAAGGTCGATTCCAGAACGCCAAACATAAAAATGTTGGTAACTTTGGAAAATCACTTCTGACAGCTTAGATTTAATCTCCAACTACGGGAAAGACCCTTTCTGATATAGTGGGAGGTGAAAATGTCATGTTCTGAAGCTTCCCTCCAAAGTTATGGCACAATGCGTAAACCGCGATTTCAGCATGAGATAAGGTCGATTGCGGAACGCCAAACATAAAAATTGTGATAACTTTGACAAAACACTTCTGACAGCTTAGATTTGATGTGTGACTACTAGGAAGACCCTTTCTGCTATAGTGGGAGGTGAAAATTTCATGTTCTGAAGGTTCCCTGCAAAGTTATGGCACAAAGCGTAAAACGCGATTTCAGCCTGAGATAAGGTCGATTCCGGAACGCCAAACATAAAAATTGTGATAACTTTGACAAAACACTCATACAGCTTAGATTTGATGTGCATCGACTAGTAAGATGCTTTCTGCTATAGTGGGAGGTGAAAATTTCATGTTCTGAAGCTTCCCTGTAAAGTTATTGCACAATGCAGAAAACGCGTTTTCAAACTGAGATAAGGTCGATTCCGGAACGCCAAACATAAAAATGTTGATAACTTTGGAAAAACACTTCAGACAGCTTAGATTTGACGTGCAACTACGAGAAAGACCCTTTCTGCTATAGTGGGAGGTGAAAATTTCATTTTCCGAAGCTTCCCTGCAAAGTTATGGAACAATGCAGAAAACGCGTTTTCAGCCTGAGATAAGGTCGATTCCGGAACGCCAAACATAAAAATGTTGATAACTTTTGAAAAACACTTCAGACAGCTTAGATTTGATGTGCATCGACTAGAAAGACCTTTTCTGCTATGGTGGGAGGTGAAAGTTTTATGTTCTGAAGCTTTCCTGCTAAGTTATAGCACAATGCAGAAAACGCGTTTTCAAACTGAGATTAGGTCGATTCCGGAACGCCAAACATAAAAATGTTGATAACTTTGGAAAAACACTTCAGACAGCTTAGATCTGATGTGCAACTACTAGAAAGATCCTTTCTGCTATAGTGGGAGGTGAAATTTTCATGTTCTGAAGCTTCCCTGCAAAGTTATGGTAAAATGCGTAAAACGCGATTTCAGCCTGAGATAAGGTCGATTCCGGAACGCCAAACATAAAAATGTTGATAACGTAGGAAAAACACTTCAGACAGCTTTTATTTAATGTGCAACGACTAGAAAGACCCTTTCTCCTGATGTGGTAGGTGAACATTTTATGTTCTGAAGCTTCCCTGCAAAGTTATGGCACAATGCAGAAAATACGTTTTCAGAATGAGATAAGGTGATTTCCGGAACGCCAAAAGTTAAAATGTTGATAACTATGGAAAAACACTTCAGACAGCTTAGATTTGATGTGCAACTACTAGAAAGACCCTTTCTGCTTTAGTGGGATGTGAAAATTTCATGTTCTGAAGCTTGATGCAAAGTTATGGCACAATGTGTAAAACACGTTTTCAGCCTGAGATACGGTCGATTCCGGAAC
Organism: Synchiropus splendidus; assembly: GCF_027744825.2. Lineage (NCBI taxonomy): Eukaryota > Metazoa > Chordata > Actinopteri > Syngnathiformes > Callionymidae > Synchiropus > Synchiropus splendidus. The sequence goes on from NC_071335.1 coordinate 40,665,409, forward strand.
GGCAAACATAAAAATGTAGATAACTTAGGAAAAACACTTCAGACAGCTGAGATTTGATGTGCAACTACTAGAAAAATCCTTTCTGATATAGTGGGAGGTGAAAAGTCAATGTTCTGAAGCTTCCCTGCAAAGTTATGGCACAATGCGAAAAACGCGATTTCAGCCTGAGATAAGGTCAATTCCGGAACGCCAAACATAAAAATTGTGATAACTTTGATAAAACACTTCAGATAGCTTAGATTTGAAGTGCAAGTACTAGACAGACCCTTTCTGCTATAGTGGGAGGTGAAAGTTTTATGTTCTGAAGCGTCCCTGCAAAGTTATAGCACAATGCAGAAAACGCGTTTTCAAACTGAGATTAGGTCGATTTCGGAACGCCAAACATAAAAATGTTGATAACTTTGGAAAAACACTTCAGACAGCTTAGATTTGATGTGCATCTACTAGAAAGACCCTTTCTGCTATAGTGGGAGGTGAAAATTTCATGTTCTGAAGCTTCCCTGCAAAGTTATTGCACAATGCAGAAAACGCGATTTCAAACTGAGATAAGTTCGATTCCGGAACGCCAAACATAAAAATGTTGATAACTTTGGAAAAACACTTCAGACAGCTTAGATTTGATGAGCATCTACGAGAAAGACCCTTTTTGCTATTGTAGGAGGTGAAAATTTCATGATCTGAAGCTTCCTTGCACAGTTATTGCACAATGCAGAAAACGCGTTTTCAAACTGAGATTAGGTCGATTCCGGAACGCCAAACATAAAAATGTTGGTAACTTTGGAAAATCACTTCTGACAGCTTAGATTTAATCTCCAACTACGGGAAAGACCCTTTCTGATATAGTGGGAGGTGAAAATGTCATGTTCTGAAGCTTCCCTGCAAAGTTATGGGACAATGCGAAAAATGCGTTTTCAGCCTGAGATAAGGTCGATTCCGGAACGCCAAACATAAAAATGTTGATAACTTAGCAAAAACACATCAGACAGCATAGATTTGATATGCAACTGCTTGAAAGACCCTTTCTGCTATAGTGGGAGGTGAAATTTTCATGTTCTGAAGCTTCCCTGCGAAGTTATTGCTCAATGCAGAAAACGCATTTTCAAACTGAGATAAGGTCGATTCCAGAACGCCAAACATAAAAATGTTGGTAACTTTGGAAAATCACTTCTGACAGCTTAGATTTAATCTCCAACTACGGGAAAGACCCTTTCTGATATAGTGGGAGGTGAAAATGTCATGTTCTGAAGCTTCCCTCCAAAGTTATGGCACAATGCGTAAACCGCGATTTCAGCATGAGATAAGGTCGATTGCGGAACGCCAAACATAAAAATTGTGATAACTTTGACAAAACACTTCTGACAGCTTAGATTTGATGTGTGACTACTAGGAAGACCCTTTCTGCTATAGTGGGAGGTGAAAATTTCATGTTCTGAAGGTTCCCTGCAAAGTTATGGCACAAAGCGTAAAACGCGATTTCAGCCTGAGATAAGGTCGATTCCGGAACGCCAAACATAAAAATTGTGATAACTTTGACAAAACACTCATACAGCTTAGATTTGATGTGCATCGACTAGTAAGATGCTTTCTGCTATAGTGGGAGGTGAAAATTTCATGTTCTGAAGCTTCCCTGTAAAGTTATTGCACAATGCAGAAAACGCGTTTTCAAACTGAGATAAGGTCGATTCCGGAACGCCAAACATAAAAATGTTGATAACTTTGGAAAAACACTTCAGACAGCTTAGATTTGACGTGCAACTACGAGAAAGACCCTTTCTGCTATAGTGGGAAGTGAAAATTTCATTTTCCGAAGCTTCCCTGCAAAGTTATGGAACAATGCAGAAAACGCGTTTTCAGCCTGAGATAAGGTCGATTCCGGAACGCCAAACATAAAAATGGTGATAACTCAGGAAAAACACTTCAGACAGCTTAGATTTGATGTGCAACTACTAGAAAGACCCTTTCTGCTATAGTGTGAGGTGAAATTTTCATGTTCTGAAGCTTCCCTGCAAAGTCATGGCAAAATGCGTAAAACGCGTTTTCAGCCTGAGATAAAGTCGATTCCAGAACGCCAAACATAAAAATGTTGATAACTTTTGAAAAACACTTCAGACAGCTTAGATTTGATGTGCAACTACTAGAAAGACCCTTCTTGCTATAGTGGGAGGTGAAATTTTCATGTTCTGAAGGTTCCCTACAAAGTTATGGCACAATGCGTAAAACGCGATTTCAGCCTGAGATAAGGTCGATTCCGGAAACGCCAAACATAAAAATTGTGATAACTTTGACGAAACACTTCAGACAGCTTAGATTTGATGTGCAACGACTAGAAAGACCCTTTCTCCTGTTGTGGGAGGTGAAAATTTCATGTTCTGAAGCTTCCCTGCAAAGTTATGGCACAATGCAGAAAACACGTTTTCAGACTGAGATAAGGTGATTTCCGGAACGCCAAACATAAAAATGTTGATAACTTTGACAAAACACTTCAGACAGCTTAGATTTGATGTGCAACTACTAGAAAGACCCTTTCTGCTATAGTGGGATGTGAAAATTTCATGTTCTGAAGCTTTATGCAAAGTTATGGCACAATATGTAAAACACGTTTTCAGCCTGAGATAAGGTCGATTCCGGAACGGCAACCATAAAAATGTAGATAACTTAGGAAAAACACTTCAGACAGCTGAGATTTGATGTGCAACTACTAGAAAGATCCTTTCTGATATAGTGGGAGGTGAAAAGTCCATGTTCTGAAGCTTCCCTGCAAAGTTATGGCACGATGCGTAAAACGCGATTTCAGCCTGAGATAAGGTGGGTTCCGGAACGCCAAACATAAAAGTGTTGATAACTTTGGAAAAACACTTCAGACAGCTTAAATTTGATATGCAACTACTAGAAAGACCATTTGTGCTACAGTGGGAGGTTAAAATTTCATGTTCTGAAGCTTCACTGCAGAGTTTTGGCACAATGCAGAAAACGCGTTTTCAGCCTGAGATAAGGTTGGTTCCGGAACGCCAAACATAAAAATGTTGATAACTTTGGAAAAACACTTCAGACAGCATAGATTTGATGTGCAACTACTAGAAAGACCCTTTCTGCTATAGGGTGAGGAGAAAATTTCATGTTCTTAAGCTTCCCTGCAAAGTTTTGGCACAATGCAGAAAACGCGTTTTCAGCCTGAGATAAGGTTGGTTCCGGAACGCCAAACATAAAAATGTTGATAACTTTGGAAAAACACTTCAGACAGGTTGGATTTGAAGTGCAACTACTAGAAAGACCCTTTCTGCTATAGTGGGAAGTAAAAATGTCATGTTCTGAAGCTTCCCTGCAAAGTTATGGCACAATGTAGAAAACACGTTTTCAGCCTGAGATAAGGTGGGTTTCGGAACGGCAAACATAAAAAATGTTGATAACTTTGGAAAAACACTTCAGACAGCTTAGATTTGATGTGCAACGACTAGAAAGACCCTTTCTGCTATAGTGGGAGGTTAAAATTTCATGTTCTGAAGCTTCCCTGCAAAGTTATGGCACAATGCAGAAAAAAGCTTTTCAGCCTGAGATAAGGTGGGTTTCGGAACGCCAAACATAAAAATGTTGATAACTTTGGAAAAACACTTCAGACAGCTTCGATTTAATGTGCAAATACTAGAAAAAACTCTGTTTGCTATAGTGGAATGTGAAAAATTCATGTTCTGAAGCTTCCAAGCAAATTATGGCACTAAGCAGAAAACGCGTTTTCAGCCTTAGATAAGGTTTGTTCCGGAACGCCAAACATAAAAATGTTGATGACTTTGGAAAAACACTTCAGTCAGCTTAAATTTCATGTGCAACTACTAGAAAGACCCTTTCTGCTATAGTGGGAGGTGAAATTTTCATTTTCTGAAGCTTCTCTGCAAAGTTATGGCACAATGCAGAAAACGCATTTTCAGCCTGAGATAAGGTGGGTTCCGGAACGCCAAACATAAAAATGTTGATAACTTTGGGAAAACACTTCAAACACCTGAGATTTGATGTGCAACTACGAGAAAGACCCTTTGTGCTATAGTGGGAGGTTAAAATTTAATGTTAAGAAGCTTCTCTGCAAAGTTATAGCACAATGCAGAAAACGCATTTTGAGCCTGAGATAAGGTCGATTTCAGAACGGTAAACATAAAAGTGTTGATAACTTTGGAAAAACACTTTAGACAGCTTAGATTTAATGTGCAACTACTAGAAAAACCCTTTCTGCTATAGTGGGAGGTTAAAATTTCATGGTCTGAAGCTTCCCTGCAAAGTTATGGCACAAAGCAGGAAACTCATTTTCAGCCTGAGATAAGGTGGGTTCCGGAACGCCAAACATAAAAATGTTGATAACTTTTAAAAAACGCTTCAGACAGTTTAGATTTGAAGTGCAACTACTAGAAAAACCCTTTCTCCGATAGTGGGATCTGAAAAATTCATCTTCTGAAGCTTCCCTGCAAAGTTATTGCACAATGCAGAAAACGCGTTTTCAGCCTGAGATAAGGCGGGCTCCGGAACGCCAAACATAAAAATGTTGATAACTTTGTAGTGAAAGTGACGGATTGTCGGGTCACGGACGCCTGCGTCTGTGACGTGGATATTATGAAAAATAATATCTCCTCGAAAGTTTGGGGCACCACCTGAAATATAGTTTCCAGGAGACTATTAAGCTCTCTTGATTAACGCTTAATTAATTAATTAACTGTGGTAACTTAATTAATTATTAGCGTAATCAATCTATTTATCTGAAGTCACTACTCGTGATGTAATGTCCTTTACTGATCAGAGGCTCTTAGATTGATTATAATACACTCCAAAGTAACGTGATCAAGACCAACGTAATTTTATAGATTTATTTAGGAATAAAAGAACAGAAAGAAACAGGAAAGATGCAGAAGTAGAATAATATGGTCCCAACAATATCGCGATGGAAACGCAAACCAGTTATGAAGCAATGTCAATACTGCATCAGACGCGTATGTAACTGATGGGAAAGTTGAGACGTTCTAGTCTAACTGTGAACCTCAGGCAAGTAATGATATTACTAAACCCCAACACACCACTCTGTGCAGAGATGACAAGCAGCGGCTTACTTTGGCGATGAATGGAGGGATGAATGGGATGGATGGATGGATGAGAGGGTGATGAGTAGATGCAGAAGGTCGGTCAGGAGGTGAGGGAGGAGGCAGGCGGCTTTGGAAGGAGGCGTCCTGGTTCTCAGCGTGGTGGCTTGGAGGTGATGAGGACCCGCAGCTTCAGGCGTCGATGGCACTCTTGGATCGTCTTCCGGACCGCCGTGGATCTTTCGTCGCAGACGGGGTGATCGTAGCTGGCAGAGAGCGGCGTAGGACCGAAGGCGTATCTTTCTCTCGTGCCAGGTGATTCACCGGTCTGAACAACCTTCTAGAGTGGTCGCCTTAATGACACACTCCAGGCAGCGGAAGGTTGTTGGAAGTTGGACTCGTCACGGCCGCCGGCTGTGATCACGTGGTGTGACTGGGCCGTTCCTGAAGGAGGCTCTGGCTTGGCAGACCGCTGTAGGACGAGGGCGACGTGCAACTTTGGAGAAGTTCTCGATCACTCTCACACTTGGATGGGCAGCGAGTGGAATGCTGGCACGGCTTCAAGGGTGGAGGAGAAGCAAGAGTCTTTGCAGGAACTTGAGCAGGAACCGTCGAAGAAGTTGGTTGTAGTTGGTTGTAGGAGGCGAAGGAGCCAGAGGAAGCGGCAGAAGGAGGGCAAAGAGCGCAACCGAGGGCAACAGAGGGACAGAGGGGAGAGGAGCACAGAGGGACACAGAGGGCTGAACAGAGGGGTGAACAGAGGCTGAACCTCTGTAAACTGGGTCTTTTAAACTCTCATGAAGAGTCTCCTTGTCCAGTCTTGATTGGTTGAAGGAGTTCCATCACCTATTGCTGATTGGACGAGGATTTCCAAGCCTGGCCTTCCTCCTCCTCCTCCAACGGGGTCGTAAATTCCAGTCTTGAGATGGGAGATTTTGATCCCCCCAGTACCAGAGTTTTATTTGACAATAAAACATTACCTGAGTTGTAAAGTTGCTCACAATCTGTCAAAACTTTCCCATCTCAATTCAAGCATTCAAACGACACCAAACATGACCATTCTAGCACATTGTCTTCTTATAACGATCAACATAACAATCAACCATTCATGTCAAGTTTAACATCACATGTTCAGGGCATCTGGTTTGCTTGAACATCCTGTGGAAACCATGGGTTAAGTGGGAAACAAAAGTCCTTTTTCAGAAATACACATTAAGACACATTCACATACAAGTCTGTCTTTGTTCATCTGGAACCAGGAGAAGGGGGAGCTGTGTGTGTCCCCCACCAAACAGGGTTCACGAGTTGGTCAGGGTTTTTCCTCTTACGGCACAGCATCCTGGACTGTTGCTCTAGTCTCTCCCCCCTTTGACCATTCCAATGATTTATGGTCCTTATCGGAGGGTTCCGAAACCTCTGAGCTGCCAAAGGCATGGTGGGAACCCAAGGAGATGTCTCCGAGTTGAAGTTACACATTCGGGAAAAGTTCACCAGGTCCATGCTTGAATCTCTGGAGAAGGAATCACTACATATCCCCCCTCTTGGCGTCGTGTGGAATTGTCGCAGGTATTCCATCGGGGCCAAGATGAGTTGAGTCCTTCGGGTGGTCGTAGATGCCGCATGGATCCTGGTGATGAGAGTCACTCATACACTGACTGGTGTGTTCTAACATCCCCCACTCCCCTTAGTCAACTGAGAGAGAGTGAGTCAGTAGAATGACCCCCGGGGGTCCCATGCATTTAGCTAATATCACCTAGACCGAGGTTGATGGAAACTAGATTCACGAGGGAAGTGTAGTTAGGTGGGTGAAGGTGAACCCGGTTCACCTAACATTGTTTGTGGCGAAGTTTGGAGTTCGGACTTGAATAAGGGTAAGTTGAGAGGAACTGGTGAGACTACGTGAGGAAAATTGTTAGATTTATCCTTCTCAAGTTCACTTTATTTAATTTCTTGAACTAGGCATAAGACAGCTTCATAGTGAATGGAATAAGTGTGGCTTAACTGATGAGGAAAATGTTTTTTTTTCAAAAAGAAGGAGAAGGAGAAGATAGAAGAAGAAGAAGAAGAAGAAACATGCAATAATCAAGATCGACACGCCTATGAACACAACTATCACAGAGACTAGATATGTTTTTTTTTTTGGTCAGAGAGATAATAGTTGACCTTTGAACTTGTATCAAGGTGGAGCCATGTTCTGCTGTTGGAGGAGCGCTTACATCATTAAGTCTTCTTGAGTGTTCTTTAGTTTTGGTTTGAACACCTAACAGCGATTAAACGAGTCCTTGAGATCTTTTATTCTTCTGAGAGAGAATGAAGCTGACGCTGACTATGGAAATTAGCAGGGTATTGGCTCCCGACCAAACACGAGTTAAAGGGGTAACCAGGTTTCTTATGGTGGTGTCGAGGTCTTGAAAGGCAGAATTGATAGGGGCCAGGTAAATGGTTTGTTCATGTTGTGTGTGTTGAACGAAGCGAAACATTAGAATATTTCAGTCTTGACTCCCTAGACAGTGATTTGATGTTAATTTTTAACCGTAAAGCTTATTCTCATGCATTCATCACACATTGGCCTCTTCATCTTAACAGTAACAGCAACCAAACAGCAACCAAACAACACGGATATGACACAGGTGTAAATTCAATAAGTTATCATTTTTATACAGTCTGTAGTTATGCTTGATGCGGGTTTTCGTATCAGCCTATCCTAGTTATTATCCGGTGTTAGTTTTTTTTTTTGGAGATGTTGGGGTGTGGTGCCCTTTAATTTGGTTTCGGTGAGCCCAGTTGCAAGAAGATTCATTGCTTCTGGTAGATTTGACCAGGGGTCCCACCCAATCGGTTTGCAGGTCTGACTATGGGGAATGTGACTCCCCTGTTTCAGATTAGGTTGAGTCGGCTGGAACTGACAGCATGTTAAGCACCCTTTTATGTAGTCAGCTACATCTTGATGCATGCATGGCCAGTAGGCTACCTGCTGTAGTGCATCAACGGTTGCTTTGACACCCCTGTGACCTGTGCATGGTGCAACATGTGCATATGCTAGCATTACCCCCCTTAGGCTCAGTGGAACTGCAAGTCTTGGCGTGGCATGTTCATCTGAGACACAAACCAGCAAGCCATCAACCATGCGCAGTTTGTTTTTGACCGTGAGCCAGTGGGACAGTTCCCTGTCCGGCGGGCCGCTATTGGGATTGGGGACGTCATTGTCATGGTCAGCCGTGACGCTGCGAATGAGAGATGACAGGGTGGGATCTTGGTTCTGCCGATTTACCAGATCTGAGTTTTGAAAAACCTGGTCGCATGCCAAATGTAAAGATGTGTTACATTGTGTGGGAGTACTTCTGGATTGTTGGCGAGTTGCGGCCAACACGGATGGCATGGACTCTGTGTGGATCCGAGCAGGTCGAACGCTCCATGGCTTCCCGTGGGGAGCACCTTCTTTGGCCAAAGTATCTGTGAGGTCATTATACTCTCTGTCTCGGCTGGGAATGTGTGATTGACCCCGTACCTTCTTCCAATGCACTCGCATGTCATGGGTGCTGACTGGGTGATCACAGACAGTGAACAAGTCTTTGTGTTTCACTGGCTTGCGTTTGGCCATGAGGAAACGGTTGCGTTTCTGGCCTGGAAGGTGGTAGAGAACGGTGTCAACATTTGAGTTTGAGGGTGTTCGTGGGTTGCTGCACGGGTCGTGTCTCGCCGAGTCACCCCCATTTGCTACTGTATAGTAAGAAGGGTGTGAGTCATGCTCTAGCGGCAGAGGTTGACGAACTTGGGCCCAGATTTTAAGACGTTGGAAATCTATAATCGGATCAAACCTGTTGAGTAAATCTTTGCCGATAAGCAGAGGGATGTTGTTATGTGGTGACACATAGACCGGGTGGACTACAGTCATGGGTCCAATGGTCCAGTGTATTAGCGTTAAGGGGTTCAACTGTGTGCCAACGGTGGAGAATGCCCAGACATCTAATTTACATTTCTGTAATTTGAGAGTTTTATCTTGGGCGTGGGCAGCTCGCTGTAATTGGTCAAACACCTGTGTCGACATGGTAGTGATGTCTGCTGCCGTGTCAACGAGGGCTTCATAGTGAAGCAGATCTTCGAGAGTCGTGGCAAGGTAAAACTTGCGAGCCACCCCCCTTTCTGTCAACTCACCCAAAAGCTGTTGTGTGGGTTGAGCTGGGTGTTTGACCCATGAGTTTTCACCCAAGGGTGGCGAGTCCTGATCATAGTTGACGACTAGGACTGCTGGGTTTGGTGGGTTTGAGGTTAGGTTCTTGTCTGCCGGTGGTGTGGCTTGACTCTCAGTTGCCTCCAGGCCTAGTCTGGAGGGAGGCTTCTTTGGATTTTGTTCCTTGTACCACTGGGCGAACAGCTTGTACATCTGTTCCTCCTCAGGACTGGGATTTTTCTGATTGTCACTTTTCTTACGACGACGGTTAGCCTGGGAATCTGCTTGAGTGGAGGGGACCGGTTTTACGTGGCCATCTCCATGGTTAGCGTGACGACGCCAAACGTTTCCAGGGTGTGGGGGTTTGTGGAAACCCGTCTGGTTGACCACGGACTGCGGTGGCGCTGTGGAGTCATCTGACCATGCCTTCTGTGAGAAGAATGCCTTACGGGCCTGACGAGGACTCGCTTTGCGCTCTGGTTGTCGGTGTGTCTGTGACAAAGGTTTTACTTCTGGCGGGGATACTGGTGCATCCCCTTCAAGTTCCATGTGGGAACTTTGGACACCCAGTGGCAGCAGTGAGTAAGGTGGTTCACCATTTTTCCAGTTGCCCAGCATCTGTTTTGCGAAGCCTTTATCTGCTAGGTCACGCAACTGAAAGCTATTCATAGTGCGGGGGCAGGCTGTCACTCCAAGGTGGTGGCTTGTGCCAGGATGAAGATTTCGGAGGAACAGGGCTTTGAAGTTGAGGTCTTCTTCCATATTTTGCTCATTTTTGTCACCGAAGAATGCTTGTCGGAGTCGGTGATAGTATTGAGCTGGTGGCTCATTTCTCCCTTGTTTGACAGCGATAGCTGACAACAGACCTAGTGAGGGTTCGGGGCTGGAGTATTCCCTCAGCATCATTTTGGTGAGGGTGTCAAAATCATTTTGAACAGCTGGTGGCTGCCTGTCAATGAAGTTGCCTACCTCCCTGCTGGATGTGATTTTGAGGAGGTAGATTTTGTCTGGGGTGGTTGCCTCTGGGAACCGCTGAAGGTGATATTCGATGTCCCTCAGATATGACCTGGTCTCTGTATTACCTCCAGGTTTGGGCTCAAACCGAGGTATGTTGCGAGCCAGTTTGTTTAGTACATTTGTGGTCAGGCCCTGTGTTGGGGCTCTGTCGGGTGGGGCTGCGGCTGCATAACCTCCCTGGTGAGGAGGGTTATTAGGCCAGTGAAGGGAAGCAGAGTCATAGTTTGGTTGTGATCTGCTGCCTTCTGGGTGAGCGGTCCACTGAGAGAAGGGATTGAGAGATTTAAAGGTGATTGGTTGTTCCTTGGAATCTCTGAGCAGAGACCCTGGCTTAGATGGGGGCTTGTGGGCCGCGTCTCTAGCTCTTTGGGTTTGCTCTACTGTGTTTTGCAGCTCATTCTTTGTCCTGCTAAGGTCTTCTTGGAGCTGACTTACATGGTCCTCTAAGGACTTTACGTGGCAGAGGAGGTGGTAGTCCTTTTCTACTTCTTCCTCCTTTTCCGCCGTAATTGAGTCAACCTGACTTTGGAGGGACTGGACCTTTTCATTGGCTTGTTGTAACAACTGCCTGGTTTTATCATGTTCGTCCAGAAGTCGAAGGTAGAGCTCTGTTTGTCGAGGTGCTTGTTTCCTTAATGCTTCTGACAAGGTCTCCACTTCTGCAAGTGCATCAGACAGTTCTTTCTGACAAAAGGATAATCTTGCCTCCACCCGCTTGAGTTCATTCTGAGAGGTCAGTGACTCAGCCAGGGCATCTAGGAGGTCTTGCGTTTGTTGATCTCTGACGGCCTCATGGTCAGTTAGATCTTGTCTCAGTTGAGACACCTCTTGAGTAAGCTCTAGGTTGTCTTGTTTCAGCTTACTAAGTTCTGTGGTGTTTGACTGAGATTCAACCATGTCGAGTCTCTCTGTTAAGAGGGACTCCCTTTGTCTCAGCAGGGCTAGGTCCTGTTGTCCACGCTCCCATTGTCGTTCCCTGTTTTCAATTTCTTTGTCTTTAATTTTTAATTGTGCCACCAAGTTCAGGGTCATGCAACTTAGGGCTTTAACCAGGGATTTATCTTTGGGGTCCGTGGACTCCAATTGGCTCATGAGCTGAGCGATATTATCATTGATAGCGTCAGGTTGATCTGCTGCCAGGGTTGTGCTATAACCTGGGCACATCTTATCAGTGATTGTGGCGAGCAGGTGCTCTAACGAATCCAGGTTTTCGTAGTCGACCGGGGATTCTCTGCTTTCAGCCATTTAATCGTTTGTTTTGTTTTATTGCTGAATTCCTTAATTTACGCTTGTAAGCTAGTTAAAATGTTAAAGGAAAACTTATCAGCGAATTGTTCTTAAGTTATTGAAAACCAACTTAAATTATTGGGATGTTAAAAGTAACGGTTTAAGTAATTGCTATTGTTATTACTCAGGTTGTTGAGATAACCAGGGGATCACTTTAGGTGCGTTACTTTTAGCGGATTTGATATCTAAAATTTCAATGTTAATTTAAAATTTGTTTGAATCAAATCTCAAATTGTTTAATTGTTTCTACTAATAACTCTTTAAGTTATTTAAGTGAGTAACAAGTTGTTTTTTTTTTTTTTTTTCAAATTCAATAGTTGGTTTGTCAACTTGGATGCGAGATTTAATTGTGTGGGCTATTTATGGACTGGTTGAATTATTTAATTAATAAGTAATTATTAATTAAAAAGGCAAGGTTTGTTTCTATTGTCGATGTTTCTAATTGAGTAGTGAGACAGCTATTCAATAAAAATATTCAAGTGTATCTGTGTATAAATTTGTAATCTTAATTCTTAATTAAAATTATTTTTATACACAAGTGGGGTTGGAATTACTAGGTTTGTAATTTTAAATCCAAACTGTAGTTTGACTTTGGGTTGGTGACAACAGGTGAAGCGTGTAAGCTGGACAGGTAGAGAAAGACTGTGGAGCAAGAATCTGCAAACACTGAAAAAAAAAAAAAATAGACAAAGCTTTTTTTTTTTTAAAACACACTGCACAATGGACAGGCAGCACCACAAGCATCAGCAATTTGCAGGATGGCAGAAAGCAAACAGCTAATTTGTGTGCAAAGCAAAACAAACAACACAAGCTAATCGTGGCAGATTAGCATTACCAGCTATTGCAGCTGCAGACTGTAACACCGCTAGTGGTGGCCTCGCAAGTAGCACAGCACAAACAAGGCACGGAGGCCCCAACTGTCAACTTAAACAAGTTGGCACTGTAACAAAATAAGCCAAAGACTAAAGTTATCCAACCTCAGTACCTTAGCATCTGACATGGTAACTAAACAATAGCTTTCACCGCAGTTAGGCTATCAGTAGAAGTGAGCATCACACGCCTTAGCATTAGCAACAACAAATAGCCTTCAACAGTGTTAAACCTATTGTCAATGGCAGGCTAGCTGTGAGCTGGCTAGCCTCTGTTGGTTAGACGCTCGTAACTCGGTCGTGAATTCCGTCCGCAGGCCTGATGAATTAATGCTCAGCGTTTGTCGCTAGAGCAAACACATGTATATTCTCTCGATAAGACTTGTAGTCTTTTTTTTTTTTTTTTTTTTCGAGGCAGTAGGTACCATCAAAGTAATTTCAGTGCTTTTGAAGCACAGACAAAGTGGTTTAAACGCGTTATTAATTTTGTTCTTATTTTTATTTATTTATTTTTCTTAATAATGTCTCAGCACAGGCTGGGCACACGCTTTGAAGAGAGTGAGAGGGAAGAAACGGGGTGAAGCAAGGGGGGGGGACACTCTACCTTTATGGAATGGTTTACAATCAAAATTTAGCAATTAATCAGCCTCACACGGGGCACCAATAAGGCTGTAGTGAAAGTGAAGGATTGTCTGGTCACGGACGCCTGCGTCTGTGACGTGGATATTATGAAAAATAATATCTCCTCGAAAGTTTGGGGCACCACCTGAAATATAGTTTCCAGGAGACTATTTAGCTCTCTTGATTAACACTTAATTAATTAATTAACCGTGGTAACTTAATTAACTATTAGCGCAATCAATCTATTTATCTGAAGTCACTACTCGTGATGTAATGTCCTTTACTGATCAGAGGCTCTTAGATTGATTATAATACACTCCAAAGTAATGTGATCAAGACCAACGTAATTTTATAGATTTATTTAGGAATAAAAGAACAGAAAGAAACAGGAAAGATGCAAAGGAGAATGAGATGATCCCGACAATATCGCGATGGAAGCGTAAACCAGTTATGAATCAATGTCAATACCGTATCAGACACGTGTGTAACTGATGGGAAAGTTCAGACGTTCTAGTCTAACTGTCAACCTCAGGCAAGTAATAACATTACTAAACCCCAACACACCACTCTGTGCAGAGATGACAAGCAGCGGCTTACTTTGGCGATGAGTGGAGGGATGAATGGGATGGAGGGATGGATGAGAGGGTGATGAGTAGATGCAGAAGGTCGGTCAGGAGGTGAGGGAGGAGGCAGGCGGCTTTGGAAGGAGGCGTCCTGGTTCTCAGCGTGGTGGCTTGGAGGTGATGAGGACACGCAGCTTCAGGCGTCGATGGCACTCTTGGATCGTCTTCCGGACCGCCGTGGATCTTTCGTCGCAGAGCAGAGAGGGGAACAGAGGGCTGAACAGAGGGTCACAGATGGCTGAACAGAGGGGAACAGAGCGCACAGAGGGCAGAACCTCTGTAGACTGGGTCTTTTGAACTCTCATGAAGAGTCTCCTTGTCCAGTTTTGATTGGTTGAAGGAGTTCCATCACCTATTGCTGATTGGACGAGGGTTTCCAAGCCTGGCCTTCCTCCTCCTCCTCCAACGGGGTCGTAAATTCCAGTCTTGAGATGGGAGATTTTGACCCCCCCCGGTACCAGAGTTTTATTTGACAATAAAACATTACCTGAGTTGTAAAGTTGCTCGCAATCTGTCAAAACTTTCCCATCTCAATTTAAGCATTCAGACGACACCAAACATGACCATTCTAGCACATTCTCCTCTATAATGATCAATATAACAATCGACCATTCATGTCAAGTTTACCATCACATGTTCAGGGCATCTGGTTTGCTTGAACATCCTGTGGAAATCATGGGTTATTATGGGAAACAAAGTCCTTTTTAAGAAATACACATTAAGACACATTCACATACAAGTCTGTCTTTGTTCATCTGGAACCTGGAGAAGGAGGAGCTGTGTGTGTCCCCCACCAAACAGGGTTCATGAGTTGGTCAGGTTTTTTTTTCTCTTACGGCACAGCATCCTGGACTGTTGCTCTAGTCTCTCCCCCCTTTGACCATTCCAATGATTTATGGTCCTTATCGGAGGGTTCAGAAACCTCTGAGCTGCAACAGGCATGGTGGGCACCCAAGGAGATGTCTCCGAGTTGAAGTTACACATTCCAGAAAAGTCCACGAGGTCCATGCTTGAATCTCTGGAGAAGGAATCACTACAGTGATATAATAGCGATACAAACGTCCTATAACTTGTCATGTAACACAATGTAGGAGGGACTGAACATTCATTGAATGAACATTCATTTATACTTGATGCTATCCCTAGTCAGACAAGTAGTGTAGAAATATCCAAAGTATGTCAACCCTTAATTTTATTTTATTTTATTTTATTTTACTTATTTTTTGCCTTACCAGTGGCTTAAATGTGTATATTACAAGCCGTGCTTTTCACTGATTTAAATGTGTCTTTATTCTGTATTTTCAGGTGAAAACAGCCAAATGCGGGAGCAGTACGGTGCAACATGTTCGTTTTATAGTGTGCATTTTGTGTTTAGCATTTTTTAAAAAGTAACTTGTGACTATTCAAAACCAGGCAACTAGTGTAGAAATAATTGAATGTTTTAACTCTTTAAAAGTTGCACCAAAGGATAAAAATAAATATCACAGTTGTTAGGTATTATCAGGATTAATCAACCAGTTATGCATGCATTACGCAATTACTCCAGCATCATATGTGGTATTTAGATCAGATCCAGAGACTAACCTGCTTCTAGCTGAGGTGAAACTATGAATGTACGAATTGAGAATTATAAAAAAAAAGTAACCCGAGTCGAAATCGAAATGTGTTGAAATTAAATCTTTCCATTTTAAAAAAACTGTGTTTCTATTGTTCATTTTCACAAAATTTTAATGCTGAAGTAAAGCTTGTGAACAAATTCAGATATTGTATTTTCATATTTCTTCACAAGTTACAGGTGTATTCTAAGTTTTTATTTATCAACTGTGTCTCAAATTTTAAAATTTTTTCAGTGTTTTTAAAAACAAACAACTGGCAATCATTAAACTGGTTGACATTGTAGGTTCATGAACCTGTTTTTGTCTTGTCTGTTTTGTCTGTGTTCGCAAGTTACCATAAAAGAATAGTTTTGGTAGGCAAGCTGTTCATGCTATAAAATCTAAAAGTACATTTTTCCTTCTAATTCAAACTTTTCTCCATCCATTAGATTCTCAAATATCTGTTTCACTGTTAAAAACTCCTAATTGTCAGTACAATAAATTGAATTGTTTGTAAAAACAACAAATTTCTTTCAGCAGTTTTCTTTCAGCACTCACTCACACACACACACACACACACACTCGTGCATCAAATTTAAGACTTTCCATTCTCACTATAAGACAACAAGCCATTTTAGCATGTGCGAGCAGCATGTTCCCAATCTTCTTAATCTTTTCATTCACCTGACACTGTCTGCTTACACAAATTGTACTAGTAATCCTGAACTAAAGCCTGACATTTTTGTACAACCATCTACGATATGGTAAATAAATGAATATTATTAGAAATGTTATTAGAAACTAGATATGGTTTTATATAATTTTGACAAACTTTTTTCATTTGTTCAGCCATTTTTCAAATTTGAAAAAAAATAAAAGATGTATAACTTTTGAGATGTCAAGAACTTTTTATTTTTCGCTACCGGTCACAACCCCACTTTTGCATGAAATAGTATGAAATATAATTTTTTTTTTTTTTACAAGTAAAGCTTTTTACTACTCACTGTCAATTCTAACTGACAAACAACAAATCACAGGGTTGACATTGTAGTTTCTGACATACTTTCAGTTTTTTCATTTTTAATCGTCCTAGACCTACATTTTCTTTACATATCTTCAAGCTAAAGAGTATATTATCTTTTATTTGTTTACATTCACAAGGTGTACGAATTGCGTGGAAGCATTTTTTTTTTTTTTTTACGTTAGTAGTCTTTCAATGAGGCGCTGAATCCTGCAGAAGGCTTTTATTCCTTTTTATGAACTTGCATCTACCTATCCATCCATCAGTCAGTTAAGTTTTAAAGTGTAACTGCATAAGACGGAATATGCACACAGAAAATATTAGAACAAATAAATACGAGAATATACTTCAAAGAACAACTCTGTTCATTGAGAAGGGAGAGAATAGAAACTCCATAGAAAGAACATCTGAGAAAAACAACAACAACAACAACAACAAGAAAAACAATATAACAAAACTAACAAAGATTTTTGAAAGCAACAGTGTGATTATATCTCATTTTTCACTCAAATTAAATTTTTAACTGAGTGAATGTCTGCAAACACATGAAAGCATGTTTGTGAACATGACAATGCTTGGTGATCCAATATCCAATCCTATGGGAAGATGTCCCGGATCATACTCAGGTCTTCGTTCAACATATACAGCCAATGACTAGTTTCTCGCCCCTAAAATCAGCCTCGATGCACTTTTTAAAAACGGTGGCAAAATTCGCTGTTCTGCCCATAAGAGGGGGAAAGTGATAGAATGAGATTAAGATTTGTCTTTTTTTTCTTGAACAATTACAGTAATTGTGTGTGTCATTCTCCCTTAAATCGGTTGCTATCATTTAGCGTAAATGTCGCGAGCCGCCCAAAATGTCGAGGGTGACCACGGTGATGAATACAATCTTGAATCTTGAGCACAGAGTGCCCCTTGTTTGTCCCGCAGTGGGGAAATGTTGGACTTGTTGGATCTACGCATACGTAGGTAAATGCGGAATTGATGAACATCTCATAAACATCTCATACGAGAACTTTAAACGGAAGGAAGGAACACATTAATTGATAATCTGAGGATCAAAAAACTTGAACAATGACCCATCTTTCAGGATGGCCTCAAATTTTCATCCACGATCTAACAGTCATGTGTAAAGGGTTCCCGGGTTGTTTGTGGTGACATTGGATGACTTGTTTTGACATAATTCACCTGATGGGCTGCCTGAGACCCGTCAACACAGCATTGTCAGGGATAAAAAGAACATCACTTTAAAAAACAGATCAGTTACTAAAAAAACTCTGGGTCGTGTACACTAAGAGGCGATTGTTTTCAGACGCACAACCAAACCTTTTGGGTTCTGAGTTTTGAGTGGATGAGGGGTCATTATGGAAGAAATTCATTTCGATCCTCGTTTGAAAACACCATTTTCATGTCTAGTGGTGGGACCATCAGGGTCAGGAAAGACCCATTTTGTAAAATGTATACTTGAAAATTGTGAACATGTTATGGATGATGCCAATGTAAATATTGTATGGATTTATACTTCTTTTCAACCAATGTACAGTGAATTGCAAAAGATGAATAAAAATATCAAATTCATTGAAGGTTTACCTGAATCTTTTGAAAATGAAGATGTATTTCCTTCTGATAGAAAACATTTGATTATTCTTGACGATGTTTTTTGTTGATTTTTGAAGCTTCTGAAAACCCTGAGGTTGTTCGCATTTTTACACAGTACAGACATCATAAAAATATGAGTGTTATAATGCTGACGCAAAACTCATTTCATCGTGGTAAATATAGTCGCAGTATTAGTCTGAATAGCAATTACTTTGTACTGTTTAAGAATCCTCGCGATAAAATGCAGGTAAAAGTTCTTGCTCAACAGGTTTACCCGTCTCAGAGAGCTTTCTTTCTAGAAAGCTTTGAAGATGCTACAGCTGACGCACACGGGTACTTAATTGTTGATCTAACACCCTCATGTCCAGAACGCTACAGACTAAGGACCGGGATACTTCCTCATCAACGTCACACGGTGTACATACCAAAAACGTCTGCTTAAGTTATGTCAGCGCGTACAAAAAGAAACACGGGTTTACTTAAGGAACTATACCATGCTCCGTCAAAGAAACGTAAAGACATTTTGATGCGTAGTTCTCGGGACTTTATTCAAGCTCTCGGTGAGATCGCCCTGAATGTTTTGAAGGGGAATGTACCATTGTCACAGGCTCAGTTCAAAAAACTGAAAAAACAGAAGAAAAACATCAGACTCTTGGCTAATAAAAAGGCATGCGTGAAGCGGAAACGAAGGATTCTTAAAAAGCAATCGGGAGGATTCATTTTGCCATTGCTAGCGGCTGCCGTTCCAATCATTGGAAATCTAATAGGAGGACTTGTAAAGAAGTAAAACACCATGAAGACTGTCCAGAAAATGTATCTCGTCTCTCCTCAGCAAATTAACCAGTTATCACGTCCAACCTCCGACATCCGTGAAACTGCCGAAGATGAATTAAATGACAAGATGAGGTCCATTCTAAATGATTCTCAGTTAAACCCGTATGAGAAGATTAAAAAGTACGATGCTCTATTGCAAAGATATTTAACCTTTGCAAAACAGGATCAGAGAGACCAAAGGAGAGTAACTCAGACTTTACAACGAGACGGAGTCAGCGATCATCCACACGACTCTGACAGTCGTGTCGAAAGTGTTCTAAAAACACCCTCTGTAACAGATGACTTAGGTAAGGATATTCTAAATAGCCTTCTGGCAAAAGCTCGAAGAAATGCTGAATACATTATCCAGAGGATATCCAAAAACGGTGATGGTTGGAATATGAATGGCGAATTTATGTATGAAGGAAATGCTGTAAAAGGCTCTCATGTGATTGATTTATTCAAGTACCTTTCCCTACCGTATAAGAAAACAAGTTCTTCATTACCTGAGGGCTGGTCCGAGTTTCTCGTCACATTATTAAAGCTAAACATCCCTCTCACACTGCTGTCCAACCCTGAAGCGAGGGCTCAATATCAGAGACTTAAATCGAATTCTATCTCGCGAAAGAAAAGTATAGCTGAGAGCTGGTCTCCCGACCCAAAGGATCCTAAAGCGACACCTCGACGACGCTTGACGCGTGTAGTGACCAAAGGGAAGAAATTGTCTCTAACACCTTGATGGGTTTCCTGAATAATTGTCTTGTACACGGTTATTGTCATTTCATCAATAAAATGTTTTATTGAATTATTATGTGATTACAGATTTTTCTTTTAAACACACGTACAAACAAAATAAGATTAGTCACACGTTACAATAGTCTTTAAAATACAGAAGAGAACCGTTTTGTTGTTTCCACGGACAGTGTGCACATCTTTTTAGACATTTTTGATGTCCATTCACAAAGTTGTATACCATGAGGTCGTTTTTTAAGGTATCGTCGCTGTATAGACTTAATACTTCTTCCATAGACAGCCCTCTAGCACGATGACAGAGGTAGAAGACGCAATGATGACCACATACAAACGATAGAGCGTGCTGTAGTTGGCCATTGTTGTACTTGATGTCGCTTGAATGTTTCTTGAGAAACTTTAAAATATTTTCAGGGTAATGTGAAAAGTACGGCCCCATTCCAAATGAGTCAAAGAAAGTTGATCTACCGTCTTCTTTGAGAGTTAAAGCCAACCAGTGCTCTCCTGGTTTATGTGCCGGATGTGTGTTGACGACGAAATATGCAGGCGGTCTGAGGGGTTGAGTGAATTGAGGCAACTCATCCGGCGGCCATACACCGTAAAATGTGTCGCCCAAGAGACCTCTCAGCAGCCTCTGTAACTGGAGACTATCCATAACTTTTTTTAATAATAGTCCACCAGCACTTGTCTTTTTGCATCAATCTCCAGAATGGAATCGTAACAAGCGTACACAATCAGTGTTACGGTGTTCGGTAAGGGTACTCTGAATCTCATCTCCAGTCTTAAATTCCCTTTTGAGACAGGGGAGAGAGCGTCGTTGTCGTCGGCTGGATTGAGATTAAACGCAAACAATGAATAACCGCCTTAAAACCTTCGCGGTCAATGCTTAGCGGTAGATCCTTCAAATGTCTTCCTGTAGCTAGAATCATGTTATAAAACTCTCTGACCGCCATACTGTTATTAAACTGAGGTTGAAAAGCTTTAGCGGGGATCTGTCGGCCGTCCTGACAGAGGGCGAGATATTCGGTGTTGTAATGATGAAAATTGAACGGGGAGAGATCTCTCCTACCGGTAAATGCCTCATGATGCACCATCCCTAAAACCACGTATTTAGGTATTGAACCCAGAAATAAATTCTCCTGGGTACATATTCTTGAGTTTTCAGGAATGGAGTATGTTTTTACGTTGACTCGTGAGAGGGGGTAGAGAGCATTTCCTTTTAACAAACCCGCTGCATGACCTATTCTCACAGCTGGCGAAACAGTGACTTTCTTCACAAACAGAGAGGCGCCGAGGATTTTCAGACGAAAGGTGGAGTCGCGGGGTCCGGTCAGGCAGAAGGCATCGTTCGCCCTGGTGAGTTTAATTCTTAAATCGACCGAGTTCAATAACAGTGTCTCGCAGAAAAATATGTCGCTGTGGAGAGGACCGAGAAGGTGTACTTCTCTGGATCTGCTCGTGAACTCTGCCCCTTTATTAAGGCCTGCGTTCGGTCCGTTTACAGTGACGATCGAGTCAACTGACCCGGGTAAAAAAGACCGGCGCTAAACTGTGTTTTAAGAGTGTCGCCGGAAAAGTTGAGAAGTGTTTCAATCATAGCTCTGTACGGGTGAGTGGAACTGGACTGCGAAATCATCCGATCCCCCAGAACCACATCGCACTGATCAAAGATTGTGTTTAGAGGATAATTGATGAGACCGACTGCTGCGTCGTTAGCCAGCGGTGTGCCATCGGCGTTAGTAATTCTTGCACGCACGTGTAGAAGGGTGTCGTTTAGGTCTAGATACATTTCGCTGTCTCCCGGTATAAAAAACTCAATCGGTCCTCCTTCGCGGATAGCGGCTACTGGAGCAATTTCAGTGTAAATTTTGTCCTCGATGGAAAGCTGCGTCACCGGCGCCGTGAATAAATCCAGTTCTGCTAATGTGCATTCAGCAGATTTCTGGTGTAGGAGCGCCATGTTACTGTATATAAGGTTTTTTAAAATATATCGGAGCTCCCTCTGGACTTCCTCTTGGCCCGTTTGCTTCTGTCAACTGGCTTCTTTCTTTTTTTGTTTGTACGTTTATTAGAGCTCTGTGTTACACGGCGACCTGGAGGGCGTCTCTTTGTCCTTCGTGATAAGACGGCTATACCGCATGACCCTTCCTGTCTCTGTTGATCGCTCATTCCTCTCACGGTACGGGTGAACATATCCGAGGCTATGTTACCCACCGCTTATTTGAGATGGGGTTTCGCTATGGCAATACCTCTTTTCAACAGAGGTGATACAAACCGAAACATTTTTGAGAAGAGGGAACCGATGCCTCGTCCGTACATAACCGGGGCACCGTAGAACCCGGGTAGATCTCCGCCCACCTGTTTTTCATAATATTGTACAAATCTGTGCGGGTCGTCTCTTAAGCCTGCATGTACCATTGTGTTTGTTTATGACGGGTCTACACAGGGGGTTATCTCTCTCCGGCGTTGTGATGATGAATGGATTTCCAGACGACGATACGAGGGTTATATAATATCCTCTCAAGTAACAGGTCTAAAGTGTAGAGTCACCACCACTTTTCCAAAGGTAAAATTGACTGGTTTGTTAAGATCTGATTTAATTTGTACCTGAATATTTTCAATATGGTTCTTGGCAACCGGTAAATAGTAGCAGGGTTAAAATGTTGTGTGATTATATCTGAGTAACTACCCTTGATTTCCACCGTTCTTAAAAGCGGTGCATATGCATCCCCTACAAGCTGCGGTCTTACAACGTCGCTGTAACAGTAAAGATGGTAAAACCCCGCTTTTAAATGAACTGGATGGGGCGCTCTGAACTCGCAAAAATTGATCCAATGACCAGGCTCTACACCTAACATGTAAGCTAAAGGCGAGTTAAAAAGCACTAAGTTCTGACCGTCTCCTTGAAGATCAATTTTTTGCCATGCACCGTCAAACAGGAAGCGTATATTGTTATTGGTTTTTTTAAAGGTTTGCTCCAACTCGGTTGTAATCTGATTAATAGAGCTGTAATATCCACCCTTGAACTTCAGTTTAGAAATATCTGTTCCTGCAGTTTTGAAATGTCGATCAACCCCTCGTGATTCGTCTTTTTTCCTCTGAGGTGAGGCGCTGGCGTCAGGATCCGGAGCCCGAAGTCTCGCCATGGCTCTATGAAATTCATCTTTATGCCGCCTCGACGTGTTAGCATCTGAATCTGATCCTCTTGGGGGAGCCGTGTTTGTGTTGGAATCAGGTCCTCTAGGGTTCGGTTTCCAGTAAAATAACGCCGCATCCTCCGGAATATTATGCCATGTGTGAGGGTATGTAATCTCCGTCAAAGCCACCTCCCATTTCCCGTTTAAATCAATATGTTGTGCTAAATCAACGCGGAAAGTACCGATCGAGTTGTCTTTAAAAACTTGGTGGTGGTAAAGTCACATAGAAGCCAGTGTTCTTTGTTGTACATGATGATATGACGTCTGGTGTAAAGAAGGATCGTCTTATATATTTTTTATATCTGAAGCTTTTACCCAACTGTTGAATTTTTCAGGCCAGTTCTTCCACTGGACAAAGACCTGTCTCTCTCCTTTAACGCAGCGTTCCTTGAGAATCTTTTCTACGTGAAATACTTTATCCTTATCGAGTTGTACTTTTTGTAATTCTTGATCATAAAATGACCCCTGGATGGGTTCGCCGTCGAAATCTTTCAATTTATACACAGACGGGTTGCGGTGAATACATTCAGTTATCGTAAATATCTCGTCTGTAAAACTCTGCTCATACTTTTTGTCAAATATACCTCGTAGTTTTGATATCCTAACATGATCGCCCTCCTTAAATTTCGGCTTCTGTCGACCTTTCGACGGTCTCATGTAAAGATTGTCAAACACTTGCAGAGTATTTTCTTTAGTTACTTCCATCGGTGTCATTTTTATACTACTGTGATAGCTGTGATTATAACTCTTTACTAGATCCTGTAAAACTTCGATGTAACGTAGAGTGTTTTTAGCTGTAAAATATCTCCACATCCGATTTTTAAGAGTGCGGTTAAATCTCTCAACCACAGAGGCCTTAAAGTCACTCGCTGTTGAAAAATGAATAATTCTCTTCCTTTCCATCAAAGCCCGGAAACTCTTGCTAAAAAATGCTTTCCCATCATCCGTCTGTAGCTTTGCAGGCGTCCCGCTCTCATCCAGCACTGATTCAAACGCCTTCATTGTCTCAATCGCAGTCTTTCTTTTTAAAACGCGTACATAGGCCTTCTTTGAAAATACATCTATAACGGTCACAAGTAATTTTGATCGTCGTTATATCTAGCCAACGCCTGCATGTCGCATAGGTCGGCCTGGAATTGTTGAAGCGGCCTGTGAACAAATACTCTGTTTCTCGGAAAGTTTACTCTGGCCGGTTTATGCAGGGTGTAAGCATCCTGTTTTGATAAAAAATCTTTAATAGATTTAGAACTGACTGGTTTTCCAGTCTCAACCTGCACCCCTTGACGAAGGCGATCCGCGCCTCCGTAGCTCCCGGGGTGAAGAGGATTGTAATGAACTCTTTTAATGATGTGTTTCACCGACATGTTAAATGAGAAATGAATGAGCCGAGATCCGAATATGCTTCTTAATGTTTTTTTATTAAACAGGTTATGTCAGGATTCGATCGTAAAGTTATACAAAGACAGTAAAAGCAAAAAATAAAAATAAAAAATATCACATACGAGGGTATCTCGTGTTTGTGACATCGCCCAGGACCGGCGTTCTATTCCAGATTCTACTTGCTGATTCCAGACGTTCAATTAGAAGATCCTCTGGCTCGTGTTTGATGTATTCGTTCCAGACGCTTGATTTTGGAGACCTCATTTCGAGCAAGACTGTCTCAGCCGTAGCCTTGGTTCTCATTTTCTCCGGTTGTATGTCATTCAGGGTCAAGTAGTGTTGTATAGCAGGCAGAAAGTTGTTGTTACAGAGTCTCTTCATCAACGGGTAGAAGTTAAGGCTGTAGAAATCATCCTCCATCTCTTCAAGACAGCTGTGTTGTACTTGGCTCGGATGGTCTACTTGGCAGCCGTAGCAGATCTCCCTCCAATATCTGCGCATGATTTTACCTAGTAGATGAAATACAACTGTCTTTACAGCTTTGAGGAAGAAACCGCTTATCCATCCATCCGTTTCATCATTAGCTGCTGGTTCTTGGTCTTGAGAAGCTGAGGATGAAGCAGGCGGATGCACGCAGACAGTTCCGTTCTCGGGACAGGAGGTTGTTGCTCTCCCTACAGGTTCCTCTTCATCGTCCACGTCTTCCATTTCACTTGCATCAGAGTCGTCTGTGTCGTCTTTGATGGTCAATGAAGGACAGGCTCCGTCCGCCATGCCGTTGTTAGAACCCTCGTACTCATGACCATCACCTGTAACGTCTTCTACCACAGGAAGTAGACGGGTCGGCGAGGGGTTGTTCATTCCGTACCCAGCACCGCCTGTAGCAGCTCCGAGGAAAATAGTGGCAATACGTCTCGGAACACCTTCGGTCCTCATTGTTTTCCTGGATGCGTTTGTTCCGCCGGATACGTCTGCAGGGTGTCGCTCTGGAAAACACCCTCTTTATAACAACCGCCAGCCAGTAGGCGGTCCAAAGGGCGGGACTAAAAGGTCAGTGCTTTTTTCAACACAAGGGTATCAACCCATAAGCGGTTATGGTAGAAGAGGCCGTCGATTTTTGCAGAAATCTCGCGGATTTTTTCACTCCAAGCATCCAAAGGTATGGTTAACAGAGTACGAAATACACCGCAATCAGAATTAAAATACTCCAGGACGAAATCTTCTTCTTCTTCACCCGTGACTCCTGTTGATACTTTATGGAGGGCTCTGAAGGACCATCGTCCTGATCCTGAGATTTTAGCCAGCCATATAGCCACGAAGGACGGCATCCTCTCCGTTCGATCAGGTTTGTTAGACACAGCTCCAGCCTTCTGACGTTGTTGTTGTTCTTCTTCTTCTTCAGCCCTTGGAAAATTTTCCGGCTTCACCTCTCTCAGCACACCCCAGTCGTTAGACGATAACACGGCCATCTCCGTATAGGCACTCAAGGTTTCGTTGTCATCCAGTTGATAAATGTACAATTCAGCTGTTTCATACTTAAACACGTACCCCCATCTCCCTCAACGTCCGTAAGGCTCTAGAGACCACTCATCCTGCAAAGATTCCCCGGGCGGCGCCTGCGTACGCCGTAGGTACATTACAGATTTACGGGGAGCCCCAGCACCCATCCACGGGTCCTCAATAACAGTCACAGCTGTCTCGCTGATCACTGGTGATCCACGCGCCGTTGTAGGGATAGACATTGCGAGTTGGTTGTGTTTGCCGGTTCCTTGCTCCTTGCGACGGTCTGAAGGTTACATATATATATACACACAGGTTGATGTTTATTCAGCGGTCAGAACCCTCCCTTTGTTATTTTCCTTCCTGTTATAAAACAAGGAATGATAGGGTTAATTATTACCCTTCCTGTCATAAAACAAGGGGGAGGGTTATAATTTTAATTCCCTGTTGATATAAAAAAGGGGGAGGGGTATTATTTTAATTTCTTTTTATATAAAAAGGGGAGGGGTTATTATTTTAATTTCTTTTTATATAAAAAAGGGGAGGGGTTATTATTTGAATTTCTTTTTTATATAAAAAGGGGGAGGGGGTGGTTTTATTACCTCCGGAAGGGGAGGTGTTTTATTATCTCCAGGGCCATAAATCAAACAATTTTGACATTTTGGTGTATCCTTCTTCTCTCTCATGACCCTTGATGAGGAAAAGTCACAAGATTTCACGAAGAAAAAGTCAGGATAACCACTACGTTTTTCAACACAAAAACGGATATCGGTCAAATTGACCCTAAGCATAATATGAGGGTTAAAGCTTTTCTAGGTCTGCTAAGCTTTTATAACAAATTCTTGCCAAACTTGTCTACTGTGCTCTCTCCATTACACAAGTTACTGAGGAAAGATGTGAAACGGAGGTGGGAGGTTGAGCAAGAAGAGGCTTTTAAGCAGGCAAAAAAGTTACAACAAAGCGTTTAAGTGTTGGTTCATTATGATGAACAAAAAGAACTGGCACTGTCATGTGATACCTCACCTTATGGGGTGGGGGCAGTCTTGGCACATAGGCTGGAAAAGGGAGCAGAAAAGCCTATTGGATATGCCTCACGCACACTCACAGCAGCACAAAAAAACTATTCGCAGTTGGATAAAGATGGGAGTTATCAGCAGTTATTTTTTGGGTGCAGTACTTCCACAAATATTTGTGTGGATGTAAATTTGTGATTTGTACACAGACCATAAGCCCTTAATCAGTCTGTTTCATGAAGGAAAAGCTGTGCCACACATGAGTTCTCAGAGGATCATGAGATGCGCTATTCTGTTAAGAGCAAATGAATATGCCGTGGTGTACCGACGTGGACAGGACAATGCAAACGCAGATGCTCTCAGTAGACTTCCACTTCCAGAGAAAACTGGGGATCCAGACTCAGAAGACCAGGTATTGATGGTAGAGCAGGATCAGAGTTCAGTGGTCAACTCGGAAGAGCTTCGTAACCATCGTGGACCAGTGAAGACCCCGTACTCGCACCAGTCCGTGAATACATACTCAGAGGGTGGCCCTGTAACCTCGATGTTGCTTTCAGGCCATACACTATGAAGCAACAGGAGCTGAATGTACAAGATGGGTGTGTACTGTGGGGGTGCTGTGTGGTGATTCCGGAAACAGGATGTGGTCTGATGTTGAAGCAGTGGTGGTGATTGATGCACATTCAAAGTGGTTGGAGGTCTACCCTGTTTCATCAGCATCTGCAGTGGCTACTGTGAACTGCTTGAGGGCCAGTTTCAGCACTCATGGTATCCCAGAAATGATAGTGTCAGATAATGCCCAGTGTTTTGTGAGCGAACACACTAAAGAGCTTTTGGCACGCAATGGGATCACTCATGTCACATCAGCACCGTATCATCCTTCTTCTAATGGGATGGCAGAGAGAGCGATACAAACGTTCAAACAGTTGATGAAAAAAACATCCGGTGATCCTCCGGAAACCAAACTGAGTAGAGCTTTATTCAGTTATCAGATGGGGAGGAAGTTGAGGTGCATGTTGGATCTGATATACCCAAATTTGAAGACGAAAGTGGAACTGAAACTGGCAAACCAGAAAGTTCAGCATGATCAACATGCTCGGTTCAGAAGTTTTCAGACAGGTGACCGGATGTTCACAAAAAACTATGGTTATGGGTCTAAGTGGGTTCCAGGGTTAATACAGGAATGCACAGGACCAGTCTCCTACACAATGGTGCTGGGAAATGGGCAAACTGCGTAGACTCGTAGACCAGGTTTTCAGTGGGAAACTGTCCATTTTAACAGGTCAGACATCCTCCGCGCCCACTGTGGAGGATGTCAAAGTGGAGAATCCACTTGGGGATGGGATCTCACTGGAGACTGAGACAAGTGAAGGGAACAGTGAAGAAGTCAGTCTGAAAAAAAAAAAAAAAAAGCAGACCGACAGTGATCTGGTATGCTCACCGTCTCAAGGAAGAGTACGACCACAAAAGAACAGGAATCCCCCAGTGTATCTGAATGACAATGTTCAAAAAGTGGAATAGGAGATAAAAGTTTTGGACCAAGGTGCTTGCAATTTTCTTATTCTTTAGCGTAAAGAGGCATGTTTTTGTTTTGTTTTGTTTTGGGTTAGTCGTTTAAGTTGCATTCTATTTTATGACTGTTTTATTATTTTATTAAGTTTTAGGCTTACCCAAGTGTTTATGGTGGTTTTGGGGACATGGGTTTTGGGAGTGAAGTTGGAAGACGTGAACAGTTTGGCGAAGAGGTGTTATGATGTGTCATGGGATTATTTGGGGTCACAACTTGGGGGCGCTCTTGTTATGTTGCCGTGTCATCATCCGGTTTGTTGGAAGTTGGAACCGTGAATAAAACCTGCTGTGTTGATACCTCCTGTGTGTTTTCCTTTCCGCTTCGGCTATCACAGGGTGTGTCACTTCAACCCACTTGGGAGAACGAATCAAATGTCCGGACCATCATTGAGCAGTGTCACCAGGTTCGCGGACAGGACCCCAGGCGACAAGGCCCGGATTAGCGTTCGAGGCCGAGGCGCTGGAAGGAGCGAATTCAATACGAATAAAAAAATTAAAATAAAAAAAAAACGCAAATACTATGCTTCAAGCAATTGTTTTATTTAAAGCAAATTTTCCACACAAACAGAAATTTCCTCCGGTCAGCTGACTGCCCGGGGAGAAGCTGCTGCCGAAGATTCCGACGTCCACGCTCGGAGCATGACAAGCGCTGAGTCACCTGCCTTTAAATCCGCTCCTGCGCTGATGCGACAAGTCTCTGCCGTGACTGCAACGAGACCTCAGTCCTACCAGAAGTTTCCGTGGTCCAGATGAGCCGCTCCGCACCTCTTCAAGTCTCAAGCTTCATCGCTTGATGTGCCAGATTCGCCGACTCCGGGTGTGCATGTGACCGGTAAGAATTTACAGGGAGACGGCGACCCTGCAGTTTACCGCATGAAGTCCGACATGCCTCGGTGCTCGACTGAAGCTAAATGGCGTTGCTCCCGTGAATAGGAGGATGTCGGCATCACTAGCTATGAAAGACCAGCGCGTCACGGCACGCGGCAATCATTCTCCCCTGACTGCGATGAGACTTCAGTCCTGCCTGAAGTTTTCATGGTCCAGACAAGGCACTCCGCTCGTCTTCAGGTCTCAAGCTTCTTCTCTTGTTGTGCCAGATGCGCCAGCTTCGGCTGCAATTTCACAATTACAGAGTCACTCACTCACGCCTCGGTAATTTCACAATCACATTTTGCGGAGTGCCCTGGCACTTCCAGTGAAGTAGAAAGGCTGGTGTAATATTCCTAGCAAAAATTATGAGCGGACCTCCGATCCTGGGGCATCCCCTCAAAGTGTGGCTACTTCAAGCTTAGCAGGCAGTCCTCTGTCCCCCGAAATGCAGTTCACTATTCGAAATCCTAAAGCAACTGCAACACTCAAAGGATATAATGCCAAATGGGTGTGGACTGCCGTCTGTTGGGTAAACATCCACTGCTAGTCCAATTCAATCCGGACTATTCCCGGTGCAGCTCTGAAACTCCACTGGCACTAGGCCCGCACGTGGTCAGGTACGGAGCCCCCCCTGAGGAGGGACCATCCCACCCGGCGTTGACAGAGCCACTTTCGCACAGCAGAATGGCGTCTACGCTGTCGGCAACCGGCTCATAGCACTTGAGAACATCATTGCGCTCTTTATGAGCTCCATGGACAGGCTCATCCATCACAGAACCTTTCTTACTCCACCTGAGATTTTGGAGATTCAACAGTCCATCGGCGTGGTGCTCTACTCGCAGCGCTTCCTCCACACATAGCTGCTGCCCGGGAGGAACAGCCGTATAATAGCCGCGCTGATCATCGCTGCTCCTCTTGGACAGACCAGTCGGCTGCTCTCACATCTGCTCCCTCCAAAAGCGTAGAAAGAACTTTGTATCTAAAAGTATGCATCTAAACCAAAGTCTAACTTGAATAAAAAATAAGATGCATTACTTTGGTATCGAGTCTGTTTTTTCTCTGCCCAAAATGAGGGTTTATCACCTGCCAAGTTCTCTTCCGGTTCCAGTCAGTGCGAACTCTGGCTTCATTTTTTTTTTTTTTTGTTTGACATTGTCTCAGGAGACCAAGCAGTATAGTAACAGACTCTCTGCCTCCTTATCCCTGACATCCTTTGGAAGTATCTGGAGCCAAGAAGTTATGTTTTTCCTCAGCTTCGGCACAATAAGAAGCGTAGGCGTAAAATAACTCTTTCCCGTCTCTCAACAGATTCCGTTTCCAACCAAAAGTCAGGAGAGTGTCAATTCTGCCATTAACTCTTCTGATTCCACAGACTCGGCAGTTTCCAGCAGGGGTCGCCAGAGGACCGCGAAAGCCACCGCGCTGCGTGCGAGACCTGCTCTGTTCTCAGCTCCCTCGTGCGATGTCTGATGGGATGTCCGTCTGTGACTCTGCAGCCCTCCAAACCTCTCAGAGGCAAGCAGGACGTTGTCATCTAGAGAGTCATCTCTTTCTGAGGATGATTGGGCCGGTACCTCGGGGCTCCATCTTAGGAGAATTGCAGTGTCAGATCCAGGTACACTGCAAGTTTGGGGTACTTCCTCTGACGGCTCAGCTGACAAAAGCGAATCTATTTTTGAAGAACCAGCCGGACCTGAAGTCCCCAGAGGAGTATGATCATCGACGACCCTTTCGTCTTGTAGCGGCCCTGGAGGCCGGGTCCGCTCCTGTGCTCAGGCCGCCTATCATGACAGAGTATCTTCTGAATTGAAAGCGCCTGTGTCCTCACCTGCCCATATGGATCAAGAATATACTCGATCATTGACACGCCCTTCAGTTTCACAGTCAACCTCCAGGTTCTGCGACACCACGTGGACCTGAGTGAACTCAAAGAAACAACATGTCTGATGGAGGAGGACCACGCTCTCCTGTCAAAGGAAATAATCGAGCTAGTACCAATGCGATCCTCTTACACTGGCTATTACTCCAGGTACTTCCTGGAACCCAAGAAGACAGGAGAGTGGAGACCTGTTCTGGATCTCAGTCTCCTCAACCAATTTATGACCAGACAGCGGTTCCGGACTACCAGCAGACTCCTGGAGTGTGTCAGAGTGTGAGAGTGGATGACCTCCATAGATCTTGCAGACTCCTACTTCCACAACACGGTCTCCAGTGTCTTGTGCCTCGTAAATTCGCCAAGTGCGTGGAGGCGTTGCTCGAACCACTTAGAAGACAGCGTCTGCGGATTCTGACATACTTGGACTACTCGTTGATTCTAGCCAGGTCCAAACAGGAGTCATGAGCGCACACCAGCTTAGCAGAAGGGGTCTTTTTCGTAGCTGCAGAACAAATTCAACGTCTCTGAAGTGGTTTCAGAGAGTTATCAACAATTTTATGTATGTTGTTCTGAAAGACACAGGTCCCTCGTGCTGAAAACGCGTTTTCTGCACTGTTCACTCACTGCTCAGGGCTGTCTCAGAACATAAAAATTTCACCTGGCACTATATCAGAAGCTGTTATTCTAGTAGGTGCCGAACTAATTCAACATGTCTGAAGTGGTTTCAGAGTGATAACATTTTAATGTTTGTCGATTCCGAAAACGACCTTCGCTTGGGTGAAAACCCGTTTACTGCACTGTTCACACAGTGATCAGAATAGTCCCAGAGCATGAAAATATCAGCTGCAACTGTTGGAAAAAGACTCTTTTGAATATATTCCGCACTAAATCCACGTTACTGAACTATTTTCAGGGTGTAATCAACAATTTTATTTTTTTTTTGGTCGGATATCTCGCGCTGAAAACGCGTTTTCTACACCTTCACTCACTGCTCAGGGATGCCTCAGAACAAGAAAATTTCAACTGAATTTCCACCAGAAGTGGTATTTCTAGTAGTTGCAGAACTAATTCAACATGACAGAAGTGATTTCAGAGTGATAATAACATTTTTTTATTTGTCGATTCTGACAACTCGGGCCGAAAACGGGTTTTACATACTGTGCACTCGCTGGTCAACGATTCCCCAGAAGATGAAAATTTCACTTGCCACAATAAAAAAAGGCATTTCTATTGGGTGCAGAACTAATTCAACCTGACTAAAGTGATTTAACAGAGTTATCAACATTTTTATTTTTATCGGTCTTTAAACCACCATTCCTTTGGCTGACAACGTGTTTTATGCACTGTTCACTCACTGCTCAGGGATGCCTGAGAACATGAAAATGTCTCCTGCAACTATAGAAAAAACACTCTTTCTCGTAAAATTAACACTAAAGCTACATTTCTGAACTGTATTTCAGGGAGTTTTGAACTTTTTTTTTTCCTGGTCAGAAACCGAGCCTGGAGAGTTTTCTGCACAGTGCACTCACTTATCAGAATACACTCAGAACAAGAAAATATCACCTGCAACTGTTAGAAAAACACTCTTTCGAGTACATTCAACACTAAACATACATTTCTGAACTGTTTTTAAAGGGTCATAAACAATTTTATTTTTGACGGTCCGAAACCCACTTTCTCTTTGTCTGAAAACACTGTTCACTCACTGCTAAGCGATTCCACAGAAGATGAAAATTGCAACTGCCTCTATAACATAAATGGAATTTCTACTGGGTGATGAACTAATTCAACATGTCTAAAGTGATTTCCGAGAGTTATCAACATTTTTATTTTTGTCGGTCTTTAAACCACCTTTTATTTGGCCGAAAACGCATTTTACGGACTGTTCACTCACTGCTCAGGGATACCTGAGAACATAAAAATTTCTTCTGCAACTATAGGAAAAACACGCTTTCTAATATAATTAACACTAAACCTACATTTCTGAAATATATTTCATGGGGTTATCAACTATTTTTTTCCTGGTCAGAATCCGAGCCTCTCTCGGACTGAAAACACGTTTTCTGCACTGTTCACTCACTGTTCAGGGATGCCTCTGAACATCAAAATTTCACCTGGCACTATAGCGGAAGCAATCTTTCTAGTAGGTGCCGAACAAATTCAACATGTCCGAAGTGTTTTGAGCGAGGTAACATTTTTATTTTTGTTGGTCTGAAAACCACTGTCATTCGGGCTGAAAATGCGTTTTCTGCACTGTTCACTCACTGATCAAAATAGCCTCAGAACATGAAAATATCACGAGCAACTATAGGAAAAAGACTCTTTCTAGTATATACAACCCTAAACTTACATTTCTGAACTGTATTTCAGGGGGTTATGAACAATTTCATTTTGCCGGTGCGACACCACTTTCTTTCTTGCTAAAAACTCATACCTAAGATAAAGTTATCAACATTTTTATGTTGTTCTGAAAACCACAGTCCCTCGGGCTGAAAACGTGTTTTCTGCACAAGTCACTCACTGCTTAGAGGGGTTACTCGAATCATGAAAATTTCACCTGCAATTATCGGAAAAACAGTTTTTCTCGTATATTCAACACTAATCCTCTCCGAAAAGGGCACTGCGACAGGCCTACAAACAGCCGAACCGTTCCACAATTTTCTGCTTCCAAGCCATGGGATGAGTTTGACGAAAGCCAGGCGCTGCTCTGACGTGGATCCGGAGACTCTGTTCCCAGAGTTGGATGAGTTCCGTTTGGTGGAGTCAGGCAGGTTCCCGTTTGATCTGCACCTGTGACTCATGGCATCCGCCGCCCATCGTATCGAAGTTGAGCTCTCTCTCCGATGCCTGTTCAAGAATCATCCCACTTCACTAACGGCGTGCTGGTGTTGCATGGTGAGACAACACATGGTGCACGCCCGCATGTTGTCTGCCCACAACTGGAAGAAATCCGGACTATTCCCGCCACAGTTCTGACACTCCACTGGCACTGGGATCGCACGTGGTGCGGAACAGAGCTTACTGCCAGGTGGAGGTTTTGGATTTGCGGTGCGGCGTTCCCTTTCACTCAGCCGTCATGCGCGATGTGCGATGCATGATGCCCTCGCCCCTGGAGCTCGACCTCTCTCCTGAGGTGTGACCATCCCACCTGTGGACAGGCTCATCCATCGCAGAACCTCTCTCACTCCACCAGAAATTTCGGAGACTCAACACTCCGTCGGCGCGGTGTTCCGCTCGTGGCCCCTCCTACACACAGCCACTGCCCTTGGGGAACACCGTCGCTGGTCGAAGGGGCGGGGTGAACACAGCCGCCCGGATCATAGGTGCCCTGATCATTGCTGCTTATCTTGGAGAGACCAGTCGGCTGCTCTCACCTCTGCTCCTTCCACAAGCGTAGGAAGAAAAAGGTATCTAAAATTATGCATCTAAAGCAAAGTCTAATTTGAATAAAAAAATAATATGCTTTACTTTGGTATCGGTTCTGTTTTGTCTCTGCCCAAAATTAGGGTTTATCACCTGCCAAGTTCTCTTCCGGTTCCAGTCAGTGCAAACTCGAGTGGCAGCTCTCTGGCTTCAAAAATTTGTTTTTGTTTGACATCGTCTCAGGAGTCCGAGCAGTATAGTAATAGTATAGTCTCTCTGCCTCATTAACCCTGATGCCAGAACTGTCCGTGTGAAGTTTCTTGAGCCAAGAAGTTTTGTTTTTCCTCAGCTTCGCCACAATAAGTAGCATGGGCGTCAAATAACTCTTTCCCATCTCTCAACAGATCCTGGTTCCATCCAAAAGTCGAGAGAGTTTCAATTCTGCCATTAACTCTTCTTATTCCTTAGACTCGCCAGTTTCCAGCAGGGGTCGCCACTGGACAGCGAATGGACCTCTTCAGAGGATCACTTAGTAGGCACTGCATGCCGGCTCTGTTCTCAGCTCCCTCGCGCGATGTCTAATGCTCTGTCTGTCTGTGATTCTGTTCTCTGCCGCCCTCCAAACCTCTCAGAGGCAAGCAGGACATCTTCATCTAAAGACTCATCTCTTTCTGAGGATTGCTTCGCAGAGAGAACTTCAAAAGTCCTCTCTGGTTCTCTCTCTATAGATCCAACGACCCTCCACTTGGAGTGGACGCCCTGGCTCATCCAAGGTGGACAGAAGGCCTCCTATATGCCTTTCCTCCTCCTTGCCTTCTTCTTTCTCTGATGAGGAGAATTCAGCTGGAGAGAGTGAGAATGATTCTCGTGCCTCCAGAAAGCCCCAGCTCCAGCTGGTATCCGGAGATGTATCAGATGCGGATCAAAGGCCCCTGGGAGTTTCCTCCATCCAGGTCAGGGCATCTGCAAGCATCAGGAACCCCGAGGGCTCCCCCGGCTCCCCCAATACTAGGACGACCCCTCAAGGTTCGGCTTCTCCAGGGTTAACAATTAATCACATGCCCCCTGATGTTCAATTAACTCTTCAGAACGCTAAAGCTCTGTCAACCGTCAGAGCATACAATGCTAATTGGACATTTTTTTCCCGGTGGTGTGGAACCCAGTCAGCTTCCGCAGATTCAGCACCTCTTTCTCTAATCCTCTCTTTTCTCCAGTATCTGGTTAGCGAATGTTGTAGCAGCGCTACATTACGGGTTTTTGTAGCAGCCCTTTCGATGCTACACAATGGTCTGGACAGCCACCCCGTCGGTGAGCATGGTCAAGTGAGCCGTTTCATGAGAGGAGTGAAAAGGCTTAGACCGACCTCAAGACCTTTATGCCACGACTAGGACCTGCAGCTGGTCCTCAATTCACTCTCCAAAGCCACTTGATCAGGCCTCCCTGGTGCTACCAGCTGGGACACCAGTATCTGCTTCATTACAATGCTGTGGAGTGTGCAGCGACCCAAGATTCATCGGATTCCTGCATAACTTTCTGTTCTTTTGTTAATAAACTCATTCTTTCTTGCTCAGCTCAGACTAGAACCCTGACTGCAGCTGCTCAGTAAATGTTTTCTCTCTACTTATGGAGGATTGTTAATGCCACTTTCTGTTTCAGCCGTATATTGGCTAAAAGAAGGCAACACAGTTCCTACTGATCCAGAGTGTAAGTTACACTCTATATATGAGGGGTCGTTAATGCCACCTTCTATTTCAGCTTACGGTGGCAAAGGCGAGGCAGTAGCTCCTGCCACCCAGAGTGTAAAATTTAACCCTATGTATTACCTCATAGGTGTTCCAGAGTCCCTGGAGGTGTTCCGGACTGCGTGACTCCGCCACCTGTGCTCACACACACACTCACACAAGGTTGTGCTGCAACCTGTTCAAGTCCTGCAAACAGTCCTGCAGGAGGGGGCAGAAATTATGAGGGGTCCGCCGATCCCGGGCCGTCCCCTCAAAGCATGGCTACTTCAAGGTTAGCAGGCAGTCCTCTGCCCCTCGAGGTGCAGTTCACTATTTGAAATGCTAAAGCACCCTTAACACTCAGCTCATATAATGCTATATGGGTGTGGACTGCTGTCCTTTGGGTAAACATCCACTGCTAGTCCAGTTCATGCAGGGATCTCGAAGACTCAGACACACCTCCAGACACATGTGACCCTATTGGGATTTTCAATTGGTATTAAAGTCTCTCTCTGAAGCTGCCTTCGAGCCACTTGAAGAGGCTCCTTTGGAGCTGGTGGCTTTCAACGGAGCTCTACTCCTGGTCCTGGCCTCCATCAGGAGGGTTTGGAGAAATTTGTGCCTTGTCGAATAGACTCTTTTCCCCAAATCTCTTTGTGTCTCTTCTGAGGTCAGCAATTTTTCAGTGAATGCGTTCTGTCCTACCCCCCACCCGGAATGGCCAAAAATGCATTTTACGCATTGTTCTCTCACTGCTCAGCGATTCCTCAGAAGATGAATATTTCGAAACCCTGATCTCCCTATCACGAGACTGACACTCTACCCACTGAGTAAAGCAGCTAAATCTTTCTTCATTATCCTTCAGGGATTTGAACCCCTCACCCCTGATGACTAGACGGACACTCTATCCACTGAGCTAGCCAGCCACTCAGCTAACCAGCCACTTCTCTCTCCATCGCAGTTCAGGCATTCAAACCCCCGACCTCCTGATCACTAGACGGACGCTCTACCCAATGAGCGACTGAGCTACTTCTTTCTCCATGGCACTACAGGGATTTGAACCCCTCACCTCTGATCACTATACGGACTCTCTGCCTTCTGAGATAATGAGCCACTGAATTAACTAGCCACTGCTGTCTCCATGTCAGTTCAGGGATTCGAACTCCCGACCCCCTGATTACTTGATGGATGCTCAACCTACTGAGGTAACCTGCCACTTCTCATTCCATGGGTCTTCGGTGATTCGAGCGGCTGACCCCCGGATCACTAGACCGATGCTCTACCCACTGACCAAACCAGCCACAACTCTGACCATGGCTCTTTGGGGATTTGAAACGCTGAACCCCAATCACTAGACGGCCACTCTACCGACTTAACTAACCAGCCACTTCTCTATCGATTGCTCTTCAGTAATTCGAACAACTTACCCCCATTGCTAGACGGACGCTCTACCCGCTGATCTAACAAGCCACTTCTCTCGATCACACTTCAGAGATTTAAAGCCCTGACCGTAAAAAGCCCTGAAGCGATGACTAGACGGACGCTCTACCCGCTGAGCTAACCAGGCACATCTGTCACCATGGCTCTTCAGGGATTAGCACCCATCAATCCCTGATCACTAGTCTGATACTCTACCCACTGAACTAAGCAGCCACTGAGCTAACCTGCCACTTCTCTCTGCATGGCCCTTCAGTGATTCAATCCCTCGACTCCCCCGATCACTATACTTTCGCTCTACCCACTGAGCAAAGCAGCTCACTCCATGGCACTTCAGGGATTGGAACCCCTGACAACACGATCACGAGACGGATGCACTATACCCAGATCTAACCAGCCACTGTGCTAACAAGCCACTTCTACCGCTTTGGTTCTTCAGGAATTCGAACCCCTCACGCCATGATCACTCGACAGATGCTCTACCCACTGACCTAAACTGCCACTTCTCTCTGCTTGGCTCTTCGGTGATTGGAGGGGCTGACCCCCCGATCACTAGACGGAGGCTCTTCAGGGATTCGAACCCCTGACCAACCAATCACAAGATGGCCGCTCTACCCACTGAGCAGACCTGCCAGTTCTCTGTCCATGGATCTTCAGTGATTCGCACAACTTACCCCCGATCACGAGACAGACGCTCTACCTACTGAGCTAAACAGACCCCTCTCTCACCATGGCCATTTAGGCATTGAAACGCCTGACCCCCGATCACTAGACGAACACTATACACACTGAGCTAAAGAGCCACTTCTCTCTCCATGGCTCTTCAAGGATTTGAACCCCTGACGACACGATCACTAGACGGACGCACTATACCCAGAGCTAACCAGCCACTGGGCTAACAAGATTCAATCCCTCGACCACCCGATCACAATACTTTCGCTCTAGCCACAGAGGAAAGCAGCCACTTCTCACTCCGGAGCTCATCAGGGATTCAAACCCCTGACGGCATGATCACTAGAGCGATGCTCTACCCACTGGGCTTGCCAACCACTGAGCTAATAAGCGACTTGTATCTCTTTGGCTCTTCTGGAGCTAACCTGCCACTTCTCTCTTGATGGCTCTTCAGTGGCAGGTTAGCTCAGTGGCTAGAACGTTCGTCTAGTGTTCGGGGGTTTGGGGGTTGGAATCACTGAAGTGGGTCACCGGTTCGAATCCCCGAAGAGATGAGATGGAAGTGGCTTGTTAGCTCAGTGGCTGGTTAGGGTAAGCGGTTCGAATCCCTTAAGTGCCATGCAGTGAGAAATGGCTGGTTAGCTCAGTGGGTAGAGCGTCTGTGTCGTGGTCAGGGGGTGAGGTGTTCAAATCCCTGAAGAGCCAAAGAGATTGTAGTGGCTTGTTAGCTCTGTCGGTACAGCGTCCGTCTAGTGATCAGGCGGTCAGGCGTTCAAATCCCTGAAGGCCATGGTGAGAGTTGTGGCTGGTTAGCTCAGTGGGTAGAGCGCGCGATGGAGATGAGAACCGAGCAGGTCTGGCACGCAGCGGCTACTGTGTGATCCTTTGAAGAAGTGGCATTCGCAGCAAACTGGCGAGTCTGAGGAATAGGAAGAGTTAATGGCAGAATTGAAACTCTCTTGACTTTTGGCTGGAAGCGGAATCTGTTGAGAGACGGAAAAGAGTTATTTGGGGCCGATGCTTGTTATTGTGTCGAAGCTGAGTAAAAACAGAATTTCTTGCCTCCAGAATCTTCCCCAGGGACAGTTCTGGCGTCAGGGATAAGGAGGCAGAGAGGCCGTTACTATTCTGCTCGGTCCCCTTAGACGATGTCAAACGAAAACAAAATTTTGAAGCCGGAGTTCGCATTGACTGGAACGGGAAGGAGAACTTGGAGAGTGACAAAGCCTAATTTTGGGCAGAGAAGAAATGGACCCGATACCAACGTAATGCATCTTGTTTTTTATTCAAGTTAGACTTTGGTTTCGATGCTTACTTTTAGAAATAAAGTTTTCTTCCTACGCTTTTGGAGGGAGCAGAGGTGAGAGCAGCCGACAGGTCTTTCCATAAGGAACAGCAATGATCACCGCGGCTATGATCCGGACGGCTGGGCTCACTCCGCCCCTTCGACCAGCGACGGTGTTCACCCCGGGCGGTGGCAGTGAGTGGAGGAGGGGCCGCGCACCACGCCGACGAACTGTTGAATCTCCAAAATCTCTCGTCGATTGAGAGAGGTTCTGCGATTGATGAGATAGATGGGTGGCGGATGACA
The DNA here is from genome assembly GCF_027744825.2 of Synchiropus splendidus. NCBI lineage: Eukaryota > Metazoa > Chordata > Actinopteri > Syngnathiformes > Callionymidae > Synchiropus > Synchiropus splendidus. The sequence continues at coordinate 40,705,021 of NC_071335.1, forward strand.
TGAGGCACGGGTGGAGATCAAGCGGGAACCTGCCATCCACCTCATAGCAGCGCCTGGGTTTTGTCAAACTCATCCCATGGCTTCGAAGCAGGAAATGTGGAAAGGTTCGGCTGCTAGTAGGCCGGTCGCAGCGCCTTATTCGTAGAGGTTTAGTGTTCAATATACTACAAAGAGTGTTTTTCCAATCGCTGTAGGTGATGTTTTCATGTTCTGAGGCTATTCTGATGAGTGAGTGAACAGTGCACAAAACACGTTTTCAGCCCGAGTGAGGGTGGTTTTCTGATTGACCTGAGCCTTCGGTTTCAGAAGGCCAAACATAAAAATGTGGATAACGTTCAAAAACGAGTTCAGATAGCTGAGATTTGAAGTGCAACTACTAGAAAGACAATTTCTGCTATAGTGGGAGGTGAAAATGTCATGTTCTGAAGCTTCCCTGAGAAGTTGTGGCACAATGCAGAAAACGCGTTTTCAACCTGAGATAAGGCGGGTTTCGGAACACCAAACTTAAAAATGTTGACAACGCACAAAAAACACTTCAGACAGCTTAGATTTGATGTGCAACTACTAGAAAGACAATTTCTGCTATAGTAGGAGGTGAAAATGTCATGTTCTGAAGCTTCCCTGACAAGTTATGGCACAATGCAGAAAACGCGTTTTCAGCCTGAGATAAGGTGGGTTTCGGAACGCCAAACAAAAAAATGTTGATAACTTTCAAAAAACACTTCAGACAGCTTAGATTTGATGCACAGCGACGAGAAAGACCCTTTCTTCCATAGTGGGAGGTGAAAATTTCATATTCTGAAGCTTCCCTGAGAAGTTGTTGCACAATGTAGCAAACGCGTCTTCAGCCTGAGATCAGGTGGGTTTCGGAACGCTAAATATAAAGATGTTGATAACTTTTGGAAAACACTTCAGACCGCTTAGATTTGATGTGCAACTACGAGATAGAAAGTTTCTGCTATAGCGGGATGTGAAAATTTTATGTTTTGATTCTTCGCTGAGAAGTTGTGGCACAATGCAGAAAACGCGTTTTCAGCCTGAGATAAGGTGGGTTTCGGAACGCCAAACATAAAAATGTGGATAACTTTCAAAAAACACTTCAGACAGCTTAACAACAGGTATTATGCAGGTATTATGCTTGACTCTTTCTCAGACACTGAAACAGAGTCTGTGATAATCGGTTAATTTGCAGGGGAGACGTGAGTTCTTTCCCACACGATTGAATCTTCAAAAGAGACAATTTGAAGGCAGACCTCATTGTCTTTCAGACAACGTTGTTTAGGCCGAGTTCACACCCAGGCCGCCCCACCTGTAGACCTTCCTTTTCAAATTGTGCCATTTGGTGGAGGGTCAGTTCACACCTCTTAGCTACCTAGCAGACACTGGGCTCTTCCTCTTCCTTGTTTTGAAGTATTCAAATCAACAAAGGCGTCACCTAGGCCCTGCCCACACAAACGGAGTATTTAGGTGACCCTGATTCAGACCACATTTTACACCAGTTCAGGGGTAACCTTTGCTGTTGACCAGACCTTCCAGAACCTCAGCCACCTCTCCAAACGACTCCAGACTTGGCATGGACGCCTCTTCCTCTGCACATCGTAGGTGAATATTTATCTGTCTATCTATCTATCTGTCTATCTATCTATCTATCTATCTATATCTATACAGTATACAGTACATATATGTATATACATATATGTATATCTATGTATCTACATTTACATATATAAGTATAATAAAAACGTTACGCCATGTTTATCACGTACCATGTCTCTTTTCATTGACAGATGTCGTCACTCATCTGTGTGACGTTCATTTAACGCAGAGTGATACAGGTAAAAAGATTTCATTATTCGAGCAGCTAATGCGACTAACTTTTGAAGACGGTGGCGTACACGCGGATCCGACGGCGGTGCTCCCTTCAATAGATACCAGTCTAGCCACGGATGCTTATAGGTGAATATAAAAAGCTATTATAAAAACTTTGTCATGTTGGTTTATCATATTCATCTCTACTTTTATAGGAATTATTACCCATCTGGGTGATGTTCATTTAACGCAGAGTGATACAGGTAAATATATTTAATCAATTATAAGCTGCTCTTAATATCTCATGATATTATGTACTAGATGCATTGTCTCTTCTAATATTAGATTCGAGTCAGCCGATAACCTTCTGGTGGCGATAGAAGGACCTCTGGAGCTGGAACAAACAGATATTTTATTATTTTAAAGTTACATGATGCTGTTTCAAGTCAGACAATAAAATATAGAAACATTCTATTTTCATCAGTCGTTGCTTGACTGAGTCATGCTTTTCGAAAAAAATCTAGTCACACTAAAGGTAAAAAAACGACTACTTTTTGTTTGTACTGTACCCTGTAATTTAGGGGTAAAACAATCAAACGTGTAAGCAGTACAAAATTACTTCATCATTAGCTGTGACATTTAGATCAGACCAGACTGAGCAACACAACGTTTGAGCCTTCGAGAAGTTACTACTCAACACTAATACATACATACTGAACACAAGCACAAAATGTACTGTAACACACAACAAAGTTAACACACACACACAGCGACACGCAAACACTGTGGCAAAAATGAGGGAAAGTGAGAATAAGTTACAAGAACTGTTCTTCACTCTGCTTCTTTTCAATCCCTGTATCATGCAAGATGAAATGACTGAATGTGTTCCTGCAATGTAACAATTGTGAAGCAATGCGATATAATAGCTATACAAACGTCCTATAACTTGTCATGTAACACATCTACAATGTAGGAGGGACAGAACATTCATTGAATGAACATTCATTTATACTTGATGCTATCGCTAGTCAGACAAGTAGTGTAGAAATATCCAAAGTATGTTAACCCTTAATTTTATTTTATTTTATTTTTTTTTGCCTTACGAGTGGCTAAAATGTGTATATTACAAGCCATGCTTTTCATTGATTTAAATGTGTCTTTATTCTGTATTTTCAGGTGAAAATAGCCAAATGCGGGAGCAGTACGGTGCGACATGTTAGTTTTGTAGTGTGCATTTTGTGTTCGGGGGTCGGGTCGCGGAGGCAGCATTCGGAGCAGGGAAGCCCAAACTTTCCGGTCCGCACAAACCTCCTCCAGCTCATCCCGGGGGATCCCGAGGCGTTCCCAGGCCAGACCGGAGACATAATATCTCCAGCGAGTCCTGGGTCTTCCCCGGGGTCTCCTCCTGGTAGAACATGCCCGGAACACCTCCCCAGGGAGGCGTCCAGGGGGCATCCGGATCAGATGCCCGAGCCACCTCAACTGGTTCCTCTCCATGTGGAGGAGCAGCGGCTCCACCCCGAGTTCCTCCCGGATGACCGAACTCCTCACCCTATCTCTAAGGGTGCGCCCAGCCGGAGGAAACTCAATGACGCAATTACTCCAACATCATATGTGATATTTAGATCAGATCCAGAGACTAACATGCTTCGAGCTGAGGTGAAACTATGAATGTATGAATTGAGAATTATAAAAAAGTAACCCGAGTCGAAATCGAAATGTGTTTAAATTAAATCTTTCCATTTTAAAAAACAGTGTTTCTGTTGTTCATTTTCACAAAATTTTAATGCTGAAGTAAGGCATGTGAACAAATTCAGATATTGTATTTTCATATTTTTTCACAAGTTACAGGTGTATTCTCAGTTATTATTTATCAACTGTGTCTCAAATTTTAAAACTTTTTTTTTTCAGTGTTTTAAAAACAAACAACTGGCAAATTAAACTGGTTGACATTGTAGGTTCGTGAACCTGTTTTTGTCCTGTCTGTTTTGTCTGTGTTCACAAGTTACCATAAAAGAATAGTTTTGGTAGGCTGGTTGTTCATCTTATAAAATCTAACCGACGCACTGAAGCCTGTAAGTACATTTTTCCTTTTACTTCAAGCCTTTCTCCATCCATTAGAATCTCAAATATCTGTTTCACTGTTAAAAACTTCTAATTGTCAGTTCCAGAAATTGAATTGTTTGAAAAAACAACAAATAAAGTTTTTTTCAGCACACACACACACACACACACACACACACACACACACACACACACACGTGCATCAAATTTAAGACATACCATTCTCACTATAAGACAACAAGCCATTTTAGTATGTACGAGCATGTTGGCATGTTCCCAATCTTCTTAATCTTTTCATTTACCTGAAACTGTCTGCTTACACAAATTGTATTACTAATCCTGAACTAAAGCCTGACGTTTTTGTACAACCATCTATGATAGGATAAATAGATGAATATTATTAGAAACTAGATATAGTTTATTTAAAAATTTTAACAAACTTTTTTCATTTGTTCAGCAATTTGTCAAATTTGAAAAAATAAAAGATGTATAACTTTTGAGATGTCAAGAGCTTTTTATTTTCGCTACCAGTCACAAACCCCGCTTTTTTCACGATAGTGAATGAAATATATATATAAATATATATTTTTTTTTTACAAGTAAAGCTTTTTTACTAATCACTGCCAATTCTAACTGACAAACAACAAATCACAGGGTTGACATTGTAGTTTCTGACATACATTCAGTTTTTCATTTTTAATCGTCCTAGACCTACATTTTCTTTACATATCTTCAAGCTGAATAGTGTTTTATCTTCTATTTGTTTACATTCACAAGGTGTACGGATTGCGCGGAAGCATTTTTTTTTTTTTTTTACGCTAGTAGTCTCTCAATGAGGCACTGAATCCTGCAGAAGGCTTTTATTCCTTTTTATGAACTTGCATCTACCTATCTATCCATCAGTCAGTTAAGTTTTAAAGTGTAAATGCATACGACGGAATATGCACATAGAAAATATCAGAAAAGTAAATATGAGAATCTACTTCAAAGAACAACTTTGTTCATAGTGAAGGGAAAGAATAGAAACTCCATAGAAAGAACACCTGAGAAACAACAACAACAACAAAAAAAAAACAATCTAACAAAGCTAACAAACATTTTTGAAAGCAACAGTGTGATTATGTCTCATTTTTCACTCAAATTGAATTTTAACCGAGTGAATGTCTGCAAACGCATGAAAGCATGTTTGTGAACACATCCTGATCACGCTTGGTGACCCAATATCCAATCCTATGGGAAGATGTCCCGGATCATACTTAGGCCGCCTTCGTTCAACGTATACAGCCAATGACTAGTACCTCGCTCCTAAAATAAGCCTCGATGCACTTTTTTTAAAAACGGTGGCAAAATTCGCCGTTCTGCCCATAAGAGGGCGAAAGTGATAGAATGAGATTAAGATTTAAAATGAGAAGACCCAAAATGTCGAGGGTGACTACGGTGATTAATACAATCTTGAATCTTGAGCACAGAGTGTCCCTTATTTGTCCCACAGAGGGGGAATGTTGGACTTGTTGGATCTACGCATCCGTAGGTAAATGCGGAATTGATGAACATATCACTTACAACTCCGAGACAATGCTTGTTATTGGTTTGGGTGTGTTCTTCTTGGTAGAATTTGTATGAACATCTTATAAACACCTCATCAACAACTCATACGAGAACTTTAAACGGAAGGAAGGAACACATATTGGATATGAAGTTCTATGAGGCTTTTCCACTGGACCTTTGGAGTCAAAGTGTAGACTGAGGTTCATGTTTGCATGTTACTACAGTACTTTTTGGGTTTTATTTTGTAATGATGTAGTGTTTCTGTTGGTTGGGGAGAAACTCTTGAAGGTGCTGCAATTTCCAGGACCATGTTACGATTTTCAAACGTTACTGTCAACATTTGCGTCAAAAGGATACTTCTGCAAGGAATCTCAATTAATTCCAAAAGCAAATGGATACCGACAATATCCTTGAACAAAATCTGAAATTTAGAAAGAGCTAAATCTAATGCTGTTGTAATATATTCTCACTATGATGTGCTTTAAACATAAATGATGGAATAGTTATCTCCTGCAAAAGATAGAAATGATAAAAGTTGAAAATTAAAAGTTGAATGCAGGCAAATATTTATGTTGAATGTTTGTGAGTAGCTTGTAAAATCTTTGATGTATGACTTCATTTTACCCTTTCCTCACTAGTAGCCATCACAAATCGGCGACCTCCATCTTGATCTTAGATGCTCACTCCGCCTATGAAAACCAGGCCATCAATTCAGACACATGTGACTCTGCTTGTCTGCCTGTGTAGCAGTCTCTCAACCATACATCATGGCAGGTCCCTTGTATTGTATTGTTTCTAAATAACAAGTACAACAATACATGGTATCCTCAGTTTAGACCTAGAACCTGGGCGATTCAACAAGTTACACGTGTTCAAAGGTGCTCATTCAGAGAAACAATGATTGAGTTCTGGACCAGCAGGAGACCTTACAGATATTTCTTGTTGATGCCAGTGAGGAGAGAGTAACCGTACGTCTCGCAGAAGAATATTAACACATTAATTGATAATCTGAGGATCAAAAAACTTGAACAATGATCCCTCTTTCAGGATGGCCTCAAACTTTTCATCCACAATCTAACAGTCATGTGTAAAGGGTTCCCCCATTGTTTGGGGTGACACTGGATGACTTGTTTTTACAGTATTCTCCTGACGGCGTGCTTGAGACCCGTCAACACAACATTGTCAGGGATAAAAAAGAACATCACTTTAAAAAACAGATCAGTTACGAAAAAACTCCGGGTCGTGTACGATAAGAGGCGCTTGTTTTCGGACGGCACAACCAAACCTTTCGGGTTTTGCACTGAGTTGCAAAAGATGAATAAAAATATCAAATTCATTGAAGGTTTACCTGAATCTTTTGAAAATGAAGATGTATTTCCTACTGATAGAAAACATTTGATTATTCTTGACGATGTTATTTTTGAAGCTTCTGAAAACCCAGAGGTTGTCCGTGTTTTTACGCAGTACAGACATCATAAAAATATGAGTGTTATAATGCTGACGCAAAACTTATTTCATCATGGTAAATATAGTCGTACTATTAGTCTGAATAGCAATTACTTTGTATTGTTTAAGAATCCTCGCGATAAAATGCAGATAAAAGTTCTTGCTCAACAGATTTACCCGTCTCAAAGAGCTTTCTTTCTAGAAAGCTTTGAAGATGCTACAGCCGACGCTCACGGGTACTTAATTGTTGATCTAACACCCTCATGTCCAGAACGCTACAGACTAAGGACTGGGATACTTCCTCACAAGCGTCACACTGTGTACATACCAAAAACGTCTGCTTAAGTTATGTCAGCGCGTATAAAAAGAAACGATGGTTTACTTAAGGAACTATACCACGCTCCGTCAAAGAAACGTAAAGACATTTTAATGCGTAGTTCTCGGGACTTTATTCAAGCTCTTTGCGAGATCGCCCTGAATGTTTTGAAGGGGAATGTACCATTGTCGCAAGCTCAGTTAAAAAAACTGAAAAATCAGAAGAAAATCATCAGACTCTTGGCTAAAAAAAAGCGTGCGTGAAGCGTAAACGAAGGATTCTTAAAAAGCAATCGGGTGGATTCCTGTTGCCGTTGCTAGCGGCTGCCGTTCCAATCATTGGAAATCTAATAGGAGGACTTGTAAAGAAGTAAAACGCCATGAAGACTGTCCAGAAAATGTATCTCGTCTCTCCTCAGCAAATTAACCAGTTATCACGCCCATCCTCTGACATCCGTGAAACAGCCGAAGATGAATTGAATGAGAAGATGAGGACCGTTCTAAATGATTCTCAGTTAAACTCGTATGAGAAGATTAAACAGTATGATGGTCTATTGCAGAGATATTTAACCTTTACAAAACAGGATCAGAGAGACCAAAGAAGAGTAACTCTGACTTTACAACGAGACGGAGATCATCCACACGACTCTGACAGTCGCGACCAAAGCGTTCTAAAAACACCCTCTGTAACGGACGTCGTGGGTAAGGATATTCTAAACAGCCTTCCGTCAAAAGCTCGAAGAAATGCTGAATACATTATCCAGAGGATATCCAAAAACGGCGACGGTTGGAATATGAATGGTGAATTTATGTATGAGGGAAATGCTGTAAAAGGCTCTCATGTGATTGATATATTCAAGTACCTTTCCCTACCGTATAAGAAAAAAAGTTCTTCATTACCTGAGGGATGGTCCGAGTTTCTCGTCACATTATTAAAGCTAAACATCCCTCTCACCCTGCTGTCCAATCCTGAAGCGCGGCCTCAATATCAGAGACTTGAATCGAATTCTACCTCACGAAAGAAAAGTATAGCCGAGGGCTGGTCTCCCGACCCAAAGGACTCTAAAGTGACACCTCGACGACGCTTGACGCGTGTAGCGACCAAAAGGAAGAAATTGTCTCTAACACCTCGATGGGTTTCATGAATAATTACCTTGTACACGGTTATTGCCTTTTCATCAAATAAAATAAATTCATAAAATGTTTTATTGAATTACTATAAGATTACAGATTTTCTTTTCAACACACGTACAAACAAAATAAGATTAGTCACACGTTACAATAGTCATTAAAATACAGAAGAGAACAGTTTTATTGTTTCCACGGACAGTGGGCGCATCTTTTTAGACATTGTTGATGACCTTTCACAAAGTTGTATACCATGAGGTCATTTGTTAAGGTATCGTCGCTTTATAGACTTAATACTTCTTTGATAGACAACCCTCTAGCGCGATGACAGAGGTAGATGACGCAGTGATGACCACATACAAACGATAGGGGGTGCTGTAGTTGACCATTGTTGTACTTGATGTCGACTGAATGTTTTTTGAGAAACTTTAAAATATTTTCAGGGTAATGTGCAAAGTAGGGTCCCATTCCAAATGAGTCAAAGAAAGTTGTTCTACCGTCTTCTTCGAGAGTTAAAACCAGTGCTCTCCTGGTTTATGTGCCGGATGTGTGTTGACGATGAAATATGCAGGCAGTCTGAGGGGTTGTGTCAATTGAGGCAACCTGTCCGACGGCCATACACCGTAAAATGTGTCGCCCAAGAGACCTCTCAGCAGCCTCTGTAACTGGAGACTATCCATAACTTTTATAATAATAGTCCACCAGCACTTGTCTTTTTGCATCAATCTCCAGAATGGAATCGTAACAAGCGTACACAATCAGTGTTACGGTGTTCGGTAAGGGTACTCTGAATCTCATCTCCAGTCTTAAATTCCCATTTGAGAGAGGAGAGAGAGCGTAGTTGTCGTCGGCTGGATTGAGATTAAATGCAAACAACGAATAACCGCTGCTAAAACCTTCGCGGTCAATGCTTAGAGGCAGATCCTTCAAATGTCTTCCTGTAGCTAGAATCATGTTATAAAACTCTCTGACCGCCATACCGTTATTAAACTGAGGTTGAAAAGCTTTAGCGGGGATCTGTTGGCCGTCCTGACAGAGGGCTAGATATTCAGTGTTGTAATGATGAAAATTGAACGGGGAGAGATCTCTCCTACCGGTAAATGCCTCGTGATGTACCAACCCTAAAACCACGTATTTAGGTATTGAACCCAGAAATAAATTCTCCTGGGTGCATATTCTTGAGTTTTCTGGAATGGAGTATGTTTTTACATTGACTCGTGAGAGCGGGAAGAGAGCATTTCCTTTTAACACACCCGCTGCATGACCTATTCTCACAGCTGGCGAAACAGTGACTTTCTTCACAAACAGAGAGGCGCCGAGGATTTTCAGACGAAAGGTGGAGTCGCGGGGTCCGGTCAGGCAGAAGGCATCATTCGCTCTGGTGAGTTTAATTCTTAAATCGACAGAGTTTAATAACAGTCTCTCGCAGAAAAATATGTCGCCGTGGAGAGGACCGAGAAGATGTACTTCTCTGGATCTGCTCGTGAACTCGGCCCTCTTATTAAGACCTGCGTTGGGACCGTTTACAGTGATGATCGAGTCAACTGACCCAGTTGTGTCTTGGTAAAAAAGACCGGCGCTAAACTGTGTTTTAAGAGTGTCGCCTGAAAAGTTGAGAAGTGTTTCAATCATAGCTCTGTACGGATTTGTGGAACTGGATTGTGAAATCATCCGATCACCCAGAACCACATTGCACTGGTCAAAGATTGTGTTTAGAGGGTTATTGATGAGACCGACCGCTGCGTCGTTAGCCAGCGGTGTGCCATCGGCGTTAGTAATTCTTGCACGCACATGTAGAAGGGTGTCGTTTAGGTCTAGATACTTTTCACCGTCTCCCGGTATAAAAAACTCGGGCTGTACCTCCTGACCCTTTCTGTCTCTGTTGATCGCTCATTCCTCTCAAGGTACGGGTGAACATATCCGTAGCTATGTTACCCACCGCTGATTTGAGATGTTGTTTCGCGATGGCAATACCTCTTTTCAAGAGCGGTGAATCAAACCGAAACATTTTCGAGAAGAGGGAACCGATGCCACGTTCGTACATAACAGGGGCACCGTAGAAACCGGGTAGATCTCCGCCCACCTGTTTTTCATAATATTGTACAAATCTGTGAGGGTCGTCTCTTAAGCCTGCATGAACCATTGTGTTTGTTTACGACTTGGCCTGCAAAGACTGGTTATCTCTCTCCGGCGTTGTGATGGTGAATGAATTTCCACATGACGATACAAGGGTTATATAATATCCTCTCAAGTAACAGGTCTAAAGTATAGAGTCACCACGACCTTTCCAAAGGTAAAATTGACGGGTTTGTTAAGATTCGATTTAATTTGTATCTGAATATTTTCAATATGGTTCTTGGCCACCGGTAAATAGTAAGCAGGGTTAAAATGTTGTGTGATTATATCTGAGTAGCTACCCTTGATTTCCACAGTTCTTAAAAGCGGTGCATATGCATCCCCTACAAGCTGCGGTCTTACAACGTCGCTGTAACAGTAGAGATGGTAAAACCCCACTTTTAAATCAACTGGATGGGGCGCTCTGTAGTCGCAAAAATGTATCCAATTACCAGGCTCTACACCGAGCATGTAAGCCAAAGGCGAGTTAAAAAGCACTAGGTTCTGCCCGTCTCCTTGAAGATCAATTTTTTGCCGTGCACTGTTAAACAGGAAGCGTATGTCGTTATTGGTTTTTTTAAAGGTTTGCTCCAACTCGGTTGTAATCTGATTAATAGAGCTGTAATATCCTCCCTTAAACTTCAGTTTGGAAATATCTGTTCCCGCCGTTTTGAAATGTCGATCAACCCCTCGTGATTCGTCTTTTTTCCTCTGAGCAGAGGCGCTGGCATCGGGATCTGGAGCCCTAAGACGAGCCATGGCTCTATGAAATTCATCTTTATACCGTCGTGTTGTGTTAGCCTCCGAATCTGATCCTCTAGGGGGAGCCGTGTTTGTGTTGGAATCAAGTACTCTATGGTTCGGTTTCCAGGAAAATGATGCTGTATCCTCTGGAATATTATGCCACGTGTGAGGGTATGTAATCTCCGTCAAAGCGACCTCCCATTTTCCGTTTAAATCGATATGTTGTGCTAAATCAACGCGGAAAGTACCAATGGAGTTGTCTTTAAAAACATTTGCGCTGGCGTTTGATGGTAAAGTCACATAGAAGCCTGCGTTCTTTGAGTCGTACATGGTGATATGATGCCTGGTGTAAAGAAGGACCTTCTTATATATTTTTTATATCCGAAGCTTTTACCCAGCTGTTGAATTTTTCAGGCCAGTTCTTCCACTGGTCAAAGACCTGCCTCTCTCCTTTAACGCAGCGTTCCATGAGAATCTTTTCAACGTGAAATACTTTATCCTTTACGAGTTGTACTTTTTGTAATTCTTGATCATAAAATGACCCCTGGATGGTCTCGCCGTCGAAATCTTTCAATTTATACACAGGCGGGGTGCGATGAATACATTCAGTTATCGTAAATATCTCATCTGTAAAACTCTGCTCATACTTTTTGTCAAATACACCTCGTAGTTTTGATATCCTAACATGATCGCCCTCCTTTAATTTTGCCTTTTGCAGATCTTTCGATGGTCTAATGTAAAAATTGCAGAGTATTTTCTTTAGTTACTTCCATCGGTGTCATTTTTATACTACTGTGATAGCTGTGATTATAACTCTTTACTAGATCCTGTAAAACCTCAATGTAACGTAATGTGTTTTTAGCCGTGAAATATCTCCACATCCGACTTTTAAGAGTGAGGTTAAATCTCTCAACCACAGAGGCCTTAACGTCACTCGCTGTTGAAAAATGATTAATACCCTTCCTTTCCATCAAAGCCCTGAAACTCTTGTTAAAAAAATCTTTCCCATCATCCGTCTGTAGCTTTGCAGGCGTCCCGCACTCCTCCAGCACTGTTTTGAACGCCTTCATTCTCTCGATCGGAGTCTTTCTTTTTAAAACGCGTACATATGCCCTCTTTGAAAATACATCTATAACGGTCAACAAGTAATTTTGATCGTCGTTATATCTAGCCAACGCCTGCATGTCGCATAGGTCGGCCTGGAATTGTTGAAGAGGCCTGTGAACAAATACTCTGTATCTCGGAAAGTTTACTCTGGCTGGTTTATGCAGGGTGTAGGCATCCTGTTTTGATAAAAAAATCTTTAATAGATTTAGAACTGACTGGTTTTCCAGTCTCAACCTGCACCCCTGGACGAAGGCGACTCACACCTCCAGAGGTCCCGGGGTGAAGAGGATTGTAATAAACTCTTTTAATGATGTGTTTCACCGTCATGTTAAACGAGAAATGAATGAGCTGAGATCCAAATATACTTCTTAATGTTTTTTATTCCACAGGTTATGTAAGGATTCAAACGTAATGTTATACAAAGACAGTAAAAGAGTAAAAAAAAAATAAACATCACATACGAGGGAATCTCGTGTTTGTGACATCGCCCAGGACCGGCGTTCTATTCCAGATTCTACTTGCTGATTCCAGACGTTCAATTAGAAGATCCTCAGGCTCATGTTTGATGTATTCATTCCAGACAGTTGATTTTCGACACCTCATTTCGAGCAAGACTGTCTCAGCCGTAGCCTTCGTTCTCATTTTCCCCGGTTGTACGTCATTCAGGGTCAAGTAGTGTTGTACAGCAGGCAGAAAGTTGTTGTTACAGAGTCTCTTCATCAACGGGTGGAAATTAAGGCGGTAGAAATCATCCTCCATCTCTTCAAGACAGCTGTGTTGTAGTTGGCTGGGATGGTCTACTTGGCAACCGTAGCAGATCTCCCTCCAATACCTGCGTATGGTTTTACCTAGTAGATGAAATACAACTGTCTTTAAAGCTTTCAAGAAGAAACCGCTTATCCATCCATCCGTGTCATCATTAGCTGCTGGTTCTTGGTCTTGAGAAGCAGTGGATAAAGCAGGCGGATGCACGTCGACAGTTTCGTTCCCGGGGCAGGCGGTTGCTGCCTTCCCTACAGGTTCCTCCTCGTCATCCACATCTTGCATTTCAGTTGCAACAGAGTCGTCTGTGTCGTCTTTGACGTCCAATGAAGGACGGGCTCCGTCTGTCATGTCGTTGTTAGAACCCTCGTACTTATGACCGTCAGCCGCAACGTGTTCTACCGCAGGATGTAGAGGTGACGGCGAGGAGTTGTTCATCCCGTACCCGGGGCCGCCTGTAGCAGCTCCGAGGAAGGTAGTGACGATACGTCTCGGAACACCTTCTGGCCTCATCGTTGTCTTGGACGGTCTTGTTCCAACAGGTACGTCTGCATGGTGTTGCTCCGGAAAAAATCCTCTTTATAACAGCCATCAACAAGTAGGCGGTCCAGGGTGGGGCGGTCCTAAAACACAAGGGCATCATTCCATAAGCGGCTATGGTAGAAGAGACCGTCGATTTTTGGAGAAATCTCCTGGATTGTCTCACTCCAAGCATCCATCGGTATGGTTAACAGAGTACGAAAAACACCACAATCGGAATTAATATACTCCAGGACGAAATCTTCTTCTTCTTCACCTGTGACTCCTGTTGATACTTTATGGATGGCCCTGAAGGACCAACGTCCTGATCCTAACATTTGAATCACATCGTCTTTTGCACCTGCACGTCACTAACATGCTGGTGCTTGACCTCGGCTTGCTTGCACCGTCACTTGAAATTACTGCATTTAATAAAAACAAGAGAAAAGAAACGCCCTTTAAACTTGACTGTAGCTTGCTGAATAAACGCATCCAACATACGCACTGGTGGATGCATTTAGACAATCATCAGCTGGTCATTTGGTCGATGCTGAGCCAGGATAATTAATAATTTAGCGATAACTTCCTTGGAGAAACATCTCACCCGTCCAGCTGGAGTTGCTGTCCTGGCAGCTGCCTCACTGTCCAGCTCATATTTGATGTCACAGCAGTGTTTCTGTGAATGGAGATGCACTGCCAGTGTCCAGCTGAATCAGGTGTAACTGGATCACACGTCACCATCTTTGTATCTGCGGCCAATTTAAGCGCAGAAAAACAAGGCGTTTGACAAATTTTATTGATGGTAAAGGCATAAAGGGAAATTTTAGGCGTGTTTTCCTTCTCCCATAGCTATTAATAGTAATATTGAAATGTTTATTTTTATCTTTGCTGAAGGGGACCCCACATATGACCTTGAAATGAATAAGGATCGGGCATGCGCATGATGTAACTTACTGAAATTCAGTGACCGTTTTCTCCCACCAACTTTCATCTATTTGAAAACCTGATTCCCTGTTGTATGCTCCTCTCGTTTTTGACCTCAATCTCATTAATATATTTCAGAAACAATTCTCTTCTAGGGCTGAGTAGATTGTTGCTGAGTCAGGAGGTAGAGAAGGAAACCTGTGAAAGTTTTTATTTTTTTATTTATTTTAGACAAAATATATGATTTGATATTGTTTTGAGAGACTATTGTACGAGCGTGACAAGCATTTCTCCAAGTAAGAGGGAGGAAACACACGATTCTCTTTTTGGGCCAGAATTCTGAGTGGCTGAATTATATTTACAGCGCTTCTGAAATTGGGAGCAAACTTTAATAGCATGGAACGTAACCTTGGGATTCTTGACATTGGTAGGTCTTTTCATAGGCAGTGAGGAATATACTGGAGCATTAATAGAGGATGAGCATGAAAACATTTCCAGTTTGGACTAAGGTAAACATCAGTAAGACAGCAGATTTTATGAATATAAGAGGCTCAATAATAAAACTGTTTTGAATTTACACTTATGGAGTAACGATCTGCTGACCCGAGGAGACTTCCCACTCCAAACAAAATCACTTGCTGTAGTTTATCAATGATTTTTTTTTTTTCTTTTTAAATTTCTCCACCTCTGAAGGTCAGATTTGACTAGAGTCGTGCGTGAAGGTAAAGGTAGAGGATTTATTGTCAATTCTGCCATATGCATTACATATCAAGGATTGAAATGTGCAGCCACATGAACGCAGAGAGATTTAAAACAAGATTCTTTAAATCAAAGTGCAGGTTCTTGAAGCCTACCCCTTTTAATTGGATGACATATGCTTTTCTCATTTTTGACCCTATATCCTGAAAACATGAATAATAATTCACTATTGTTATGCATGATGCCTTTAAACCCTAGAGATGAGCTCTGTGTGACTCTGCTAAAGACTTAATGCCCAAGTGGTTTCCATAATACCTCTTATGAAGACCCTCCAATATTTATAACGTACAGAACATTAAGAATCACCCGTTATATGGTACTTAAATATGTAATAATAATGTATATGTAATAATGTATAATCAAAAAACATGTTTTATTAGTGCATAATTTACATTTTCCCTTTGGTTTCCTTGTTTATACATTCTGTTTATAAATGCTAATGATAATGCTAATAACAGACATATGTAGATCGTAGTTATGAGAACACAGAAGTGTAAGAGCTGTTGCCACGAAAGAGCATTACAAGGGTACTGTGCTATAAAACCGTTATTATTCATGATACTAATGTCGAATCAGCGTAGCATTTTTGTGTGGTCATCTTTGCTAAGTATGGAAGTCAAAAGTCGTGGGACAACCTGGGAGTAAGTTCAGGTGGTCATGGAAAAGTGGACAGGAAGTTAATATACTGTAGGATTTCACAGCTTCTATTGACTGAATTGACTGATCTGCATCTTGTGACATTTATGAGACATTTATCTGAGAAACTTAAGGGAAATCAAACATATGCAGTGGCAGGAAGTAGCAATGAAAGCAATCGTGAAGCTATTTAGTGAAATCTCGCAGAAAAGCATTTCCTCCTCCCAGAGGCTCTTTGACTGTGTGTGTGATTGCAATGGCAATGATCTTGAATCCACTTCGTGGAGACTGTCTTTCCTTATTTTATACTGAACAACAAGCACGGCTCTATTTACTGTTTCGTTCAAATGAAACACAACATACCAGGGCCCATCACTGTGTTCTGAAACCTCCTTTGAGTTGGGTCTGTTTCAAGCACTGAGTCAATAAGCGTCATGCAATCTTGAGCTGCGTTTTTAATGTGTGCAGTTTTGGTGCGTGTTGCTCGCTCGGTGCCCAGAGAGTACAGAGAGCTGCAGATGGTAACAGGCAGGGAGGTGGGAAACCTTGTCTCTCTTGCACCTCAGACTGTGCTGAAACCTGATTTGTAAACATGCTCACAGGAACCATCTGCCGCTGAGTTCATGTTTTCCTCTGCATTTTTTGATTTGGGATTCTATAAATAGACAGAGAGATGAAGGAGACCACTATATGTCAAATCTGTATGATTGATGGTCCCCCGGGAGTAATAAAACCCTCCCCTTCCGGAAGTAATAAACCCCACCCCTTTTTATATCAAAAAGAAATTAAAATAATTACCCTCCCCATTTTTATATCAACAGGAAATTAAAATAATGAAGGTCCAAGGGGTAGCTTCACCCTTGTGTGATGCAGGGGGTGGGGGTCAGCCACATCCTCACAGACGCAAGGGTCAGGCAGGGTCAGCGGGAGGGTGGGTGTGTGATGAGACACCGGGAGGATTACCTTAGGGGTGTGGGTAAAAAAAAAGGGGTAAAACAAAAAGAAAGAAATACTTTTAGTTTTCAGCATTAGTCAATGTTTGAACTGTTTCTGCATTGCAGGCTAAATAATCAAAACACATTAGTAGCTACAATATTATTTCGGGTTTAAACATTTTAGAAGTTATTTAACATCTTATGAAGAAGTTTTTCATTCTTGAAATATTTCTTAAAGATAAAACAGTAGAAAGAAAACACTTCTTAGTCTTCACTAATAGTTCAAACGACGCAGCTACCCAACTCATGCACCATTTTTCAAAATGCGTTTAAACAGATAATTTGTACTTGTTTGAGAAATACTTTTAGTTTTCAGAATAGAACAAAAGAAAGAAATACTTTTAGTTTTCAGAAAATAAGGTTGAGTGAACAAGGATAAAACAAAAGAAAGAAATACTTTAGTTTTCAGCATTAGTTCAAATAACACAGCTATTCAACTCATATGAGTTTCTGTTGAATCAGTCTATTTAATTTTACACCCTGTGTGAGTTTTAAACGATGCAATTTTACTTACTCAGGAAATACTTAAAAAAGGGGTAAACAGCGGTGTGACAACAGGCATTATGCCTGACTCTTTCTCAGACACCGAAACATACCACATTTTACATCAGTTCCGGGGTAACCTTCGCTGTTGACCAGACCTTCCAGAACTTCATCCTCCTTTCCAAAAGGACTCCAGACTACCCATGGATGCCTCTTCCTCTGCACGTCGTAGGTGAATATTTATCTATCTATCCATCTATCTATATCTATACAGTATACATATAGGTATATACATATATGTGTATCTATGTATTTACATTTACATATATAAGTATAATAAAAACGTTACGCCATGTTTATCACGTACCATGTCTCTTTTCATTGACAGACGTCGTCACTCATCTGTGTGACGTTCATTTAACGCAGAGTGATACTGGTAAAAATATTGAATTATTTTATAATTCGTTGTTAATATCTCTATTATGTGTTACAACAGCCGCACTTCTATTTTTCAGATATTATCGCCTCCGCGAATAACTTCCCGGAGACGCTGATCGGCGCTGAGGAGCTTGAGCGGTTAATGCGTGTAACCGAGGCTCAGAACACGCCGTGTATTATAATAATCGACAGCGAGGACGAGTTCGTCCGGGGCCGAGTACAGGAAATCGATCGAAGGGGAGTAACCAACGCTCTCTGAGCCGTAAGCGACGGTTAATTCGGCACGGAAGACAGGACCGGCGCGAGTCATTGGTGAGAAGGAGACAGCGATTCTAATCATAATTACGATAACTAGGTAAAGAATAGCGGTATTTATTAAGTGTATATAGATGCGTATGTGTGTGTGTGTGTGTGTGTGTGTGTGTGTGTGTGTGTGTGTGTGTGTGTGTGTGTGTGTGCATGAAAAGGTCACCCGGAACCCGGAAATCAGACACGACCGGGAAGTCATCCGGACCCTGTGGATGCTGATCATTCATTGAACGGGTCGCTCCAACTGTTCAACGGTGAGAGCAAAACATTCAGTTCAATAAAAAAAAAGTATTTTAACCACAGTCTGTCGATGTATTTTATATTTAACTACCTATGTTTTTTGTTTTATTCAACGCCTGTGCGTATGAAAACAGACGATCAGTCAGAGGTCGAAGGAGTAGGGCACACGCTCGTTGATTCTTTAACTCACCAGACGCCTCAGCTGATAGGAGGTGGGAAAAAACATTTTTGGAGTGATAGTTTACGTTTCACTGCTGTATTTATTTATTTATTTTTTCACATGAAAACAGATACAAAGACAACGAGCACGCCACACCTTCTACCTGTCGCTTCAACACCAACACCAACACCAACGTTTGGTAAGATACGAATCTCAATTTTTTTCAACACATCTCTACCGTTCAGTATCAGTTGAATGGTTGTATGTTCGCTATTGTGTGTGTGTGTGTGTGTGTGTGTGTGTGCGCGTACGTGCGTGCGTGCGTGTGTGTGTGTTTTATCTGTAATGCGGTTTGTCTATGTTCCGGCTATGTGCTTTTAGACGGTGTCATTTTACTATTGAAGGTGTTTGAGTAACTGTTGCTGCTAAGCGTCATTGTGATTTTACTACTATGCTTTAACGACGACGGACACTAGAGGTCGCGATTACTATTTCACACTATGCTTTAACGACGGCGACCACTAGAGGTCGGGATTACTATTTTACACTATGCTTTAACGACGGCGGCCACTAGAGGTCGTGATTTTACTAACTGTAATGTGCTTTAACGACGCCGGCCGCTAGAGGTCGTGATTTTACTAACTGTAATGTGCTTTAACGACGGCGGCCACTAGAGGTCGTGATTTTTACTAACTGTAATGTGCTTTAATGACGGCGGCCACTAGAGGTCGTGATTTTACTAACTGTAATGTGCTTTAACGACGGCGGCCACTAGAGGTCGTGATTTTACTAACTGTAATGTGGTTTAACGACGGCGGCCGCTAGAGGTCGTGATTTTACTAATTGTAATGTGCTTTAACGACGGCGGCCACTAGAGGTCGTGATTTTACTTTTTTATATTTAACTACCTATGTTTTTTGTTTTATTCAACGCCTGTGCGTATGAAAACAGACGATCAGTCAGAGGTCGAAGGAGTAGGGCACCCGCTCGTTGATTCTTTGACTCACCAGACGCCTCAGCTGATAGGAGGTGGGAAAAAACATTTTGGAGTGATAGTTTACGTTTCACTGCTGTATTTATTTATTTATTTTTTCACATGAAAACAGATACAAAGACAACGAGCACGCCACACCTTCTACCTGTCGCTTCAACACCAACACCAACGTTTGGAAAGATACGAAGGTCGTGATTTTACTAATTGTAATGTGCTTTAACGACGGCGGCCACTAGAGGTCGTGATTTTACTAACTGTTATGTGCTTTAACGACGGCGGCCACTAGAGGTCGTGATTTTACTAATTGTAATGTGCTTTAACGACGGCGGCCACTAGAGGTCGTGATTTTACTAACTGTTATGTGCTTTAACGGCGGCGGCCACTAGAGGTCGTGATTTTACTAACTGTAATGTGCTTTAACGACGGCGACCACTAGAGGTCGTGATTTTACTAATTGTAATGTGGTTTAACGACGGCGTCCACTAGAGGTCGTGATTTTACTAACTGTAATGTGGTTTAACGACGGCGGCCGCTAGAGGTCGTGATTTTACTAATTGTAATGTGCTTTAACGACGGCGGCCACTAGAGGTCGTGATTTTACTAATTGTAAAGTGGTTTAATGAGAGTATACACTAGTGATTTACTATTTGTTTTTACGCTTTAAATGTTGATCCTTAGTAGATCCCTACATTTACACTCTGTTTATATTAATATCATATTAACTGCTATCCGAGGTCTTGCTTCTAGATTGTATTTACATTTGTGTTGTTGTCGGTATTCTGTTTCAGCTCTCCCCTCTGGGTCTTGGCCTTTGTGGGAGACATCGACGCCGGTTTCCTGAGTACCTCTGGATCTACTATCCGGACCGTTCCCTGCTGAAGACTCGACGTCGGCATCTGGGCTATCCGCACCTCCACAGCCACCGTCGCCGACACCATCAGCACCGCCAGCAACCACAGACAAGCCGCGGACATCGCCCCGGATACCAAAACAAAAAGAAAGAAATACTTTTCGTTTTCAGCATTAGTCAATGTTTGAACTGTCTCTGCATTGTAGGCTAAATAATCAAAACACGTTAGTAGCTACAATATTATTTCGGGTTTAAACATTTTAGAAGTTATTTAACATCTTATGAAGAAGTTTTTCATTCTTGAAATATTTCTTCAAGATAAAACAGTAGAAAGAAAACACTTTTTAGTCTTCACTAATAGTTCAAACGACACAGCTACCCAACTCATGCACCATTTTTTCAAAATGCGTTTAAACAGATAATTTGTACTTGTTTGAGAAATACTTTTAGTTTTCAGAATAGAACAAAAGAAAGAAATACTTTTAGTTTTCAGAAAATAAGGTTGAGTGAACAAGGATAAAACAAAAAAGAAAGAAATACTTTAGTTTTCAGCATTAGTTCAAATGACACAGCTATTCAACTCATATGAGTTTCTGTTGAATCAGTCTATTTAATTTTACACCCTGTGTGAGTTTGAAACGATGCATTTTTAGAGTCTGTGATAACCAGTTAATTTGCTGCGGAGACGCGAGTTCTTTCCTGGACGGTTGAATCTTCAAAAGAGACAGTCTGAAGGCGGACCTCATTGTCTTCAGACAACATTGTTTAGGCTGTAGGAAATACACTTCTGTACCTTCCACGTGTTCGTTTTCTCGTGAGAATGACAACCAAAAACACCCCAACTTAAAATCCAAAAGAATTTACACCGTGACAGAGGCGTCTAATTACCCTAACAGAGCTCTGGGCCCGCAACTACACCTGGCTTTGCCTCAGCTCCGATGGTGTAGAGTGACAAAGACTATCTCAGGCCCTGACCCCTTTTATTACACATTTCAGTTCATTTTGGAGTTGCAGTCTCCACTGATTGATCCTGGTCTTCTTACGGTCCAGGTCGTCATGGGTCAAATTCCAGATCTTGTGCCGTCTCCACCACATCTGGAAACACCTTTCGAATATTTATACATCTGTCTTTAATTGGCGACAATGGCAGAGCGGATGACCCAAGCCATTCTTTTTTTGGCATCCTGCTTCTGTCACCATGTCCGTTCTCCATCTGATTATTTGTTTTACGTCGCTGCGGTTCATACCTCTGAGCTACCTAGCAGACATTGATCCTGGTCTTCTTATGGTCCAGGTCGTCATGGGTCAAATTCCAGATCTTGTGCTGTCTCCACCACATCTGGAAACACCTTTAGAATATTTATACATCTGTCTTTAATTGGCGACAATGGCAGAGTGGGTGACCCGATCCAAATCAACAAAGACGTCACCTAGGACCTGCCCACACGGATGGAGTATTTAGGTGATCCGATTCAGACCACATTTTACATCAGTTCCGGGGTAACCTTCGCTGCTGACCAGACCTTCCAGAACTTCATCCTCCTTTCCAAAAGGACTCCAGACTACCCATGGATGCTTCTTCCTCTGCACGTCGTAGGTGAATATTTATCTGTCTATCTATCCATCTATCTATATCTATACAGTATACATATAAGTATATACATATATGTGTATCTATGTATTTACATTTACATATATAAGTATAATAAAAACGTTACGCCATGTTTATCACGTACCATGTCTCTTTTCATTGACAGACGTCGTCACTCATCTGTGTGATGTTCATTTAACGCAGAGTGATACTGGTAAAAATATTGAATTATTTTATAATTCGTTGTTAATATCTCTATTATGTGTTACAACAGCCGCACTTCTATTTTTCAGATATTATCGCCTCCGCGAATAACTTCCCGGAGACGCTGATCGGCGCTGAGGAGCTTGAGCGGTTAATGCGTGTAACTTTTGAAGACGGAGATGCCCGTGCGGATCTGTCGGCTGTGACTCCGAGAGCGAGTCTTCAAGACAGCGGCACCGAGGCTCAGAACACGCCGTGTATTATAATAATCGACAGCGAGGACGAGTTCGTCCGGGGCAGAGTACAGGAAATCGAGCGAAGGGGAGTAACCAACGCTCTCTGAGCCGTAAGCGACGGTTAATTCGGCACGGAAGACAGGACCGGCGCGAGTCATTGGTGAGAAGGAGACAGCGATTCTAATCATAATTACGATAACTAGGTAAAGAATAGCGGTATTTATTAAGTGTATATACATGCGTATGTGTGTGTGTGTGTGTGTGTGTGTGTGTGTGTGTGTGTGTGTGTGTGTGTGTGTGTGTGCATGAAAAGATCACCCGGAACCCGGAAATCAGACACGACCGGGAAGTCATCCGGACCCTGTGGATGCTGATCATTCATTGAACGGGTCGCTCCAACTGTTCAACGGTGAGAGCAAAACATTCAGTTCAATAAAAAAAAAAGTATTTTAAGCACAGTCTGTCGATGTATTTTATATTTAACTACCTATGTTTTTTGTTTTATTCAACGCCTGTGCGTATGAAAACAGACGATCAGTCAGAGGTCGAAGGAGTAGGGCACACGCTCGTTGATTCTTTAACTCACCAGACGCCTCAGCTGATAGGAGGTGGGAAAAAACATTTTGGAGTGATAGTTTACGTTTCACTGCTGTATTTATTTATTTATTTTTTCACATGAAAACAGATACAAAGACAACGAGCACGCCACACCTTCTACCTGTCGCTTCAACACCAACACCAACACCAACGTTTGGTAAGATACGAATCTCAATTTTTTTCAACACATCTCTACCGTTCAGTATCAGTTGAATGGTTGTATGTTCGCTATTGTGTGTGTGTGTGTGTGTGTGTGTGTGTGTGTGCGCGCGTGTGCGTGCGTACGTGCGTGCGTGCGTGTGTGTGTGCGTGTGTGTGTGTTTTATCTGTAATGCGGTTTGTCTATGTTCCGGCTATGTGCTTTTAGACGGTGTCATTTTACTATTGAAGGTGTTTGAGTAACTGTTGCTGCTAAGCGTCATTGTGATTTTACTACTATGCTTTAACGACGACGGACACTAGAGGTCGCGATTACTATTTCACACTATGCTTTAACGACGGCGGCCACGTGAGGTCGAGATTACTATTTCACACTATGCTTTAACGATGGCGACCACTAGAGGTCGGGATTACTAATTTACACTATGCTTTAACGACGGCGGCCACTAGAGGTCGTGATTTTACTAACTGTAATGTGCTTTAACGACGGCGGCCACTAGAGGTCGTGATTTTACTAACTGTCATGTGCTTTAACGACACCGGCCGCTAGAGGACGTGATTTTACTAACTGCAATGTGCTTTAACGACGGAGGCCGCTAGAGGTCGTGATTTTACTAACTGTAATGTGGTTAAACGACGGCGTCCACTAGAGGTCGTGATTTTACTAATTGTAATGTGGTTTAATGACAGTATACACTAGTGATATACTATTTGTTTTTACGCTTTAAATGTTGATCCTTACTAGATCCCTACATTTACACTCTGTTTATATTAATATCATATTAACTGCTATCCGAGGTCTTGCTTCTAGATTGTATTTACATTTGTATTGTTGTCGGTATTCTGTTTCAGCTCTCCCCTCTGGGTCTTGGCCTTTGTGGGAGACATCGACGCCGGTTTCCTCAGTACCTCTGGATCTACTATCCGGACCGTTCCCTGCTGAAGACTCGACGTCGGCATCTGGGCTATCCGCACCTCCCCAGCCACCGTCGCCGACACCATCAGCACAGCCAGCAACCACAGACAAGCCGCGGACATCGCCCCGGATAGCAAAACAAAAAGAAAGAAATACTTGTGTGTGTGTGTGTGTGTGTGCATGAAAAGATCACCCGGAACCCGGAAATCAGACACGACCGGGAAGTCATCCGGACCCTGTGGATGCTGATCATTCATTGAACGGGTCGCTCCAACTGTTCAACGGTGAGAGCAAAACATTCAGTTCAATAAAAAAAAAGTATTTTAACCACAGTCTGTCGATGTATTTTATATTTAACTACCTATGTTTTTTGTTTTATTCAACGCCTGTGCGTATGAAAACAGACGATCAGTCAGAGGTCGAAGGAGTAGGGCACCCGCTCGTTGATTCTTTAACTCACCAGACGCCTCAGCTGATAGGAGGTGGGAAAAAACATTTTGGAGTGATAGTTTACGTTTCCCTGCTGTATTTATTTATTTATTTTTTCACATGAAAACAGATACAAAGACAACGAGCACGCCACACCTTCTACCTGTCGCTTCAACACCAACACCAACACCAACGTTTGGTAAGATACGAATCTCAATTTTTTTCAACACATCTCTACCGTTCAGTATCAGTTGAATGGTTGTATGTTCGCTATTGTGTGTGTGTGTGTGTGTGTGTGTGTGTGCGCGTACGTGCGTGCGTGCGTGCGTGTGTGTGTGTGTGCGTGTGTGTGTGTTTTATCTGTAATGCGGTTTGTCTATGTTCCGGCTATGTGCTTTTAGACGGTGTCATTTTACTATTGAAGGTGTTTGAGTAACTGTTGCTGCTAAGCGTCATTGTGATTTTAATACTATGCTTTAACGACGGCGGCCGCTAGAGGACGTGATTTTACTAATTGTAATGTGGTTTAACGACGGCGGCCACTAGAGGTCGTGATTTTACTAACTGTAATGTGCTTTAACGACGGCGGCCACTAGAGGTCGTGATTTTACTAATTGTAATGTGCTTTAACGACGGCGGCCACTAGAGGTCGTGATTTTACTAACTGTAATGTGCTTTAACGACGGCGGCCACTAGAGGTCGAGATTTTACTAACTGTAATGTGCTTTAACCACGGCGGCCACTAGAGGTCGTGATTTTACTAATTGTAATGTGCTTTAACGACGACGGCCACTAGAGGTCGTGATTTTACTTATTGTAAAGTGGTTTAATGAGAGTATACACTAGTGATTTACTATTTGTTTTTACGCTTTAAATGTTGATCCTTAGTAGATCCCTACATTTACACTCTGTTTATATTAATATCATATTAACTGCTATCCGAGGTCTTGCTTCTAGATTGTATTTACATTTGTATTGTTGTCGGTATTCTGTTTCAGCTCTCCCCTCTGGGTCTTGGCCTTTGTGGGAGACATCGACGCCGGTTTCCTCAGTACCTCTGGATCTACTATCCGGACCGTTCCCTGCTGAAGACTCGACGTCGGCATCTGGGCTATCCGCACCTCCACAGCCACCGTCGCCGACACCATCAGCACAGCCAGCAACCACAGACAAGCCGCGGACATCGCCCCGGATACCAAAACAAAAAGAAAGAAATACTTGTGTGTGTGTGTGTGCATGAAAAGATCACCCGGAACCCGGAAATCAGACACGACCGGGAAGTTATCCGGACCCTGTGGATGCTGATCATTCATTGAACGGGTTGCTCCAACTGTTCAACGGTGAGAGCAAAACATTCAGTTCAATAAAAAAAAAGTATTTTAACCACAGTCTGTCGATGTATTTTATATTTAACTACCTATGTTTTTTGTTTTATTCAACGCCTGTGCGTATGAAAACAGACGATCAGTCAGAGGTCGAAGGAGTAGGGCACCCGCTCGTTGATTCTTTAACTCACCAGACGCCTCAGCTGATAGGAGGTGGGAAAAAACATTTTGGAGTGATAGTTTACGTTTCACTGCTGTATTTATTTATTTATTTTTTCACATGAAAATAGATACAAAGACAACGAGCACGCCACACCTTCTACCTGTCGCTTCAACACCAACACCAACACCAACGTAAGATACGAATCTCAATTTTTTTCAACACATCTCTACCGTTCAGTATCAGTTGAATGGTTGTATGTTCGCTATTGTGTGTGTGTGTGTGTGTGTGTGCGCGTACGTGCGTACGTGCGTGCGTGCGTGCGTGTGTGTGTGTGTGCGTGTGTGTGTGTTTTATCTGTAATGCGGTTTGTCTATGTTCCGGCTATGTGCTTTTAGACGGTGTCATTTTACTATTGAAGGTGTTTGAGTAACTGTTACTGCTAAGCGTCATTGTGATTTTACTACTATGCTTTAACGACGACGGACACTAGAGGTCGCGATTACTATTTCACACTGTGCCTTAACGACGGCGACCACTAGAGGTCGGGATTTTACTAACTGTAATGTGCTTTAATGACGGCGGCCACTAGAGGTCGTGATTTTACTAATTGTAATGTGCTTTAACGACGGCGGCCACTAGAGGTCGTGATTTTACTAACTGTAATGTGCTTTAACGACGGCGGCCACTAGAGGACGTGATTTTACTAATTGTAATGTGCTTTAACGACGGCGGCCGCTAGAGGTCGTGATTTTACTAACTGTAATGTGCTTTAACGACGTCGGCCGCTAGAGGTCGTGATTTTACTAACTGCAATGTGCTTTAACGACGCCGGCCGCTAGAGGTCGTGATTTTACTAATTGTAATGTGCTTTAACGACGGCGGCCACTAGAGGTCGCGATTTTACTAACTGTAATGTGGTTTAACGACGGCGTCCACTAGAGGTCGTGATTTTACTTATTGTAAAGTGGTTTAATGAGAGTATACACTAGTGATTTACTATTTGTTTTTACGCTTTAAATGTTGATCCTTAGTAGATCCCTACATTTACACTCTGTTTATATTAATATCATATTAACTGCTATCCGAGGTCTTGCTTCTAGATTGTATTTACATTTGTGTTGTTGTCGGTATTCTGTTTCAGCTCTCCCCTCTGGGTCTTGGCCTTTGTGGGAGACATTGACGCCGGTTTCCTCAGTACCTCTGGATCTACTATCCGGACCGTTCCCTGCTGAAGACTCGACGTCGGCATCTGGGCTATCCGCACCTCCACAGCCACCGTCGCCGACACCATCAGCACCGCCAGCAACCACAGACAAGCCGCGGACATCGCCCCGGATACCAAAACAAAGAGAAAGAAATACTTGTGTGTGTGCGTGTGTGTGTGCGTTTTATCTGTAATGCGGTTTGTCTATGTTCCGGCTTTGTGCTTTTAGACGGTGTCATTTTACTATTGAAGGTGTTTGAGTAACTGTTGCTGCTAAGCGTCATTGTGATTTTACTACTATGCTTTAACGACGACGGACACTAGAGGTCGCGATTACTATTTCACCCTATGCTTTAACGATGGCGACCACTAGAGGTCGGGATTACTAATTTACACCATGCTTTAACGACGGCGGCCACTAGAGGTCGTGATTTTACTAACTGTAATGTGCTTTAACGACGGCGGCCACTAGAGGTCGTGATTTTACTAATTGTAATGTGCTTTAATGACGGCGGCCGCTAGAGGTCGTGATTTTACTAACTGTAATTAGCTTTAACGACGGCAGCCACTAGAGGTCGTGATTTTACTAACTGCAATGTGCTTTAACGACGGCGGCCGCTAGAGGTCGTGATTTTACTAACTGTAATGTGCTTTAACGACGGCGGCCACGAGAGGTCGTGATTTTACTAACTGTAATGTGCTTTAACGACGGCGGCCACTAGAGGTCGTGATTTTACTAATTGTAATGTGCTTTAACGACGGCGGCCACTAGAGGTCGTGATTTTACTAACTGTAATGTGGTTTAACGACGGCGGCCACTAGAGGTCGTCATTTTACTAACTGTAATGTGCTCTAACGACGGCGGCCACTAGAGGTCGTGATTTTACTAACTGTAATGTGGTTTAACGACGGCGTCCACTAGAGGTCGTGATTTTACTAACTGTAATGTGGTTTAACGACGGCGGCCGCTAGAGGTCGTGGTTTTACTAATTGTAATGTGCTTTAACGACGGCGGCCACTAGAGGTCGTGATTTTACTAACTGTAATGTGCTTTAACGACGGCGGCCACTAGAGGTCGTGATTTTACTAATTGTAATGTGGTTTAACGACGGCGTCCACTAGAGGTCGTGATTTTACTAACTGTAATGTGGTTTAACGACGGCGGCCGCTAGAGGTCGTGATTTTACTAATTGTAATGTGCTTTAACGACGGCGGCCACTAGAGGTCGTGATTTTACTAATTGTAATGTGGTTTAATGACAGTATACACTAGTGATTTACTATTTGTTTTTACGCTTTAAATGTTGATCCTTAGTAGATCCCTACATTTACACTCTGTTTATATTAATATCATATTAACTGCTATCCGAGGTCTTGCTTCTAGATTGTATTTACATTTGTATTGTTGTCGGTATTCTGTTTCAGCTCTCCCCTCTGGGTCTTGGCCTTTGTGGGAGACATCGACGCCGGTTTCCTCAGTACCTCTGGATCTACTATCCGGACCGTTCCCTGCTGAAGACTCGACGTCGGCATCTGGGCTATCCGCAACTCCACAGCCACCGTCGCCGACACCATCAGCACCGCCAGCAACCACAGACAAGCCGCGGACATCGCCCCGGATACCAAAACAAAAAGAAAGAAATACTTTTAGTTTTCAGCATTAGTCAATGTTTGAACTGTTTCTGCATTGTAGGCTAAATAATCAAAACACGTTAGTAGCTACAATATTATTTCGGGTTTAAACATTTTTGAAGTTATTTAACATCTTATGAAGAAGTTTTTCATTCTTGAAATATTTCTTAAAGATAAAACAGTAGAAAGAAAACACTTTTTAGTCTTCACTAATAGTTCAAACGACACAGCTACCCAACTCATGCACCATTTTTTCAAAATGCTTTTAAACAGATAATTTGAACTTGTTTGAGAAATACTTTTAGTTTTCAGAATAGAACAAAAGAAAGAAATACTTTTAGTTTTCAGAAAACAAGGTTGAGTGAACAATGATGAAACAAAAAAGAAAGAAATACTTTAGTTTTCAGCATTAGTTCAAATGACACAGCTATTCAACTCACATGAGTTTCTGTTGAATCAGTCTATTTAATTTTACACCCTGTGTGAGTTTGAAACGATGCATTTTTAGAGTCTGTGATAACCAGTTAATTTGCTGCGGAGACGCGAGTTCTTTCCTGGACGGTTGAATCTTCAAAAGAGACAGTCTGAAGGCGGACCTCATTGTCTTCAGACAACATTGTTTAGGCTGTAGGAAATACACTTCTGTACCTTCCACGTGTTCGTTTTCTCGTGAGAATGACAACCAAAAACCCCCCAACTTAAAATCCAAAAGAATTTACACCCTGACAGAGGCGTCTAATTACCCTAACAGAGCTCTGGGCCCGCAACTACACCTGGCTTTGCCTCAGCTCCGATGGTGTAGAGTGACAAAGACTATCTCAGGCCCTGACCCCTTTTATTACACATTTCAGTTCATTTTGGGGGTGCAGTCTCCACTGATTGATCCTGGTCTTCTTACGGTCCAGGTCGTCATGGGTCAAATTCCAGATCTTGTGCCGTCTCCACCACATCTGGAAACACCTTTAGAATATTCATACATCTGTCTTTAATTGGCGACAATGGCAGAGCGGATGACCCAAGCCATTCTTTTTTTGGCATCCTGCTTCTGTCACCATGTCCGTTCTCCATCTGATTATTTGTTTTACGTCGCCGCGGTTCATACCTCTGAGCTACCTAGCAGACATTGATCCTGGTCTTCTTATGGTCCAGGTCGTCATGGGTCAAATTCCAGATCTTGTGCTGTCTCCACCACATCTGGAAACACCTTTAGAATATTTATACATCTGTCTTTAATTGGCGACAATGGCAGAGTGGGTGACCCGATCCAAATCAACAAAGACGTCACCGAGGACCTACCCACACGGACGGAGTATTTAGGTGACCCGATTCAGACCACATTTTACATCAGTTCCGGGGTAACCTTGGCTGTTGACCAGACCTTCCAGAACTTCATCCTCCTTTCCAAAAGGACTCCAGACTATCTATCTATATCTATACAGTATACATATAAGTATATACATATATGTGTATCTATGTATTTACATTTACATATATAAGTATAATAAAAACGTTACGCCATGTTTATCACGTACCATGTCTCTTTTCATTGACAGACGTCGTCACTCATCTGTGTGACGTTCATTTAACGCAGAGTGATACTGGTAAAAATATTGAATTATTTTATAATTCGTTGTTAATATCTCTATTATGTGTTACAACAGCCGCACTTCTATTTTTCAGATATTATCGCCTCCGCGAATAACTTCCCGGAGACGCTGATCGGCGCTGAGGAGCTTGAGCGGTTAATGCGTGTAACTTTTGAAGACGGAGATGCCCGTGCGGATCTGTCGGCTGTGAATCCGAGAGCGAGTCTTCAAGACAGCGGCACCGAGGCTCAGAACACGCCGTGTATTATAATAATCGACAGCGAGGACGAGTTCGTCCGGGGCCGAGTACAGGAAATCGACTGAACGGGAGTAATCAACGCTCTCTGAGCCGTAAGCGACGGTATAATTCGGCACGGAAGACAGGACCGGCGCGAGTCATTGGTGAGAAGGAGACAGCGATTCTAATCATAATTACGATAACTAGGTAAAGAACAGCGGTATTTATTAAGTGTATATACATGCGTATGTGTGTGTGTGTGCGTGTGTGTGTGTGTGTGTGTGTGTGTGTGTGTGTGTGTGTGTGTGTGTGTGTGTGTGTGTGTGTGTGCATGAAAAGATCACCCGGAACCCGGAAATCAGACACGACCGGGAAGTCATCCGGACCGTGTGGATGCTGATCATTCATTGGACGGGTCGCTCCAACTGTTCGACGGTGAGAGCAAAACAAAAAAAGTATTTTAAGCACATTCTGTTGATGTGTTTTATATTTAACTGCCTATGTTTTTGTTTTATTCAACACCTGTGCGTATGAAAACAGACAGCCAGTCGGAGGTCGAAGGAGTAGGGCGCCCGCTCGTGGATTCTTTAACTCACCAGACGCCTCAGCTGATAGGAGGCGGGAAAAAACATTTGGAGTGATAGTTTACGTTTCACTGCTGTATTTATTTATTTATTTTTTCACATGAAAACAGATACAAAGGCAACGAGCACGCCACACCTTCTGCCTGTCGCTTCAACGCCACCACCACCGTTTGGTAAGATGTAAATCTCCAATTTTTTTTCAACACATCTCTACCGTTCAGTATCAGCTGAATGGCTGTATGTTCGCTATTATGTGTGTGTGTGTGTGTGTGTGTGTGTGTGTGTGTGTGTGTGTGTGTGTGTGTGTGGTTTAATGATGTGTCTGCAATTCGTTGTGTTAGAGCATCAAGGTGCCTGTTATCTGTAATGTGGTTTATCTATGTTCCGGCTTTATGCTTTTAGATAGCGTAATTTTATTATTGAAGGTGTTGGGTAACTGTTACTGCTAAACAACATTGTGATTTTACTACTATGCTTTAATGGCGCCGGCCACTAGAGGTCGCGATTACTATTTACGCTATGCTTTAACGACGATGACCACTAGAGGTCACGATTACTATTTGCACTATGCTTTAACGTCAATGGTCGCAAGAGGTCGCAATTACTATTAACACTATGCTTTAATGACTGCGGCCACTAGAGGTCGTGATTACTATTTACACTATGCTTTAACGACGTTGACCACTAGAGGTCATGATTACTATTTGCACTATGCTTTAACGTCACCGGTCGCTAGAGGTCGCAATTACTATTAACACTATGCTTTAACGACGGCGGTCACTAGAGGTCGCGATTGCTATTTACACTGTGCTTTAACGATGATGACCACTAGAGGTAATTGTAATGTGCTTTAATACATATACACTATGTATTATACTATATACTATATATATATATATATATATATATATATATATATATATATATATATATATATATATATATATATATATATATATATAGTATTCTTATACACTAATGATTCGTGATTTGCTATTTGTTTTTATGATTTAAATGACGGTCCTGAGTAGGTCCATACATTGAGTTTTTTATTTATTTATTTTTAACGCTCTTTAGGATATGCTTCTGTTGTGATGATGGTTTTCGTGATGCTACACGTGTTGTTGTTTTATTATAGCCTTCGCTAGAAAACAACACGGCTCAACACCGGTTATATGATTACGTAATTTTGTTTTTCCGCAGGTCGTATTTTTTCATATTGTACTAGGGTTATTTTCATACTACTCTGTTTATATTAATATCATATTAACT